>NW_027204048.1:17664000-18300000 GCF_024711535.1 Dipodomys merriami
CCCGCGTCCCCAGCCAGCAGGCAGCCCACTTGGGGAGGGGCTGCGGTCCGAGTTGGTGCGTCTTGGGGTCCGGGGGTCCGGGGGTCCGGGGGGGGGCGGTGCAGCGCAAACCCACAGTCGCTGAAAAGCAGGAAGGGCGAACGAAGTGAAACTCTGGGGCTGCTGGTCTGGTGGGCTGACACCCGGGCGACGACCTTCCCGAAACGCCGATCTGTGAGGACGTGTGGGAGGGGGGGACGAGGGGCTGGGGGGGGGCTCGCTTCACCCGCCACCCGCGAGCGCAGGGGGGTGGAGTGGCGGGAGATGCAGGCAGATCGAACCGGGCGGAGGGAAGTGCAGGTCAAACACCCCCCCACGACCCCCTCCCCCTCCCCCAGCTCCCCCTCCCCAGCCCCGGTGGGGGGGACCCGGCCTGGGCAGCCCCGGGGAGCCCGGGAGGGTTCGGCTCGGGCAACCCGGAGGCGCTAGGACCGGGCTGGCGCCTGGCTGCGGCCTCTTTGGGGAGGGGCGGGAGGGAGGTGGGGGGAGAGGGGGAAGGAGGGGTGCGGGGGGAGCGGGGGAGTCATTTATGCGGAGCGGGCGCCGCTGCCATTTGCCGCTCACACTCCTCGCGTGCCGGAGGAGAGCGCCGGGGAGCGGGGAGCAGGGCGCGGGGGAGACCCGGCCCGGCGGAGGGGGCGCCCGGCCGCTGCCTGCACCGCCCCCCGCCGGTCAGCTCCGGACTCTCGGGGAGGCGGGGGGGGGGGCCGGGGAGGAGCGAGCGCCGAGTCTGGAGAGTCCGGGAGCGGAGCCGGCGCCGTCCCACTGCGGAGGGCGCCAGTCTCACTTCGCGCAGCCGCCCCGAGCGCCCCCTCGGCCGCGGAGCGCTCGCCCACCGCGCCCGCCGGCCGGCCCGGGAAGAGCCGGGGAGACGCAGCCCGGCCCCGGGGATGGTCTAGGAGCCGACTCGGAGGCTTCCCGGCTCCGCTCCCCCTCCCCCGAGGCGGAGGTGGGGAGGGGGGCTCGCCGAGCCCGCGGCCGCCCGCCCCGCGCCGCCGCCCGCCGCCGCCCGGAGCCCGCGCGCGCACCCGGGGCGGCCCAGGCCGGAGAAGTTAAGTTGTGCGCGCCGCGCTCGGGGCGCGCCGAGCCCGCCCGCCCGCCCGCCAGCGCCCGAGCACCGGCCGCCGGGGCCCAGGGAGGCGCCGCCCGCGGGCGCCGCGGGGCCACCATGGGCTGGGGCCGGGGCCGGGGCCGGCCGGACCTGCTGTGCGTGCTGGCGCTGCTGGCGGGCTGCCTGCTCCCCGGGTGCCGGGCGCGCGTCTACACCAACCACTGGGCCGTCAAGATCGCCGGCGGCTTCGCGGAGGCCGACCGCATCGCCAGCAAGTACGGCTTCGTCAACGTCGGACAGGTAACGCGCGCCGGCCCGGCTCTGCCCCGGCTCCCTCGCCCCCTGGGGGAAGGCGTGGGGAGGGGGTGGCGGGGATCGGGGAAGGGGTGGGTGGGTGGGGTGTGGGGAAGGGGGTGGCGGGGGTGGGCGGCTTCTTGTCTCCTCCAGATCGGGGAAGGGGGGACCCCCGGGAACCCCCCCCCCCGGTCCCCTCTTCCAGATGTGCGCTCGCAGCGGCTGCCCCAACTCCCGGGCGATGCTCCCGCCGCCGGCGCGCGCTCGGCCGCGCACACTCGCGGACACTCGCGTCCGAGCCGCCGGGCTTCCTGTGTGGTTTGCGCGGCATTTCCACACGCAGGCACACGCAGGCACACCATCATCACCATCACCCCCTCTTTCGCTGCTTTTTATTTTCTTGGGGCAGCTGTGCAAACGCTCTCGCGTAGGGCAGACTTCACTGGACCTTTGTGACCCCGGGAAGTCTATCTAGGAACACTACAGCGACTTCAGGAGAGGTCCCCGCGGGAGTGTGTGTGCGTGTGCGTGTGTGCGTGTGTGTGTTGGGGGGGGACACGAGCGCGCGCTGTCTCTCTGTGTCTGTCTGTCTGTCTGTCTGTCCGTCTCTCTCGGGCTCGCCGGTGAAGCGCCCGCCCGGGAGAGACCAGCTCCCTCCACCCCTACCCCCACCCCGTGGCGCCGACCTGAATTTAACCCAGAAAGTTTTGCTCTTCCTCGAGGCGCGGGGAGCCGCCGGGCGCCGGGCGCGGGGCGCAGGCACTGGGGTGGCGGGGGGGGGGGTGGAGAGGGGCGCGAAGGGGGGCGGACGCCGTGCCACCGCGGGTGTGGGGTGGGGTCGCCGGGGTCCGCGTGGGGTTCCCCGCGGAGGGGCGGGGGGGGGGAGAGCGAGAGGCGATGGAAAACTTCCGAGAGCCTTGGCCGGTGGGAAGTGGGGAGACTGCCCGGCGTCCGGCGCGCGAGGCCCGCGGGGACTGGGGCTGGGCTGTAAAGGGGAGCAGGGTGTTGCCTTTGGAACAAACGGGGGTGCTGCTCAGGAGCCCCCCGCAGGGTTTCCACGCTGGTGTGGGGGGGCAGCGGCGTAGATTTGGAGGTGATCTTGGCTCCTCCTTCGTCCTCTGGCCTCTCTCCCTTTCAGATGGAGGGGTGCGCAGGGCTTTGCGAGGGGCCCCGTCCCGGGCCTCCTCCTTGCCAGTCCACGGCTGGCCCTCGGCTGGCCCGGGCCGGCCGGCTTCTGGGGGAGCGGGCTGGCGGGGGCGCCTTTCCAGCCCGCGCGCTCTGGGGCCGGGCGTGCGCTGCACGCACCCGGCCAGGGCTGGGGAGCCGGAGCCCGAGGTGCCATTTGGTGCCACCAGGGTCCCCCTCCTCCGTCCCCGCCTGAGCACAGATGGCTTCGGATGCCGTTTGCCGCCGAGCTCGGCCACGTCCTGGAAGACCAGACACCTCCCCTCCCCTGCCCCCCCCGCCCCCCGGGGGACTCCCCCCTCCCCCGCGAGCAAGCGGGGCCGCCCTCCGTGGGGAGGGCGAGGTGGTGCTCTTTGCCCTCTCAGAGGGAGGAGCCCTGTGCTCGGGAAGCCAGGCGGAGCAGGGCAAGGGGCAAGGGGCAAGGGGCACCAAGAAAACCTCCCCTCTAGGTCTACCCCCCCCCCCCGGCTTTTTAAAAAAGAAAACCAGAGCTTAAAGTTGATTCCCAGTAATGGGACTGGAAAGACCAACACTTGAAGTTCAGTAGCACTGATACTCTTCTCCAAGACACCTTTCAGGTTCTGCTAACATTGAACATCTCCTATATGCCAAAGCATATTTGGAAGGATATTTTTTTCCTTTTTCCTTTCCTTTCCCTTTCCCTTCCTTTCCCTTCCTTCCCCTTCCCTTCCCTTCCTTTCTTCCTCCCCTCCCTCCCTCCCTCCCTCCCTCCCTCCCTCCCTCCCTCCCTTCCTTTCTCCCTCCCCCCCCTCTTGGGGCTTGAACTTACTGCCTGAGTGCTGTCCCTGAACCTCTGTACTCAGGGCTGGTGCCCTACCAGTTGAGCCACACCTCTATTTCTGGCTTTGAGGTGGTTAAATACAGATAAGAGTCTCAAGAACACTTTCCTGGAACTGTGATCCTCAGATCTTACTTAGCCTCTTGAGTAGCTAGGATTACAGGTGTGAACCACCAACATCTGGATGATACAACGTATTTCTTCATTTGAAAATGACCTTCTTTGATGACTCTTGTTTCATATACAGCAGATGAGGAAAACAGGAGTCTTGAGAAGTTGCTGCTATGACATCAGCAGTTAGACAGTGGCAAAGCTGTGATCAGCACTGGTCCAGGGCCACTCCCCAGGAGTCCTGCCTTTTTTTATGAATCTATGTCTGTCCATTACTTGTGGAGGTAAAAAAGAGAAAAGAGAAGCTCCCTTAGCCCCGAACTCTTTTTTTAGTGGCTCAAAAACAAAGATCTAGTCACAATTCGCAGACACTGGGTTTATACAAACCTATACTTCCTGACACTCAGAAGTAACGTCATTTCTCCAAGGAAGAGGTACCTCTATCTTTCTGAACTCACAGATACAATAACATGGATGTTGCGGAATCTGGCAGATTCTTTAGTGATGGGAGAAACTTGTCATCCAACCTACTTAAAATTGTGTGTGTGTATGTGTGAGAGTGTGCTCCTGCATGCATGCATGCTAGTACTGGGGTTTAAACTCAAGAGTCTGGACACTGCCTCTTAGTTTTTTCGCTCAAGTCTTGCTTTCCTACCCTGGAACCACACACTTGCTGCTGCTGCTGCCTCCTCCTCCTCCTCCTCCTCCTCCTCCTCCTCCTCCTCCTCCTCCTCCTCCTCTTCTTCTTCTTCTTTTTTCTCTTTTCTTTTTTTGTGGGTCCTGGGGCTTGAGCTCTGGACCTGGGCGCTGTCCCTGAATTCTTCAGCTCAAGGCGAGTGCTCTACCACTTGAGCCACAGTGCCACTTCTGAGTGGTTTTCTGAGTGGTTTATTGGAGATAAGAGTCTCTTGGACTTTTCTGGCTTTGAACTGTGATCTGTGGATCTCAGCCTCCTGAGTAGCTAGGATGACAGAGTGAGCCACAGGCTGTTGCCTGGCCCAGCTCCCTTTTGAAGGAGCACAAGTCATGTTCTCCAGCCTCATCTGACTTTAGAAAATGCCTTATGATATGAAGATCCTTGGCTTTGCATTTTAAAAGTAATACCAAAGAAATTTACATGCAGATAGTACCAAATGCTGTTTATTGTGACTTTTACAACCTCAATAAGGAAATGTAGTGCATACTGAGGTTGCAGAGAAGCCCTGAAATTGAAGCTGTAACCTTTGTAAAAAGATCCACTGCTCTGCAGGATAAAGCATTTCTCCCTCCAGATCAAAGGAGCTCAGCCTATCCTGAGTTTTTGGGATGGTGAACCGAGTTCACACATGCAAGGGCCAAATGTATTTCTTATTCACTATATTGCACTGTCAGGACCAAATGTATTTCTTATTCATCCTTTACTGCACTGGCCTTTTAACACCTTAGACCTCGTTTTGTTATTCTTTCTTTCTAGCAATAAACCATCTGTGGTTCAGCTGAGGGCAGTTACTAATTTGCAAATGTCTCTGGAATATTCTGCTGTTTCTGCCCACTTGGACATAAGAATCTCATCTCTTGTGTCAAAAACTGAAACTATGACTGGTAATTATTTCTGAAGCCATTTTGCTATCCTAGTAATACTTTTGATATCTTCTGTATGATAGTCTATTAGGTGAGTAAGATAGTGAATTTTTACTATAATAAAGCTACAAATTGGACAGCCTACTCAGAATATCAATGTAATGTTTTGCTGTAGCATCTTAGCATTTAAAAGCCACCAGGGGTAAGCTTTCTGGCCTGGAGATTTCTATAGAAAAAGCATAAGCTCACAAAAGATACACTGAGTAACACAAGAAGCAATCAGACAAACAAGCAACAGGGACAGGACTCTATAAGGCAAGAGTAATAAGGGTTTTCTTGCCTCAGGTTATAGAGACTGCATTATGCTTTCAAAAGTTTTCACAAAGTGTTCTATTTTATGCACGGCTATGCCTTGATATACTGAAGTGATACCTCACCATACTCCTTGTTAGTCCTTGTTATCCTGCCAGCTCCTGTTTTACTTGGTAGTGTTTGAGCTACAGAATGCTTTGCCTATACTCTCTTTTCTTCGTATCTGGCACTGGCGGCACCTGCTGGGCTGGCTGAAGGGAGGAGGGGTGCACGTCCATTTGCCTTCATGGAGAAGGGAAAGAGGCCTTTGTCCTCTGTCACTAATCTCCCTAATTCATCATCCTGTGCTCTGACCCTTTGAGTAGAAAGCCTGCCAGTTAGAAAATTTAAATTATATTTAAAGGAATAAAACTGGACAACTTGCTCATAGTAGATATTTGTGCATATTAACTCTATAATAAGGAATTCATGTCTAGCTTATTATTGTTATTATTTGTGCTGGTACTGGGGCTTGAACTTGGAGCCTGTCCCTTAGCTAGAGATAAGATCTTGTGAACTTTTCAGCCTGGGCTACACTTAAACCTTGAATCTCAGATCTCAGCCTCCTGTGCAGCTAGGATTGTAGGCATTAGCCAATGGTTCCTGGGTAGTTTCTGGTCATTAACTCTAAGGAGAAGATCATTGTGAACAGATAGTTTTCAATGGGTAATAGCTGTATTGATTATTCTGAAAATTGCCTATAAGCCTTGCTTCCAGACTTGAGGTTAGTTGTAATACCCTCTCCATTCCCACTGCTATGTAACTTACCTTGAATGAGTCTCCAGAAATGAAACCAGTTACCAGCCAACCTTGGGTACCTTACCAGGAGCGCCCCTAAACAGCATTTGGACTTGCAAACTCTGCAGAGACCGCAGGCCAGGCTGTAGAGCCAGGAAGCCACTGAACCTAATGAAGCCCCTCTCGTTCATCTGCAAAATGATAAAAATGGCAAAACAACAGAGTGAGTGAACTATGCACTGGTCAGGACACAGTCAAGCTTACTGGGAGGTTTGTTGACTCTAAATCAGTAGAGAAAGATTGAAGTAAGTGAGATCTAAAACTTTAAGTGTGGGGAAGGAAGGACTGTTTTGGTTTGTTTGTTTTTTGGTCAGTTGTTGGACTTGAACTCTTGCCTATGCACTCTGTCCCTGAGCTCTTCAGCTCAAGGTGAGCACTCTACCACTTAAGCCACGGCACCACTTCTGGTTTTTTCGTGGTTCATTGGAGATAAGTCTCATAGACTTTCCTGCCCAGGCTGGCTTTGAACTGTGATCCTCAGAGCAGAGCCTCCTGAGTAGCTAGGATTACAGGTGTGAGCCACTAGTGCCCAGCAAGACAGACATTTTAAAAATGATAGATGTGCTGGGAGCTGGTGGCTCACACTTGTAATCCTAGCTACGCAAGAGGCTGAGCTCTGAGGATTGCAGTTTGAAGCCAGCCTGGGCGGGAAAGTCCGTGAGACTCTTATTTCCGATTAACCACCAGAAAACCAGGAGTGGTGTAGTGGTTCAAGTGGTAGAGCGCTGGCCTTGAGCTGAAGAGCGCAGCAACTCCCAGGCCCAGAGTTCAAGCCCTATGACCTACCAAAAAAAAAAAAAAAAAGAAAAGACAGATACAAAAGGCAAAGATCAGAAAAGTAATTTATTTTGAACTCAGGGCCTATCACTTGCTAGATAGGTGCTCTACCACACCGGCCATACCCTGAGCTGAGGAAAAGCATAAAATATATATCCTTATTTATCCTTTAATTATTACAGGATAGATAGCCAGGTACCAGGGGCTCATGTTTATAATCAGGAGGTTGAAGTCTCAGGATTGTGGTTCAAAGCCAACCTGGACAGAGAAATCCACAAGTTTTTTATGTCTAATTAACCATCAAAAAGCTGGAAGTAGAGTTGTGGCTCATGTGGTAGATAGTTAGACTTGAATGAAAAAATCTAAGGGATAACACACTAGCCCAGAGTTCAAGCCCTAGTACCGACAAAAGAAAAAAGCAGGATGAGCTTGGCTGGAGATAGAATAGAGGGATAAGAGTATCTGAAGACTGGTTATTTTGTAGAGCATCTTCCCTAAGTTTATGTTCAGTTGTGTGTTTGGAGTTATGTCTTGATTTATTTTTTGGTCAGCTGTGGGGCCTGAACTCTGGACCCGGGCGCTGTCCCTCAGCTCTTCATCTCAAGGCTAGCGTTCTACCACTTGAGCCACAGCGCCACTTCTGGCTTTTTTGAAAACCCAGGGCCTCATGCATGCAAGGCAAGCACTCTACCACTGAGTCACTTTCCCAGCCCTGTGTCTTGATTCTGAATGTCATTTACCTGAATAAAGTCTGGAGAATAATTTTCAAATAAGGAGAAAGTGATACATGAGCAGGAAGAATCTTGTTCAGAGATGTCCTGAATCTTCCTGCTCTAGTGACGGTAAGAAATGGAGAGATGGTGGTAACCAGTGCACAGGGTGCTCTGACGGCTCTAGGTGGAATTAGGGAACTCAGCAAGCCGGCTGGATTGTGTGGTCGTGGACTGTATGCTTCTAGTAGTAATTCTGAGATAGTTTGTGAACAGCAGTGTAAATTGATGCTGTAATCCCAGAATGGTCCTTGTGTGACACATCTGGCTTTGTACAAGGCAGCTGTTCGCATCCAAGAACCTGAGCCCTGACCTCAACTAGCTACTCTGGTGTGCATTTTTCTCAGGATGAAGTAAATGGGGGGAGAATAGAGGAACCTTGGCTGGAAAGAGTCATTTAGAGGGCATGGCCTGATGATGGTGGATCTGTGACATTAACCTCATGGACCAGGAATGGCTTGTGATGTGGCCCCTGAGGATTGAGGGGTCTGTTGGAAATGAAAAACTGCATATTTTGTCAGCCTCAAAGCAACTGGATTTACCTTATCACTCTCTTTCATGGGCTGATATCCAGAGGTTTTAACCTTAAAGGTCAGCCAGAGAGGCAGGGTAGTAGTGTGCTGGGAAAATATCCAGCTCTGTCTGACTCTGGCTGAGAGAGAGGGAGCCCTGACCCAGAAATTTCCCCTGGGCTGGGAGGAATATCTGTGGTGTTTGTCCAAGTTCTGTGAAGCAGTGTCTGGGTTTTCCCCGGGCCTGTAGTGTTTCCAGGTATCGCTGTACTTCACAGCTGTATTGTGTGGTTAATTCAGAGTGAAGTCAGTGACAAAAAGCTATGGCTTCCTGTGTATACATACACAGGTATACTTGTGTTTCCTTATCTATCTATCTATCTATCTATCTATCTATCTATCTATCTATCTATCTATCTATCTATCTCAGAACTGATGCTTAAATTTAGGGCCTAGTCACTCTCTCTTAGCTTTATTGCTTAAGGTTGGTGCTATACCACAGAAGTCACATCTCCTCTCAAGGTTTTTTGATGTTTAACTGGAGATAGGAGTCTCGTAGACTTTCTGTTTGGGCTGGCTTTGAACCTTAATCCTTAAATCTCAGACTCCTGAGTAGCCGGGATTACAGGCATGAGGCATGAGGCATTCATGACCACCTCCTTTTTGTTTTTATCTAATAATATTTGCACAGAAAACAGAGTGACATTGCTCATACAGTTCAGATCACATAGTGACATTTGAGAGTACTAAGGAGGAATGATCGATGCCAGTAATCTCCTTAGTTTAGATCAGTCCTGGCAGGAAAATAAGACCTGAAAGAAAGGAAGAGCAGAGTTGGGCTTAAGAGAAATTCAAGGTGATTTCATTCGCAATTTGACTTTAAGAGTCTCTTATTTTTCAAATAGGGGACCATGTATACCATTCACCTTACATGATTGAGGTAAACATCAGGTATCCTTATAATAAAAATAAACATAGAGCGGAAAGGAGGCACAGAGAACATTGCATATGGTATAAGGGCACCAGGGAGCTGCTCAAAGGAAAATGGAAAAATGCTGTGGTAGAGGGGCTTCCGCAGAGGACCATCGTGTGATTTTTTACATTCTTACTATTGATCGAGGATACCATGGGGTGGAAGGAGAGAGGAGTTGGGGCTATGTTCCTGCTCCTCCCTGAGCTTCTACTTTCCCCTGTGGGGCTGGGACAAGTCACCAGACACCCAGCTAACTCTTCCTGGGTCCCAGTTGTACAATTTGAATATGTATAATACGTATAGGCATTGCAAGACAAAATCATGTATTTATTGATTGGTTGGCTGATTGACTGCAGCTTTGTGTGATGGTCTGTTATTGGGGCTTGGATTCAGGGCCTAGGTGCTGTCCCTTAGCTTTTACATTCAAGGCAGGTGCTCTACCATTGAAAGTGAAGCCATGGCTTCACTTTCATGGACTTTTCCTGCCCAAGCTGACTTTGAACCTCCACCCTCAGATCTCAGCCTCCTGAGCAGCTAGGATTATCATCTTGAGCCAATGGTGCCCAGCAGCCATTAACTTAGTTAATGGCAAAATCAATCCTGACCATAACAACATTAATGATGACATTTTGTTGAGCCACAGAAATCTGAATGAGTTTGACTGTGGGAGTGTTGTTCTTATCTAGGTATGGAATATATATACATATGTGTGTGTGTGTGTGTGTGTGTGTGTGTGCGCGTGCGTGTGTGTGTGTGTGTATACACAGACAATACTCCAGTCTGAGCACTGCTGTGTTTTTCTCATCTGAAGGCTTCTGAATTCTGAAACATGTAGAGTCCAGAGTAAAAAACAAAAGACATCTAATCGCAAAGCCATAGTGCTCATAGCCGCTGTTTCTGTGATTCCATGTATTAGTTTCAGTCTCAGACAAGTGCTTTGGCCAAGTAGCCTAGCACTACCTGTCTTACCCAGTATTGACATGAATCCCGAAAACAGACTCCAGTTGGTCTTGATCACCGAGTGAGGTCATGTCCCCATTTCCAGGCCAGTCTTTGTCCAGAGGGGTGGCAGTACTTGGGTGGGTCAGCTTAAGGCCCATGGCCAACCTTGCTTGAGGTGTGGGAGATGTTGACCTTAAACGAGGTCATCCAGTATTTGGGGAGGGACAGTTCCCTAAAGGAAAATGAAATGCTGTTAGTAGAATAAGGGAAAACAGATGTGAGGCCAGGAATGGTTCCACCACAGATCAGATTATATAAAGCAATAAATGCCTAGGCAAGGGTGTTTCAGTATTATCAGGGAGAATAAGATTAGAAATCCCTAAGGCAAGAGAGTATCTATTGAAGGTGAGAGTCCACCAGGATACATATAGACCGTAAGACATTCTCTGTTCTCAAGAGTCTAGGCCTTTTTTTTTTTTTTTTTTAAATCTCATAATTACCACTCTATAAGAACAAGAGAAAGGAGTTCTGGGCAGGTAAGTATGGTTCAATCATGCCCGAGAAGTAAAGAGCGTATAAAGAACTGGAAGAGGCAGAGGCTGTGGGCTGTTATTGGTAAGGAAAATGGAAGTCCTGATTAGGGAAAGATTTGCAAAGTCTCATGCATTAAGCTTTGCTAAGAAGTAGGGGAGGAGGCAGAAGAATGTAATTAGAGCTGTAAAGTTTTAGCCTGCAGAGCATAGAATGGAGGACTCAGATCCTCATGGCAGAAATCAGGACAATCTGCAGGAGCATTTTATTTTATTTTATTTTATATTTTGCCAGTCCTGGAGCTGGAACTCAGGGCTTGGGCATTGTCCTTGAGCTTCTTTTACCCAAGGCTAGCACTCTACCACTTGAGCCACACAGTGCCGCTTCTAGATTTTTCTGTTTATGTGGTACTGAAGAATTGAACCCAGGGCTTTGTGCATGCTAGGCAAGTGCTCTATCACTAAGCCACATTCCTAGTCTTGCCTTTAAAACAAGAGTAAGGCCTGTGGTACTTGCCTGTCTGTAATCTGTGTGTGTGTGTGTGTGTGTGTGTGTGTGTGTGTGTGTGAGTGTGTGTGTGTGTGTGTGTGTGTGTGTGTGGACTGATGTAGAAGAATCATATTTCAAGGCAAGCCAAGCAAAAGCCTAGAACCCTTTGTCAAAAATAAACTTGAAATAAAAAAAGATTAAGGGGTATCACTCAAGTTACATGCATACCCCAGTCTTGCAAAAAAAAAGTCTAATGAAAATATTTTAAAATTTATTTTTATAGTGTATTTAAAGATGTACAACACAATGCTTTGCTCTCTATATGTACATATCATTGATATCCAAACAGAGACAAATATTGAAGGTAATAGACATAGTCATTTGCTTATATCTCTGTAGAATAATAACATTGATACGTCTCTGTTTGTGTTTATTTACTAATAACAGTACACAAAATGTAGTCCTAATGAAACATCCATTAGCAATGCACTGTTTACTACTTGGAGTACTTTCCCAGGTGACTAGCTATCCCCACTCTGTGAAAGCATGCTCTTTGATTCAGTCTCCATGTTTTCTCTCCCTCCCCATCCCCTGTAATCATCATTCTGTTCTGTTTCTACATAGTTGACTCCTCTCCCCCTTTGCCCCATGCCCAGATTTTCTGACCCAAATTCCATATTCTTTCCTGGATGCTGTGCTTTCAAAGTCTCTCTTTTGTGATCATTTAAATTCTTCCTTTCTCCAAACTGCCCCACCATCTTCATTCATTTCTCTCTCCTTACTTTCCAAGACTCATTTTTGGATGTTTTTCCATCCTTCAACCTATCTGTCATCATTCCTCCCTTTCTCTGCCTCAGATGGCAATTTTGCTTCCTGCTTCCACAAAACACATGAGCAGTCAGAACGTAACCAGGCTCTTTCTATGTTCCTTTTGCTCTTTAACCACCTGACTCACGTGTCCGAGCTGATCACAGTCCGAGTTGTGATCTCTGTTGAAGTTTAGGTGATGCCTTACTCCATCTCCCTTATCTCTCTTCTACTCAGAGTGCCCCCTATACTCCCATCTCTCTTACATGGCCTTTTTCTGCCTCCTCTTCTCTTCTCTCTCTCTTTTTTTTTAATTGTGAAAATACCTTATCAAGCATTGTTGCCTCCTCCTTTGTTTCCCCTTCCCATCCCCCACCCTTGTAAAGTTCGCTTTTTGACATAACGACTTGTATATTTCTTAGCTTTTTATACTCTACCACTGGAGCCACACCTTTAGTATGGGTGTTTGCTGGTTGCGATGGAATCTCAGACTCTCCTGGCCTGGGCTGGCTTCAAATTGTGATCTTGTCAGGTCTTCACCTTGTGAGTAGCTTGGGTTATAAGTGTAAGCCATCAGTGCCCAGCTAAAATGTCTTTTTTTTGGGAGGCGGGGGAGGAGGGAGGGAGTTTCTGACATTTGAACTCGGGGCCTCACACCTGCTAGGCAGGCCCCCAGCCATATTCTCCCATGACTGCTTTGAATGTCCCCTTTTACTCTAATACATGTCCAAGATTAGTCATAGAGATGGATAGATGAGAGCCACCCCATACAGGTCTACTAAGATCTACTAAGTAGATCTATTATACTTGAAGTCCAGAATGTGGGCACACAGGGGGACTAATAGATAGGGAACAGGTGAGGGCTAGAGGGCTGGAAAGAGTCAAGAAATTGGAGGCTGCAATATTGGAAGGCTTGTTAGCAGGGATTGCAAGTCATTGTGCTGGTCTACCCACCGAGCAGATAAACACAAGGTTTGCTCGTATTCTAATTCTTCTGGGATAAATGTAGGCATTATCTCTGTTTTACACAACTGCGTGCTATTACTCAAACGGCAGGTCTTATACCAACTTAAGGGATAACAACAGACAACTTGGTGATTACTTTCAACTCCCAAATGTGTTTCCCCTTATTTGACTTGAAAATTGAAGATTGAATGGAGCAGTGCCTAAAGAAGAAACAACGTCAACAGAGAATGCAAGAGCAGAAGTAATATTTAAAGATGATTTTCACATAGCGTGTGCTGTGTCATGTTTGAGGTTCTCGTCCATCTTGTATTGTAACAAATAATGGTAACTGTAATGAATTCGCATGTCACAAAGTCTGCCCTTTGTATACATTTTTTTTGTAGCACAATGAAGCTGAATTGTGAATGTGCCTTTTATGTATTTTCCTAAACTTTACTGCCTACAGGAGTACAGAGATATTTTAAACTGCGCCTTTTAAAATTATTTATAGGTTGTTCTCTTTATAATATATGACACTTTAAGATGGCTCTGTAATATTGCATTAATCTTGTTTGCATTTGTATGTTAATCTTTATGTTAATTTAGGTTAGCATCACAAAAGAAATACTAAGTTACTCACAATCTTTGGTTCATTATCTGAGAGGTTAATTCTCTCTCAGGGAAATTACATTTTGGATAACATGTCAGCATTGAAATGAAGATTTAATTAAAAGCATGTCTTTCCTTGATGGCTTTCCCAGTGTCCTAGTATGACAGTCTCTCTCTGTCTCTCCCTCTCCCCCCCTTCTCTTTCCCTTTCTCCTTCCTTTCCTCCGTCGTGTGTGTGTGTGTGTGTGTGTGTGTGTGTGTGTGTGCGCGCGCACGCGCGTGTGCGTGTGTAGTATGGATACTCAAGGACTGATTTTTTTTAAATGCTGATATTTTTATAGTAAGTATAGTATTACACACATAAAAGGTCTGGTATTTTTCTATACACGGAGGCTTTTACAGCTGTAAAATTATACCATTCTCTGCATACCTATGTTCCTAGGCTTGTACCTTCTTTTCTCAAGTCCACGTTTCTCAACCAGAATAAACCTGGGTAGTGCTCACTAGTTTGCAAACAGTACAGGGAAGGAAGACAACCCCTGGACCTTTATCGTAAACTTTGTAAGCAAAATATCAATAGCTGTGTAGACTTATCCTTGGGCCTGTGCTGGTTGCATTAAGTTGTGTGTGTGTGTGTGTGTGTGTGTGTGTGTGTGTGTGTGTGTGTGTGTGTGTGTGTGTGTGTGTGTGTGTGTGTGTGTGTGTGTGTGTTTGAACAGTATCCATTTCAAAGTCTTCTAATTAAGAACGATTGGCCACATGGGATTTCCTACAGTCTGCATTTCAGGGAAAGCTCTTTTGTTTCTTGATATCAGGGCTTGAACTCCGGACCTCACGTTCTCACTCGGTTTCTTATTCATGGCTGACACTCTACCACTTGACCTACTCATCCATTCCAGCATTTTGCTGGTTAACTCCTACTTGGTTAACTCTCATACTTTTCTCTGCGGGCTGGCTTTGGACTTCTGTTCTGTGCATCTCAGGCTCCTAAGTAGATAAGATTACTAACCATCTTGCTGCCTTCTTCTCGTCCATCACAGGGCGATGTCACTGTGCCTAGTTGTAAGCTGATCCGGAAAGCCAGTCCCTTCACTGATCTGCCACAGGCTTTTTATTCATGCTAAACTATTGATTGATTGATTCAAAAGGATGCTACAAAAAATTAGGAAAAAACCCAATAACCCACAGAGTGGGGGGAAAATAGTATCATATTAGATGTAGGATTTGGATTAAAAATACACACTTGCTAATAAAAAGACCAATTGCTCAATTAAAAATGGGTTCAATGGATATGTCAACCTTTTACCAAAAAATATATATAAATGACTAATATGCACATGCAAAGATGCTCACTATTTGTCAGGCAAACATAAGCCAATATAACTAGTTATATTCATTGGGATGGACATAATAATAATACAGATAATCACAAGTGTCCAAGGAAATAGGGAGAAATTAGAACCCTCCTAGCCTGCTGGCAGGAATATGTAAAGGTGTAAAAGCACCTTGGAAACCAGTCTGGCAATTCTTTGAAAGGTTAAACACAAAACTACCATGGACCCTGCCCGAGGCACATGCCTGTATTTCTAGCTACTCAGGAAACTGAGATCTGGAGGACGATGGCTTGAGGCCAGCTTACCCAGAAAAGTTCACTGTACTCCAGCTCCAAAATAATTAGCCCAAATCAGGGTTGAGGTATAGCTCAAATGGCAGAATGCCAGTCAAGCAAGCTGGAGACTCCAAGTTCAAACCTTAACCCAGTACCACCAAAAATTGAAAAAAGCTACTGTATGGACCTAGCAACTTTATTCCTACGTATGAACCAAGAGGAAGGAAAACATTTGTTTGTACGTACAAGCTTACAGAAAGAGCGTTTGTATCAGTGTTATTCATAATAGTCAAAAGGTTGAATAACTTATTTATCAAACTGATGAGAGAATAAATAAAGTGTGGTATATCCATACAATGGAATGTTTTCCTGTAATAAAAGTGAAATTCTGGCTAGGGATGGATTCCAGTGCATGTAATTCCAGCTGGTCTAGATCAGTAGGATCATTGAGAACAGTCCAGGAAAACCTTTAGGGAGATATCTCAATCAACAAGCCGGGCATGGTGCTTTCCACTTATTAGATATCAGCTACACTAGAGGCATAGAAAGGAGGATTGCAGTCTGAGGCCAGCCATGGACAAAACCTGAAAGATACTCCTGAAAAATAAACTGAGGCAAAAGGTAGAGTGTCAAGCTCAAACCCCATAAAAAGCCACATGATTCGGTTGGTATAAAATGAAAAATGGGCAAATCTATTGAGATAGAAGGTAGATTGGTGGTTGCTAAGGGCTGGAAGAGTTAGTAGGAAATGTTAAGTGATGTTAATAGGTATAAGAATATTTGAAGATTGGTAGCAAAAATGTCCTAAAATTGATTGTGGTGATTTTTGCACAATTTACTATACCAAAAACCATTGGGTATTATTCTATCTAATCTCTCTCTCTGTCTCTGCCTCTGTCTGTCTCTCTGTCTCTGTCTCTCTCTTGTGTCAGTACTAGAGCTTGAACTTAGGGTCTGGACACTGTTCCTTAGCTTTTTTGCTCAAGGCTGGTGCTCTATCACTTAAGCCATACCTCTGCTTCCAGCTTTTTGCTGGTTAATCGGAAGTAAAGATCTCTTGGATTTGTCTGTTCAGGCTGGCTTCCCACTGCAAGCCTCAGCTCTCAGCCTCCTGAGCAGCTAGAATTACAAGCATGAACCACCATTTCCTGGCTGAGTAGTGTTCTTTAAATAGGTGAGTTATATCTATACAAAGCAGTTAAGAATCGTTATTGAGTGCCTATACTGTTTGTCAGTCAATGGAATAGGCATAATTGCATTTGCCTGCTCCGAAAGAAGCTTATGTTCCAGCGTCCAGAGAGACAAACTTTCAGCCAGTAATGACCTGAATCAGATGATTTCAAATTTACAAGTGCTGCTGGATAGCAAATCATGGAGAAAATTACTTTTAGTTGGGTTGGTACAGGAGGCTTATCAAGAGGAAACTCTGAGTTAGATACCTCCTTGTTAGGAAGGAACCAACTACAAAGTGGTCTAGGTACCCAGGGGTCCACACACAGGAGACTGCAAAGGCAAAGTCCCAAGGGAGGAGGCCAGGCCAGCCCACGTCAGTGGAGTCTGGTGACAAAGATGTTCAGAGATGATGATCGTGAAGATGGTGTGAACATTTCATTTTGGTGCTGAACCCCCATTAGCTCCCTTTGCCCAGTGCATTAAGAAACAATTCCTTCTCTGGCTTTGAAAGGCCTGTACCTACTTGTATGAAAGTGCTTAACTCTCCTTTCTCCTACTCTGTCCTTTAATAAACCCAACCCTGACTTCCACAGTTACCCAGATACCATACTGAATGCTTTCTTGTTTCTAGGCCATTATTATTATGCCTTGCTTTTCTGAAATTTTATCTCAGCTCCAATCTCATTTCTTTGTACTTTGCTCTACAAGTATAGGTAAAATAAAGGTATAGGTAAAAATCACTCAGATTTTCCAATTCATAAACTCCCATAGTAATTTTCCTAAAATTCTCTTAGGAAATTTAGTGTAGCTTACGTTTCTCTTCTTTTGTTTCTTCTTGTTGCAAGACTTTACTACTACTCTAACCTGTGGCATGGCACCCCACCCTATAGAAGCACGCTATGTCGTGTTTGGATCATGAAGTAAGTTGCAGATGTGCGTGATATATGCAAAGTAAACTTGGGCAATAGAAGAAAATGGCAAATTTCTTCTGACCAGCCTGGTCCATAGAAAGGCTCATTGGTTCACAGTATGTTCCATAAAGTGGATCTAGTAAAAAGCAGTGATCAGGATCCACGAATCATTCACGTGTGTAGACTCTGAAGCCCAGGTTTCCTGCCTCTTAGTGTTTCAAACCTTGGCATTGTCCCCAGGGCCATTCTTTCTGATGTTGACTTCCACGATCTTTTTTTGTGAGAGCCACAGCATTCAATGTGATAACGTCCCCTTGGAGAACCAGTTTATCCTGAGGGCTGGTGGCTTTTCCGTGCATCTCAGCAAGCCCTCACGAACGATCTTTCTGTCTATGATAATAATCTCCCTAAAGTGGCAGTAGAAGTCTTGAGTCTATTAAAAAAAATGGAAGAGCATAGCATCTCCTCCACAAAGACCCGGTCTACTAGTACAAAGAGTATCGGCTCACAGGTAGCTTTGAGTTTGTGTGGAAACAGTGCAAATATGGGCAGACTCAGCTTGCCTTTGAGGGCCCTAAAAGCTCCATGTGAAAGAAAGAGTAGAATCTCACGATGGTCACAGACTTCATGCAGGATCTACCTACCTTGGCTGTTTTTCAAGGGTCTAAACGCTGAAGCGAAAGCTTCATGAGAGGAAGGATTTGCAGATTCCAGAACAAACATGTCAATTAAGCCCTGCAGTTCAGATTTTAAGGAGTGGCTTCTGAAATATCCTTGGAGATAGGAAACAAACTCAGGACAAATAGAACAAATATTCTTGGGGAGTGAACTCCCTTTCATTACAGAAGGGACGTTCTCTTGGTGGGGTACGGCCAGAAGCTAACCTCTCTCCATCGAGATGGATCTTCCTATCTGACTTATTCTGTTTTTCATCAGATCGAAGTCTCAAACAAACAGGACTTCTGCCTCTTAGGGCTGATAGCAGGAAAGATGAATTGCTATTTTCTGGAACAGATGAAAGAGAGATGGGAAAGCAAAATTTTCTCATGAGATACATGATTTGGGATTCATTTTCCTTCTCTCATTTGTGATGGTCTCAATAGCAAAGGCCTGTTTCATTTATGGCTTTGGATTATTGCACAAATTCTAACTAATCCCTACTCTTTCTTCCTCTGTGGTCAAAGAGCCTTCATCCTCGTCTTCGTCTTTCTCTACTCCTCATTTAGCACTCTTTTCTATATCTATTTTTTCTTTACTTCAACTCCTGTAATTCTCACTGGGAGGACAGGATTGTGTCCTTCTCAGACGGGAAACAGGCTAGGTGCTGGTGGCTTGGACTGGTAATCTTAGTAGCTATTAGGAGGCTAAGATCTGAGGATCTGAGCTTGAAGCTAGCCCAAGCAGAAAAATAAACCAGCAAAGAGCCAGAAGTGGATTTGTGAATCAAGTGGTAGAGTACCAGCATTGAATGAAAAAAGCTAAATAAGAGCACCTGGCCCTGACCTGAGTTCAAGTATCAGCACCCAGTAGAAAGAAAAAAGTGAAACACTCATAGTGTTTAAACAGCTGTCATGGAACCTTGAATGCGTATGCTTCCTTTTATGGACATTTGGCATATCCCTCTTATTTTTTTTTCCTTTTTTTTAATCCGTCCAACAATCATCATCTCTTTTATCTCTGCTGTTAAAGTTTTGGGTTTTTTTTTGGTCATGCTGAAGCCTAGCACTCTACTGCTTTGAACCACAGCTCCACTTCTTCTGGTTTTGGGTGGTTAATTAGAGATAAGAGTCTCATGAATTTTTCTGCTCAGGCTGGCTTCGAACCATGATCCTCAAATCTCAGCCTCCCGAGTGGCTAGGATTACACATGAGCTACCAGCCCTAGGCTTTAGATATTTTTTTTTTAAGACAAGATTCTTGTCCGATTCATCTAGAAGAGTGCTCTTCAATTAAATGCCCTCAGGACATGAAATGGGTATACCACTGGTGAGTAGAAGAAGCAGAGATACATGTAGATCATCACACTTATTACTGTCCACTGAAGTTTTTTGTTTCTCCTCCTGGCTGTTGGATAAGATTGAATTTCCCTGTTATTTGGAGTTAAATGTGGCTAGGTGACTTTCGGTGGTGAGTGAAACATGAACAAAAGTGACATATGTCCCTTCCGTAACAGTCAGGGCAGGCTTTGTGGCAGTTTGCATCTGCCTGGGTGGTTGGCAGCTCTCCAGATGGCCCCTGCTTTATTAGTCTGTGTCCTTGGGGCTTGTCAGCAGCGCTCCTCCGGTCAGGGCCCGGCGGACATGAGATAGAAGTAAACCTTTGTTCAAATGACTGAGTTTCATGGGGTCATTTGTTATCACAGTAGAACTTTGCCCATCCTGACTAATCACAAAAGTCCAATCTCAAATCATTTTTTTTCCCCTAAGCCTCAAGCACAGTATGGATTAAAGGTGAGGGAAAGAGACCTCGAAAATGCTCTGAGTAAGAACCCTGTGATTTAATATGAACGCCTCACTGACTGATCTCCAGTTTGCGTGTTGCTCCTTATTCGCTTGGTAATTACATGTGTCACAAAGCAAGAAGCAACACAGGAGCTTGCAAATGTGTATACTTGGCCTTCTGCATTAGAGGAGATTTATACTTCTTGAAGGTAACCTTGAAAATCTTTAAGCTCAGTTGCCCTTAGAGTTGTTTCTCTGTTACCCTGTTACACACTAACTCTCAGTTCTTTGCATGAGTTCAGATACACCTGTTAATGAGTAGTAAGCCTTAGAAAATTCAAGGTTTTTCTTTAACTTTTGCAGGAAAATAGACATCTAGAGTGTTGTAGGTTGTCTTTTATTTTTCTCATCAAATGAAAAATAACTTATTAAATTTGCACTTCAAAAGATGGTTGCTGCAGTCCCAGCTACTCAGGAGACTGAGGCACAAGAGTTGTTGGAGTCTGGAGTCCCAGATTTCCAAGCCTGCCAGGACAACATAGTGATACATTAGCTCATGAAAAAAAGAAAGAAACAATTGTCTAGAATAGAGAACTCTCGACTGGCCTACAAGGGTTGCTTGTGCTTTCTCAGCCGACACATTGTGCTTCTAGAATCATGATAGCCACTGTTACAAGATCCACTGGAGTTTGCCATCTTTCTCCAGTGGATGTTAGTCCTTCATGGTTGGAGAACTTGCTTCAGAGTATGTGGGGAGCTGTACTCTCTGATCTATGTGGACACAGTACGGAACATCTGAGATATAAAAAGTGATGGCCTGAATTTCCAGCTGTTGAAATGAATCCAAAGTAGCAGATTTTTCTTCTTTGCTGAGATAGAATTAAAGCAACATGAAATGAGTTGGTTTGCTGATTTGTGATCTACTAAAAATTGAGATAACTTAAAATGAGGAGAGTAAGTGCTTCATAATGTGAAAAATATTCTGCAGCACAAGGCGGTACCGTCTAAAGCAAAGTAAACACATGCATTCAAAATGGTTTTCAAAAAAAGTGTTACACATGCATGTAAACATGTGGATTTTCTTTTCCTTTTTTTCTTTTTTGTGCTGGGGCTTGAACTCTCTTAGCTTTCTTTTTCCCCTTTCACTCAAGGCTGATGCTCTGTCACTTCAGCCACACTTCTACTTGCTTTTTGCTGGTTAATTAGAGATCAGTCTCATAGATTTGTCTGCCCAGGGTGGCTTCAGACCTTTATCTTCAGAACCCATTCTCCTGAGTAGCTAGGATTACAGGTGTGAGGCTCTGGAACTCATCTTAGATTTTTTTTTTCCTTTTGCTTTCATCACTGTAGTCCAAATTTTATATTGTTCAACCTAATTCTGAAAAGACAGACTATAGTGAACCTAGAAAGGATTTCTGCCGCTTGCTAGCCTCTCAGCATGAGGATGATCTCTAGCACACACTGCTTTCACTTTTATCTCTTTACCATCATTCTTTCCTTCAACATTAGTGTCTTAGAATATGCAAACTGCGCTGAGCCCTGTTCTAAGCAGTGTATAATACTGCCTACCTTCTAGGACTTTATATACCCATGGGAGCAGAGTATCAACCTGCCTCAGAAAAAAAAAATCTCCCAGAACTCATTGGCTTAACACCATAATTGTTACTGCTTATGAGGCTGTGAGTTCATTGGTCATTTCTTCAACAGCTGGTGGGTAAGCTGGGACCTGGGTAGCTTTGAATGGCTTTATTCCCATACTGGATGGTTGGTGTTTACTGCTTGCTGGGTAGGTACCTGGCTATATCATCCGGCAGATGTTGATGCTTTTTTAACACCTCCATGGCATTTAAATCACATGGAGGTTTGGTTAAAAGGTGGATTCTGCTTTAGGAGATCTGAGAAGGGGCCCAAGATGGAGCATTTCTAGTAAGCTTTCAAATGTTAGGGCTGTTGCTGCTGCTGCTGGCCCTGGGACCTTACTTTGAGGCATGAATCTCTTTTTGCATGGCTTATAGAATAATGACTGAATTTGGCCTGAGTGAGGAAGGAAGGCTTCAGGTTTGATAACAGTTGTGGCCTCTTCTTCACTAGATGATGAGAAGGTTCATGTTTAGAATGTCTCAATGCAGTTATAAAGGATGTCCACACCGTGCAATCTAACGGGGAGAAGAACACTGTCTGAAATTTTTTTTTTTTTGCTTCACTAATCTTTTTATCCAGAGAGCTAGTTTCCTATACTTCAGTCAATAACAAGAGGACTTAACTCTGGGTTGGCTTTTGTCTCAACCCAGTCCCAAACCAGGCCTGGGAATTCACTCAACTTGTGAGAGATTCTTCTAAAAACCTTATGTAATTTCTAGATTTCCCTTGAATTTTATTTTATTTATTTACTATTCATTTTATTATTTATTGTTATTATGTTGCCAATCCTGGGGCTTGAACTCAGGGCTTGGGCACTGTCCTTGAGCTTCTTTTTCTCAAAGCTAGCACCCTACCAGTTGAGCCACAGCACCACTTCTGGCCTTTTCTGTGTATGTGGTACTGAGGAATTGAACCCAGGGCTTCATACATGCTAGGCAATCGCTCTTCCACTAACCTACATCCCCAACCCTATTTATTTATTTATTTATTTATTTAGGTCCTGGGGTTGACCTAGGGCCTGGGGGCTGTCCCTGAATTCTTCACTCTTTTCTTCTTGGCTTTGAACTATGATCCTCAGCTCTTAGTCTCCTGAGTAGCTAGGGTTACAGACCTAATCCATCAGTGGCCAACTTTCTTGCTTTTTAATCCAGACAATATAATTAAATCTTCTTGGAGAGTTCTGTTTATTCTTGAATGGCTTTTTTTCCCCTTCACATTCTCATCAGAGTAAGAAATACAAGTAAAAGATTATGTAAAATACCATCTATAAATTGTGTCACAAATCCTCTGTATCACCATGTACCAGGGGTGACTTGTTGGTGCATCGTTAACTTGTAACAATTTAAATTAATTATTAGCTCAACCAGATGGATTGACTTGAGTGTTATCTTAAAGAGCTCTGAGGTGCGAGAGTATGACAAAGTTTCATAAAATTTATTGCTTGAATCTTGCTGGATCCAATGATTTCATTAAAGCATGCCTTCTTCCCTCTCCCCCATTGGGGAGAATGTGTGTGTGTGTTAATTAATACTAATTTATTTGTCTTGAAAGAAATGTCCCTTCCATAAAGTCTATGGCTTTGCAAAAATCTTAGTAATAATCTCCTAAACTATAAATGGTCCTTAAGTAGTTATAAATGTATTGAGATTTTAGAGTTGAAAGCAAAGCATATTACTGAGGCCCCTTCCTTATAAAAATGAAGACAGCTGGGTGCCGGTTGCTTACACCTATAATCCTAGCTACTCAGGAGGCTGAGATCTGAGGGTCACGGTTCAAAGCCAGCCCGGGCAGGAAACTCCATGAGACTTATCTCCAATAAACCACTAGAAAATCAGAAGTGGTGCTGTGACTGAAGCGGTAGAGCACTCACCTTGAGCTGAAGAGCACAGGGACAGCGCCCAGGCCCAGAGTTCAAGCCCCACGACCGACAAAAAAGAAGACAGCAAGGCTCAAAAAAGAGATATGGCTAGAGCCTTGGACTGGTATGATTTTTAGTGTCTTTAAGTATGAAAACAACTTTTCACAAGGCAATAGGAATTGCCTTATTAAAAATGGAGAGCAGCAGCTGGGCACGGTGTCTCACACCTGTCATCCCAAGCTACGTGGGAGGCTGAGTTAGAATTATCACCCAGGATCACCCAGGAAGAAAAGTCCACAAGAATCTAGCTCCAAGGTAGTGGCAAGCACCTACCATCCCAGAGACAATGACTGCAGCTCAGGTGCTAGCTCAGATAGGAAGACCACGACATGTCAGAAATAACCAGCATAAAATAGAGCTACATGGGGCTGGAAAGGTGGCTCAGTGGTAGAGCGCTTGCCTTGCATGCATGAGGCCCTGGGTTTGATTCCTCAGCACCTCATAAGCAGAAAAAAGCCGGAAGTGGCGCTGTGGCTCAAGTGGTAGAGCGCTAGCCTTGAGCTGAAGAGCTGAGGGACAGCGCCCAGGCCCAGAGTTCAGGCCCCATGACCAGACCCCTCCCCCCCCCCAAAAAAAGAATTCATGCTAGGGAATCAGAGGCTGTGTTTCTTTAAGGGATATATAAGGGAAGACTGGTCAAGGGAATTGTCATGTTATAAGTAAGTAGCACATGAGTTAAAACTCAGTTTTGGAGGTATCCCATTCCTTAAGCTGCCTTGATAAGAAATGATATTTTATTTTTTCTGACTTCGGTATATGGCAAAGAGCTTGGGGAAGAGTTCACAGTTGGGTTATAATGGCTGTCTAATATAATAGGATAGATGATTAGTCAAATAGCTAAGGCATGACGCACAGAGGCCCATCCCTGGAAATCAGACACCTCTTTGCTGTGACAGTCAGAAAGCTCATTCTGGGGGAGACAGGAATAGTCATTACCTTTGCAAGTAGAAATATGACTGCTATAATAGATTTGCCTTCAACCATGATGGTAGTACTTAGGGCCAGTACGTGAAGTGTGGCTGTGCTGGAGTGTTTGGAGTATTTAGTTGGTAAGAGCGTGCAATAAGGTTACATTGGTACATTCTCTATGGCGAGTTCTGTTTATCTATAAGTCTATGGAGGTTAGGCACTGCCTGAAATAATAACAGACCTAGAGATACATCAGCATATTTAATACAGTCACTGTAGGCATTCAAATTACTATGATACATTTGAAATGGGAGTAAGAGCTTGTGACCGCCCGAACCATTCTCCACACCAGGTCCTTATCACTTGAGTTTATTGGGGCTTTAAGGCTGTTTTACAACCTACCAAATGTTGGCATGTTAGAATCAAGGAGGAGACTGGGAAAGCTCCTCTACTAAATTACTTGCATCTGTTTGACCAATCTCAATGTCTCCATGAAGCCATATCCCCAAGGTTTAGAATATTAAAATAATTCATGGACTAATTTTCAGTTCCAAGGAAGCATACTATGTTAAATGCAGTATTTTTTTCCCCTTCATTTCTCTAGATATGAGTTTTTTGTCTAGATAAGTATGTCTTCAGTTACTACAAAAAAATCCGTAAACATTGCAATGATTCTTCTGGTAAAATGCTATATGGAGTTTATCTTTTATGTCAACAGCGAGTACTTTAGGAATGATGCATGAGAGATACTTAAAACTCAATCTACTGCACCAAGTACATTTTCTTAAACATTACTTCTGGCTTTCTAGTTGATGGATACAAACATTTACTTGGTAGGCACAATGGTTATTTAAACTCTCTTTTTTTGATTTATTTGATAAATAGATATAGTTACAAAGCAAGCTGCTAAGATAAAGGTCAGTGGGATTTTATGGTAAGAAAATAAATAGATAATAAATAATAAATAATAGCTTTCCATGAGCGAGGCTCAGGAATTGTTGGGATAAAGATATTAATCCTAAAGTTAATCTTGTTGGAGTTGAAACTTCAGTAAAAATCAGCACAAACTATGATATTCTTTATGGTTTGGTTTGGAGTGGTGAAAACACACTGACTGTATCAGCGTCTCCCCTTTGTACTAGGGTCAACTTGGGTAAGTCATTGAAGTTAATGAGGCTGCAGTTTTATTATTTGGAAAATGCATTTATGCATTTACTTAATTGTTTTATAAACATGCACTGGATAACCACTCTGTGCCAGACACTAGTAGGTGCTGGTAATATACTAGTATTTTAAAAGTTAGTAAGGAAATAAACAGGCTGACCAAGGGAAGGAACTGGAATAGGTTTCTTAAGGTTCTCAAAAAAGACGTTGATCCCTGAGGAACTGACATGTCAGCCAAGACCTAAGAACTCAGAAGGAATTGGGAAGGGGGAGACTGAAACAAAGAGAATACTAGGCAGGTAGATGGCAAGTGCAAAGGGCCCATGGCTGGGTAGGAAGAGGCCATTGGAGTTGTCCTATGTGAATCAAGGAGGAGACCAGAGTAGAAAGGTAAGTGGGTATCGCATATGGTAGCCTCTCCAGAGCCAAACTAAAAACATTTGTTATTATCTACGTAGAAGAAAACTCAAGCTGAACAAAAGGGTATGACATCCTCTGTGTTTTCTGTTGTTGTAGTGCTGGGGATTTTAGACCAGGAGTTGAACCATAGCTTCTGTTCTCTCCTGTGGCATCCTCTTAAAATGATGGGAACTTGACAGTGGGAAAGCCAGGGGGGACACAAGCAATGCTGTTGTTAAATGGGATAGGATAGTTCGTGTGGCCAGGTGCGTTATTTATGGGTCCCCTTGAGAAGGTGTAAAATTCTTAAAGTAGACAATTGCCAGTGGTGTTAAAACTCACAGATCATCCAAACCGCTTGGCATTTTCTAAAAACAACAACAAAAAATGTGTGTGCTCTGTGAGCAGGGGAGGGACAGCAGAACTGCCCTAGCAGGGTTTGCCTCAAACACAAAGGGTGAAGCAGGTGCAGAATGAGTAATGTGTGGTCCTGGGTATCTTGGGTAGACAGTGTCTGATGGAGGAATTCCAAGAGGAGGTACATAATGATTTCATGTGCTTGATGGATTGTTACTGCGCCTGATTTTAAAATAATACCTGATGAGATATCAAAGAATTTTCTTTGAAAAGAAAATACAGCCTACCTTCATTGTGTGAGGGATTTACTGAAAATCTGGGAAATATAACTGGTCTTCTGTGTATGTGCAGGGAAAGCTAAGGAGATTTAGTTCACATAAAACTATAGGCGAGGAGATAAACTTTCTATTTTAATTTTTTTAAATTTATTTTTATTTTTTGGTCAGTTAAACTCAGGGCCTGGACACTGTCCCCAAGCAGTTTTGCTTAAGGCTAGTGCTCTACCACTTTGGGCCATAGCTCCACTTCCTGTTTTGAGTGGTTAATTGGAAATAAAAGTCTCATGGGGACTTTTTTCCCTGGGCTGGGTTTGAACCGTGATCCTCAGATCTCAGTCTCCTGAGTAGCTAGATTATAGGCATGCGCCACCAGCACACAGCTTGAGATAAATTTAATTGTGTGTGTGTGTGTGCATGCGTGCACGTGCATATGTGCACATGTGTGTGCCAGTACTGGGGTTTGAACTCAGGGCCTCAGACTATCACTTGGCTTTTTTGCTTAAGGTTGGTACTCAACTACTTGGACCATACCTCTACTTTTAGCTTTTTGCTGATCAATTGGAGATAAGAGTCGCACTGGCTTTTCTGCCCTGATGGGTCTTGAATCTTCCTGTCAAATGTCAGCCTCTGGAGCAGCTAGGGGTACAAGCAGCTTTCAATTTTTAACAGTCATTGGTGTGTACCTCACCTCTGAATTTTCAGTTGTCAAACTTACTCATGTGTAAACTTAAGTAATCATTAATAAATAACTGTGCAAATTGAATGAGCAGGTACGAGGCTTTTTAAACTAGAAAATACACAGTCTGATCTTTATGTTTTGGGTAATCAATCACGTTTTATACATGAGCAATTTATTTTGTCATCTAACAGTACATGTTATGATTAGATGAAAGGGGTAACATTGATCAAGATGTGTGTTGAAACTGACAGGTTGAATTGTAACATCAACTACAACTACTTAAAGAAAATAAGAATATTATTTTTAAAAAATCAACTAAAGAAAAAGGCCAGGCATCGGTAGCTCTCACCAGTAATCCTAGGTACTCAGGAGGCTGAGATCTGAGGATCACAGTTTGAAGCCAGCATGGACAGGAAAGTCTGTGAAACTCTTCTCTCCAGTTAACCAGCTCAAAAAAGCTGCAAGTGGAGTTGTGGCTCAAGTGGCAAAGTGCCAGCAAAAAAGCTCAGGGACAGTGCCCCGGAAGAGAACTGTTTTGTCCAATATGGAGTCCATTAGCCATACCACTACTGAGCTTTTGAAACATGGCTGTGTACTCTATTTTGATGACACGTGTCAAGAAGATTGCTCATTCCCCTTTGTGGACTCAGCCGGCCGAGAGGGATGGTAAATAGATTCAGGTTTGGGTGGGTTGGGGGCTTGTGCAAATGTTTGTTTCTGCCAGTGTTGATGATCTGGTCCTGGTGACTCCGGGATTATACTCACTCATTTGTTTCCAAGATAATATTTTTAGATGCATGGCTAACAGCTCCTAGGAGCCTTTGAGCCGTCTCTGCCTGCTCATCTTGATTTGGAAATTGCCAACTACGTTTCCGATTTATATACTGCCAAATGACTCTATCATGTCACATAATCCGTTGTATTTTGTTGTGACTGAGATAGTCTTTTTAGTGGGAAGCAGTGCTCTCCTAAAAAAAAATGTTGAAATACTTTCTTCATTTCACCAAGGGAAGGCTGTACATATTGTATATGATCACCACACACACACACGTGTGTAGGTGTGTTCCAGTACGAGAGCCTCCTTAGCTTTTTCTCTCAAGGTTGTGCTGCTCTACCTCTTGGGTCGTACTTCCATTTTCTGGCTTTTTGTTGGTGAATTAAAGACAAGAGTCTTAAGAACTTTTCTGCCCAGACTGGCTTCAAACCTCGATCCTCAGATCTCAGTCTCCTGAGTAGCTAGGTGAGAGCCGTGGACACTCAGGTGTTTCAAACCTTGATTGTGCCAATACCGAGGGCCTTGCATTCTCAGTTGGATTTTATATTCCACCGCTTGAGCCCGTCCTCTACTTCTGCCTTTTGGGTGTTTAATTGGAGATTAGAGTTTCATGGACATTTCTGGCCCGGCTGGCTTTGGACCCTCCTTAAATCTCAGCCTCCTGAGTAAATCCAATCTCAGGTGAGAGCGATTAGCACCAACTCACAACTTCTACAGTATGAATACTGTGACTTTTCCTTTTTAAGAACAAAATGAGTTATTAAAGATTCTATAGAGCACCAAAGAACCTCTAATGACCCCCTGGGTCACAAAAATATTGAAAATTATAAATCTGAGGATAAATAAACACATTTTTCTACACTTTTTTGTTATAGGAAAAGAGGACTCAGGAAATAATTAAATGAACAAATGAACAAAATAAGCTATTATGTTATTTCTAATATCCAGTTTGGGCTTGCCTACCACATGTAAGGACTTGGGTTTGATTCCCAGCACCACTAAATAAATAAGTGCATAAGTGAATAAATGAAGATAAATACATAATAAAAAGTTAATTTGAAAATTTTCTCATTTTTAACTCATGCTAATTAAGTAGCAGGGAATATTTGAACCGAGCTCTCAGTATGTATGTATGTGTGTATGTGTGGGAGTATTCCAAGTTATCTATTATGACCATTAATGAAAAGAGTATAGACTCAAATGTAAGCCAGTCTATCTTATTCTTGTGTGTGTGGTATATATCTTAAAAGCAGGTGGAATAGCTTAAACATTAAATAATACTTTCTTTTAGTTTCTCCCCAAATTACTTACAGATGTTCTTTTTAAAAAACATCTGAAAAGAAAATCTGACTATAAATAGCATTAATAAATGGTTGTTTGAACAAAGCACAAAGATTTTTTTCTTGTTCTTTACCTTAAGAACATAATTATTCTTCTTGGACAAAGCTGGGTTGGAGAAAAAAATATGTCTTTTCCAGGTTTGTTAAATAAGTGTGGCAAATAGGTTGAAGGTTGAACTTGGTCCCTCTTCAATTGTATACAAATATAAAAAAAATATTTGAGCAGGCTTGGGAAAAATATTCTGATTTAGTAGAGAAGATATAAATTTCAAACTCCAGTGGGGCTGATGGAACCAGACCAAAATGTTATCTCCCTGTTAGCCTGAATTTTGTTTTGTTCACTCAATCTGTAGTCTTTGAATAGGTGCTTGGCACTTAGTACACACTCACTAAATAAACGAATGTCTAGACACACATAAAAGCATGTGATAGAATATGGAAAATGAAATTCAACGTGCAACAGAAATGCAAATTTTTGTCACTTACATTTAGCAAATTAAAATACAGACTGGAGGAGAACCAAACTCAAAAGGGTTTGTGAGGATTATTTTAATTCATGCTCTAAAAATATTCCAGTTCTAAGCCATTTTATCTGAAGTGCATTGCCTGGCTCTACCATACTAGGATGTTATCTCCTCAGCTTCACCTGTTTTCTGGAGAGACAGTACAGGTCTTGGCTTGCCCGGGGCCAACAACCTGCCTGAGACTTGCTATATGAAGAAAAATGGAGAAACTTGTATGTTCCACAGGAAACCCCCAGTAAGGACATACTGGTTCTCTGATAGGTGAGAGGGACAATAATATAGGGTTAGTGCCACTGGTTTGAGCCAATAGTGAATGGATTTAAGCTACTTACTAGGAGGAACTTTCTATCACGTGAGTTACTTAAAGAATACAGTGTTCTATGTGGGTGCAAAGAATGAATGAATGCCTGTATCCAGAGGGGAAATCAGACTATAGTTCTGCTGAGGTATTTTTCAGCTCTAAGATTTCATGATTTGCTTTGAGGCAAATTTGATGCTTGCTCTCCTGTGTCTTAGGTTTTACTTATTGAAACCAATCTTCATTTCTCACTTGCTCAGAATTGGAAGTGTTGAAGGTATCTGAGACTACCTTTAGGAGGAACTAAAAGGACGTGGCTGCTCACATGCTCTGCTGATCAGGAAGCTTGAGAATGAAATAAATGTGACCAGGGTAAGGGGGTAAGGTGAAGAAGAATGATAGCTGCGTGTGCCCAGAGATCTCCTCTGGGCATTGAAAATACAGTGTTGTTGACTAGAAAAGGCTTACAGGTTCAGTCTTGGGCATATGACTCAAGATCTTTGATTTAAGGTCTGTTTATTTGTCCATAAAATTAGTATAGTTCGTCTCCTGTCCTGAGTTATTGAGAAAAAAGACTGGACACAGTGGAGGAAAATCTGTAGTGAGTGCTACCTTTTATCAGTGCCTTTTAGTTAGCTTTGAATGAAAAGCTATTTACGGTTTGTATTTTTCAAGAAGGTAGCTTCATTTGCACTTCCATATTTATTTATTTATTTATGTTTATTTGTTTATTTAATTTTGCCAGTACAGGGCTTGGGTGCAGTCCCTTTTTTGCTCTAGGCTGATGCTCTGCCCCTTGAGCCACTGCTCCACTTCTGGCCTTTTGCTAGCTAACTGGAGATAAGAGTCTTGTGGACTTTTTTTGCCCGGGCTGGCTTTGAACCTTGATCCTCAGCTCTCAGCCTCCTGAGTAGCTAGGATTATAGGCATGAACCACCGATTCCCAATTTTGAGCATTAAACAAGATAATGCTGACAAAGTCTTAAGGTACGTGGCCAATATTAAACATTAGGAGTATATCGGTACAGCCATTTGAACATGGGTAATTGAATACTCAGAGTTATGAAAATTATGGAGACTACAAAGAATCAACTACAAATAATTTACTCTCCTTACCTTTCTTTCTCCCAAGTGTCTACAGAGGTACTCTTTCTGCCTTGTATTAGTTTCCTATGGCCCCTATAAAGAAATTCCCACGCATTTAGTGGTTAGGACAGTATGAATATATTCTCTTATAGTTCTGGAGGCCAGAAACCCTAACCTATAATATTGGACCACTCTTCCTTTGAGTTATGCAAGGTTATAGACTGTTTGTACATTTTAGGTATATGTGTGTATACCTTGTACTGTTAGTTAATAGATGCTAAGACTACAAATTCTTAGGCTTGGCATGAGGCACGGATGCCTGGCTTGTCCATTTGTCTTGTGTGATATAAATACTTCCATTGTCCAGGTATGTGTCGATGGCTCATGTCTGCCATCTTAGCTAGTCAGGAGGCTGAGATCTGAGAATCGTAGTTCAAAGCCAGTCCAGGCAGGAAAAGTCTGAGAGCTTCCTCTCTCTAATTAACCACAAAAAACCAGAAGTGAAGTTGTCGTTTAAGTAATAGAGCACAAGCTTTGAGCACAAAAGCTCAGGAACAGTGCCCAGGCCCTGAGTTCAAGTCCTAGGACTGGTGCACACACATACTAAAAATATAATGTAATATAATACATATGCATGAGTTTCCATCATGGCTAATGTCATAGATGTATTTTCACTGAGCATATAGACAGATCTTTGAGGAGCTGGCTTGAACACTGTGCCCCTGCTATCATGGAATTAGCTTCACAATTAAGAGAGAGAACATTCCCAACATTTCCTAGTTCTTTTTAATTCAATACTCAGTTTATCCTCAGGCTAACTCTTGCCTGATTCCTCCCACTAAAGATGAGGTTTATTTGACTTAAAATATATACTCTTTTGTATCAGCATTACACTCGGAAATCTATTCATATTATTGCATATATTACTTTGTTCCTTATTTTTATTTATTTTCCTTATTTGGGGATAGAACTCAGGGTTTCAAGAATGATAGACAAGAAAACTACTTTTGAGCCATACCCTCAACTTGCATTCATTCTGATTGCTTTTTATGGCTAGAGAGCCTTCTGTATGAATATACCGTAATATTGTTTATTTATTTATTTGTTTGTTTGTTGTGCTGGTCCTAGGCTTGGACTCAGGGCCTGTATGCTGTTTCTTAGCTTTTTCATTCAGATCTAGCACCATACCACTTTGGCCACAGCTCTATTTCCATCTCTTTTTTTCTGATTAATTGGAGATAAAAATCTCACTGATTTTTCTATCCTGGGCTGGCTTTAAACTTCAGTCCTCAGATCTCAGCCTCCTGAATCACTAGGATTTGGAGCTTAGTTAATCTTAAAAGAAAAAAAAATCTATTACCTACCGATTGTCATTTGCATTATTTCCAGCTTGAGTCTGTTATTAAGAAAGGAGCTATGAACATTTATGGATAGGTTTTGTTCTCAAATACATTTTCAGGTCATTTAAGTAAAGACCTAGAAATAAAATATCTATGCCACAGGGAACACAAAGAGAATATATTATATATAATCAGAAATTACAAAACGGTTTTCCAAAGATGTTGAACTATCTCCTACTCTGCCATGCAATTTATAATTCTGATGCTCCAGAATTTCTTGAAAACGTGGCATTGTCATGGTCTTTACTTTAGCTGTCGGGTGTGAGTACAGTGACTTTCCTTGCTCTTGGGCCTCTCTTCATGTGCTATTAGCCAAGTATGTATTTTCTTTGGTGCAAAATCTATTCAAACCTTTTGCCCACTTTCTGGTTGCTGCTAATTTATTTTCAGGTTGGAGGTAAATAACTTAAAAAATATGTACAGAGTTTTGAGAAGTCTGTACATGATAGCGGACAAGTGGGAAGGAAGGCCACCTGGCCCTCTGAGGGAAATGACAGGTTTATCAAGCCCTGGTGATTCGTCAGCATTTCCGGCATTTCGTAAATGGGTGACTAACTGTTCTAGTTTTGGAAATGCTCGGCTTTCAGCCTTGACAATCCTGTGTTTGGGAACAAACCCTCTCTCAGGTGATGCCTGTTCATCCTAAGGAGCCATATACGAGGAAAGAGGCAAACTCTCTACTGGGAAACACTGGCCTGGTGAGAGAGAGAGAGAGAGAGAGAGAGAGAGAGAGAGAGAGAGAGAGAGAGAGAGAGAGAGAGAGAGAGAGAGAGAGAGAGAGAGAGAGAGAGAGAGAGGAGTGTGTGTAGAGAGTGTGTGTGTGTGTGTGTGTGTGTGTGTGTGTGTCTGTGTGTGTGTGTGTGTGTGTGTGTGTGTGTGTGTGAGTGTGTGTGTCTGTGCCTTTACTGAGGCTTGAGCCCAGGGCCTTGACTTGTCACTTAACTCCCACTTTCATGGCTGGCACTCTACCACTTGAGCTACACCTTAAGTTCAGACTTTTTCCTGGTTAATTGGAAATGAGAGTCTTGTAGATTAGTTTGCCCAGTCTGGCTCTGAACTGTGATCCTCAGATCTCAGCCTCCTGAGTGGCTAGGATAACACATGGGAGGCACTGAGGCCTAGCTTAGACTAGCAAGTTTATCTCCAAGTGCTGGTGAAAATATCAGTTGCTGATGATGACCACAAGACCACTCAGTTCCTCATCAAGGGTAAGGACTGTGTGGATGTGGGACCTAGCCTTCTTTGCTCGAAAGTCAGTTTGCTTGTGGTATGATATTAGGACATCAAGAAGGCAGCTTCCTGCTCTTGGGAAAAGAATAACAAATATACCAATGGTTATTGTTTGAAATTACAAACAGTAAGGACACATTTATTTGGCTTAAATCATAATGTTCTGATCAAGGGTATCTGTCTCTAGAAGACTTAAAATATTGAGCCTTACCAGTAATTCACACTTGAGTATAAATTACCATGAGAAAGACTAACAGTACACTTTGGATGGAGAGAGAAGACAGTGACAGGAAAATTCTTGCCATGTGAGGATAGAGCTACCACTATGAAAGAAAGTATCATTAAAACTGGACAGAATTAGGGACAAAAGATGAAATTTATCAACTTAGTGTTGTGTTGCTAGATGGAGAAGAATGTTTGTGTGTGATTATACAACAGGGCCAATGGGTAGGGAAATTATTCTCTTTGTTTTTCCCCCTCATGTAGTATAAAGTCTGCTGTTGATTATCTGTCTGTCTGTCTGTCTGTCTGTCTGTCTGTCTGTCTCTCTCTCTCTCTCTCTATCTATATTTCTTTTTTTTTTTTTTTTTTTTGTCGGTCGTGGGGCTTGAACTCTGGGCCTGGGCGTTGTCCCTCAGCTCTTCAGCTCAAGGCGAGCGCTCTACCACTTGAGCTACAGCGCCACTTCCGGTTTTCTGGTGGTTTATTGGAGATAGGAGTCTCACGGTCTCTCCTGCCCGGGCTGGCTTTGAACCGCGATCCTCAGATCTCAGCCTCCTGAGTAGCTAGGATTACAGGCGTGAGCCACCAGCGCCCTGCTAATAATTTTTTTTTTTTTTTTTTTTTTTTTTGTCGGCCGTGGGGCTTGAACTCTGGGCCTGAGCGCTGTCCCTCAGCTCTTCAGCTCAAGGCGAGCGCTCTACCACTTGAGCTACAGCACCACTTCCTCTATCTATATTTCTTAAGGCCTGGGGATTGTCTATGAGCTGTTTTGCTTAAGGTTTAAGCTCTAGTTCCACGCTTCTTGATGGTTTACTGGAAATAAGAGTCTTACGGACTTTATTCCCAGGACTGGCTTCAAACCACAACCCTCAGGTCTCAGCCTCCTGAGTAGTTAGGATTACAGGTGTGTGCCACCAACACCTGGCTCGTGGTTGAGTTTTAGACATTGTTTATTCTGTTTTGGTGTTGGTGTTGGGACTTGGACTCTACTACTTGAGCCATATCTCCACTTCTAGCATTTTGCTGGTTGATTGGAATAAAGATTTGCTCAGATTTTCTTACCCGAACTGGTTTCAAACCTCGATCTTGAGATCTCAGCCTCCGGAGTAGCTGAGAGTATACGTGTGAGCCACTGGTGTGAGCTCTTCATATTTCTACTGTTCCTAATTCATTTATAGTGTGCCAGTGTCAGTTCTACAAGTTCCTTGTTTTAGCCCTCATTGCTATTGCATAACACAAACATAGTCTTTTCTCATTTTTCCATTACCCCAGAGGAGCTCCATGTAAGCCAGCTTATAGATAATATTACTGCTCTGTTTTCATATACTGCTTTCTTTTTAATAACTCCCAACATGTTAAGGCATTTTTCTTCTTAATGTTTATTAAATGCCCTCAGCAAGCTCAGTGCTGTTGAAAGAATATAAAAGATGCAATTCTCTCCAGTAAGGGATATGCATATTAATAGAAAAGAGACATAAATATGTTTTTAAATGTATATATATATATATTTTCCTAGAAAGTGATTGATTCTTTTGTTGGGATGAGACAAAGTAATTGCACTAATGGATCCCATTCCTTTACTACTGTTTTGCAAATAAAAACAACAGAAGTAAAAGTTTAGAGCTGATTTCCATGACCTTGAGAACCACAACCATGGCAGAGCTGGTATATTCCAGTAAAGGTAAAATTGAACCATTTTTGCTGATTTTAGTTTTAATTTGATATTTTTTTTTGCCAATCCTGGGGCTTGAACTGAGGGTCTGGGCACTTTCCCTGAGCTTCTTTTGCTCAAGGCTAGCACTCTACCGCTACAGCGCCACTTCCAGCTTTTTCTGTGTATGTGGTACTAAGGAATCAAACCCGGAGCTTCATACATGCTAGGCAAGTACTCTATCACTGAGCCACATCCCCAGCCCTCTGTGATATTCTTTTTTTTTTTTTTTCCTTTGGGTCTGGTTGTGGGGCCTGAACTCTGGGCCTGGGCACTGTCCCTCAGCTCTTCAGCTCAAGGCTAGTGCTCTACCACGTGAGCCACAGCGCCACTTCTGGCTTTTTTTTCTTTTTGCTAATGTGGTGCTGAGGAATCGAACCCAAGGTCTCATGCATGCAAGGCAAGCACTCTACCACGGAGCCACCTTCCCAGCACCCCTCTGTGATATTCTTACTAGAGATTTTTGAACCCCCAGTTAGGTCCAGTGGATGTGATTTTAGTAATCCAAGGATTTTCAGACTATTTCGCAGTCTTCCCTGAGGTTTTAGTACTTGTTGAACTATGTACCAGAAATTGGGCACAGCAGGGCAAGCAATGAGATACATCCTTCCTCAGTGGAGCACACAGGTGCTTGGCGACACAGGTACTAAAGCAAGAGACATATTCTTACGGTGCTAGGAAATGCAGTCATGAATCTGACCTCATCTGAAGGCTGGCATAAAAGGTGAGGAAGAGGAATGAATCCACATGGAGCAGGTGGAGGTGGGGGCGTGTGCTGTGGTTAGAAGCATCAGAGTTAAGGCAATGGAGACCAGCCAGCATGACTGCAGGCTGGAGAGTGAGCAGAACTAGACTGGCCCACATGATACAGAACCTGTAGGAAAGGGAAGTCAGGGTAGTTGCTGAATGATCTTCACTCAGTGTGTTAGCTAAAGCATATGGTGTCTTTCCTGCCATTATTTTAAAAGTTTAATGAGATATTAATACTCAGATTGCTCAGATCGCATTTTGAAGCTAGCCTGGGCAGAAAAGTCTATGAGACTCTTATCTCTGACTAACAACCACCACCACCACCACCACCACCCCCTGCCCCCCAAAGCCAGAAGGAGAGCTGTGGCTCATATGTTAGAGTGACAGCCTTAACGGACAACCCCTCACACAGCCAGAGTTCAAGCCCCAGGACTGGCACAAAGAATAGCAATGAGAAGAAACAAGAAGAGGAAGGAGAAGCTAAATACGGTAAAATGTAGAAAAGTCACAAGATGCCTGGCACACGGTGAGCGTTCGGTCTGGGAGGGAGCAAGCATTAAAGCAAGGCTGCCATTCCGTGGCTTTGTAGAGGAAACAGAACCCTGGAGAGGTGAAGATGAGCAGAGTTTCTTGTCCAGAGGTTTGGGGCCTGAGTAACTGTGGACCTTGCTCTACCACATGGACTTTGAGGTGCACAGGAGCCCCTGGGAGAGAGGTTGTGTGGCGCACACATTGTTTCAGTCACTTGTTTGGATCCCTCCTTCCCTCCCTTCTTTTTTTCTCTTTTATTCCCTCCTTCTTTCCCTTTGCTTCTTCCTGTCTTCTTTTCTCTTAGTAGGTAGCCCATCCTGGCCTCAAACTTGTTATTTTTGCCTCAGCCTCCCAACTGCTAGAATTATGGGGTGACGTAGACTGCTGATGGGCATGCATTACTATGTCTTCCTATTTGTTGATGTTGTTGTTGTTGTTTTTGCTGGTCCTGGGGCTTGAACTCAGGGCCTGGGCTTTGTCCCTGAGCCTCGTGGTGCTCAGAGTACCACTTCTGGCTTATTTCAGTAGTTTATTGGAGATAAAAGTCTCACGAGCTTTCCTGCGCAGGCTAGCTTCTAACTGTGATCCTCAGATCTCAGCCTACCAAGTAGCTAGGATTACAGGCGTGAGCCACCAGCTGTCGACTCAATGCTAGCTTTTTCTGAGTTGTTTATTGGCGATTAGAGTCTGTCTCATGCCTTTCCTAAAGCCTGAGTTGGCTTCAAATTGTGATCCTCACATCTCAGCCTCCTGAGTAGCTAGGATTACAGGTGTGAGCCACCAGTACCCAGCTGTGAGACTCTTATCTCCAATAAAATACTCAGAAAAAGCCAGAAGTGGTGCTGTGGCTCAAGTGGTAGAGCACTAGGCCTGAGTTCCAGGACTGGCAGAAGAAAAATGTGTGGGTATAACTGATGAGAAAATACCCTTTTTTCCCCCAATTTCTATAGTATTCTTACAACTGTGATTATGCATGCAATATGGATTCTTTGTTTTTCTTCTCAAACAATCAGGTTGTATTAGACACATGTTTTGCACTTCCTCCTCACAGTTTAGAGTCGAATCCATTTTTCATTGATATAGGATTAATGACCTATTGATGCCAGCTTGTTGCTCACATCCTGTACCATTTACAAAGTTGGTTCTAACATCCACCCTTGCATGGAAGTGACTGAAGAATCCATGTGTAGAAGTAGGAAACCTCGGTTAGATACAGTGCATATTTGGCATTGCCAAATTCTTTTCAAATAATTGTCCCACATGAGGCTTTTGACCAATTCTTTGTAAACCACATTAATGATGCACATGTTCACAATACTGGTTTTTTTTTTTTTTTACCAATCTTGTTGATGTTGTGGTTGGTTTTTCAGCAGTGAGATTGGGAAAGAAAAGAGGTGACCCCTCTGTGTAGATGAAGGGATAGAGGTGAAAGAAGAAGATGTGTGTGAGGTAAGAGAAGATAGGATTTGAGTTTAGATGGGAAACTCTTCTGTGAGTCACCAGTACCTTCGTTCCTCATAACCACATCAACCCATACACACGCTTATCCCTCATTTGGCTCAGACTTCCAATCTTTGTCATCTTTGCTCACTCTACCCATGCACGTCTCAGTTTACTGTTGAGGAAACTGAACACCCAAAGGGACTAAATAATTCATTGAGAGTCCCCAAACAACCTAAGTCAGGGCAGTTCCACCTTGTTCTATAACCCAGTAAATGGGGATTCCAGGCTCAACCAGTGAGCCTAGAAAGTGTTTAGATGTGTAAATTATACCCGTAGTTATATAATCAAGTTCATCATTTCCTATAATCAGAGAAGTTCCATTACTGTCGAGTAGCTGTGATCTTAAATACAGTGGTACTTTCACACCCTCATGACCGGTTCTGGTAAGTTCTTTCTCAGAAACACTCTTGTTTCTTTCTTTCAGAAATACTCTATTTTCTCAAGGAGCACTTGACTTAAGCTACATGAGATGAATACATTGAGCTTTGGGAGATTTTAAGATTTTCTTATAAAAGATAGTGTAGCCTCTCCTGAATTCTACCTTTAGTCCTCCAAAAGCTTAAAATTGGCCAGCGAATCCCTTCTGGACACACTCTTAGAGGCTGGGATAGGAACTTGCGTCTTCTTCCTCATTGTTTGCTTCTGTCTCAGAGCCCAGGATCACTGAGATTAGAGATTTCAACTGAGATTTCCTTTCCTTGATCCCTTGCTGGCTGGTGTTAGAGTTGAGAAATTGTTCCATGTAGGTCAGGGGATTTTGCACTTGAAGCAGAGATGTGAGGCTTCAGACTTGCTTTTAAATATGAATTCTGGTGTAATATTTGATGATAGAAGAAAGTCCCAGTGAAGAGGTGATTTCTAAATGGCATAAAAATTGGTGGGATGGTGGTTGAGAAATGATGAAAAGAAAGGAAGAAGAAATGAAAGTTTTTATCAAGAAGTAAAGCTTTCATCTAGGAAAAAAAATGGTCTCTATCCATTACTTTTAATTAAGCCCATGTGTTTCATTGTCCCATTTGGAAAAATTCTGTTGATGGCTATTCTTTAGGCAAAGCTATGATTATTCTGGAGAATGAGTCATTTAATATATTTGCTCAAAGTCAGGGAAGTGTGAATGCTAAATAATAAAATGAGTCCTGTAATGTTCTAGAAATTAACTTGCCCAAAGTGTAATTTTATAGAAAAGGAAACAAACTCAGTAAGTATGTTTGGTTTTTGTTGTTGTTGTCCTAGGGCTTGAACTCACAGTCTGGGCACTGTCATTGCGTTTTGTTTTGTTTTTTTGGCTCAAAGCACTTGAGCCACTGCTCTACTTCTGGCTTTTTGGTGGCTAGTTGGAGATAAAAGTCTCATGGATTTTCTTCTGTGGGCTGGCTTCAAACCACAGACCTCAGATCTCAGCCTCCTAAAAGCTAGGATTACAGATGTGAGCCACTGGTAGCTGGCAATATATGATTTTTAGTTGCAGTTAATATCAGCTAACACTGTACATAAGCTCTCCTGACTTTTCAGTTTTCATTCACTGATCCAAAAATTGTGTGTGTGTGTGTGTGTGTGTGTGTGTGTGTGTGTGTGTGTGTGTGTGTGTGTGTGTGTGTGTGTGTGTGTGTGTGTGTGTGTGTGTGTTGGGCTTGAAACACAGGATTTTAAGCTCTTCCTTGTCTTTTTTGCTCAAGGCTGGTGCTCTACTATTTGAGCCAGTCTTCTACTTCCAGGGTTTTGTTGGTTAATGGGAGATAAGAATGTCAGACTTTTCTGCCTGTTCTGGATCTTCAGATCTCAGCTTAGCCAGGGTTACAGATGTGAGCCACTGGCACCAACTAGTGATCCACACTTTGAACGTTGCTAGGAGAATATGGTTGAGATTTTGTTCATCTATTTTCTCCAAGAGGACTAGGACTTAATTTCAACCATTCTTAACTAAGAACAGAGGTACAAACACAAGACTAAAATGTTAAAGAACTATAAAGTAGATCAAATCAGTTTTATACCTGAAGCTTAGCTGATAGATAAGACATATGAGATGTGAGGTTTTTTTGTTGTTGGTGGTGGGTCTGGTCATGGGGCCTGAACTCTGGGCCTGGGCGCTGTCCCTCAGCTCTTCAGCTCAAGGCTAGTGCCCTACCACTTGAGCCACAGCACCACTTCCAGTTTTTTTCTGCTTCTCTGGTGCTGAGGAATCGAACCCAGGGCCTCATGCATGCAAGGCAAGCGCTCTACCACTGAGCCACCTTCCCAGCCCTGAGATGTATGAGTTTTGTTTTAGGAATTGCCACTGCACCCATGGTTTCCCTTATTTGCAATTTTTAGTATATGTATGAGTCAAGCAGAAAAGGTCAGATTAGGTGATGTTAGGAAATGAACCCTAAGATATGTATTTAAATGTTTTTTTTCTTTCATGCATTTGTTTCTAACTCATTTATAAGATTATTTCTTTGTTGCTTTGTATGTGCCTTCCCCACAGTATAAGCCCTGCTTTCACTGTATTTGATGTCGGTATAACTTGTGGAGGGGAAGGGGAAAAACAAGTCATTTAAATAAGGATACAGGTGGACCCGTTGCAACAATGAGACATACAAGTTGTCATGTCCAAAACGAACTTTACAACTTTGGTGAGGGGGGGGGGAGGGTTGGGTGGGGGGATGGGGGGAGGCTGGGAAGGGAAATAAAAAAAAAATTGCCACTGCATTTGCAGGTTGGCCATGAATGAGGGCTATGCATTTATACTGTCTACTGAAGTCCGGAGACAAACTACACAGTGTTATCTTTGTGAAAGATCAACTGCTTTAAGATGTGTTTCAAATTAACTATATAAATAATCTAACAAGGTCCTTCATTGTGCATTTCTCAAAGCAAACAAATTGCAATGTGTTTTTATAACCACAGTGCGATTTGATTCCTACCCCTCTCTTTCCCACATTTGGATATAGATTGATACAGACTTACTTAAAATGCTGCATATAAATTAAACATTAAGTAGGAGATATGGAGAGACTATGCTGCCCCATTACAACCTTGAGCTCTTCAGTCACCGCTTCAAGGACACACATTTCCTATCACATATCCTTCTTTTGAAAAGTGATCACCAAGGTTCAAGTAACAGTTAAGAACAGTAGGCAATTGAATAATTTAGGGACCTTTCTGTTTTGTGTTCTTATTTTAATGAAAAACAGGGAAATAGGCTGTATTCAGACTATAACATCTTTCTTCTCTCCCACCTGGTCTTTGCAGATTGGTGCCTTGAAGGACTACTACCATTTCTACCATAGCAGGACGATTAAAAGGTCAGTTCTCTCGAGCAGAGGGACCCACAGTTTCATTTCAATGGAACCGAAGGTAAGAGGAACCACTGGGCGGGGACCTACGTGCAAAGCCCTCTGCATTGTTTTTTATTGGGATAACACACAGGTCAGCATTAGGCTCACTTTTCTAGATCTGTCTGTCATATGCTTCTCTGGTCCAACATCCATGCCTCTTCTTCAGACAAAAGCATGCTGTGGCCTGAATTTTACTGGTGTCTGTAGACCAGCCCAGGGTAATGGCAGGTGTGGAGAAAACTGAGGGAATAGGAGACTGGGAAGGTCCAGGTTGATTGAGAATCATTGAAGGACAAATACCATATTATCCAACTTTTCACATAGAGACCTGAAAGCCTGTGTGCTCCATAGACGGTCCCATAAGCTGAGTCTCAGGCAACCATGAATCCTCCTACAGGGATAGAAAATGACTCCTGCTCTTAGGTATCTTTCCCCAAATAAGTCTCTTTATGTTGTACGCACAATATACTCCTGTGGCACAGAGGAATGATGGCAGGCATGGATCTCCTGTTGTTAGCAGAGTAAGACATGAGAGATGAAAGCCAAAGGGGACAATTGTCTTAGGGACAATCTAAGAGGAGACAACCAATGGAGAGTTAGATATCCAGTTCCTAGCAATTAAGTTGTAGGAAGGAACTGACTTCTCATGAGAAACTAATTGGCCCCTCAGACAGGTGAGTAAGAAGAAACAAACTCCAAGACATGGAAACAAGAGGAGGTTTTGTTTTTTTTTAATGTACTGTGTGAAGTTACTTCTCCCCCCACCCCCCCTTTGGCTTGTGCCCTGTCGTCACTGTTTCTGATTTTGGTACCCTGTGTCTTGTATATATATTTATCTGATCTGGGGAAGGGAAGGGGAACAACAAAATGGTGAGACAAAGGACAAAGGGTGAACCAAGGCAACAGCGATACTCACAAGACACTGTGTTGGAAGAGAACTTTAGAACTCGGGGGGAAGGGGAGCAGGGAAAATTAGAGAAAATGAAGGAGTTGGTAACACTGTTCGACAAGAAATGTTCTCATTCCTTATGTAACATCACCTTTACAATAAAATTAAATTTAAAAAGAGAAGGAAGAAAGGGCAGCCATACCCAGCTGTTATAGATCCTCTGGGGACTCACAGTGTATAACTCACTGAGGAGGGTATTTTGCTGCTATTCCTCCCGCTACCCCGCCGGCCATTATTATTTGGGTTTTCCATCAGAGCTCATTTTCAAATAAATGGGTAAACAAGCCCTTGTCAGCATCCTAGTAATCTCAGCTAATGAGTCCTCAAAACTTTTGTATTCCTTATTAAAGCAAAGCAGGGGCTGGGAAGGTGGCTCAGTGGTAGAGCGCTTGCCTTGCAGGCATGAGGCCCTGGGTTCGATTCCTCAATACCACATAAGCAGAAAAAGCCGGAAGTGGTGCTGTGGCTCAAGTGGTAGAGAGCTTGCCTTGAGCTGAAGAGCTGAGGGACAGCACCCAGGCCCAGAGTTCAGGCCCCACAACCAACCAACCAACAACAACAACAACAAAAAACAATGAAAAAAAAGCAGTCCCTATCTGAATTACTATGCCAATCAGGGTTCTCCTCAACATTATGCTGTGGTTTACTTTAATTTTCCTCTAGAATATTATGACAATGGCATGGTTGTGAAATTATATTTTGTTGGTAAGAAAAAGTATATATATATATATATATATATATATATATATAGTACTGGCATGTAGATTTATTATTTTTTTATTCATCTCTATTAAAGATTTGTTTTTCTGGGAAAGTAATCTTTTGGGACAATGTAGAATCAGCTACATTTTCAAAGCAAAATCACGTTTTTCAGCTGCTAAACAAAGCTCTTGAACTTTGGGAGTTAAAAGGATTCTAATTTCCGAGCTCATGTGCAAAGTCCATGTGATGTACCAGCCAGTTTGGAAAGTTAAGAACAGAATGTAATGAGACTTTGTTTTCTTGATGAAGGATTTACCGAATATGGAGCTATTTCTACCTTTACTGGTATCTTGGGCATCTTTTCATTTCTTCTTATCTCAGTGAAAAGCTTCATGATCCAACAGAGACCTTGGGTCCAGGGACACATTGTACCTGAAATTACACTCCTCCTTACTCAGTCTGATTCATAGGGCCACTTAGGCCAGCCCAAGGGTACAAGCTCAAATTACCTTTCTTCAATAAGAGAGCAGGGCTATCTTAGTGAGGAGCAATAAAAGGAGCCCTGAGCCACAGGGCCGGTCTTCCCCTCAACAAGCCCTCTGCCTGTTTGCATAAGAGAACATCTTCCCACCAGCAGATGGAACGCACAGATAGAACTTTGCTCACCATTTCTTTTAGATATTTCTTGTATTCTGTTGATTTCACTGCCCATTACCTGAGTCTCTAGTGTCTTAGCAGACCTTGTGTTTGGCTCTGGGGATTTAGAGACATGGTGATTCTCCAAGGTAGTCTTCTGTTAGAATTTCCAACTACAGCTTTCAGGGAAATTCAGAGCACTGTGGGATTGAGTGAAACAAGAGGTGTGTGTGTGTGTGTGTGTGTGTGTGTGTGTGTGTGTGTGTGTGTGTGTGTGTGTGTGTGTGTGTGTGTGTGTGTGTGTGTGTGTGTGTGTGTGTGTGTGTGTGTGTGTGTGTGTGTGTGTGTGTGTGTGTGTGTACATTCTTTCTCTGGCTTTTCCTCAAAAACCTTAGGTCTACCTAGCCTGCTTCTTTGAATGCTATATAGGAATTCACACACACCCCAGCACATACACACACATGTGTATATAGGCATAGGGGTTCCTACATATGTATAGGATTTCATATACATGAATATAATATGAACAAATATATATGAATTCCTATACAGCATTATAACATTCTCTTCATCTTACACTTCCTTGGTCATTCTTATACAGAGACAGAGTATAATTTAACACTTGAGAGTTAATTACAAGCATGCTCCTTCAATTCTGATATTTCACTGTGTATTTATTAAAAAATCAAGGACATTGTAAGAAAGAGTAATGTAGATAGGGCAAAGTACATATTGTAACCATCACAATGATGTCTCTTTGTACAATTAATTTATGGTAATATTAAAAAATTAAATATATTTCTAAGCACTCTCTAATAAAGAATTGGCAGCCTACATATAACAAAAATCTGGACATCAATATTGGTTCACTGTGATTATTATTAAATCTACAGATTTTATTCATAATTTTCAATGGTGTTTCCTTTGGGCCAAGGTCATATTTGCTTATCAGCTATGAGATGCTACCATTGTAGCTAGTTCCTGTCCTTTGGCTTTGAGTCAGACAGCGTATTTGAAGCTTTGGAAGTGCATATTCTGGAAGAAGCCATAGGTTTGCAGCTTGGATTCCGTTTGTGGCAACAAGATGATTAGGCAGCAACTCAGGAGATCTTTGATAGGAAAGTTCAGATCACAGCCCAAATCTTTCATAGATAAGACTGAATTAATAAAAAGTGAATTAAAAGAAACCCCACCTACATCAGCTCCTTGGGCAAGGCTGCCAATTCTTTATTAGAGAGTGTTTGGCAGTGCTTCATTTGGAAGGTCGTCAGCTCACCTGCCTGCTCTAGGCGTGCAGGTAAGAAGAATGAGCCTGGTGGAGAGATAGAAAACTACTGGGGTAAGTGTAGCGCCCCCTTGCTTCAGGTGAGGAACCTGCAGAGACTCAGCTGCAGCTGTGTCTTCAGCTTGGAGAGCTAGCTCCAAGCTACCAATCCAAGGAACCTCCAAGGCTCAGTTTCCCATTTCCTAGAGTGGAGTGTTGGGAACTCCAGTTGCAAAGACCAATAATCAAGAACACAAACAGCAATAATTGCTGCTAAGGTGCCTGGAAAACAAATACTTCTGTATTGTTGGAGGGGATGTAAACTAGTGGAAAAAGTAATCAGTAATGAGGTTTCTAAAAAAACTGAAAAATAGAACTGTTATACTATGAACATATATCCAAAGGAATGTAAGTTAGGATACAGTACAGAGGCACTTGTTCATTGTAATATTATTCATAACAGCCAAACTATTCAAACAACCCAAATGTCCTACAATCGAGGAATGGATCAAGAAAATGTGATACCTATACACAAGAGATCTTAGTCATACAGATCAATTAGATTATGTCCTTTGCAGGGAAATGATGAAACTGGAGAACATTAAGTTAAGTAAAGTGAGCCAGAGAAAGACAAAGGATGAATGTTTTATCTCATATATAGATGCAAGAACAATATATAAGTGTGTATGTGTGTGTGTGTGTGTGTGTGTGTGTGTGTATAACATGTTTGCTTGTAACTGTGGAACTGTTTGAGAGAAATGAAAAGAGAAAGAGGGTGAACAGTACTGAATTACATTCCATCTATGATAAAGATGGCAAATAAAACTCTCATTGAAAGCTGTTGAATAAAAGGAAGTAGTAGGAAGAGCAAATGAGGGAGTGAATCGGATTTTATACCTGTACATGCATGGGTGAATCTTCTTTGGTGAAATTCCTTTGAACAATCAGCAAGGACAATTAGTGGGAAGGGGAGGGGAAGCAAAATGAACGGAAGAGGGCAAATCTCATTATAATTCTTTCCGTACACGTGTGACAATTGGATGAGGGAGCTTGTTGACATTGGTTTAGAATTGGAGAATGGTGCTGAGGAAAAGTAATAGGAAGGCTGAATCTGACCAAGGTACATTAGATACATTTTATAAACATGTCAAAATGAAACCTACCTGTACAAGTTAATTGATGTTAACTTAAGAAATGTGGAAACAAGTTTCTGACTTGTCCAGTTTCTGACTTACCATTGACTAGAAAGGAAATGGATGGAGTCCTTGCTGACGTTTATGTGTTTGTTCATAGATGTCTTTGTTGATGGTATTTGCTGTACTTCACCTAGGGCTCAGTCAGCCCTATTCCTTCCCCAGGGGAGTTTATTTACTTTCTATGTTTTAAAAACTGCTTTTATGCTGAGGTCCCATCTTTACATTGGTATGTCTCTCTCTTACTTAGCTGACACCCTCAACCAAATGTCTAATAAGCATTGAGATGACATGTATTTTTTAAATTCCTGCCCATCCATCACTGTAGCACCAACCCTTTTTCTTTCTTAGTAATTGCTACTATGATTAATCTAGTTGCTTAGGAGAAAAAAAAATGGCCAGTTTTAATTCTTTACCTCTTTGAAACGATCCTCTTTGCTCTACTATTAAAATTCCTCTTGAAGCAACGAGTCTGAGGACTTGTTTTCTCTTGCATTGCCAATATCCTGGATAATCTCAGTGTCATTCTTGACCTGGGCTGCCACTCCCTTCATTTACATTTTTGCTCTGCAGTTATTCCCCACAAAATAAGCTTCCAGGAAAGAGCAAGCCTTTTTATTGACTGCCCATGGATCTTGGAATAGCACTCAACTATTTTCCTAATAATCTTCAAGTCATTATGATCTAGTTTGTTCTTTCCTCCATGAGCTCAATCTTTGAAACACTTTCATTTTGAACTGTCACTTTATATTTATTAATTATTTTTTGTTACCTGTCCTGGGGCTTGAACTCAGGACTTCGAAGCTATCCCTAAGGATTTCCCTCCCCCCACCCCTCAAGGGTAGTGATTTACCACTTGAGCCACAACTTCACTTCTGGCTTTTTGGTGGTTATTTGAAAATAAGAGTCTCACAGACTTTCCTGCCCAGACTGGCTTTGAACCAAGATCCTTAGATCTCGGCCTCTTGAATAGCTAGGATTACAGGTGTGAGCTGCTGGTGCCTCAAAAGTCAGGTTTTTTGTTTTTCTGTATCTCATCTTCCTGTTTCAAACTTAAGACACCTGCTGTTGAAGGCCCCCCCCCCAATGCTGAAATGGATCTGTAATCTCACTTAACCACTCCAAAGGCCTATTGTTTCTTTATTTGGCCATTGTTGGCTTTCTTCTTCCACAAGTTAATAGGGACAGGAGCCACATGTATCTTGTTAACTGTGGTATTCCCGTGAGTCATCACACGGGGTAGCATATACTTCATTCAGTAAAAGCATGGAACAAATGGATGAGTGATGTGTCAAAATTAATTTCAAGAGTAATAGAACTGACAGGGACCATAAGGAAAGGAGGAGCTGTAATTTTCTCCTAATTCCTAGTACTTAAATTGTTTTGTGGTGGCTGACACAGTCCGGTGTCATTTGAAGTATGGACAATAGAGCAGCCACTTGGAGAGACAGCTTGATTTAGTATATTTGGATTCTGGTCCCCACTTTTGTACTAGCTCAGAGTTGCTATTAGCAAGTCACTCCTCATTGGGCTGATTTCACTTATAAAATTACGGAGCTATTTTCTAATGTTCATTCCGATCCATTAATTGCCATCTTGAATTATTATCACTTGTGAATTTTTTTCCTATCAGTCCACATGGCCATCAGATGCTCATTTATTCACACTGCCTGTTTGAATTCTTTTCCTAACTTCCTCTGTCTAATTTTCTCCTCGATATTTACTATGGTTGTTGTCACATTCAATTCATGGTGTCCATGTGGATTTCTATTTTTTTGGATCCATTAGAAAATCTAAGAAATCTTTTTCACATATGAATGATCAAGTCCAGGCTGTCAATCTAAGGAAAAAAATGTGTAAAACCCCTCAAAGTAAGTAGTAACGTACAGGACTTGTGTGTTCTCAGCCTGAACTTGCTAGACTACTAGACACAAGCTCTTGCTCTGGATGGAACATTCCTGCAGTGTCTCTGAGGATGTGAACCTGACTTTCACATTTGACTCATCTGTGCACAGACAGGACGAAGGTGGAAACTTTGTGGGAGATTGGAAAAACAAAAGCCCACCCTTAACATAGTCAAAGCTGAAGCCCCCAGGAATGAGCTAACCAGAGAAGGATGCCACCGTTCAACCAGCTGTTCATTCATTGCATTCTTCCCGAGGATTTTGGGAACTTAAGCACCCAGAAATACAACTGAGTTACTGCTCTCATAAGGCTCGCCATCCAGTCAAACCTAAAAGCCTAGGAATGAACCTAAAAGAGCAAGTTGCTTTCAGTATTGACACCAGTATATAGTCCTGGTAACACTGAAATTGAGACTTAAAGACTATTTAATGGTTGCTTTTTCTTTTTTCTTTTTTTTTTTTAAGTGTTAGTTTGAATTTTTTTTTTCTTTTTTCTCCTGGGGTTTGAACTCAGGGTCTGGATGCTGTGCCCAAGCTTCTTTGCTGAAGGCTAATGCTCTACCACTTGAGCCACAGATCCACTTCTAGCTTTGTGTGTGTGTGTGTGTGTGTGTGTGTGTGTGTGTGTGTGTGTGTGTATGTATGTGTGTGTGTGTGTGTGTGTGTGTGTGTGTCAGACCTGGGGCTTGAACTCAGGTCCTCAGTGCTGTCCCTGAGTTTCTCTTTTGCTCAAGGCTGGTGACTCTACCGCTTCTGGCTTTTGGGGTAGTTTTAGTAAAGGTAAGAGTCTCAGAGACTTTCATGCCCAGGCTGGCTTTGGATTATGACCCTCAGATCTCTGGCTCCTGAGCAGCTAGGATTATAGGTGTGAGCCACCAGCTCCTGACTTAAAAGTTTTTAAGTAGCATATGCCTTGAGCTACACTTAAAAATATTTGTTATTTATCTTATATTCAAATTTAACTTATCATTTTATATTATCATGTGGTTAGTCTGGCCATCCCAATTGTACTGAATTAGTTTTGAAGTCAGAATTAGGAAAAAATGCACTGATACTGAGACAGTAATCCAAGAAGTGAGGCACAGCCAAGGGATGAGGACTGGCCCAGTCTCAGTATCCATGACAACAGTAGATTTTCCACATCCCCCAAGTCATGAAGTATGTCTTGAAGGCATCATCACTGGAAGTAACATGTAGAGAATAACAATAATAATTTCTCCATGTATTTTCTGTTAAGACCTCTAGATTGTTTCCCTAATTTATAAGAGAATCCTTTATATAGCAATCAAGGTCCTCTTTCCATAGCAATTGTTTCCTTGTTGTTTAGTAGCAAGGCAAACTCCTTCAGCATCCTTGAAAGATATTTCACAAGTGATTCTTTTGTATATCTGAACATTAAGTCTCTCAGTAGCAGCATGCATGTGTGTTTGTGTGTGTGTGTGTGTGTGTGTGTGTGTGTGTGTGTGTGTGTGTGTGTGTGTTGGATTGCAACAGCTAATCTGCATGCTGCTATCTCAATAGTATTTCAAATGAAAGCATCTACTTATCAGTGTTCTAATCAAATGTCATCTCTGAGATGGTATAATTATAGGAAAAGCAACAATTTCAAGATCTATACATTTTAGAAATCACATAATAGTGTTATAGCTCTGTTTGTGCAGAGGAGAGAATTCCAATTCCAGAGCCATAAATTCCAAGCATTAGTTAGTATTAACTGATAGGTCAGGAGTCCAGTTCAGCATCAAACCTGAGATTGCTGAATTACCCCCAGAGGGCAAAGGCTTCTCACATAGCCCTGAGTCAAGATAACCAAGTGAATCGCCAGCACACGAGCTGGTCCCTTTTGGTGTCACTACTCTAGCATACAAACTCGGGGAAACATTGGGATTACATCACTGGAAATAAATTCAGCATTAATTTCCCCAAGAGGACCAGTTTCAAAACCTGTAGAGTGAATGAGTAAATAAATACAGCAGTGGAGATTCAAGAGCACATTCTTAAAAGAGTTGGTTTTTTCCTGTAATCAGTGGATAAAAGCCGTATGGTTCAGTTTCATATGTCTTAATTCAACTTTGTAGTTCAACAAGCCCTGTGAACTAAGACGTAGTTCTGCATTTATGTCAGACATTTTTTGCTTTCAGTCAGAGTGTGTTAGGTGACTAGTAAAGAATAGTTATGAGGAAATATCTAGCATGTTGTTGTGCTCTTTTTTTATTTTGTTTGGTTTGGTTTTGGTACCAGTCTGGGGCTTGAATTCAGGGCCTGTGCACCGTCCCTGAGCTCTTGTGCTGAAGGCTAATGCTCTACCACTTGAGCTATAGCTCCACTTCTGTTTTTCTGCAGGTTAATTGAAGATAAGAGTCTCATGGGCTTTCCTGCCCAGGCTGACATTGAGCCACAGTCCTCAGATCTCAGCCTCTTAAGTAGCTAGGATTATTAGTGTGAGCCACTTGCATACTGAGACGATTTCTGTTCTCATTTTGCCCACCATCAGGTAATTTACTTGAGAATGGCATATTTAAAATAATTAATAAAATAATTAGGTTTACTTTATATCTGATAAATTTACCTTGATATAATTCTTTTCTTTACTTCTTTTTCTTTTTGTGGCCAATACTTTTATTATGTATGGACTTCTGAGTCCAAGGTTGGGGCTTTATTGCTTGAATCACATCTCCACTTCTAGTATTTGTGTGTGTGTGTGTGCGCGTGTGTGCGCGAGCACGCATGCACATATGCACATGTTGCATGTTTCATTCGCTAGTCCTGGGGCTTGAACTCAGGATCCTGAGTACTGTCCCTGAGCTTTTTCTCAAAGCTAGTGCTCTACCACTGTACTGCCCAGCCTGGCTTTGAACTTCCATCTTCAGATCTCAGCCTCCTGAGTAGCTAGTATTATAGGTATGAGCCGCCAGTGCCTGACTCATGCCTAGAATTTTGCTGGTTAATTGGATATAAGGCTGGCTTCAAGTCGAGATCCTGAGATGGATTAAGGCATGAACCACTGCGTCCAACTTGATCAGTGTTAACAAATTGTGTACATGTGTCACCACCACCACAGTGAAAATAGAGAACCATGTGTTCATCCCTCAAATGGCCTGGGCTCCTTCCTCATCAACTTCCTTGTCTTCTCTAAGTTACTAGAAACTACTAGTCTGTTTTCTGCTCCTATAATTTATTTCTTCTAGAATGGCATCGAATGGAGTCATTTATTGTTGTGTAATCTTTTGAATCTAAGACTCATTCATTTTGATATACTGTATTTGATAGTATATCCATGAGGTTGGATATGTTAAAATTAGTTCCTTTTTTAATTACTGAGTGGTATACTTTGACTTTGGGAACCTGAAGAAAACAAATAAAAAATGTCATTCAGTGCTAGACTTTCATTCACTAAAATGTCTGTCTTGTGGTGATTTTGTTTGCTTACTTCCTGGCAGGAGAAATATATATATATATATATATATATATATATATATATATATAGTCAGTTGTGGGGCTTGAACTCTGGGCCTGGGCACTATCCCTGAGCTCTTCAGTTCAAGGCTAGCACTCTACCACTTGAGCCACAGTGCTACTTCCAGTTTTCTGGTGGTTAATTGGAGATGAGAGTCTCACAGTCTTTCCTGCCCTGGCTGGCTTTGAACCACGATCCTCAGATCTCAGCCTGAGTAGATAGGATTACAGGTGTGAGCCACTGGCACCCAGCAGGAGAAATATTTTAAATTTAGTCTTTTTTCAGAAACAGATATGTACTATCTAGCCTTGTTCTCTGAGTACTGAGGGTGAAGACAGTATTTTAAAAAAGTAAGATTTTGGAAAAGGGATATAGGGAAGGGAAGGGCTCCAAGAAACAGTAGCAACCACTAATAAATATTTCACCTTGTTGCTATGTATTTGTCTCATAGTAAGATGTGGGACTTAGTTAAATGGGTGCTTCATGAACCTGTACATTTCATCATCAGCTTGTGGGTTTTATTTTGGTCTCAGATCAATTGCTGCATGTGAGAAGCTGAAAGCTACTGGAGAAACTTGCCTACCTCTACTTGCTTCTTGTATTTTCTGTAAAAGCAAAGATAATTTGACCTCCTCTCTTTCTTATTATAGTTGTTGCTGCTGTTGTTGGTGGTGTTATTTTTTTAAATTAAATTTGATTTTATACTATTCATGTTTGAACTCAGGGCCTTTCCTTGTTAGACAGGTACTACACTGCTTGAGCCATTCTACCCAATCTGGTCTCTTTTCCTCTGTATGTGTGTGTTTGTGTTTGTGTATGTGTGTGTGCGTACATGTTTATGATGGAGTTGGAGATGGTTTCTTTGCTTACTCATTTATTTTCTCAGTTATATACAAGTGTATATATATATATATATATATATATATACATATATATATATATATATATATATATAAAATCTCAGTCCTATACAAATGTGTAATGAATAGCTAAAGTCTTCATGCTTTTGAAACTATGGAATTGAATCAATCAGATTTTGGTAAAAGGAACCAAGATGAGTCTGTGGTATTTGTAACGAATATGTGTTGAAAATAGAGACAGAATTTACTTTGGGTTTTCAATGAGTTCTCTAAGTAAGCCTCTCTCTTCTCTTTACTCCTGAAGCAGCAATTGGGATTGGAGCCAAGAAGCAAAGATGAAAAAGCTGTTGCAGAAGCTTTTCTTTTTGGTGTTGTGTATGTCAGTTTTGGAGCTTGAACTCAGGAACTTGAGCTTGCTCAGGTGTGTGTGTGTGTGTGTGTGTGTGTGTGTGTGTGTGTGTGTGTGTGTGTGTGTGTGTGTGTGTGTGTGTGTGTGTGTGTGTGTGTGTGTGTGTGTGTGTGTGTGTGTGTGTGTGTGTGTGTGTGTGTGTGTGTGTAGGAGCGGGCAGTCCTGGGCCTTGAACTCACACCCTGGGCTTCTTTTTCTCAAGGCTAGCAGTGTACCACTTTGAGCCACAGAGCCACTTCTGGTTTTCTGAGTAGTTTATTAAGAGTCTCATGGACTTTACTTGCTGAGCTGGCTTTGGACTGCGGTCCTCAGATCTCAGCCTCCCGAGTAACTAGGATTACAGGTGTGAGCCGCCAGCACCCAGTTTATTGCTCAGCCTCCCTCCACCCCACCTCAAGGCCAGTGCCACATGTGCTTTTTGGCACTTACTTGGTGACAGGAGTCTCTTGGATTTGTCTGTCTTGTCTGTAATCCTTCGATCTCAGCCTCTTAGTAGCTAAGATTATAGGCACTGCTGGTGCCAAACTTCCCATTCGCACAGAACAAAGTTATACTGATTAACTTCACCTAGGAATAAAAGGACACTGCAGGCCATCTGAGTACATTAATAAATGTTAATTTTGAGGCTAATGAGTACAAGAAAGCATTGGAAATATTTTTGCAAACATGCCAGGCTTTTCCTACATAGAAGTCGGCCTACTTGTTCTTCATGTTGAGCTTGTACCAGCTTCTGAGATTCACATCAGGGAAGCATTTTTCTTTACTGGTGTGTTGATGTTGAAGTTAGGCTCATCCGTCACTTTTACACTCAAATAACATCAATAATCTTCGTTTATGTTTATGAGCCTCCATGCTGCTTATGAATTTACAAGCACAGGAGTTAGTTAATGAGCATCCTAGGAGGGAGAGGAAGTTCATCCTTGGATCTGCCCCTTTCTCGCTCCTCCCATTAGAGGATGCTAATGAAGGGCCAGTAAGAACAGTGAGGCACTTTATCCCTGTTAGACTGATTGCTTGTTACAAAGTTATTGAGTTACAGTGCCTTGGCTGTTTCAGGATCAAATTTGCTTATAAAGGCAGCAGTTACAATGGCAATTTGTTAGACTTAAAATGCTTGGCTTTCCAGAGTTTCACTGTTGTGAAGTGGGAGAGAGTAGACCAAGTAGATTTAAAGTCAGGAAAATTGAAGGGAAATATAAGCATGTTCTATAGAAGCCAGAATGAGCCAGACACTGTGGGTGGGGCCTGCGGGGCAAGAGCCTTCTCCATTAGAAACCTGAGGTGCCAGGGAGCAAGGAATATCATGGCAAAACACCAGATTCCATTTTGTTGTAGTTTTTTGCACATCTCTCTGAAGCACTGTTTGCAGATTTTATAAGCACCTTAAATTTTTGTTTTTCTTTCTCTCTCTCTCTCTCTCTTTCTTTCTTTCTTTTTTCCTTCCTTCCGTCCTTCCTTTTCTTTTCTTCCTTCCTTTCTTCCTTTCTTTTTGTTCTCCTACTTTCCTTCTTTTCTTTTTCTCTATTTTTTCCCTTCCTCCTACCTCCCCTCCCTTCTTCCTCCCCTCCCTCCCTCCTTCCCTCCCTCCCTCCCTTCCTCCTTCCTTCCTTCCTTCCTTCCTTCCTCTTTTCTTTTCCTTTTTTGTGATAATACAGGGTCTTGAACTTGGGATCCCAAACTTGCATGGATTACTTGCTCAGGACTGGTGTTCCACCTCCTAAGACATGCCTCTGGTCTAGCATTTTGCTGGTTAATTAGAGATAAGAATCTCTGGTATTTATGTTCCCAACAGAGTGGCTTAGAAACTCTGTCCTCTGATCTCAGCCTTCTGAGTAACTAAGATTACAGGCATAAACCAAGGGCACTCTGAATTTTCTTTTTCTTTTTTTTTAATTTTTTAATTTTTCTTTGGTCGGTGGTGGGGCCTGAACTCTGGGCCTGGGCAATGTCCCTCAGCTCTTCAGCTCAAGGTGAGCACTCCACCATTTCAGCCACAGTGACACTTCCAGCCTTTTCTGCTTATGTGGTGCTGAGGAATCAAACCCAGGGCCTCATGCATGTAAGGCAAGCACTCTACCCCTGAGCCACCTTCCAAGCTCCTGAATTTTCTTTTTTAAAAAAATGGATACCTTCCTTTAAGAATGATCTGAGACACAAAAATAAAAAAAAAAAAGATTTGTGGCATAAAATGTTGCAGATTTATTCTGAAGACTGGCCACATCTTAATGAAAGACGTTATAGATTGTTAATTCTAAGTTTGTAATTGAGAAAGAAAGTTGTGTTTATCAAGTACCTGCTATGTTTGGATGTGTGCTATCATTAAAAATGTGTCGTTACCGGATGTTCTTGGAAAGCCTTGGTCAAAGTGCCTCTTGCCAGGAAACTGAGAGTCAGAGAAGCTAATCACTTAACCAGAGCACTTGCTGTTTTCACTCTAGTGTACTATCCTACACTTGTTTGCTTCTTTCCCACAAAGATTAAAGAAGAAGATAAAAGTAGCCATTCAAAAAAACATTATTAGAAGAGGAGCACAAAGGCCTTGTGCTCATATAAAATAATATTTATCGAAATGAACTCCAAGAAATGGAAACAGGGTCTCTTTCCTCTGTTGTTGTTTTTGTTTTCTTTTCTTTTTTCTCATTTGTTCATTTGTCTTTCTTTGGGATGGTAAAAGAGGGGCACAGAAATGGTAGGATGAAGGGTGAACAAATGCAGCATTGGTATTCACTAGACACTATGTTGAACATGAACTTGTAGGTGGGGACTGGGCAGAAAAACTGGGAGAGAAGAGGTGGGAGGGGAAGGGGTGACATGGTCCCAAAAGAAATATACTCTTGCTGGGCACTGGTGGCTCACATCTGTACTCCTAGCTACTCAGAAGGCTGAGATCTGAGGATCACAGTTCGAATTCAGCCCGGGCAAGAAAGGCCATGAAACTCTTATCTCCAACAAACAGCCAGAAAAAGCTGGAAGTGGTTCTGTGTCTCCACTGGTAGAGCACTATCCTTAAGCAAAAGAAACTCAGGGACAGTGCCCTGAGTTCAAGTCCCAGGACTGGCATATACATGTGTGTGTGTGTGTGTGTGTGTGTGTGTGTGTGTGTGTGTGTGTGTGTGTGTGTATACACACATATATATGTAGTTTACCTGGCTTATATAAGTGTAATCCCTCTGTATATCACCTTTTAATAACAAAAATAAAAATTGAAAACATTAAAATATAGTTTTTGCCACGTTCAATGTTGCCAAAGATGTTCCCGTAAAATGGAAGTGGGGGTCATGTTCTCTGACATAAGCCAGATGAACAAGAAATTAAATGTCCCAATAAGCTTCGAGTTCTATATATAGTGTGAAGATGAATGAAATTTGCCATCTAGCATGACAGCTAGACAGCACCTCAACAAATTACATCCATCTCAACAAAAACATATTATAGAGGCTGGATTTCTCAGGCCTGGCTGGAAACAGCTCCCAGTCCTAAAATCTTTTCTCACAAACATTCCACTTCGAGTCATACCATGGCTTAAATTTAGGGCCTCCTATTTGGCTCAGCTTATTTCACCAATTGGTGTTGGTGCTCTACAACTTGAGCTGCACCTCCAGTCTAGCATTTTGGTGGGTACATGGAATGTTTTGGACTTTTTTGCCCAGGCTGTCCCAGAACAATCATTCTCCAGACCCCAGCCTTCCGAGTAGCTAGGGTTAACAAGCCTGAGTTAGTAGTAACCCACTGTTTGGATAACTTTAAATAGCTTCAAACATATAAATTCATTATTTGCAATTAACTCAGTGGTAATGAACTTCATTGAATTTGGCATACTTACTTTACTATCATAAAATGTATGTCTTTGCCGGCTTATTGTATGTCAGGTCCATTATGATATATGCTTATATTATTTATAATATCTATTTAAAAATTTCTTCATCAAACACTATAATGTACATCGCAAACATTACATTTTTATAGATTTAATGTTTTATATATTTACATATATTTTCTCTGCATTATTGTTCCTCCAAGGAGAAAACAATTTAATTAAGCTGATGTGAATTGGAATTAAAATTAATTTCTCCATAAAGAGAAGTGAAATGGTAGAGAATAAGTTGTTGACAGGCTCGGTTGAGTTTTAGAAGTTCACTAATCATCCTTTTGTACAAGGATGCCCCCCCTCCTATGACCTTCATTGAGAATGGATACCAAATCTAAAGAAAGCTCTAATAACGCTAACGTAGGCTCTGTGAACACTTTTCCCATTATGCAAATAAAAAAGCAAGGGCCCTGAGAAGTAAAGTAACTTGCCGTGGCATGGTGGATAAGTAGCTGAAGCTGTTATATTGCCTCCACATCTAAAGCTTTTACTTCAGCAGCTGCTTATATGAACATTTTGTTTTCCAAACAGTAATGTGACCAGTTATGAAAGGATGTCCCCTTTACATTCTGGTTCATAAAGTTTTGGAGTTTGTCAGTGGGGTTGCTCAGCATGAGCCTTTAGTATGTCCTTTAGTATATTTTCTAACTTAGTCCTCTTGATAAGCTGTGAATTGGTTATTAATTTCATTTTAAAGATAAGTCAAGGAAGTTCTGGGAGGTTAGGCAGCCAAGCCCAGACCACAGGACAGGTGAACTATGTCTAGAGCCTACCTGGCCTGATTGGTTATAGTCCAAAGCCCATGCAGACCTTGGATGCCTCCCTCATAATCTCTCTTGGCAACCTAGGTAGATTTCAAACATCTCATCATCACACATCTGAAATGCATACTAAGGTCATCCAGATTTCCCTTTAACCTAACCCTAGATTCAAGGACAAGAGAATGATTTCCACTGACCTCCTTGGGAAGCTAAGGGCTTTTCACAGCTTACACATGATGACTTAAGATACAAAGTGTAGGGAGAAGAACACTGCTGACCAAAGATGGGTTAAAATGGAAGCTAAAGCATCTTAGGTTGTCAGATAGCTGCAGTTTCATCTTAGTGGTCTGTGTCCAGCCAAAGTCATCTTTCTTCTATTTTTTCCCCTTATTTCTGTTTTCATCCTTTTTTTTCTCTTCCTTACCACTTTGCAGACTGATGCTCAAAGGCTTAATTCACAACAAGTGATGAAAGACCGATAATAGCTTAAAGTATCACTTCTCAGAGGATTTGCAGTTTGGCAGAGATCAAAGCTTAGAGGTTAATATATTAAAGGTGACATTTTGGGTCTGAGATGGGGAAATTTATAGGAGGAGGAGAGTATCGCTAGTTTCTTCACCGACAGATGTCTGTCCCAACAGACTCAGCTGAGGTTATAAGGTGTATTAGTAAGCATTGTTATCATGAGGATTGCTGTATACCACCTCCTTGCATTGAATCTTCCTCTTATTTTTTGGTCAGTGCTGGGGTTTGAACTCTGGGCCTGGCGCTGCTCCTTAGCTTTTTGGTTCAAGCTGTGTGTAGCTAGGATTATAGGCATGAGCTACTGGTACCCAGATTTTTGTCTTTTTTTCCCCCTTGACTTGCCTTTTCCTTTTTTAAAAATCAAGCTGATGGTTGGCTGAAGGCTGGCAGAGGATTGAGACTGCTGTTCAGTGAGATGGTTTTGTACTCTTGGCTCTTCAGGGTGACTGCGTGGGTGGTCTCTTGTGCCTTAGTTTCTCCATCTGTTTTAGTGGAAAAGATTGTAACATTCTTGGAGATCACAGAACGGAATGTGCTGTATAAACACGAGGCAGTGTTGTTACAATAAATAGCAAATTAGTGGCTCCAGCCTAAATTTTGTACACTTGATGACTTGTGGCTATACCAGAAAACAGAAATTGTCACCAGGAAAAGGCTCTCTTGCTATTTTCTAGAGAGACCCAAAGATCAAAATACAGAATTTCTTTGGGAGTTCTGGCTAGCATTGGCTAAGAAACATCAGCCTTTCTTTCTGGATGCCTAAGATGGCAGCAACTAAAGAACCTTACCATTTTCCTAATAAGAGCTGCCTCAGTCTTTGTCTGCCTCTGGGGTTCTCACCTGTATGCCTTGATTTTTAGTTTTAATTTATATGATGGCTTGTTGTATTTTGTCTAATCTTCACGTAGTTGTACAAAGGAGTTGCCATTCGACAAAACAGTTTATGAATACAGTGTATCTTGATCAGTATCACCCGTTCAACCTTCTCACCTAAGCTTTCCTTCACTTTCCTTAATTTTGTAGTAAATACAAATAACAAACTCTGGAAATGATCCCTGAAAGTATAGTCTTGATGCTTATTTTTTTTTAACTTAAGATATTCTATTAGAATTCGTTGCAGGGTTAATACTAGCATGTCCTGTTAAAGAAGAAGAGAAAAGGAGAATGTCTTAATTTTAATAGGGGCTTTCTAAACAATCAGACAGGTACAGAATGTAATTGTGTTTCAGTATTTGCATCGTGGCTGTTGTCTTTTAGGTAGTGTTGTCTTGAGAGATCCTGTTCTCATTTCCTGTTATGTGAAGTATTCAGGACTGGATGAACAGATCTTCCTAAGAGCGACAGCTTATGAAACAAAATAAAAAATAATGACATGAATGCCTTAAGCTCTGATCATAAATTTGTCCTGTGTTTTTGACAGTCATTCATTAGGAACTCAACATCTCTCTAACTGGATTGTTGTCAAGCTCAAATGACATTAAAACTGCTTTACAGATGCAAAAAGATTGTGCGAAAAGCAACACATTACTTACAAGAAGATTGAAGATCTAAGCCGGGACAGCCGGACTGAGCTTCAAAAATGACTCCTGGGGAGGGAGCAGAGCACTGAAACAGGACTCAAATAATTTCAGCCTTTGACCCAGTGTAGGCGTAGCAGTGTTTAGGAACTGACCTCTCTAGCTCCTGTCCCAGTTGGAACAGAGATTTAGGGTGGAAAATGAAGCAAGTTTATTAGGACATTTTACTCTGTGTACTTAGCAGTGATTTACCCAACCTGGCTGATGGTAAACAACAGATGGAAGAGATTTTGTTTTCTGAGTAAACACGAGTGTCCATTGACTCTGTAGCTTGGAGACAACTTGGTTCAGGAGAAGGACATGAATTTCAGAGTCCAAAAAACCTGTCGTCAGGACTTGGGGTTCTGGACTAGGGAAGTTTGAAGAGCTTGAGACTGTGCTGTGTTTCTTCTGTTCTCAAAGTGTTGTTCAGAGTTAGGAGAGATAATTCGTGTGTGTGTGTGTGTGTGTGTGTGTGTGTGTGTGTGTGTGTGTGTGTGTGTGTGTGTGTGTGTGTGTGTGTGTGTGTGTGTGTGTGTGTGTGTGTGTGTGTGTGTGTGTGTGTGTGTGGTACTGGGGCTTGAACTCGGGGTTTACATTCACTCTTGGCTTTTTTACTCAAGGCCGGCCTTCTGCCACAGCTCCACTGCCAGCCTTTTGGTGGCTAGCTGGAGATAAGGATCTCATGGTTGCTTCTGACCGGCTGGCTTGCTGCTGACTTCTATTCCCAGATCTCAGCCTCCTGAGTAGTTAGGATTATGGGCTTGAACCACCAGTTCCTTGCATTTAATCTCTCTTCTATAAAGGTCAGAATAAGACATGGTATACAACTCTGAAGTCCTTGCTTCTAGCCCCTGTCTTGGTCTATGATGGAATTGTGTGTGTCATGCCAAGTGCTTGTATGTGGGAAGAGTTGGAGAATGACGGAGCTGGAGGAAATAATGTAGATTCAGGGTCCCTTTTCATCTGTCTATAAATAAAAAGGAAATAGAAATCTTTCTTCTTTTGCCTACTTTTGAAAACCATAATTCACAAGAACTCATCCTTGCACTTTAACAAGCTGGAGGATTGAAGAGGAAATGACAGACTGGGGAAGAGTAGGATTAGTTTGAAACACCCAGAGGTCAAGGAAGCCTGGAGTGTAGAGGTTGCTGATGGAGTGAGAAATCCAAAGCTCTCTGTGCTGTCAATCCTTGAAAGGAAGTGTGCTGGGGAAGCCAGTTACTTCAGAGGAACTACAAAGACAGGGAAGGCGGGTAGGGAGAAACAGAAAACCCAATTCTAATATTTGTAGAAATGCAACAGTATTGTGGAGAAAAGGGCAAGGATAAGGAAAGACAAGGGGAGAGGAAAAGGAAATTTAAGCCACCAAAGATTGCAAATTAAATCGCACAGGCATTCAGGCAAGGTTACACTTTGACTTGTCCTGGGGTTGTTTTGGTTTATTATTCCTTAAAATTAATTTTGTGGAAGAGAAGGCTAGTGATTATGCCTTGGATCTCCTTGGGGATGGTATCCTGCTCTGCTCATAACCTCAGACAGCCACTTCCTAGATCCTGGCAGGAGTTCAGTTTGCTAAGAGGTTGTACCATAGATGACAGTCTTAGCCCAGCACTGGTGGCTTACACCTGTATTCGTAGCTACTCAGGAGGCTGAAATCTGAGGACAGTGATTCAAAACTAGCTTGAGCAGAAAAGTCTGTGAGACTCTTATTGTTCATTAATCAAAGAGAAAGCTGGAAGTGGTGCTGTGGCTCCAGTGGTAGAGTACTATCCTTAAGCAAAAAGAAGCACAAAATGGATGGATGAATGAATGATAGTTTTCACGAATTTTAAGAATGAAAAGGGGTACAGACCCTGGGATAATAGGCATGAACTAGAGTCATCTTGATCAAGAGGAGGTATCAGGCTATGCTATTCTGGGATAAATAAGGCTTTCTCTTTAACAGCCAAGTTCTTGACTCTTCTTTAAGAAAAACTAAAGTAAGAATGCAATCAGAATGAATTGGGGAAAGTGAGAAGGTACAAACAGACTGGCATAGGGTAAACACCTTTCTAGCAGGAGGGCTTCATGCTAACCAAACAAATGAATTGTGTGCTTAGTCTCTGATTCTACCAGTTATCGCTTCTATTGAGCTGGAGTCCTTGTGATTGAGATGAGTGTGAAATTCTGGCCTCCATCCTGGTCTTTGCTGTGGCCTTATCTGTGTACCCAGCAAGGAAAGGATACAAGATTTTATACCCTTGCAACACAGTGATGTGGGCACCAGAGAAGATCCAGCACATTTATAGGCTTTTTAGTCAATGGATCGACACCAACATTGTCTTTAAAGTGAATTGATCAAATAGTTGGCATGTAAAATTTATTCTAAATTCATTACATCATTTGATCATTCAAAGCAGATGTTTTTTTTTGTGTGTGTGTGTATGTGTGTACGTGTGTGCGTGTGTGTGTGTGTGTGTGTTTGTGTGTGTGCGTGCGTGCGCGCGCTGGTACTGGGGCTTGAACTCAGTGCCTGAGCACTTTGTCCATTAGCTTTTCTTTGCTCAAGGCTGGAATCCTACCACTTGTGCCACAGTTCAACTTTTAGCATTTTGCTGGCTAGGTATTAATGATGAGAATATCTCAGACTTTTCTGCCAGAGCTGGAGAAATTTTATATATATATATATATATATATATATTTTTTTTTTTTTTTCTTTTGCCAGTACTGGGCCTTGAACTCAGGGCCTGGACATTGTCCCTGAGCTGCTTTTTGCTTAAGGCTAGCTCTCTAACATTTGAGCCACAGCACCACTTTTGGCTTTTTCTGTTCATGTGGTACTGACGAATTGAACCCGGGGCTTTATGCATGCTAGGCAAGTGCTCACCAACTAAGCCACATTCTCAGCCCTAGGGCTGGTTTTAAAACATGAGCCTCAGACCTCAGCCTCCCAAATAGTACAGTGTTACAGGTGTAAGGAATCAGCATGTTGGGTTTCAAATCAGACTCTTGAATATAAGCACGACTAGCTACTTGTGGCCATTTTGCTCTTGGCATGTTAGCCAGGACAGCTGAGCAACTGGATTTTGAATTTTATTTAATGAATGTTAATAACTTTAAATTGGTGTTTTAAAACTGACATTTACCCAAAGGATCACAAACAAGTTACTAGGAAGTGTTTAGGAACATATGATAGTGTTTGGGCATGTGAATATATATTTCAACTATCAGATTTATGAAATATAAATCTTAAGTAGTTCCAATGCAAACTTACCCAAATTGAGATATGCTACAAGAATAGAATACATATTTCATTTTGAGCATCAAAGCATCATATATCTATTAACAATTTTTATATTGTTCATACATTGATGATATTTTGGATATGGTTGGTTAATAAAGAATAATACTGAAGTATCATCTTTTAAAGATTATCTTTAAGAAATTGTGCAAGTGTAGTGTCATTTAACAAAGTAGTATATGAATATAGTGCACCTTGATCTATGTCTTCCCTGTCACCAATTTTATCTCTTTTTGACTCACCCTTCCCCTTACATTTTTAAATTTTGTGGTATGCACAATGAATTCTTGTGGAACTCAGTGTGTGTGTGTGTGTGTGTGTGTGTGTGTGTGTGTGTGTGTGTGTGTGTGTGTGTGTGTGTGTGTGTGTGTGTGTGTGTGTGTGTATGTGTGTCCTGGGACTTGAACTCAGGACCTAGACACTGCTCCTGAGTTGTTTTTTTGGTTTTTATTTTGTGTATTTTTTTCCCCTCAAGGCTAGCTTTCTACCACTTTAGCCAGAGTGCTACTTTTGGCTTTTTTGGTGGTTAATTGGGAGATAAGAGGCTCACAGACTTTTATGCTAGAATGGCTTTGAACTGTGATTCGCAGGTCTCAGCTTCCTGAGTAACTAGGATTACAGATGTGAACCACTGGTGACTGGCTTTGAAAGTCCTCTTACCTGTTGCTTTTCTTTCACGAAAGCACGTGGCCACAGCAATTTAAACACACACACACACACACACACACACACACACGGCCTGCATTATCTTTTTGCTGGACAGTGGCAATTCAGGCTTTGATTATCCATGGTGATACCACCTTTGTCTTCCTGGTGTCTATGACATCATTGTCATCACAAGGCATTGCTTTCCTGAGGGAGAGAATGGAAAAATGAACTGATAAATATAAGTCACCTGCAAGAATTCAGACAGTGCTAAGGACTAGGAAATAGTTACCCAGGTGATGCTTGTCTCTGGGGGATGGGCTGTCCTATTGAAGAATGTCTAAGACAACTTCTGTGAATAAGTTGAATTAACCTTCAAAGGACAGGGAGGTGCTGGGAGGCTTGATGGAAGGTTCCTTAAAAGAAGGAGCCTTTCATTGGGCTCTGAAGCGTGGGTTTGCTGCTCTCCCTTTATCTCATTCAGAGAGACTTCTTCAGCTGCTTGGGTCAAAAGGAGGACATGAAGAAAGCTCTTGGCTTCAGACCAGGCCTGGCAACCCAGAAGTACACATCCAGCTGGGCCAGGGTCCAGACAATCAGCAAGCACATGGGGTGAGAGTCTGTTGGGGACCAGGAACGCGACAGGGTGGCTCTTCTATAAGAATCAAAACACTAGTTTTGACAACTGGGTGTGCACCGCAGAATGTATAGTCGATGTTACATTATACCCAGATCCTGTTTAATCTGGAAGAGGGTCGTAGTGCCCGTGACAGGTAGCCAGGGTCCTCTCCTTGGCGATCTCAGCAGAGACTTGGAAGTGGACCAAGAGTCAGCATTTGTGGTGTGATCACATGCTTTGGCCCATCTGCAGAGCATGTCCACATCCGTGGGTGTCAGGAGCTGAGGAGATGTTACACCTGGCCGCTTGGTTAAAAATTGAAAGGCAGCTAGCAAGAAGGGGGATTGGTGGCTGATTCCCGAGTGGGTCTTCACCTCTCCCGACTTGGTCCTGCTGGCTTTGTCAGAGGTGGTATATGGCCTCAGTTCTGAAGTCAGATCTTGTCTGAATTCTGCTCTGCCAATTACTTCTCTGTGGGAACATGAGGGAAGAATTTAACGTTGCCCTTTTGCATCATGTGACGTCAGTTACATGATGCCAAACTCCTAGAATTCTTAGGAGGTTTCAAGTGCCTGCTACATTGTAGCTCTTGTTATTATTGGCACTATACTTGTTATTCCTCACACCCTTTTCTTTCTTTGTTCTTAATTACTATATAAAAGCAAAGCTAGATGGATCAGATCAGACCATAGCTCAGGGGTTAGCATTTAGGGACATTTTATCCAACTCAATCTAGTGAGATAACTCTGCTAACATACCACTTGGGGAAAAATAACAGAATCTTGGCTCTTTGGGACAGCAGACTTTTTGGCAAAGCCATGGAACTCACAGCTTCCTTCCAGAATTATATTTCGCATTTCCAATTCTAACAATTTACAGTGGAAAGAAAAAAATCTAAAGAGCTTTTGTGTTTAAAATAAGCAACTTGGAAGAAGAAATCAAGTGGCGCAGTCACTGAATCGTTTGGATGACAATGTGTGCCACGTAGAGCATTGTGACATTTAGGGTTTCTGTGGTTCCTGGCCAACACACGAGGTATAGACTTCAGGCAGGCAAAGACTGAGGGGGTAGTGGAAGAATGGGTCTACTATTATTTTTGGTTAAAGAATATTTCAATTACTTTCTGTAATGTAGTGGGAAAAATAAAGGCTTGATTAGCAGTGAGTATACATGCAGCCATGCATGTTCTTACAAGTAGATTTAGACACTTTTCTTTGCTTATTATTCATGAAGAGTCTCAGTTTCTTTTTCTAGAAAGTACATATAACACCTAACCTTTGATTCAGTTGAATTAAAGCCCTTGAAGGCCAAAAGCCCTGGTTCCATGTGGTTCTTGGCAAATAAATGTGATGACCCCGGTTCCTGTGTTGTTTTGCTGTCTCAAGATAACATGTCTATGTGAGCACATCTGTTTGAGATGGTACTGGTTGGGACACAGGAAAAATCTAAGCTTTATAGTTAGGTAGGTCAGATCCTAACTGGATAGAGATCTTTTACCTATCGCATGCATAAGTGCGGGTTCTAAGAATTCCTTATATTCCTTATATTCTACTTTTCTTTTTTCTCAGTTTTTTCTTTCTGTTCAGGAGAATGAACATTTATTTATTTATTTATTTGCTTGATAAATGTGCTTGAGGACTTCGAGAATGTTCTCAGAACCTTCTTCCTAACGTTATCTCTAAGTCATTAAAATTTTAAACACAGTTTGAGATGATAGCAATAACGAATTAAATCTTGGGGTTTAGAACACAGTTGGGAAATAAAGCCACACCAACTATACAATAATTTATGGGATGACTCTCACCCCCCCTACCAAAGACTGCCAGAATCTTCACCCTGCACCTGTGTGTTTGTTCAAGATATTTGGTGGTTACTAGGTGTGTGCGTGTTTATGTATAGCTAGGGGAATGAAGCCCACAGATGCCAGGGCATGACTAATAGCCAGAGAATTTCATTTTGATGAATGCCATTATTAATTTGTGGTTCATTTCAGTCTCATAGACCAATTATGTACTCACTGCCTATCCACCCTGTGTGAGGGACAAGACTATTTCCTTGCAGCCCCATTTATACATCAACAATTATTGTCACATTTGAGGAAGTCAAGTTTTTCACTGTATCTTATATGTTAGTAAGGGAGATTGAACTCAGAGCCTTACACTCTGGAAGCGAATGCTCTAGCACTTGACACAAATGCCCAGTCCCTATGAATTTTAGTGCTATTTTTTTTTTTCTTTTCCCCAGGTAAGGTCTAGTGCTTTTATCTAGGCTGGATTTGGGTCATGGTCCTTCTATCTCCTTCCGTCTATGAGCTGGAATTACAGGTGTGCACTAACCTTTCCAACTTATTTTGAGGGAGGGTTTCATAAGTGGATGAACTGGCACTCTGAAATGGTGGTAAAACAGGCATGAGTCGAGCAGACCTTTCCTATCAGGCCTGGGTTCAGATTCTTCATCTGTAAGAAGGAGTTGACTAGATGATCTAGAAGAACTAGATCGAACCAGATTCTCACCCTAAATAAAAGCAAATAACCTGGCAATAAGAGGTTGCCTACTGGAGTACAGTATACCATGTGCCATTATTAATTGCTTCAGAAAAACACCACCAATAGGAGACTTTCCTATTGGTACCCTGTATGTGTGTATAAGGAATGTCTTTGTGTTATGTGTGTGTGTGTGTGTGTGTAGTGTGTGTATTAGAGAGAGAGAAGGAGAGAGAGGAGGAAGAAGAGGGGGGGAGAGAGATCATGTGTGAGAAATTGGCTTATATGATTATAGAAACCAAGAAGTCTCATCTGCTTTCAACAAGTTGGAGTTTCAGGGAAGCCAGTGGTATAATCTAAGTTCAAATGCAGTAAGAACCAGGGGAGCCACTGAAATAAAAATCTTAGACTGATGGCTGAAGTCCCAGTTACCTAGATAGGAAAGGAAAGGAAGAATCTTCCCTCTGTGTGCTATTTGCCTTCTTCATGCCATATTAGACTAAATGATATCTTCCTACATGTGTCCATAGACTTTTATCGTAGTCTTACCCAGGAACACCCTGACAGAACCACAGGTAATTTTTTTTTTGGTTGTGGAGCTTGAATTCTGGGCCTGGGCATTTTCCCTTAGTTCTTCAGCTCAAGGCTAGCCCTTTACCACTTGAGCCAAAGTGCCACTTCCAGTTTTCTGATGGTTTATTGGAGATAAGAGTCTCATAGACTTTCCTGCCTGGGCTGACTTTGAACCATGATTACAGGCATGAGCCACCGGTGCTTGGCAACCACAGGTAATATTAAATCTGGACACCTTGAAGTCTAGTCAAGTTGACATATGAAATTAACCAGAATAAGAGACATCTTGAGAAGAATTATATCCCAGCAATCCAAACTCTTACCTGAAGCAAGAAGTTACGAGCAGTAATGTGGTAGTATTGGGAAGTAGACTCTAGCAAGGGAGCTATTGAAAGCACATTAGATATATATATGCAAAAGGGTAGAGGGAAAGGACTAAATGTATGTCTGGCAACACAGATCTGGCCTCTACCATCAGTGTTTGCCCTGGGCTGCTCGACTGCTCTTGGGCCCGAATCCTTGTTATCTCCCTGGTGATCTGTCCGCAAGTAGTGACTGATGGCACCAAAATTCCTCATAAATATTGTTCTTAACAGATTGCTTCCTGGCGGGAACTAGCCTAATGGACACGTATTAAAGTGGTGACTGGGAGACAAAACTCCAACAATTTAATTATATTCTGAAGAGTGTGTGTGTAGCTAACAGAGTGAAAAATGGCATTGTGGTCCCAGATTTCCCTGTTTCCTCCAATAATGATTTTAAAAGACCTACTTACAAGTAGCATATTTATTGTGTACAATGCCCAGGGAGAGAGAAGCTCATTTTAACCTTATGAGGAGGATGTGCTTTCGAAAAATCTTTCTTCTTGCCTTAAAGCTAAACATTTTCTTTCTTTCTTTCTTTCCTTTCTTTCTTTCTTTCTTTCTTTCTTTCTTTCTTTCTTTCTTTCTTTCTTTCTTTCTTTCTTTCTTTCTTTCTTTCTTTCTTTCTCTTTTTACATTTAATACATTTAATTAATTACAGGTGAACCTACCCATGTTTGAACTCCTGGTGGGTCCTTGTCACCTGTCAATAAAATACAGATTTTCTCTGACTTAATAGTAGTTCCACTTAGTGTTACTAAACTACAGTGGTGTGAAAGCCATACACATAGAATGGGAACCATACCTCCCTAGCCATAAAAGAAATGCAAATCAAAACAACATTGAGATACTACCTGACCCCAGTTAGAATGGCTAAAATCAAGAACTCTACTAACAACAGATGCTGGAGGGGATGTGGACAGAAGGGAACCTTACTGCATTGTTGGTGGGAGTGTAAAGTTGTTCAACCACTTTGAAAAGTAGTATGGAGGTTCCTCAAAAGACTCCCCATAGAGCTCCCCTATGACCCAGCAATCCCACTTTTGGGCATTTACCCAAATGTTCACAAACAAGACCACACTAAAGCTACCAGCACAACTATGGTTATTGCAGTATTATTTACTATAGGTAAGATATGGAACCAACCCAGATGCCCCTCAGTAGATGAATGGATCAAGAAAATGTGGTATATATACACAATGGAATTGTATGCCTCCATCAGAAAGAATGACATTGCCCCATTTGTTAGGATATGGAAAGGCTTGGAAAAAATTATACTAAGTGAAGTAAGCCAGGCCCAAAGAAACATAGGTCCCGTGGTTTCCCTTATTTGCAATATCTAATATATGTCTGAGTCAAGCAGAAAAGGTCAGATAAGGTGATGTTAGGGAAATGTACCCTAAGATATGTATTCAAATGTTTTTTTTCTTTTATGTGATTGTTTCTAACACATTTAAAGATTATTTCTTTGTTGCTTTGTATGTCCCTCCCCATGGTATAACCCCTGCTTTCACTGTTAAAAAAAAAAAAAGAATGGGAGCCATACATCTAATTTTGACTTTTGTCCTCTATTGGGCTTTGTGTGTGTGTGTGTGTGCATGTGTGTGCGTGCACACGTTCATGTAATGTGCCAATACTGGGGCTTGAATTCGAGGCCTAGGAGCTTTCCCTTAGCTTTTTGGTTTGCACTAACACTCTACCACTTGAGTTATGGGGCCGTCCACTTCTGGCTTTTGTTGGTTCATTGGAAATAAGAATCAAACAGACTTTCCCCACCTGGACTTTTCCAACCATGATCCTCAGACTCCTGTGACTCCTCGGTAGCTAGGACTACCAGCAGGAGCCATGGTCATCTAGCTAGGGTGCTTTTTTTTAAATGGAGGAAACAGCAGCCAACTGTGGCTTCATCAGCCACAGAGTCCCACGGGGAAATCAGTGATGGTTGGTTGTCCACTATCTTGCTGAGTGATGATGTTCAGCATATAAGGTATACTATTTCCACATAATGACATCTTTCAGTTTATGATGGGTTATTGGGATGTGATGGCATTGTAAGTGGGGGAGTATCTGCATATGACACATATCTGCATATGACAAACAGCTCTGCACTTCGGCTTACACATGTGAAGAAACAAAGAACTAGGCAAGTTGTCACTTGGGAACTCTATGTGCTCCTTCCCAAGACCAAATCCCATTTCTCCCCCACACAGACACATCATCGCTTCAAGCTGTAGTGTCTGGCGCTGCCTCAGCAGGTGTTTTGATCTGCTCATTCTGGGTCACGTGTGGTATCAGTAAGCCGTCTCCAAAGAGAAAAGACTAATCCATTTCTCTCGAGTGACATTTTTAGGGTCCAGAATCAGCTGTAATGCATTTTAGATATACAGCTTTCCCAAACAAACCCTTCAAGTTGGGGTTGGGTTCACATCCTTTGTATTACTGACCAACTTCATAGAGTATGCTTTGCAGGTAAAAACGTAACCAAGGCTTTTGAAAGAAGGTTGTCTGATAAAACATCTTTGAGCCAGGATTAACCAAGAGGGCAAAGAGGCAACAGAAGACCAGGTCCTTATCTTTAATCCCCACTAAGCTTAGTGAAAAATGGTCAGGTGTCATTCATTTCACCAACTTTACAGTCCTCCAGTCTGTGGTGGAGACCATTTGATAAGTTGGTGAGATATTATTACTGAATTATTTACATGATGATGGTGATGCACATAGCTTTGTGTTCATTAGAATTGTACTGTAGAAGGCCTGGAAATCCACTTCAGTGGGGCACTGTAATGATTTGCTTCAGTGGAGTTCTGCCATTAATATCACACTCTTCCTCCTAGGGCTACTGCTGATTATACTCCACAAGAAGAAAATAGTTGGAAATTCTGTTTCCTATGGAGGTTAGTTTACAGAGGCTAATGCAGGCTGTTCTAGTGCTACACAAAATGTAGGTCTCAGATTCCCAAAGACATTAGAATTTTTCTAAGCCTAATGGCTCTCAGAAATGTTTGAGATTGGGGGCTGGGAAGGTGGCTCAGTGGTAGAGCGCTTGCCTTGCATGCCTGAGGCCCTGGGTTCGATTCCTCAGCACCACATATGCAAAAAGAAAAAGGCTGGAAGTGGCGCTGTGCCTCAAGTGGTAGAGTGCTAGCCTTGAGCTGAAGAGCTGAGGGACAGTGCCCAGGCCCAGAATTCAGGCCCCATGACCGGACCCAAGGAAAAAAAAAAAAGAAATGTTTGATATTGCCTTCTTGTTTGAGCTCTTCCTTCGAGAGATGATGCCTGCTTTGGAGAATGGAGAGCAATTGCTCCAGATCATGACAATGAAGGCTGAGGATGTAGCTCATTGGTGGAGCCTGCTTAGCATTCAGAAGGTCTTACAGTGGGTCTCAACTACTACTCCCCCGCCCACCTCCAAGGCCCCCCACAAAAGAAAAAAAGTGTGTATCAGAATGATGATTGGCCTGCCTGCTTGACTTCACCCATTTGTCCTCTAAGGCTTGTTATTGGGGGTCAAATCATTGACCGGGCACTAACCTATAATAATCTTGTATCTAGGAAAATTCAAATCCAAGATGTAACAGGATGAGAGAGTGCAGGTCTCCTGATGTGTAGTGTTTTTGTAAAATACCTTCCTTCATTGTCATAGTCTGGTCAATTGAGTGTCAGTCTCAAGCTTCAAGGGCAAGTGAAAGATTAAATTTGGTAAGCATAAATTTGGCATGCCAGAACATCACTATGGTGGTGTGGTGGGCTTTGCTGTGCCCGGTAAGGTCCTCAGGTTTAATTCTTTCATTCATTTCACAACAAAAAAAAAATCAGTAACAATTGTGAAGTCACTGTGCTTTCCGTTGGATGAATGAGAATTCTCAGCCCTGGGTCTAAGCCCTGGGACTCCAGAGATGAATGCAGACGCCCCGGCCTCCGTGGACCTCTCTTGGCCTCATCTGTCAACTCAGGGCAGCTGGGTAATTAAGGATTGTATTTATGAGAGCTTGGTTGTGTTAGGGGTTTTTTTTCCTTTGTTTTAATTTGGAAATTTTTCAGGCTTTGAACTTTATGTGCTCTTAAGTTACAAGTCAGAAGGTGCCCTGGAGGGAAAAAAGGAGTTCTGTCATCATGGCCAACTCTGTGCTTTACAGTTCTTTTGCTTGTGTCAGATTTTTATTCTCCACTCATTAGACAATTCTTGTGCCTTTAACCTACCAAGCACTTGGTCCGTAATGCTTTAAGATGCTTCTTCTACTTGAGTAATTGAGGATTCCCTCAAATTTCCTGGCGTGGAGGGTAAAACCTCCAGCATACACCATTGCCTGCCCCATATCCTTTCCTCCTTCCTTCATCTTTTACCCATAAAGTTTCTACTAAACCGCTTGGTCAGCTATGATCAGCTTTCCAGGCACAAAAATGTGATGATTGAAGGGAAGAGAAAAATGTAGTTCTAGCTCACACTGTTAGCTGTGGGTGTATTACAGAAGGGAGTCCTTGTGTGTTCTTGTGGACAGAGAAGCGGGTACATGGATTTTCTCTGTCAGAATTCTCGTTTCAAATTCCTTCCTATCACATGACTGGATCAAACCCCTTAACTTCATTTGTCTCCATCTCCCTACTGATAAAAGGATGATCTTTTTCTTTCTTTTTTTCTTTTTCTTTTTGGTTGGGGAGATTGATGCTAAGGAAAAAATTGGTAGAACAATTTCATTTTCCAAAAAATAATCCAACAGTTACATTTAAAAAAAATTATTCTCACCAGTGATTATTCTACCTAGTGGAAACCATAATTCCTGGAAAATAGTAACACTCATCACCTACATTATTTGTACCTGAGCCAGTCTGTCATGAACTTAAATCCAGAGGCTCCTGATACTGAATGACATAGGATATGCTCCAGAAAGAGGGTATTTGTTTCCGTTCTCTCCTGAGACTGGAGGATTTCAGGGATTCCTTTTGCTTTTCCTTACATGACTTGGGGCTAAAACAACTCAACTACCAGTTGTTTGTTCTTTTACTGAGCAGAAAGCTGATAGCCACTCTTTTTTCAGTCTTTACTGGACACCTACTCTGGACAAGCCACACAGGGCTGCTGGGGTTGGTGAAACTTGTGCACTTGACCTTGGCCCTTGAAATTTCTGAGGTCCGAGGTAAATCCCCATTTGCCCTTCCAGTGTTAGTTTTCATTCTCTGCTGTCCCTCCTTCTCATGGAGCTGTGAAGTATAATACTGAACGAAGTCTCTAGAGAGGGTCTTTGGCAGGTGCTAGAATTTGGGCAGACATTTCTCAACAGCCAGTAGGGATGCTTGGGACTGTGGTCAAGGTTGGGATTTAATTCAGGCCCAAATGGGCCAGGATGGAAGTCTAGGGAATGGAGGGGATGGGCATGAGAGAATTGGTGCCAGCTCTCCCTAGGTATAGTAAACCATTACATTTGCATGACCATTGGCACCAAAGAAAAACTCCAGGGAAGCCAGCCATTCAGAGTGTGGTGCATGCACACACATGTGTGCGCGTGCACACACACACAGACATACCATGAAAGAAGGCTGCATCTGTGTCTTCAGACAGAGAAGGTGTCAGGTTTGATGACAGTGATGAAATGTGTTTTCTCTGTCCTTGCCTGAGCATCAGCCCCAGGGCTCTGTAATTGACTGTGGTGGGTATGACTTACATGTTCTGGAAGAGGGAGGCCCAGGGAAATGACTTGGCACTGCCCGGTGACACACACGCAGACTGCCAGGAAGCCGGGAGCCTGGGCCTGGCCTGTCTTCTCTTTCCAGGGACCTGGCGAGAGCTGCGGGCAGGCCCACGCATGGATCAGGCTCTCTTCCAGAGTTTTCCGTGCTCTGACCTGCAGGCTTGGTCAAGTGTCACCTGTGGTTTCTGAGGTGACGAATCCCACTCAGATTGGGAAAGCATTTGGTTTTGCCTCAGGCAACTGGATTTAGGGGAGAAAATCCCAACCTTTCTCTGAGGCCCGGGGATCTTGGACAGGATTTTCCCCTGAGGCTGAAAGGCGGGTATCCCCCTGGGGCCCCCCACCCCGACAAGAGTAGCTGTTTGCTGCTATTTCAGAGTGATGATGGTGTTTAAGAGCTGCCACAACCCCAGTATTTTGGGTTGGAAAACACCCCTGTCACGCCTGTCAAGTGTAAGGTCAGAGTTCAAGAGAAAGAAAGAAAAGCCTCACGGAGACCAAAGCAGGCCCCTTTCATGTCTCTTTGCTCATTGGAAACCCAACGTGGACGTCTTCATGTAGTCTGCTCCAGACTTGTAGCTTTTGGGACTTAGTTATTTCTGGAACTTGACCTCATGTGAGGGCTTACTCATTCAGGTTAACTTCAAAGGAGCATAGGCCACGTGTGCAGACCGTGTGTGTGTGCGTGTGTGTGTGTGTGTGTGTGTGTGTGTGTATACATATATTTGTTCCTGCTAAACATCGCATGTTCATTCAGCGTGGCACAACCCCATTTGATTCACAGGGCTAGACCTTGTCAGCCCAACAATGGGTAGGTTCTTAATTTCCAGTTTTCAGTCATGATGACTGGATTGAAGCATGCTGGAAAGATTCTAGAACTGGTTACTGGCACAGTGAAGAGTGGCTGTCATGAAAGGCTAGAGTAGCTGGCATGGTGGCTTATGTCTCCGAGCCCAGCTACTCTGGAGGTAGAGACAAATTGGGACAGTCTCTGGACAAAAACAGAACACCATCCCTGCAAAAATAAAGCACAAGTAAAGCTTAAGCAAAAAGTGCAAGCCTATCAAGTCCAAGGCCCTGAGTTCATGCCCCCAGAGATTTTGGGGAGGAAGGGAGGGGGGGAAGGGAGGGAGGGGAGAGAATATTAAAACTTAAGCCTCTTAATTCTGAACTTACCTGCCCAAACCATTCCTACTTCTCTGTTTTTCCACTGGGATAAAAACCCTAGCAGTAGATTCCATGGAATTTAGACACAAAGTACATTGCCATTTGTGCTTAAGTACCTAGGAGAATAAGACAATATGTGCACTGGAGTTGAATTATTCATGAGAGAATAGTATTTCTATATGAATGTCTCATGATGATCGCTGTGGACTATGGAATTAAGTAGTCCGCTGTATTGGGAGGTGAGATGCTGACATACTTTTCAGTATTTAATATAACACCTCATGTTGTCTGCTTGGAGAAATTATGAGACTCTCTGCCCGATCCTTTGCTAGCATTTATTTGCCTCTTTATTTTAATCTCAGCTGAACTGCACAATTTATCCACTGTATAAAATAATGTTCTCCTTTGTATTCACCTACAACTTGAAGGCATCCAATTTTTACAAATGCAGATCTGGGACTATCCTTTTTATAAAAATTAGGTTTTTATTATTTTTAACTGATGGTACCAAAGGGGTACCACTTAACATGTCAGTGTATAAGTACAATGCACCTTGATTGGTGTATGCCTTGGATCATTCTCATTCTCCCCCACCCCTTCCAACCTCACTCCTCCCCTCAATCATAGGCTATGCTATGCTGTATCCCTGAATGCTATGACTACATTCTCCTCCTTCCCTTGGCTTCATTGATCTACTTCCCCTACCCTTTGACCTCCTCCCCTACCCTGCAAGTGCTAGTTTCCCGGTATTCATTTTGTTGGCTTGTGAGGTTCTTTTTCTAAGTAATTACATGGTTTGAACTCTCCCCTGAAAATACTATACTTCCGTTAATACATTCATGTGCATTTGCACACAGCCCTGTATGTGTTCATTTGTACGTGAGTAAATGAGTTCTGGCTTCCACATATGAGGGAAAACGTGTGTCCTTTGTATCTCTGAGACGATTTAACTTTACTCTTGAGTGATGTGTGCACCACGTGGCAGGATTGGTCAAAGAAAACCGAAGTCCATTAAGTTATTAATGCCAGCTTCTAAGGTAGAATTGTCATTCGTGAAGCTATCTAAAATGAGATGTAACATATTTACTTTTACTCTAATGGGTTTTGTTAATTACAGTGCCTTATCTTTCAAATTGCTTAGAGAGTGATCATTTGAAAGACAAATACATGTGAAATGAAGTTTTAGAACTGTGTGTGTATATGGGGGGGTGTTTCTTGTTGGTTGTGGGGCTTTCTGAACTCAGGTCCTGGGCACTGATCCCAAGCTCTTTTGCTCCAGACTAGTGTTTTACCACTTTGAGCCACAGCTCCATTTCTCATTTGTGAGTGGTTAATGGAGATTAGTCTCACAGGGGACTTTTCTGTCCAGGCTGCTTGGAATCACGATCCTCAGATCTCAGTCTCCTGAGTAGCTAGAATTACAAGCACAGGCCCCTGGCACCCAGCTACGATGTGTTTTCATTCTGGTCATGATCTTGATCCTCTTGTGAACCTGGAGGGAAGTTGGTGCTGTCCCAATGCAGTCTCTGTTGAGAGATTACATTTAATCCTAAGTGTGAATTTTGCATCAGATGGCAAGCAGATCATAGAATTATTTTAGATACTTTAAAATTCCATTTCCTTTTAATACTTGAGAGCGTTTAACATTGTTTTCAAATTTCTTCCTTTTGCTTTAGTTATCCTAAAGTTTAAAACAGGAACCCAAAATGCAAATTAGAAAATATAATGTGTAAGATATAACTTGACACTTGACAATACTTAATGAATTCACATCACTTACCTATTAGTTTACTACCCCAGCCATACTGCCTGTGCTACAGCATGCCAGGGGTAAGTGAGCACACAGACACACACCCTCTTCCCTCCCTCCCTCCCTCCCTCCCTTCCTTATCCTTCCTTCCTTCCTTCCTTCCTTCCTTCCTTTCTTCCTTTCTTCCTTCCTTTCTTCCTTCCTTCCTTCCTCCCTCCCTTCCTTCCTTCCTTCCTTCCTTCCTTCCTTCCTTCCTTCCTTCCTTCCTTCCTTCCTTCCTTTCTTCCTTTCTTCCTTCCTTTCTTCCTTCCTTCCTTCCTTCCTCCCTTCCTTCCTTCCTTCCTTCCTTCCTTCCTTCCTTCCTTCCTTCCTCCCTCCCTCCCTCCCCCTCCATTTCTTCCTTCCTGCCTTCCATTCGTCCCTCTCTCCCTCTTTATTTCCTTTCTTTTCTCACTGGAATGCATCTTGGCATGGACAAGGAATAAGGGAGCTGTGTTTCCAAAGGACAAACGTGTCTTAAAGGCAAATATACTCTAGATAAACATAAAATAAATCTTGCCTTCAGTGGATTTTAAAGAGTGAATTTTAAGGAGGGATAACATGAATGGAAAAATTAAACTGGATGATTTGCGATAATCTTTTCCAGAAAGATAAAGTAACGTGTGTCTATCTGTCTATATCTGATCTTCCTTGCAAATTGGGAAGAACCTCTTTATAGGTATTACTAGTGACGAATATAGGCAAATGCTAAAAAAATGGTGCTTTATTAAATACATGATTACACCATATTATTAATATACTTTATTAAATATTAATGTCTAACATTTGAATATTGAAATAGAAATATTTCAAGCATTTAATATTTAAAGAAACGTACTTAATTTCTTATCCATCTACTGCCCCTTCATTTTCCTTGAAAAGCTGGTTTCTAGTCATTTCCTTGTTTTTTGTATTTCCTCTTTCATAACTGCTTTTAAACTCATGCTTGCTTTCTGTGTGCTTTGATTATTCACTTGCCGGTGACTATTACAGTGTTGGCAAGGCCTTTTATTAGTCTGGACACAAGATCACTTAGCATCATCACAGTCATTGACTTTATTCTGCCCTAGGCCCTTGGACTTTATAAAGTGACTTCTTGTGTTGGCAACAATATCCCAGGGTCTTGACCTGTGTCAACAACTACTGTGTCTTTTTTGTATTTATCTGTCTTAACTGCAGACATTGTCTTTTGTTGCTTCTGAAATTAAAACTGGTAAGGTGGAGGAAATGTCTTCGTCTCCAATAATAACAGTTTGTGCAGGTGTGGGTTTCAAGTGAGGTCACACAGAGCAGCAGTTAGTGACACAGTGAAAACAGAGTTGCATGTGGAAAGAAAACATCCTTTATTAAACTTTCACTTGCGGATCATTGATAGATGGTAATAGAATCCTACTGCTGCTGTCATTGTTGAAATAGAACGTATCTGGTTACAGCCTAAAAGGATTAAACTTAGAGTCCTGGCTCCCTCCTGTTTTTTTTTTTTTTTTTTAAATCATCTCCTATTTAAAATTTTCTATTTCCCTTTTAATATGTAGAAAAGTTAGAGATGCATATCAAGAAAATGGATGAATGCAATGTAAAAATATTCATCTACATTGATTTATTGAAGGCCTTTTGCTAGTCATTACCTTTTGCACTATGAATACGAAAACTCAGCTTCTTCTTCTTAAATGTAAAGGGTGAAACATACAATTTAAAACAAATTATTAAGTATCATTGGACCCTGCATTTGGACAACTCATTATCATTTAATTCTCTTAACAGTTAATTCCTTTTTACTGTGGCAAATAGAGAATACCAGGAATTTACGTGTCCCCCTCCCTCCCGCCCTCACCCACCAATAAAAGTGGCCCGCTACTGACTGACAGTATTCTACCAAGCACTGGGGTCCTCTGTGTCTTCAGTACCCTTTTGTGGCCGAGGCTATCCCCTCTTTCCCTCTCTGAATGAGAGGACATTGTGTTTCTATGGTAAATGTAAAGAACACAACAATGGATGCTGTTAGATACACTCCTAGGGGAAATATTCTACTTTTATAATACCTACCTTAATATTTATTACTTTATAAGACTCATCAAATCATGAGTTGTATTTCCTCTTTCTATAGAGTTGCACAAGTGTTAACATCCAAGATCAAAGGATTAAATACTAAGTGCTTGGATTTCTAGTAAACTATTTTACATCTCCCGCTACATTAAATTGCACTTCATACAGTAGGTTGAAATGTTTTATACTCAGACTCCTACCCATAATAATAATCATCATGTGATTTACAATATAATCTCTGCTATGTTGATAAAATTGAACCTATTATTATTTTTTGCATAATTTAGAAGTCCAAAGGTACAGCAATACTCCCTTAATAAACCAGCTTATACAGACTATCATCATAAAGATATTACCCCTAGATCAGGGCAAAAAGGCCCATTGCCTGGGGTTTGATGTTTTATAGGACTTTGTTTAATCCCTCTTTCAGCTGAGTTTGTCCTCATGATTTCAAGAGTTGATGGTGTTATGTTCCCTTGAATCAGTGTCTCCCTTCTAGATCTATTCAGACAATTGAGAGTCCAAAATTGGTTGACCAGATGTCTGGGAATCTGCTTGCACCTGCTACATCTATGTAGGTTTCTTTCTTTGTCTCTCCACTAGAGGGCAAAATGTAATTCCACTAGGCTTGAGGGATTACATAGACCTCTTTGGTCCCTGGATGAGTTATAAACAAAAATATACAAATACGGTCATTTTAGGTCCAATTGTGTTGCCTGTAGCATTTTCTATGGAATCTTTGTATAGCTTGTTTCTTATTATCCAAGATCTTTCAAAAGAATTTTATTGACCTTACCAAAAATAAGAATCCCTTTCTCTGTAATCATGTTTTACCTCCTCACATGCTTTGTGTATCATTTAACACTACAAAAGTCTATTGTAAATTTTATTTTTTTTACATACTATTGATTCCCACTAGAATAGGAACTTTTTGAAGGTAAGAAATTGTTTGTTCACAGCCATTTTATAGTGTGCAAACAGTACCTAACACATAGTAACAATCTTTTTTTTTTTTTTTTTTTTGCCAGTCACTGGGCCTAAACTCGGCCTGGGCACTGTCCCTCAGCACTTTAGCTCAAGGCTAGCGCTCCACCACTTGAGCCACAGCACCACTTCCGGCTTTTTTCTGCTTATGTGGTGCTGTGGAATTGAACCCAGGGCCTCATGCATGCAAGGCAAGCACTCTACCACTGAGCCACCTTCCCAGCCCCCAGTCAGTTTTTTGAGTGAACAAAGATAAGCCGAAAGGCTCTGAGTATGGGGAATAAATTTCACTGCTTTAGATGGATGAAACCACTTACTTTCCCATGTCATATGTCACCTGAGAAGTGAAAGGTAAAAATAGACAACACATTTAAAATGTTAAATTTTTAGAAGTAGGTGATTGCCAACTAGTTTAAGAAGTTTAACTTTAACTCTCCGAATTAAGAACTATAATGCTATGACATTTTTTATTAAACATAAAATGACAAGACTGAAGTGATATTACTTCATTTTTAAACTTTGTCAAAGTCTAACTAAATATAAAAATTTATGACAGAATCATTTTTTAGTTTGTCCCGTATTGATTGTCTTCTAAAACATTATTCCAAATGTACATGCAATACTTATTTTACTTTCTTCTAAAAATGACATTTAAAAATATAACTTCCTATATTCCTGACCAGATGTTTTGTTTAATATAAGCCTTTGATATCTGTAATCATTAACTAGTTCAAAGCAAATCAATAAAAATCCTTCATTATATAAAACATAATACTTTATTTTGTTGATAGTTAACAGAAATGAATTATAATTCAAGTAATTATTTTTTCTTAAGTGGCAAAATAATTTAAATATTTAATACTTCATTTCTTATGATACTAGATGGAACAAAATTTAAAGAATAGAATACTTTTGTCTACATATATAATCTTACTCGATTCTTGGACATTTTTTCACTAGTTATTTCTTTACTTCTTTTTTAAACCATGATTATCTTGCTTATCTACTCGAATTCATTGCTTGTGTGTGAGCATTTTTTCTCAAGGCTAGTACTCTACCACTTCAACCACACAGCTCTACTTTACTTCTTTTTTGTGTGTGGTATTTAATTGGAGATAATAGTCTCAGAACTTTCCTGCCTGGGCTGGCTGTGAACTGCAATCCTCAGTTTGCAGCCTTCTTAATAGCTAGGATTATAGGTGTGAGCCAGTAGTGCCTAGCCACTATGTATTTCTTTTTTCTTGACCGGAGTTTAGAAAATTTCTGCAAGATGTTACCTTATGGTTTTATGGTTAAGGAACTAAATGTCAATACTAAAATACATTTATTAATTTTTCTCTATAACAAAATGTATATTCCTGTTGTAGAAGAGATATTTATAATGAAAAGGAGCTTTAACACGTGTTTTTGAAAGTTCAAGGTCCAAAATCTGGTAGATCCAGGTTTAGACTCTTCAGAGGATGATGGATGGCTACACATAATCGCATCTGGACTTGGAGGGAGGAGTAGTTATATCAAGATACACAAAGAGAGATCATGATGCCACAGTCCCTTTTGAGATCACACCCTCATTAACCTAAGGTCTTCCTGTTAGGACCTACCTCTGAACGTTTTCATACCTCATAACACTGCTACATTGGGGATAGAGTAATCTATGGTTGTGTGTGATTGGACTCAAAGCCTTATGCTTGGATAGCAGTCTCTACCATTTAAGCCTCTCCCCCAGTTTCTATCTTCTTACATTTTGAGTCAATTTCTTTACCATTTATTTTATTCCATTTACCTATCTGTAGACATTTGTTATAAGTGTATGTCTGCATCATTATCCAGATTCTAATTTAATGTCTAAGGAACTAATTTCCTACTCAATGCAGGGTACATTAAAAAATGATATTGTAAATTTATTTCCCATCAGTATTTCAGTAATAGCATATAGTATGTAATCACATGACATCTTTTTTCCCCTCAAGTTATTGATACATTTTCTGCCACATGTATGACATTAGAAAGTTGGCAAGTCTGAAGAGCTCCGATGAGCCTGTAGGGAAGTATTTCTATTCATGTGTTGTGTTTGGCAAGTAAGAGCTAATCTTTTGGCTTATGCCATGGTTCCTAATAAGTGAATGCAGAGTTTGTTTTGATGCAATGGGAGAAGAGCTCTAGGAGGAAAAGAAGAATCTATACTTAAATCTTATAGCACATGCATGCTGAATGTAACAGGGTAGACAAGGATTCCTTGTAGTTCCTTAATGTGTAGGAAGTAGAACTTTTAGAAGTTAGATGAGTGGGAGAATACACAATTATTCTCTTCTCCCAGCTTGACCGTTGTAGTATGAAAACGAGTTTTTCAGTGACTTTTCTTTGAGTTGTTGGAAAGGGATGAAATCTTTAGCATGCGTTAACCTCTGAGTTTCCTTAAAGATCTTAAGGATGCACGTATGGATGAAGGTTTAAAAATATAACTGTGGTTTTTCCAGTCATAGAAATCTTCCGATCCATGAGGTGCTTTTCCCATTCTAAAAAAAAAAAAATTAGGGCTATAGACTCAGAGCCATAAAACACCAAAGCAAAATACATAGTATTAGTACTAAAAAAAAAGAACCCTTACCAGCTTTTTTTTTTTTTTTAGCATGACAGCCCTGTGATCACACAGAGTGACTTGCAGAAAAATCTAGATGCCAAGTTTCTAGGCCACTTTCTAGCTACCAAGCCCTGTAATTAAATATTTCTCTTTTGGTAAAATTATAGCGGAGGTGCTCTTTGGTAAAGAGATTTAAATGTTCTATTTTAGTACCTGTAGTTCATCTAGGAAAGTAACTGTCATTTGTTTTTCTTTTTCTTATACTTCTCATTTGTCTATTTGTATACGTGTCTCGAGAGATGTGTGTACTTAACAGTACACACCCAGTATAGACAGTCCTGATCTCCAGGAATCCACATCAAGGAAGACTTGGTGTTTTCTGGTTTATGTGCACATACAGATGAACAGTTTAGAATTTCTGAAGGCTGATTGGAAAGTCCATCACTAATTGAAGATTCTTTTCGAAAACAGTTCTGTCTCCACACATCTAATGTAGTGTGCAAACATAAATTTGTTCAACCTACTGTCATGAGACTTAAAAACATTTTAAGATCACAATGGTGAATATAACTACATAGTGGAATTTGTTACCAATGGCTGAAGTAATGCAGTGATGTATCAGATATCATTTACAGAGATAATTATATTTTTATGAACTGGAGTATGGTAAAATAACTGCCATGTTACCCTGGTAAAGTCAAAGTCTTATGCCATGTGCTGGTGGTTCACTTCTGTAGTACTAGTTAGTCAGGAGGCTGAAATCTGAGGATCGTAGCTTGAAATCAGCCCAGGCAGGAAAATCTGTGAAACTCTTATCTCCAATTCACCAGCGAAAGCTGAAGGTGGAGCTGTGGCTCAAGTGGTATTATGTTAATGTTGTGCAAAAAAAGCTGTAGGCTAGTGCGAAGGCCCTGAGTTCAAGCCCCAAGATGGGCACATAGAGTGAGAGTGAGTGAGCGAGTGAGCAAGAGAAAGAGAGAGAGTTCAAAACTAGATGCATTTCTTATTCATTTTTATGTTTCCAGACAAGTGCCTGACACTTCATTGCTTACTGAGCAAACAAATGAATGAAACTCATTCATTAGAAAGCTTGTTTGAAATAATGTGGTTAATTTTTCCTGGAAATACATGATGTACTTGCATGTGTCTACATGCTTCTCAACTTTGGTTGAGAATCACACCTGAACATCTCTCCCCCTTCAGTAATCCTACCATCAGCTTGCAAGCCATGATTAAAATCTTTCTGAATGGTCTCATATGGCTCTCATTGTGATCTTAAAATGTTTTTAAGTCTCATGACAGTAGGTTGAACAAATTTATGTTTGCACACTACATGAGATATGTGGAGACAGAACTGTTTTCGAAAAGAATCTTCAATTAGTGATGGACTTTCCAATCAGCCTTCAGAAATTCTAAACTGTTCATCTGTATGTGCACATAAACCAAAGTCTCCCCCCAATGATTAATTCCTATGTGGAAGTAGGGATACATGGTTGGATAGAGCAATTCATATTTCAGAGCATTGTGACTCACTTAGCAATCATGAGAAGAACTCCAAAGTAAATCTCAGAAACAAATGGAAGGATTCTACAAGACGGATACTGCATTTGAGATGTTTCTTTGAAACTGAAGGTGGTTTTTATGAAACTTTGTTTTTACACTATAAATTAAAAAAACAGTATATACTCCTACTATTAGATTACAGATGCTGTATTGAACCCAAGGTTTCTGATTATTTCTAAGCAAAGATCATAGCTTAGTGTTAAGGCTTTTCTCAGGTGTAGCAGGTTTGAATTTTAGAGCAAGGAATATTTTGAGCAGCAAGAACAGAATAACTCCTGGAATTTTGTGCAAGAGAAAGGATTAAAGATTTGATTTTAACTTTTTTTTTTTTTTTTTTTTTTTTTGTCGGTTGTGGGGCTTGAACTCTGGGCCTGGGCGCTGTCCCTCAGCTCTTCAGCTCAAGGCGAGCGCTCTACCTAAAGATTTGATTTTTTGATTCTTCAAACAGTGCTCTTGCTACTATGTTCCAGAAAGACATTTGGGATGTGCCCAAATGAGGTCTGGATCCCAGGGCACTTTAGTATATGAAACCGTGTTCTAATGGCTAGGTACTTGGGAGGCTGAGATCTGGAGAATAGTAGTTCAAAGTTACCCAAGAAGAAAAATATCAGAGAGTAGGTCTCCAAAATAACCAGCAAAAAGCCAAGCCAGAGACATAGCTGAAATGGTAGAACACCAGCCAAGCAAGCAAATTGAGCAAGTATGAGGCCCTGAGTTCAAACCTCAGTTCTGGAGAAGAAAATTGATATGTAACCCCCAAACATTAAATTTGTGATTCATAGTGGAACCAGAGGCATTTAGTGTTATTAATATTAAAATTGCTTTGTGTATAAAAGTTTTACTGTAAAGTTTTACTTTACAGTCAGATTGATTCATTTAAGTAGAGTTTATGGTAATATAGTCTCAGAGGGACTAGGGGCATCAAAGACCCTGTAGTCTACAAAGCCTGAAATATTTATTATTTGAACCTGCATAGGAAAAAAATGCCAATTCTTAACACTGCCACTTTGTAATACACTGTGATACATGTTCTTTCTGGAGGGGATTTAAAAAAACCCACCCTGTTACTGAATAAGTGATATGTCTTGTGGGGAAAAGGAAGAACTGCATTTCCAGGGAATCCCTGAGCACCTTCACTTAGAAGATGTCAGTTGCCATAGTGAAGCCTGAGTCCTTAATCACATCGAATGGAGATGCGTTAGATCGATTGCCATTTCAGTGTGCTAGATGTTGCTCTGGTGTGTTGTGATAGAACTTGAACACCCACCCCGCTTCCTTCTTCTTGGCAGGTGGAATGGATCCAACAGCAGGTGGTCAAAAAACGGACCAAGAGGGATTATGACCTCAGTCGCGCCCAATCTACCTACTTCAATGACCCCAAGTGGCCAAGCATGTGGTATATGGTAAGTGGCTAGTTTGGGGGTTGAATAGGGAAAGTTTGGTGGTGCTGGGCCTTTTCTTCTTTCAAGAAACCATACTTTCCACCCCCTGAGTTGGATTGGTAGGTCGTGATGTTTTCTTAACTGTGTTTTGAACTTAGTTCCTTGACCCCAGGAGGAAAGGAGGTATGATTGACAGAAATTATATTTAAGAATATACTTCATGCAGTACTTTCTAAGTTTGGGATGGAAAAACACCCTAAGGTGTAGACCCGTGAAGGCCTATGAACAATTGTGTTCACCATTGAAGCCACTCTGATTAATGGGCACTGATCCTTGGAAATCACTGTAATGTCACAGTCTCCTGACTTTTGTCAGCTCATGTGTGCCCTGGAACTCTAAGTAGTAGTTTTTAAAAGTAGAATGGAGGTGGGGTAGAGAATTGGGGGAAGCTTTCGACTTGTAACTGGTTTAGTGACTTGCACAAAAGATATTTTAGTGAGAGGTTCTTGAATAACATGTAGGAGAGTGACCCATCCTCCAGTTCACGTGACATTGCTGCCCGTGAAAATATGCTTTTCTAGTCTGAGGATTCATAGCTTCATAACTACTGAGAAATGGTTTAGGATATATAACTCCTTAATCATACTTTTCCTTTGTTGAGAAGTTCCTGTGTCAGACCTCTGTACAAACACCTTTTCATTGGCAAATACTCTGCCTTCGTATTTACTATACTACTTTATTTTGTGTCAGTCCCTGTCTCTGATTTTCTACGCAGTGGTGCCAAACTCTTGCAAGGGCATACACTCATAAGAAGTCCCCATTCTGTTCCATGTTTTCTGGCTACTCTTCCTCATACTCCTGATGCCCAGAGTGCTCCCTCACCTCCATGAGGTGCTCCTGCCCTGAAGAGTTGACACCTGAAGCCTGATTCTCCAAAAGGTCTCCCTGGGTCATTCCTCACCCATCCTAGGCTCCATCCATCCCTCATCCTCTGTCCTTTCGGCAAAAGGCATCCATCCCTCATCCTCTGTCCTTTCGGCAAAAGGCATCCATCTCTGGGCACTTTTCTGGTTGTATTCTGCTTGTGAATACTGCTTTAAAACCTCTGTACTAGATTGGTGGGCTCAGTTGAAAAAGATCTACCTTTTGATTGTTCTTCACAACCCTTTAAGTGCCTAACCCAACCTCTTGCAATGTCAGGAGTTTGGATATCTTTGGAAGTGGGGTGAAATAACTGGTATTTCTTCTTACTTTCTTTTTTTCTTGGTCTTACCTAGAAGTGAAAAGTTGTAGAAAATGTTTAGGCTGTGCTGAATTTTACACAGAAATCTTTCTTATCTTGAAGGGGGGAAAAATGCAGTCCTCCAGCTAAATTGAAGGAGAGATGGGAAGGGAGACATCATTTTAGTAGGAAGTGCCAGGGAGGACAGAGCCACAAGGCAGCCTATTAGCTCCAAGACCGAGAAGTGGACCACAAGCAAAGGCATTCAAGTAAGCGCTGTCAGGAGTTACACTGCTTCGTGTGTGCTTAGAAACGATAAGAATGTATTCAGATGAAGCAGTAGATGGAAGCAGAAATGTCTCTCCAAGGTTGTTTCCAACAGGATCATCTCCCTTGCTTTCCTTCCATTGCTTCCCACCGCGAAAACCCAAGTTGCTATCAGCACGTATCTTCCCCGATGAGGGAAGACACTGCAGGCCTTCCCTGAACCTTTCACACACTACTTGGCTAGGGTGGTTTCTAGAAAGAAACATGGCCATAGCAAATTGTCAGTTCCGTCTCCTCAAGAACCACTGGAATTTCTCTTCCTGACATGAAAAGAGGTTTGGTTGGGTTATTTAAACTGATGGATATTTCCCAACAGAGTCATATAGGACACATGATGCTGCAGGTTAAGTGCCAAGCATTAAGTGAGTATTCTTCTGATGCAGTGCCAATCATTAATGCATGTTAATACTGCTGCTGTTGTCAGAATGAGGAATCTCAGCTTTGTGAAGTTTATTTTAGTGGCGTGCCTAAAGTCACCTGGCCATGTTGCGTTAAAGCCAACATGGCAGAGCAAACAGGCTAGTCTCCAGGTCCACAAAGGCTGAGTGCAACATTCAGTTCCCACCTATCTACTTGTAACAAGTGCTGTCAATGAGTGATTCCTGGGCCTTGAACTCAGGGCCTGGGCACTGTCCCTGAGCTTCTTTTGCTCAAGGCTAGCCCTCTACCACTTGAGCCACAGTGCCACTTCTGGCCTTTTCTGTTTCTGTGTTACTGAGGAATCGAACCCAGGACTTCAGGCATGCTAGGCAAGCACTGTACCACTAAGCCATTTTCCCAGCCCCCACATTGGGAACTCTTAACCATAGAGAAAGGACTACAACACCCTGTGTCTAGCAGGTGCTATATGTAATTTTTCCTTAACAGAAATGGGGCAGAAGACAAGTTCCATTTGTCCAACGTATTCTGTTAGAATGAGAGCTCAAACTCTGTAAACACACATTCAAATCCCCATTGCTTTTCTTCGTATGTCTATATTTAAATTGGGCACATTGAAAGTAACTGGCTTTTATGTGTGAGTGCTAGCTAGCCGAAACATACCAGAAGTTTGTTTTCGAAGTTTAGCTCATGCTTTCTGTGCAATAGAAATTTAAAGAGAGCTCAGCCCCGATGGCTAGTCTCAGTTCTGTGATTTAGCAGGGGCGAAATCTCAAAGGCTTCCTGACACAGCTGGCAATTGGACTCCGGTCCATATGGGCCTAGCCACAGGGCAGCCTGGGTTTCCAACGGATACCACATTCGTTTCTCCCCCAGGCAGGTGTTCCAAGAGGACGTATTGGGAGTGGCGCTGTTATGATTTAACCTCAGGAGTCACAGGGGGTTACGTCTGTCCTTTTCTATTGGTCTTAAGTCAGCTCTGATTTTATGTCAACAGTGTATTGCGTACTAGAAAGGGAGAGTCACTGAAGTTGTCTTCAGGTAGAGCCACTATTATAAGATGAAATGTTGCATGGGAAGCCGTTAATGCAGAAAAGGACGCTCAAAGGTGGTCAATAAATCTTGGTGGTGGTGGTGGTTATTCTTCTGCTGCTATGGCTTCCTAATTGCCATCCATGCAGTTATCTGTTTCACTGTTAATTACTGCTAGTTAAGAGTAAAATTCCCAAGTGCCGTAGTCATTCTTTGGAGCACTCTTTGGTGCTGTCCACGGCTGAGTCAAACACGTTCCTTCCTTCCTTTCTTTTACCAAAGCGGGAGCCCCGCTGTAGAGTTTGAGCACTGACTGGCAAGCCTCCATGGGGTCCTGCCTCCAGCTCGTTAGCCTGGGCCTGTTCCTGTCATTTTATATTTATCACAGGAGAACGGAGATTAAAGAATGGCATGGAGTGTTCCTGAGCGTCTCTTTCAATTAATTTAAAAGCTTTGCCCAACTCGCTCCTCCCCTTGGATGCTAATGCGCAAAGCTATTTTGTGTCCCTTTCAGGCTTGGGCAATATACACAGGGAAACATGCATTTAGGGAGTTCGATGCCTGTGTGATTCTTCCTCTACCCTGATGTAGTATTCTCAGATTATCACCAGGAATTGCAAAGCCCAGTCCCAGTCATACAACTCATTTCTTGTTAATAACCCCAATTTCTCCTGCATTTATTCCTTCTCAGGCAGGGGGTTAAACACTGGGGGTTTCAACAGACACAATGCTTGCTTCCAAGATGAGTAAAGCAATCCCTAATAGGTAAGGGCCAAGAAAGCTCACTCAACGGCGCTTCCGTAGCCTGCCTGGGATCTTCTGTGTAGGTTGTTGTTGTGGTTTGCAGATTTGATTCTTCCTTTAGAAGCTTGGCCTTCCCAGCAGGGATTCTTTATGGTTTTGTATGGAATGTAGCTCAGGCAGTAGGATTTCATTAGAACTCCCTGGATAGTTCTAAATGTTGAATAAACGATAGGCGTGAAATGGATGAGCAAACCCCTGATCACTCGATAGCACAGTAAATAATCACCCACCATTAGGAGTACTCAGGATAGCTCAAGCCTTGTGTCTTGTGTGGTAAGTTATTACCAGTGTTCCAGTGAATGAGGAACCATTATCATTGTCAGTTTATGGATGAGAAAATTAAAGTTAACTGGCTCAAGGTTACCTCATTCACCAGGGACAGTCCTTGATGTGAAACCCCGCCAGTCAGCCAGCCACCCTGGCATCTAGACTTCCAACTCTCTTCACCTAAAACAACAATATAATTCTTTTCCTCCTCTTCCTCCCTGCCCCCCACTTCCTCCTCTTCCTCTTCCTCCTCCTCTTCTTCTCTTTCTTCCTCCTGCTTCTCCTCTTCTTCCTTCATCATCATCTTCTTTTGGGGAGGGAGGAAGGCATTGTGCCTTTTATTGGTGGTATCTCAATTCTGCGCTGAAGAAACATAGAAAAGAGACAGTTATATTTGAATCCCAAAGCCAGTCTGTTCAATCCCATCTTTGTCCTGGTGTTTAATGAAAGGAGGCCACAGAGGACAACTAGAAGTACCAAAAAGGAAGAGACATCTCAAATGACATGTTCTACTGAAGATGGAATACTTTTCCTTAAAAGTTGAATAACTAGGAGCATTTTCCTATTGGGTCAAAATTTAAGTACTACATCATGCAATCATCAACTGAATAAATGCTCTGGATTTCAAAGAAACTAAAAATTACCAGACATAGTACTCTTCCTTCAGTGACTGACACAGAAGGGAAAAAAGAAAACACTTAGAGATGCAAAGCAAATTAATAATTGAACTAAAAAAACAATAACTTTCTAATTCTATATATGGCAGAAAGCAGAACTTCTATGTAGTTACTATGGTTCACATGATCCATAGTTTCTAAAAATTATGGTTCATTTTAAGTGGGGGGCAAATGGTCAAATCTAGCACCTTTTAATGACTATTTAAGAGGAAAAGTTTAAAACAAGCTTTTATAGTCAAGTCAATTTAAAACTATATAAGCTTCAATGTTGTAAGAGAATCCATTTATGAAAATTACTTGTACAATCAAATTGACCCAAGAAAATAAATGACTACTGCCCATCCTCCATCCTTACTACGTTTTCCCAGTGTCTTCGACTTTGCTCTATTGATGATGATTCTGAGACTAAGAACTCCTTCAAAAACCCCAGTATATTCCATGAAACACATAGTTATGTTAGCTTAGCTTACTTCTATCTCCTGAGTATAAGATTGTAGAACAAATGCTTACAAATGTATGGGACATCTTAAGTCCTATCTAGCCAATTTAGCTCTTTCTTGATATTATACTTTTTTCCCCCTTCTGACACTTTCTATTTGGGAACCTGGCAGGTTTACTATGAGAATATATTTTCACTTCACTTGTAGCTTTGGTATAAATACACTTTTAGGCTTCTCCAGGGACAAAGAATAGGATAATAAAGGTTGCAAAATTTTGTCCGAGTCTTCAGAAATTCAGCGTAATAGAACTAGCTTGAACTTACCCAGATGATGGAATGGACCTTTTTAACAATACTAAAGAAAATTTAGATGCCCCAAGCTTATGCAGATCTGTTCCTCAAGAATCTGGGAACGCTAATTATGTAAGATTTCTGTGTCCTAAATAAAATATTTAGGACAAAGGAATTTTAAGAATATCAAAAATGCTTATCCACCCAATCCCAAACTAGAGAATAGAACAATCTACACAATTAAAAGGCCTCTGTAACCTCTGTCCTACATATCCTCCCTTCATTCTATTCAGGGGAGCCACAGATCCAGAGTTCAGAATACATATGGGGGTTTTCCTGTGTTAGAAAATGTTTCTCTTTGCAGAAAGTGTTATATAATGGGCAGTTCATCAAAGACCCATCCCTACATAGAATACAGCAGGCTCAAGAAGATAACATGGAAATGAAACTTGGTTGAAAATTTAAGTTTAATAGAAAAGTTCCTTTTATCCTTTTAGTCATATAAATATTTTATTCCTTAAGGAGTTTCATGTGCCACTCTATATGGTATTTCATGTCTAATGGTAAAGACGCTTACAGTAAATAACTTCAAGACATGGTTTGTTTCGAAAGAAGAGAAGAAAGGATGGGGAAAGGTTGATCAAGGAGTACTAAGTATTAAGTCAAATTAAAGTTAAATTCTTTGTTTCATTGTACTAGACAGTGAGTGTAGGTACTCTAACAGACCTTGTGTTTCTGAAAAACTAGACAGCTACCACAATGTTCCTATAAATATGTACAATTTTATACACACAAATTAAAACTTGAAAGAAAGAAGGAGAGAAGGGGGAAAAGGAGAGAGAGAGAGAGAGAGGAAGGAGAAAGGAAAAAAGTGATGAAATACTCTGAAACTTTGTTTTTGTTTTCTTGGACACGGTCATTTACCATGATAGCACAGTAGAATTTTTGTGATGATGTTGGGTGGCCTATTTAATATGCATCATTTCAAGGCTGACTATAACAACTGGGCATAAATGGGCTTTTTGTTTTTGATGCAATATCCCAAATCTTATGAAAGCTTTCTGGGTGGTTTTTCTGAGGGGGAAAAAATTGTTTTTTCGATCAGCAGAGTGAAAATTAGCTGAGTTCGGTTATGCATGTGGGGCATATCTGCCAGGAACGATGAACTCTCTGGGTTGGTAATTGCGAAAAATGATTGTAAGCCACATGGTTTGTTCCCAGCCAACTGGAGGGTGTTCAGTCTCCAAGAGTTTGAGACATTGCTGTTTCTGTGGTTGGCACGCATTTCCCTACTGATTTATGCTGTCATTTGACTCTCATAAAATCTGGTGGAGTTTGTGGCATTATTGTCCTGGTAGCTTAGAAATCATCCTCTCAAGATACCTCATTTAGCTGATCTAATTGAAAATGAGACCTGGAAATCTGTAGCCATGCAGTGCATTCCGAGACAAGCAAGAAGCCTTCTGGCATCAGCTAATCCAGGGCCTTGGGAGACAAAATATGGTTTTAGTATGCTATAATTTATTATAAATTCCCTCAATTTACTTTTATGACTTCTCTGTTTTACCTTTCTTATTCTTTCTGATAACTTCTCAAACCAGATGCTAGTTCATCTGAAAAAATTAAGAATATAGGTTGATGATTTCCTAAAGTGACTGCTACTCGATTTCTGATTTCACGTCGAAAGCTGATTGGATATTGAGTTCCAGCTACCAATGGAGCCACGTGTTGATCTCCAGCCAAGAGTACTCCATGAGCTGCTATTGTTGTACAACATCCATTTATTACATTGTTACTTCAAACTCAGTACCTCTCTATGTTGGAGGTCCCCAAGACCACCCACTAGTTCTATGAATCACCAGAAGGACTGCCATGACTCATCATGCATTCAGCAATCCTCAAAGTTATAGTTTTTTTTTTTTTATCAGTGAAAAGATACAGAATTAGCAGAAAGAAAGGCACTGTTGGTGAAGTCTCAGGAAACTCACATCAAACTCCAAGAAACCTTTCTTAGTGAAGTTGCAGCGAGACCACTTTAATTCCCCCCACCCCACACTGAATGTCACAATCCCTGGGAAATGTCTACTCGGAAGCTTATTAGAGACTCAACGCCTCAAGTTGCATTGGAAAGATGGCCACATAGGCTCTTTGCATCCTGTCTACCACAATCCCACATGCCCGGAGGAAGACAGGTGTTTCGGCACATACCATATTCTTTGTTTAAACTAAACAGCTTAGTTTAGCTATCGTGAGCTACTCTTCCCTCTCTCTCTTTCTGTCTCTCTGTCTCTCTCTTCTTCTCTTGCCCTTCCTTCCCCCCCACCCCTACATCTCTATGTCTTTTATAATTGTCCTTTGGAGACAGAAGGAGCTTGAGGACACAATGTAGGTTCAAGATCCTTTTCCACCTAGAAAATAAGAATGAAACAAATGTTTCTTTGGCCTGATCTTTTTCTTTGAGCCAATTCTGGGGCTTGAACTCAGGGCTTGGGCTCTATCCTCAAGCTTTTTTCCTTAAGCCTAGTTCTCTACCACTTGAGCCACTACTCCACTTCTGGCTTGATTTTAGTAGTTAATTGGAGATAAGAGTGTCATGGACTTTCCTGCCCAGTGTGGCTTCAAACCACAGTCCCCAGAGTACAGCTTCCTGAGTAGCTAGAATGACAGGTGTAAGCCACTGACACTGAGCTCGAGCTATTCTTACTAGGGATCTTTCGGGAACTAGAAGTCCAAGGTCACAGATACCAGCCAAAAGCCAACTTTGGAAACATGCCTTCAATAGTCACTAGTCTTAGGCTTGCTTATTCTGTTAAAAATCTTTCTGATAATTTCTCAAAATACATGCCATGATCCTACTTCCTAAATTTGGCTGTTCATAGCGGTCTTTTCTCTTGGCCAACAGATAGAAACCTGCACGTCATCCTTGTCTCTTCTGTTAAAGGAGTCCACCGAGTCACAGCTATGGTCCCTTTTCAACTGGTGCCATCTTCCTTTCCCACGATCACTCCAGAGACTCCTCGGTGTTCAGATAGCTTTGCAATATTGTTTTGAGCATGGATATGAAACCTAGACAACTCCCTTGGAGGCGTCACATGACTTGTCCCCCCTCGCCACCTTTCTACTTTTATTCTATAGGATTTTTTTTTTATTTCTTCCTCAAAGGTAGTAGTGCTCAGAACACACCTCCCAGGGGCTTTTTTTTCCGAGTTAATCCCGTCACCTTTGAGAATACCTCTTTTTTTTTTTTTTTTGCCCAGTCTGTGTCAAGTTGTCAGACCCTTCATTGCATTTGCCAAGTCACCAGTCACAGTTTTTTGTTCCTACTTTGCATAATTAGAACTTTTTAGTCTCGGTGTAATCATGTAATAGCTACCCCTTCTAAGGTTAATTCCATGGAGGAAGGAAAGAAACAGGGGGGAAAATCATCCTGGATTCCTCAGTGCCTTAGACTGTTTTCAAGGCAATAGTTCCCTATACTATTTATTGGATGAGTGGATCAATACAACATGAATAAGTGAAGGGTTATTTGCACCAATGTTTGGATTCATTCTGGGTTTTTAGTTTATATGAACTTTGGTACACTTCTACTAAATGAAGCAATGGATGTTTTATGATGTGCTTGATTTTAAAGAAGTTAATGACTTTGTAGTTTTCCTGGAAAGTGCCTTTTCTGATTCATGAATTTGCCATTGTGTTTATGAAGGGTAGTTACTTATTTGATCCATATTTCCAGAACATTATCCACTACCCAGTCAGTACACAGTATCTGTGATCTAGCTGCAAATTTGAAAGCTGCAAATGCGAATACTGCTTCAACAGGATTCATACATACATTCAGCCACAACACACAGTATTCTTTCAGCTTGTTTTCTTCCCAATAGCAAATCACTTCACATGCACAAGAAGTCAAATATTCTCATAATGTATCTCTATTACCTGTTTTCTACCCAGTTTCTTTCATCAGAGGTGGTAGTTAAGCATACTTTTCCGTAGTTTATGAGCATCCACACCATGTGGCATCTGCAAATGAAAACACTGGTTTAAGAGCATTCAGGTAACAGAGTGATCTAAAATAATAGCACCTTATTAAATAAGCTCCAATAATATGTGTTTGTCAAATCAATAAAATAATACAAAATGAAAGTGTTCATACTCATAAGTGATAATTCTAGGAAAAAAGCAAACCTGTGTCCCAAATGCCTGGGAAAATCTACTCCAGACCAGATCCACATTGTCTATCATGAGAAAACACTTCTGTTCTGAATCAAATTTAGTTATGCCTATGGGGCAGATATTTAATGGTATACTCATTCATTTACTTATTTATATTTGCATGAAGATTACTCCCCTCCCCCAGAATGTAAAATGTTCCTAAAACCAAGGAGAAAATAGTTAATAAGATGGCCATGTTTGCTTCTATAATGAAAGTTAGCAGAAACATTTTATAGATAGGATTATTTGTATAATTTTAATCAGCTCACCTAATCAGCGGAGGCTAGACCATTGAAGGTACAAAGCAGAACCTTACTGGTACACTGATTAAATCATGGTGATTTTGTTAATTAGGATTTCACTGTCCCACGTGATGGGTCTGAAGGAAGTAAATATACTAGGAATGTTAAGTGAATCTATAAATAAGCACTCGAGATTCTCGAAAGAATCCAGTAATTAATGGCAGAATTGAGGAAAAGAAAAACCTCACTTTTCATAACATCTATTCCTGCCAGTGCCAATTACTATAACATTTCATGAATATTCTTGAGCAAGATATAACTTATACTGTTAATTTATTTTCTCAGCTTTCCTTCTGAAGAGGGTATACTAGCCCTTCGGGCCTCACTCTTCAATGAAGAGATGAACAGTCTGTTAACAGATTTGTGTCTGTGTGTGTCTATGTGTGTGTGCCGGTCCTAGAGCTTGAATTCGAGGTCTGGGTGTTATCTTTGAATCTTTTTATTCAAGGATAGTGCTCTACCACTTGATCCAGAGTTCTTCTGCCAGCTTTTTGCTGATTAACTGGAGATAAGAGATCTTGTAGCCTGCCCTGTGTGGCTTCAAATCTTCATCCACAGTCCTTAGCCTCCTGAGTAGCTTGAATTATAACTATAAGCTGATACCTGGCTCAGAAATAATTTTGATAGAGATTTTAACCAAGACAATTCTTTAAATAGTAACTTATTTCCTGTTGGCATACAGATAGGATTGACCCATCAATTTACTTAATCTGTAGTTGTCCTGACCATATTGATTCCAGTTGTTTGTTTTATTAAACATCTTTACTAATTCCTTTTTTCTCAATTTGCTTTTTACCCGGTGTTCGGATTAGTTCTGGTGATCAAGTCATCTTTCTTTTTGGCATATGATAACTTGCCTTGGTGCTAATAGGTAGGATTGTTCTAGAAAGTGCTCAATAAAACACCTATTGATATAAAGTGAGGGAAGAGTCAGCGATCTAGATTTCAAAAACATGGAACTGACTTTGACAATTCTAAAAGGTGATGGTAGCTTCCAGTGTCCTGTGTTGAGAATTCATATTCTAAAGTCATCTGAGATAAAGGCATCTGGATTGCATCTTTTCTTTAATTTTCCTTGGCAGGGAAGTTGGCCAGGAAATTAATGGAGGGAAAGGAATCTAGTGATGAGAAAAATTAAAAAAAAAAAAAAAGGAAATGCCAAAATTGCCTGGGGAATGAGAAAGCAATAATTATCTTCAAATAGACTGCACATGCTCATCAATGTGACTTTTTCAGTTTCTGCAAAGTGAGAAATTATTGGGAGGTTGCCCCAGCATGGAGCAGTGATTCTGAGTTAGGGATGGAAAGCTCCGGATGCAAATGGCACAAGCTGAAGACCAGCTACACTCCCGCGGGAGTCAAATTCTACTGAGACGAGGAGAATAAAGCTACCAATTCTAAGACTAGAATTTGATTACTTAACTTAAAATCTAATTTTGGTTCAGAATAGGGGTGTTATGTTTTGATGATAGATGACGTGGACCAAGTTTAAAATACACACATACACACACGCACGCACACACACACGCACGCACACACGCGTGTATGCACACACACTATTATTTCCTTGACTAGAAAAAGGAGAACTTTATGGAAAATCAAAATTCTTTCTTAATGTTATGAAATTAATTGGTCTGTTTGTCTGTATGGTATCTATTCAAATGTTTGGCTCAAAACTTAAAAAAATAATTGTCAAGAGTACTCAGGAGAAATGTTACTCATTTTCACTCTTTTCTCTTTGTTTCTTGATGAGTTCAATTTGACTCTGTAAAAAATCTACTGGAATAGAAGTTCAGAGCCACACTTACTAAATTGATGCATCTATAGCAAAACAAATTCAGCACAGGTAACATAGAACTATGCTCCAGTAATATCTTTGTATGGTTTCCTGAAATTTGGTTAAATTAAGGTTTTGAAAATTCAGGATTTGGGTTGGTTGCTGGTGTTAGAAAACCCTTTCTTACTTTCCAGTGAACTCAAAGAAATTCAACAAAATGCTCAGCAGTAGCAGATTAAGCTTAGCAGCATCTACTTCATATCCATTCTGCCAAATTATTGAATGTGCCCTTTCTCATTTTTCTACCATTCCTGTGATCTGTAGCCCAAGGCCTTCTGCTCCAAAGCTATGCCTTCTACAGAATCATACTGTGATCAGCTCTGTGCACGAGTTTGTAGTTGTTGCTTACTTTCAATCAGGTAGTCTTTAAGCAGATGCTTTACAAAAATGTCATCACATAATGTGTGAAAAGAGAACTACAGAAACGATGAGACTGGTTTGGAATTAGGATCTGGGAGGAGGGAGAATGAGGAGGAGGTGCCTGAGTAAGAATGATTATATACATACATGTTAAAGTGAAACCTCCTTATACAACTAATTGATGTCAATAATAATAATAATATTAAAAAAAAAAACCTCATAGATGACCAAACTAGAATGAGCCTGAAGTGTGACTCTGTTTTTGAGCTGATATTCAGTGTGTGCTTAACTCCCAACCTGGTATATTTTCAGTAACCAGAAATGCACTCCGCTCAGTCCTTTTTGTAACAAGGAAATTTCATCCAAAGCCTATCTTTCCCCTTTACCAGAATCTCAGGTCATTTTCTGAAGTTACAGATCGCATTTGATCTTTTCCCACATGCTTATAATGCAAATATTATAAAACATTTTGGAAAATTTAAGACAAAAGCAAATGAATATTAAAATGAATACTCACGTCTCTGTTACCAGCTTAAATAATTATCATCTCATGGCCAGTAATTTTTCCACTAATTGCCTCTCTTCTCTGACTATCTTAAGTCAATAACATACTTCATTTCATCACTGGATCTTCTAGTATATATTCCTACAAGAACCATCCTTTTTCATGATATGGTCATAATATGATTATTACATTTAAAATTTCTCACAATTATCTCTTTATAATAAAAAAGTGCATCAGTTTTCAAGTTTCCCCTACTGCCTGACTTTTTCTTTATAATTTGGTTGATTCAGGTTTATATAATGCCAGAATATTATGATTGGCTGATACATCTCTTCAAATTCCATTTTTTCCCTTGAAAATGTTGAAAACTCTAGATTATTTCAAGCTTCATGGTCTGGATTTTGCTATTTGTGTTTCATGAGATTTTTAGCAAGATGATCATTTTTTACATTGGTTACAGATGCATGTGTACTCATTATTGATATTATCAGTAAATATGTAGGTAGTGAGAACTAAAGTTTTCGCTCAAATTCAATTTTATTTTTGAGAATGTTAGGGGAGACTGATGCCGTGTTGATGGAGTATACTTCTGTCTGGAAGTGCAGTGTCTTGCTTATCTTTCTTTATATCATATTGGCAGCTACCATGGCTATAGATATAACTTTTAAGTGAACCTAAAATATACCATGGCTTATATGGATAATTCCAATTTCAAACTAATCCTTCAGGCTTTAAATTTTTACTCTCATAAGTTTTAGGCTTGCCTCCTTTATTTCTTAAGATTTTCCAAGTAGGGGTTTTCTCTTTCTGTGACTCTTTCTTCCATTATTTCTCATCAATTATTTGGTACTGTAAGATAAAGTTCTAATAGGAGAGGCGAGATTAATGCTCAATACTTTCATTATGTTCATTGGAGGCTTACTTCCTTGAGCCAGCAATGATTTTTTTCTAGCTTTATTATAAATTCATAAACTTAAGACATTTACTATACTTTATTTCATTGAAGTTACAGATCTTACTTTTGTTTAACTTCTCTCCTCTTTGGCTGGTTGAAGCTCATTCACATTGACTTTTAGATCATTTTATGTGACTAAACTATTTTTCTTTTTTTCCCTCACAAAACAAAGAGATCTCTACTTCTTTTGTATATTTCCTTTTCCAGAATGGAAGTCAAACATTCTCCAAAGACTCATTTGCTCTTATTACTTTGAAAATCGATATTTAGATATCATAATATGAGTATTGAGTGTCTTGCTGTTGAGTTTGCCTTCAGGACTTCTCATGATATGTGTGTGTGTGTGTGTGTGTGTGTGTGTGTGTGTGTGTGTGTGTGTGTGTGTGTGTGTAAATATATAAACCATGGGTTACATAGCATATTCCAATCTAAAATGCATTCTACAAAGCTTTTAATTTTCACTCTCATCAGCTGTACATCTGCATCTTCTTCCTATGCTGAAAATCCTGTCTTGAATGACTTCAGTGTAATTACTATTTTGTTTTATCTCACCCTGCAATAGAACACTACCTCACAATAACCATAATACCATAAGTGATAACTGCAAATCATTGAAATATTGAGTAGTTCTCTTGTCCTTAAATGTCCTATGAATGCTACATGGTCAAATTCATTGTTCCAATTACTTGGAATAGTTCTCTCTCTCCAAACTTTTTAAAAATGTGTGTGTGTGTGTGTGTGTGTGTGTGTGTGTGTGTGTGTGTGTGTGTTGCTAGAGACCAAACACTGGCCCTCAAGATAATAGGAAGACTCTACTAGTGTGTGTGTGTGTGTGTGTGTGTGTGTGTGTGTGTGTGTGTGTGTTGCTAGAGACCAAACACTGGCCCTCAAGATAATAGGAAGACTCTACTATTGAGGTATACCCACTCTCTCTGAAAATAGTTTTAAATGGCTCTTTTGCATCCCTAGTGTCTTTTCATGATAAGTCATCTTTTTTCTTTCACAAATGACTTTGTATTACGTATTACATACTTTAAAATCTACCAGTAGAAGTGTTGGGATTTTTTTTAGGATGTCATAACTTCTTATCTTTGTGTTAGCAATGGAAGTCAGAAAATATTGCTAAGATGTGCATTGATGTGTCTGGTGTAAGCAATAGATTAGAAGGTAACAAAACCATCTGTTTCAGAGACCTGATGTTCTGGGAATAATATACATTCTATTTTGAAGGACTGGAACTGACTGTTCTAGGTTTCTGCACAATAGCATATCCTTTTTTCTTCTAATGTGCCTATTTAGGAAAGAATTATTAGCTTGAAAGATCAGGCAAAGCAGTACTGGATGCATTGCTAATTGGAGAATTTTGTCCAAGAAAATACAAGATTGAAGAGATCTGTAATGATCAAACCTGATTCATTTTATTCAAGACAAGTAAAATGGAATGCACAGTGAATAAATCATTTAAACTAGTTGTTCACACTAATGAGCATTGAATTTGCTCTGTCCTCCTGAGATTGGGAAAAAAAACCTAGGAATTACTACAGCCTGTTCAATAAAGGTATTAATTTAATGTATAACAGAAAGGAAAATGAAGGAAAGAAACAAGAAATTGTGACTCTCCCAGAAAAAATTAATTGGAAGTGATTTTATTCACTCAACAATTAATTGCACTCAATCTATGTTTCTAGTAAAAGTCGGCACGCTGGAGACAATATTCTAAAATGGTTATGTAGTTTTCTCTCTGGCAGGTCATAGTTAAACTAGGTGATAGCTGACTGTAGGTTGCACTTAGTTTCATTTTTTTAATTTAATTTTATTGTCGAGGTGATTGATGGACGGAGGGGTTGCAGTTACGTACGTTAAGTCGTGAGTACATTTCTAATCAAACTTGTCAACCTCTTCCTCATTTTTGCTCCCACTTTCCCTCTCCCCATTGCTCCCCCTCAAGTTGTACAGATTATTTCCAACATATGTCTTGTGAGTATCGCTGTCACATTGGTTCGTCCTTTGTCTCACCATTTTGTAGGTTATATTTAATACTATAAAACAGGAACACACAAAATCTTTGGTGGCCTCCAATTCCTGATGTGGAAGTAGATGCGATTATATATTAAACTGACATGAGGATACAGGAAAGACTTTCTTTGCAGGTAGATTAAGGATTTACACACAAAAATCATATAAGTTCCTTCCCATGAAACATTACTTTTAAGGATTCCTTTTTTCAAAATATACTTTTATTATTATTCAGATGTAGTACAGCAGGGTTACCACTTCACAATGTGGGTAACGCATACATTTCTCTTTCAGACAACATCACCCTTGTAAAGATTCTTTTTTGTTTGTTTGTTTTTTGTCGGTTGTGAGGCCTGAACTCTGGGCCTGGGCGCTGTCCCTCAGCTCTTCAGCTCAAGGCTAGTGCTCTACCACTTGAGCCACAGCACTACTTCCAGTTTATTCTGCTTATGTGGAGCTGAGGAATCAAACCCAGGGCTTCATGCATGCTAGGCAAACACTCTACCACTGAGCCACCTTCCCAGCCCTCTTAAGGATTCTTTTTTTTTTTTACTTTATCTTTTTTTTTAATTGTCTCTTAAGGATTTTTAATAGGCCCATCCAATATCCCTTGATTTTGTGGGATCTATTAAGGCACATTGATTTGCACCAATGGAAAAAGGTGTCTTTACTGCACAAATTCTCAGAAAACTTTATTATCCTACATGCTTTGTGAATCAATGGGAGAGGAATGTGAGTAGGGAGAATTTGTTTCACTAGCCTTTTTGTCCAGAGGAAACATTTCAAACAAAGTATTCTTTTAAATGAGATTGAATAGCAACTGATGAGAAAATCCAATCACTTGAATTAAGGGGAAAGGGGTAAACTTGAGGCAGAGACAGTTCATCCCAGCTAGGATGTTCGCTGGTAGGAAGTAATTCAGGGCTCCAGGAACCCTATTCTTTGCCACTAAAACAAACCTATTCTAAAATACACCTTCTGCTCACGATTGCAAGATGGTTGCTGTCTAAAGTGCTTAGTTAAAAGTATCATAGGAAAACAATGAGAGCCTTTTTTTCCCCTTAGATATGCCTATACAAATCCTCAGGGATCTACACGGATTTTGTTTTGGACTTCACTTTTTCCCCTTCCTTTCTGTCTTCTGTTCGTGTTCCCTCGTTACAGCCTTGCCGCCCTGTCACATACCTCTGGGACCAAACCATTTTGAAGGCGAGTATTAGTAAAGAGGGAGCAGGGGTCCTCACTGAGACATGGGCTGCTCCCACCCAGCAGAAGTCTTGGGTAGGTGTCCTTGCCATGAGAGGCCCATGGCAGAGGTAAAGTCCTCGTCAAGTAGTTTTCCAAGAAAAGGAAAAGAAGCGGATGAGTTCCTCACTAAGGGGAAGCTCCATGTAGGACGGTGGGGGTGGGGTGGGCAGGTACTAGCTTGGCATCTCTGACTCCTGGACACAGCTATCTCCTCTGAGTTATCCCTTGTCTGATGCTCTGGCCTGAGCTCTATGCTCTGTATGCACGGCCTACCTATTCACGTCTGTCTTTGAATTGTGATCTACAGATGAGTTTAAAGAATAGTATCATAATACATGCTTTTTACCAAAAGTTGATGATCTCTTTCTTTAGAGAGACAATGTGAAAATGCACCCCGTAAGTAGTTGAAGATACGTCTCCTAAAAGACAGAATACCATCCTGCTCTGTGACTAAGAATAGCATTGTCATTGGTAAGAGCATGAGCGATGATGATCTTATCAGCCACATCCACACTTTCCCAATTGTCACCACGATATTTTTGATAGCTGGATGTGTCCCTTTAGATATTGAACTGTGGCCCCTGTCTTGCCATTACTTGTTCTATCTCCTAACTCTTTTCATATAAAAGAGCTCCCTGGGGAATGCGGAGGAGGTGAAGGGCAGGGTCCCATTCTCCATGGTGACCATTTCGATCTGGCCAGACCTGTCGTTGGTAGATAGACTAACTCCCATGAAATTTGATGGATTTTTTTTTTTAAGACTAGATGAGGCGTTAAGTATTTTAGACACAAAGCTTTCTGAACTAAAAGAACTCCTTTTTCAGTGTTTCAGGATAGATAGCATAAAATCAGAAATCCCATTTTTGTGTGTGTGATTTTCAAGTTTCCACACTTTGTTGGTTGAGATGGTTATCAGTTAGATTTCATTATTAGAAAGACTCTGTTTGTCTTTATCATTAATGAGAGATCTGAGAGGTGATATTTTGAGATGTGTGAATATCCTCTTCCTTACCAACTTGTCCCCAAGGTTTCAGAATCTATTGATGATTCCTGCCTAAATTAATCATTGTATCAGAAGTGGCAAGACGATTTTCTAATTCTGTAATCTTTTCTTCACTCCTCTTCCTTTTTAAATACCATGAACACATGGATTCTTTGCAAATGGAGTGAGTCATTTCTGACATTATTCTTTGTTGGTTCTTAAATTGGCCTACTGTGATGAGTGAGACACCTTTTAGTGGGCTCCTGCGTCCTTTCTAGAAGTCTCCATTAGTTGTTTAGCACTTCCTTCTTCGTGACATGACAAAATGTTCGCTTTGTATTTTTTTCTACCTCAGACCTAGAAATAGCTTTTAATCGAATAGTTGGTTTCTTTTTACTGAGTAATGATATTTTAAAAAAATCAAGATAATCAGCCACCAGCTTATCATTTATACTAAGCTCAATTTTGGTGGACAGAGCTAAGAATACAGTCATCCTTTAATACCCGTGAGGAAATTGGTTTCAGGATGCAGAGAACAAAAAACCCCCAGATGCTCAAATTCATTATATTAAATGGCTTGGGTAATACAGCCTGTGAACATCCACCTTTGTATTTGGAATCATCAGTCTAGATTACTTAGAATGGCTAAATCAGTGCAAGTGCTTTGTAGATGAGGGAGGGAGAGAGACAAAGTTGTTTTGCTTATTTTTCATTTGGATTTATGATTGGATTCTATTAATGCAAAATGTATGACTATGGAGAACTAACTATATGTGAACATGATAGTGGCATGTCCAAAATAACACAATATATTCTTCCTCCTCCTTAGCACTTCATATTTCTAACCCTTCCTCTCACAAGGAAAATCATTGTTCTAAAAACTGTCAATACCTTTACTCCCATATACACAAAGGCAGTAAGGAATTACTACACTAATATCACTACCAATGGAAGGCCTACCTAAGTAAAATGCAAGCTTTGTTGTTGTTGTTGTTTTTTGGGTCCGGTTGTGGAGCCTGAACTCTGGGCCTGGGCGCTGTCCCTCAGCTCTTCAGCTCAAGGCTAGTGCTCTACCACTTGAGCCACAGCACCACTTCCGGCTTTTTTCTTTTTGCTTATGTGGTGCTGAGAAATCGAACCCAGGGCCTCAGGCATGCAAGGCAAGCGCTCTACCACTGAGCCACCTTCCCAGCCCCTAAGATTTGTTTTTGTCTTTAGAATAAATTCCAGGTTCAAAGCTTGCTTGAATAAATTCTTTTTCCTTCCATTATTATATCATTGATTTGAAATAAAACTACATCTATTTGTTTCTGTCCTGTTTGAGTTCCTCTTCTCTATCTCTATATATCCAATTTTGTTAATTTATTCATTGTTCTTTTTATGTTTTTTATTGTAACAATAGTGTACAGAGGGGTTACAGTTACATGAGCAAGGTAACAAGTACATTTCCTATTGAGCATTGTTGCCTCCTCCTTTGTTTTTTCCCCTACCATCCCTTCCCTCCCCAACTCCCCCCTCTTCCACCAAGTTGTAAAGTTCGTTTTCTATGTAGTGTCTTGTATATCTCATTGTTACAATGGGTCATCCTGTATCCTTGTTTTCAATATCACACTGAAATATAAAACAGCTTATAGTAAAATACAATGCTTTGCATGCATTGTTTTTTCATTCTGTTTTTACCATGTAATATGTTCCTAGAGATTACCTATTATTGTATAAAGACCTTCATTGTATGTGTGTGTGTGTGTGTGTGTGTGTATGTGTATGTGTATATATATCTATATGTAGATATATATAAACTGTGCCGTGGTAGAGTTACCATAATTTATTCAAGTGTACACCAGTGGGTATCTAGATAGTTTTGTGTTTATAAATAGTTTTATTCTGGAAAGCTTTCTGTGCATATATTTTTGGAGGTATACTTTGGGAGGGATAAGTCTCTAAGAGGAGGACTGTTCAAAAACCTAGAAGTAAATACAACTTTTTATTAGATATTGCCAGATTTTATTAGATATTGCCAATTTCCTTCAGTAAGTTCCAAAACAATTTCCATCCTTGTCATCCTTGTTTGAAATCTCCTTCTTTCCCTCACCTGGCTATTTTTCTAATTTTTGATAATTTCATGGATGTGAAGGAATTTTTCTGTTTTAATTGATACCAAAGTAATGATATTGCTTTTTCACTAGTTCCATAAAGGAGAAAATGATTAAAACAAAAACAAAACCAATGGAAATGTCTCAAAAAGAAATAGCAACTAGGCGGGTGCCGATGGCTCATGCCTGTAATCCTAGCTACTCAAGTAGGAGCCTGAGATCTGAGGATCATGGTTCAAAACCAGCCAGGATAGTAAAGTCCATGAGAATCTTACCTCCAATAAACCACCAGAAAATCAGAAGTGGTACTGTGGCTTAAGTGGTAGAGTAACTCGCCTTGAGCTGAAAAGCTGAGGGACAGTGCCCAGGCCCAGAGTTCAAGCCCCACAACTGAGAAAGGAAAAAAAAAGAAAGAAAGAAATAGCAACTACTATTTACCAGTCTTGGCACAGTTCAGGAGTCAAAAAGGAATAATGTCAGTCAAATCATTTCATTAGAAAATAATCTATATATTGATAACTGTATTTCAAAAGAAAGGCCAGTAAGGAAGAGATTGTAGGATTCAGAATTGCATTTTGTTTCATGAGACAGTTTAATGTATATTTCATTTGCTAGAGAAGTTTAACTACTCATATTTACAGATATGTTCAATAAATTGAATTTCAACTCTTATCATATTACACTGTTATATAAGCAGATGGTCCTCATGGTAGTTCAACTTAGATTGCAACTTAGTAATGGTACATGAGCAGTATTCATGGAGTAGAAATGTTTTTTTCAGATTTTTGACCTTCAACCTTCATATACTGATGCTTTGTAGGATATTCTGTTATGGTGATAGAATCCACAGCAAGTTGGAGCTCCTAAGCCAGTCCCTGGAATCTAGGAATGCTCTGTGGGACACTATGGCTCTGAGCCTTGTTCTTTGATAGGTTAGGTATAATAAATGAATTTTCATTTAGTGATAAAGTTAATTTACAATGGGTTTACAGGGGTGTAACTTCATTGTAAGTCAGGGAACGTCTATATAAGATTGTATTACATTATTTTTATTATGTTTAACTATCTGTTGTGTTTCTGGCTGTTTTTAAACCTTTTTTTTTGGTTTAGAGGAAGATGTGTATTATTATTTTAGAAATTGTTTCAAATAACTTTTTTTTTTTTTTGGTCTGGTCGTGGGGACTGAACTCTGGGCCTGGGCACTGTCCCTCAGCTCTTCAGCTCAAGGCTAGCGCTCTACCACTTGAGCCACAGCACCACTTCCGGCTTTTTTCTTTTTGCTTATGTGGTGCTAAGGAATCGAACCCAGGGCCTCAGGCATGCAAGGCAAGCGCTCTACCACTGAGCCACCTTCCCAGCCCTCAAATAACTTTTTTATATGCTTCATTTCCTTTCTTCTTAGGCATCTTTGTTTTGTTTCTCAGCTTAAAATGATACCTTTGGCTTTGCCTTAGTTATTTTTATGGTGCTGGATGTTGAAACTTGGGCCACATTCGTGTTAGGCAAGCATACTACCAGAGCTCCTCCCTCTCCATTCTAAATTCATAGTTCCTATGTCAGAACACATGGTGTGTACTTACACTTCTACCTGCATTTCTGATTGGATTTAATCTCAGATTTGCAGTGAGCTGTGCTTTATGGTCACCAGCAGGTCTTTGGACTCTTTTATCTTGGTTGGGTGAAACATGTTTTTTCCTAGATTATCTTATAGGCCTTCTAACATAGAATAACCTGAATTCTTAATTCTGCAAAATGAAAATATGAGGTATCCAGGTTGATTTTTGTGTGTGCGCATGTGTGTGTGTGTGGGGTGTGTACGCATAAGCCCTGGTCCTAGAGTTTGAACTCAGGGCCTGAGCTGCTTCGATTTAAAGCTAGCGTTCTACCACTTGAACCACAGCTCCACTTCCAGATTTCTTGGTAGTTTAGTGGAGATAACAGTCTGACAGTTTTCCCTGCCCCAAGCTGGCTTTGCACCTCCACTCACAGTTCTAAGGTTCCTGAATAGCTTGGATTACAGGTGTGAGCCTGTAATCATCTTTTTGTTTGTTTGAACCCTAAAAGTAACATTTTACTTGGATGGCTAAAAGGCTACAATTTGTCCTTGAAGGATAATATCAGGAATTTGATCCTCGGCAGAAGCATACTTGATCTTCCTTGCTCATTTTCTGTATAGCGACTTCTCTTGGATACTTTTACCTGTATGTTACTGGTTTTGGTTCTTTTTATTTCTTATATTTCTCTGTGCTCCTAATTATAGTTTCAGTGGAATAAGTTGTCTGCTGGACTATCTGTCTGTCTGTCTGTCTGTTTTTCTTCATTCATCCATCCATCCATTCATTGTAGCATGCAGGTTTGACCTTGGGGCTTTATACTTGCTAGGCATATACTCTGTTTCTTTTACTTTCCTATAATTTTTTTTCTAATAGGGTTCTACTTTTTGCTCCAGTTGGCCTGTACCACAGTCCTTGAGCTGTATTTTCATATCTGCAATTCCATTTCTGTGTTTGACCCCTGGGAAAGTTTAGATAATTGTATTACTTTTTTTGCAGATGTTTCAGGAATTTTTTTAAATCAACTGTTCAATTTTGTTTTTCTTTTTATAAGTTTTATTCTTACAGGGCCATCAGAAGTGTCTTGTTCTGTTCTCCATTTTCAAAATGATTTGCTTTCATTGTAAATGATTTATTCTCTTAGGTCATTAGTAGAGTTGTGTATATAGAAAGAGGAAGTTACCTTTTGAAAGTCCCATCGTTCACGAGAACAGGTGCAAGCTCATCTGCTTTGCCCAATGTTCTCTTCAGAGAGAGTGAGGGCAGGATAAATGCTCTACAGGTATTGTCATTCTTTTTGTGTGGGAATGGGTGTATGGCAGGGAGGGCTGCTGGTACTGGTACTTGAACTCAGGGCCAGGATTGTTTTTCTCTAAGACTGGCACTCTACCACTTAAAACATACCTTCACTTCAGGCTTTCTGCCAGTTCATTAACAATGAGAATTTCATGGCCTTTTCTGCCCCCATTAACTGTAACTGTGATGGTCAGATCTCCGCCTCCTAACTAGTGAGGGTTACGTGTCTGAGGTCCTGGCACCTAGCTTGCCATCCTGTTTTGCTTCCATGGGATGTATTCTCTGGGAAGGCTGTCTAAATGGCTCTAAGACCCCCTAAATGGATAGCTTCCTTTAACTGCTCACTCTACCCTTTTGCATTTTGCAGTTTGTGCAAGATTCAGCTATTCTCAGTAATCCCCTAATGAAGATGGGACTTGCTCCACCCTGTCTTTCCTCCTACCTGCCCTTCACCATCATCATCTGCCTCCTGTGTATGTCTGTAGCTTTACCCCTTCACCATCTGCTTCTTCTTTGCTCTACCTAGCTCTGCTCTGGGGTGGTCACTGAGGCTGGTTCTGTCGAATTTCAGTATAACCTGTGGATTATTGTATTTTCTTTCTCCTAGTTATGGTATAGTGCAGGTTAAAACTATTTATATATTTCTCCTTGTTGCATCTGTATGTGTTTTTTCAATACGCAGAAAGGTAAATATGATTCCATGATCGTATCAGAACCAGGATTAGATTCTGCAGAGAAGCCAGTGACGGAATATTACACATTTCTTTCCTTCTCTATGTGATTTTACTATAGTCATCTTAATTCTTTCTTAGGAAATATAGAAGCTTTGATTAACATTGGTGACATCATCTGATGAATATTATTATTCTTATGTTAATTAGTGAAAAATCAACGTTGCCAGACTTAGTGAATGAAAATATAGGCTGACTAGAGTAATTTGAATTTCAGAGAAACAATAAGTAACTTTATAGTTTGAGTGTTGATACTAAATTTTGGCTGCTCATATCACATTCGTTTTTTATTCCTTATTTGAAACTCCAACTTAACTGGCCACCTTTCACTTTATATAGAAACTCTACTTTGGGAAAAGAATGTTTATTTCTAGTTATTATGGGTTGGGCATATTTGCATATGGCTCCCCACGTTTTCGTGTTTGTATAGTTGTTCCCCAGACCACTCTGGGGAAGTGTTGTGAGGTAGTTTGGGGCCCTCAAGAGATGGAGCTATGTGGGAAGCCCTTCCGTCACTGGCGTAATGTCTGTGGAAGGGATTATGAATCCCAGCTTCAGTCTTCCTTTTGGAGATGGGCTTTCTTGCTCTTACACTTTCTGCTGTCTTGTGTCATTGGGCCCTAGCCAGAGCCTGTACCATGCTTTGTGGATTTTTGGCTTCCAGAACTGTGAGCTCAATGAACTTCTCTTTGTTACAAAGTAGCCTACCTGAAATATTTCCTTAGAGCAATGAAAAATGGACTAGTACACAATTCTTCACGTTGTATTTCATACCTCATAACAGAGATGGAGCTGAGCAGACAGAAGGTATAAGGTATTCATGGAATTATAGATATTAATTGAATTTTAGCAGCAAACTTGGCCATCATAATATGGATTACTTTCCATATGATAATAAGAAAACTTGATTCCAATTCTATTCAGTTAGACTAAAGCATGTTTTTTCTGAGTTAAATGAACTCATTGTTTTTTATTTTTTTACTAATAGTGTTCTTCTAAAATAACCTGTAAATGCCCATGTACTTTAAACTTTCTGTCAAAATAGTAAATGGTAGATATACAAGAATGCTGGTTTTTACATAGGTGAATACATATAGTTAAAGGTAGATATATAACACAGGAAATAAGTCCACAAAGTCTAATGAGGTACCTTATTTAAGACTGTCTTTTTCTGGCCCAGAACCAGACCTTCTTTTGTCTTGCTTAAGAACTCTGGGCTTTTTTTTGTATAGCTGGGATTGACATCACCCAGTTTTCAGAGATGGTAAACTATTCCTCAGCTCTGGAGATGAATCATGAATGGGCTAAGGCAGCTGTGGGACTCCTATAATCTTCATCAGCAATAGAAGAAGGCGCACCAGTGATCCTGTTTCAGCTGAGCAATCCTTGTCTCATGGAGCTGATACTAAGGGACTTCCTTGTTAGTATAAAACATCTTCTTTCTATAGAAGATACTAGTGTGGGATACAAGCTATGGTGATACTTTTACAACCAAGAGACGATCTCAGAAGACAGGAGGCTCATAGCTAAGAATGGTGGCTGAGAAGTTAAAGTGTTTCCTTAGTGATATCATTAATTTAAAATCACCTGTTTCTGGATACCAATCTCTGTGTGTGTGTGTGTGTGTGTGTGTGTGTGTGTGTGTGTGTGTGTGTGTGTGTGTGTGTGTGTGTGTGTGTGTGTGTGTGTGTGTGTGTGTGTATGCACGCGTACGTGCATGCCTGTGCATGAACATGCACCAGTACTAGGCTTGAATTTTGGTCCCAGGAGCTGCCCTTTCACTTTTTTGCTCAAGGCTGGCACTCTACCACTTGAGCCACAGCTCCACTTCTGGCTTTTTAATGGTTAATTGAAGATAAAAGTCTCTCCGATTTGTCCCCCTGCAAGTTTCAAATGATGGTTCTCAGGCCTTAGTCTCCCAAGTAGGATTATATACATGAGGTTCTAGATTTCTTCAGTGACAATTAGTGTTTTTAAGGTTATGGTCAATTGAGTGTTCTTTTCTCATAGTTGCAAAGATTTTAGCTAACCTAAATTTCACTAGATGGAACCGTCAAGAATTTATAGGTTAAACCTCTCTTTTAACGGACATTTTATTTTATTTTTTTGTTGTTATACTCTGTGAGGGTACTGTTAGTGTCATTTTAATGCTTACTGTGCCCTTTACCCGCTTCTGGTGGGAAACAAGATGTTTCAGTAAGAAATAAAAAAGAGATCCATTTTTCTGCAGGGTGAACTGAACAGCCATTTGGATTGCTGAAACCCCAGTTCAACATTTATCTTCACTTTTTTTGATTTTGGAAAGCTGTGTCCCACCGTGGCAGGGATAACATAGCATTGTCAGCCTTTGGGATGATAGGAGCCACAATTACCTGTGAGGTATTTATATAAGTTATCCCGGAAGAGTTTGCTAATGAGATAGGGAAATATGACAACAGATGTTTAGAAAACTGTGCCTGGAAATATGTATGTGGGCCTGATGAGTGCACCTGAGAAGCTGCTACCTTCGTGTTGAATTTAAAAGTATTGACATTATTCCCATCGTTACTGAAGGAGGAAGAAATAGAGTTTCCCTTAGAGGATCTGTATTTTTATTTAGCCTGACTATGCCTTGAAGAGTTTGGAGTTATTGTTAAAAAAAAAAAAAAAAGTTCAGTGACCTTTCTTATCAATGAAGATGTGCAACTCTGATCACACAGCTATTTTTTCAAAAATTACTAAAGCATCACTTTGTTAAATTCTTGAAAGGATTCCACCTTATTTTATTAATAAGAAAACATTTGCAATTTTATTTGCTAGAGTAGGGCGAAAATATCTCTTGTTTCCTTTGTTATTATACTCTAGGGCTTAGAGAGAGAATCTCATCAGGTCAAAGAAGCAATTTTCTCTGTAGTTCCTTTATTGAATGCCTAATCAAACACATTATGGAATCTTTCATCTTTTGGAAGCCTGGACTAGGTCATGCTGTAGAAATACTCTTGGATTGCTACTGGCCTGTCCAGACAAAATGTTTCATTTTCTTTGCAAACAACTTTGCAGAATGTATACGATCTTATATCTTCAAGTGGAGAATGAAAGCACAAAATTATTTTTACTCAGTGTAGGACTGATATTAAAGTGACCTTTCAGTAACTCTCTGAATTTATTTTGCTGATTTTCAGGGGTTCTGATTATTTTTTGTTCTGCCTTGTGAGTAGATTTTATTTATCAGTGGATCCATCATCTTCTTTATTGCTGTAGAGTTTTATGTCTTAAGTAGTTGCTTGCTGTGAAATGTTTATTTCACATGCAAACATGTTTTTTTTTGTTTTGTTTTCTTCTAAAGCTTTCAAATGGCAGTAGGTCTAGAACTCAATTTTGTTCTAGCTTACCACTCCAAGACTACAGCTAACTCCCTAATGTCTATAAAAACAACTATTCAATACTGGAGCTTCTGTGGTTCCTGAGGAAAAGTTGGCTCAATTGTAACAAAATTGTAAAGAACTCCGGATATAAAGTTAAAAACACATTTCTCTTAATGTATTTCAAAGTCTTTTTCATTTCCTTCATACCTGTTACGTGATCACTATCTGTTTGTGTCTACTTATTTTCCTACTTATTTATTATTCATTCACTCCAGCTGATTATAAACTTTGCAAAGGTCAGATCATGTACTTTTTTCATTCCCTGATGTGTACTCATCATTAAGGATTGGTTGGAAAATAAAACACGCACAGATGTGAACCAGTAAATGTTTGAACAGTTAAAGGGTGGAAAGAAACTCTATTGCAATTGCTATCTCTCTGGCTCTTATGTGGTGAAATTATTATTTAATGAATATACTAATGATTGCCAACTTAGTGGCCTAGAATCTCCCCCCCACCCCCATCTTTCTCTTTATCTCTGTGTACGCATTCTGGCGCTTGAACTCAGAGCCTGTTCAGAGCCTGGGCACTGCCATCAAGGCTAACACTCTACCATGTGAGCAACAGCTCCACTTCCAGCCTTTTGCTGCTTATTTGGAGATATGAGTCTCTTGAACTTTGCAGCCAAGGCTGGCATGGAATCTTGGTGCTCATGTCTTAGTCACCAGGGTTAGCTAGGTGTGAACCATTGATGCCTGGCTCAGGTTTTTGGTGGTACAAAAGGAATATATCTCAGTATAAATTATATTTCTGTGTTTGAGTTTTCTCTTTACCTAAACTCGAAACATGTGATAGGATATCTTTATGATGTGTTGAGCCTAGCCCCCTCAGTCACATGACCACAAGGGAAAGAACCAGCTCTCGAAGGGGTCCAGTGCAGCTAGGCTTTCATGTTGAGTACATAGAGGTTATTAAATACACTTTCAGTACATGATATTTTCAACTTACTCTGGAATTATTTCGGGGGAGGGGGGGAGGCAAAAGCCCAATGTAAGTTGAGGGATATCAGTACATCTTTCACAAGGACTTGTGGGTAACTCAGCTGTGACAAATGCACATTAATAACTCCTCTGCATAAGGCTGATGATTTTCCAAGTTTTATTTTATATGAGTGAAAAAAGTGATAATAACTTCTGTGCTAGCCAAGTCACCAGATGCCTCTAGCATCATGGGCGTGTTACACATGGATAATTTAGGACAGCCCCAAGTGACAGCCACACAGCTAAAGCTACTCAACCCATGGAACTGTGAATCATAAAAATGAATGCTTCCGACCATTGTTTTCTGGGGAATCTGTGTGTGTACAGCATAGAGGGGGGAAGGTGACAAAGTGACTTGATCTGTCGATTCTAACACTTTCCTCTTTTTGGGGGGGGGGGAGTTCAGCACACTACTCAGGCAAATAAAGGCCATTATATATACTGAACCTATTTCTTAATAGATAAAAGCAAAAAGACTAGTTTTACCTGAATAATGTATCTTATTCAAGAAGGAAACAAATGGGGGTTTCTGGGTAGGCTTAGTGTTGTTGTCAGGAAAACTGAATTTGTATTTTGTCTGCAACTAGTAATGGTCTATGTGGGTTTTGACTACCCTACCTCTTTTTTATTTAGAGAGTGCGAATGTTGACATATTGATAGTATTCCTTATTTTCAGGGCTTCTGAATTTTACAACTACCACAGATTTCCAGTAGAAATGAATATATTTGAAGCAATAGCTTATAGGAAGGCACAGTGAACATCTCTCAAGGACTTCAGAATGTTGATCCAGTAATCCCATTTATCTGGAGATAGCCAAAGCAAAAAACTTGTCATCACTCATTTGAAACTGCACATCTTCCTTATTTTTACAAATAATTTCAATGCAACAATCCGTCTTTCTTGCTCTTTAAAAGCATCCATTGAATGACTTTAAAAAATATAATTTCTTGTTATTATTAAGGTGTTGTACAGAGAAGTTACCATTTCATAAATCAGGTAATGAGCGGAATCCTCTTTGCTTTCCTCCAGATTCCCCTAAGTTGCATAGTTCATTTTCTTGAATGACTTTTTTGAGACAAAAAAATTAAGGGAAATCACAGTTAATGTTTATGGCCAAAGTTTTCCTACTCTATATATCAAGTTTAAACAGATCACACTTATGTTCTATTTGGAAATTTAAATGCCACTTACTGTCGGAAAGAATAGAGCTCTTTAATGGCCACATTTGATCTCTCATTGTTCTTGTCTTATATTTGTTTCCTCTATGATTTCACTTCGGTCAAAAATATCCTTTGAATACATCTAATCTGTTTTATGCTACTGACAAAGTTAAAGTGCCTTTTACTGTTCAGTAACAGGATCCTAGAAAAATGTGCCACCTTCCTTAAGATTATGGGGTTGAATGTATGGTGTATAACATGTGAACACCATTATATGTTATAAGAACCGAGGGGAAGGTAGGGAGGGCAGGGATGGTAGGAGGAAAACAATGGAGGGGGTAACAATGTTCAATAAGAAGTGTACTCATTACCCTACTCATGTAACTGTAACCCTCTGTATAGTATCTTTACAATTAGAAAAAAGACTATGGGGTTGAAATGTAATGCTGCATATATTTTTTATTTGTCTTTCTAACTATTCATCTACCTATCTATTCATCTATGCACCCCCATCCTCCCATCCCCTTACCCATCTATCTATCCATCTATCCATCCATCCATCCGTCTGTCCATCCATGTAAGAGATAATAAACGTTGTCAAAATCTGATTGCAGAATAATTGAAGTTTGAGAGGATGGCATATGGATGGGTTTACTTACTATCTGTCCAACTAAAAGATTCATGTTTTCTCACCTGAGAAAGCAGTCTTTGCCTTTATGTTCTGTATTGTCATTCAGAAGGTAATACAAATGAAGATGATATGTTATTAAAGTTACATTAAAATATTTCCAGATTTCCCCTCTTTGACCTGATAAATCTCTAAATTTAGGGGAAAATGCTTTTCCTTGTTTTTTTTTTCCTTAAAATTCTTTTGTGACTTAAGAAAATAAAATAGGACAATTGAGTACTACAGCCTGTTGGTTCTGATTATCCAAACATGTTGTACTCTGCTCATTTTAAAGAAAGTAAAAAAAAAAATTACCTTGTATTACCCTGACCTTTGAGTCTTTGGTGAATAAAAAGGGAGGCAGGAGCTTTCTGTGCAGATTTATGCAATACAGGGAACAAAAAGGGTGAAGAGTTCCATGTAAACAGAATTCTGTAAATGTACACAAAGAAATTGCATTATAGAAAAAACAAGGATTGCCTCATGCTAATGCTGTCATATTTATTAAATAATGCAACTCCATTACTTCTAAATTCATTTTCATATGCCCCAGCATGAGAGTTGCTTCTTAGTTTGTAGCTATTAAGGAAAACATTTTTAATTGAGGTCATCCCTTTGCAAACACAATTCATTAATATACTAATTGCACTATTTGGAGGGCGGGTGGTATATTAGGAAATACCTGGTTTTTGATTTACACTTTTCTGGGAAGAAAGGCATTTACTTGCTAAAGCCAAGTTTATCCTGAAATCATCAAAGAATTTGCTGCATGGCCTGGGGTGGAAGACAGTATTCAAATGGAGTCATTTACAGAAAAGCAGAGAAAGGTCGAGAAATGTTTGCCCTGTGTTCCAAAGAAAACAGACTGGCTCACAATCTCTTCTGCCAGAAGTTTCTCAATAGGCAGGTAAAGATAATAGTTCACCTGCCATGGTGTCACACCTATTCTTCTTCCAAAAAGATTGAACATTATTTAGGGAATTTAGATTAACCCTCATACCAAGTGAATATCTTCTAGAATGCCTTCTGAAAGGTTCCATCCCATTTCTTATTTACTTTGACAAAACTTGATAATCAAGACCCAGTTTAAAATAATGTGTGAAAGAGAAAAATTTCCTCTGTGTGTGTGTGTGTGTGTGTGTGTGTGTGTGTGTGTGTGTGTGTGTTTGATAATACTAGAGCTTGAATTCAGGGCTTTGTACTCTGAAACTTTTCACCAAATGGTTGGGACTTTAGTCGTTCACTTACAACATTTTTTTTGGAAATAAGAGTCTCTTGGATATGTCTGCCTAAGCTGCTCTAAACTGTGATCCTCAGATCTCAGCCTCTTAAGTAGCTAGGATTATAGGTATGAACCAGCAGGCCCCAACTGACTCCTAGACCTCTTACCTGCACTGTGTGTCAACTATGTGAGTTTTCAATCTTTACCATAACTAGTAATAAAGACTCAAAAGCAAAAAAAAATTGACTGATCAGTATATCACTGGCTATTTAATATAGAAGTGAATCTCTTCTTAGTATTCACTTATAATTTCCTAAAAGATGTGTTGCAATTAAAGCAAATCAGAATATTAGATCACTAAGGTCTTATCGAACTAAATTCTACTTTATCAATTGAAAGCGCTGTCATAGTGCCAGTGTGATTTCTGTTGTTGGATTGCTACATCTGTGTTCTCCAACAACCAATCCTTATCTCTTCTTTATCTTCTTATGCGCAGGTGTTTGATCCTGATCTGGGCTCTTTCTCTTTCAGTTTTTCTCTTGAGAGTTTCTATATCTCTGTGCACTGTTGACCTGATGTTTGAACTCTAGAAGATTAGCTAGGCTGATAAAGTCTTTCCTTTTAATAACGTAAGACAAACATTACCTCTTCTGAATGGTTGTTCCATGTTTTAAACAGTGCTACTCACATACACTGATTAATAAAATATTTAGCCATGTAGTTGTTAGTTTTATTTCACTTAAGAGAACATCAGTTTGTTCAATCTATTAACGTTTTTAAGCTCCAGATTTTATAGCCAATGCCAAGTATATTATGACCTTACTGACCTGATCAGATGTGTTTCTTTTTATTTTCTTCTTTTATCAGTCATGGGGCTTAAACTCTGGGCCTGGGCGCTGTCCCTGAGCTGTTCAGCTCAAGGCTTAGCACTCTACCACTTGAGCCACAGTGCCACTTCCAGTTTTCTGGAGCTAATAGTCCCACAGACTTTCCTGCCCGGGCTGGCTTTGAACAGTGATCCTCACTCAGCCTCCTGAGTAGCTAGGATTATCCACCGGCACCTGGCCAGATGTGTTTCTTAATGTGTCTCTGGAGCAGATTTTTTTGCACTTAATTCTGCTTTCTTACCAATATTGTGTGATCAGAATTGAGTCTGATCAACCCCTGAATTAATAATAATGAACTATAGATGTTTTCAATGCTAGCAAATTATTGGCAACATACTAAATGTCATTTCAAGGGGTTGAACCTAAAGCTCCATGGTAGAGCTACTGCTTGCCATGTACAAGTTATCGGATCTCTCTCTCTCTCTCTCTCTCTCTTACTCACTCGCGCACACACACACACACACACACACACACACACACACACACACACACACACACCACAGAATAGCTCATTGGAAACCCTGAAAAATTTGGGAAATAAAAAAATGCTGTTGAGAGTTTCCCTCCCCCCTTAGTCTGAAGAAAACGAAGATGAGAATGTAACAAGCGTGTTTATTTGGGGTATAAACTGTTCTTTCATTGAACAAACACTGTGATATGTTTATGAAGCCACGAGAGACCCGAACGCATCCCTCGTGGTTTATAAGCAGGATAGCTCATCACTCTGGTATGGAAAAGGCAATTTCTTGAACTCAGAAAACAGGCTCTTTAAAATCACATTCCTAGAAAGAATAAAGGTTCTTGTGGTAAGAGACTGGGAGACCTTGATGGGAACCTTTGTTTCTTTTGGAAACTTTTTCTCTTTTTTACCCCGAATTGTTTCTATCTACTTAGTTATCTGTGCATGCAGACTTACTGAAATCCGATTTACTAAGGTGCCCATTTACTAAGGTGCATAGTTTAGTATAAATCTGTATCTTGTATAACTATGCACATATGTGTTTCTTCAGCTTCAACATGCTGTTCATACCTGATTGGCTCCATTGGAGGGTTCTAGGCTTTTCAAGCCTGAATCACTTGAAGTATATTTTAAAAAAACTCAGGTTCACAAGGACAATTTAGAGTTCTTATTTAAGTGACCTCTAACCCATTCCTCATTTTTAGGAAGCATTCTATGGCTTGGAACACACACACACACACACACACACACACACACACACACACACACACACACACACACACACACACACACACACTTGAATGTCTGCTGTATTACATTATCTAAATGAATTCATCAATTGAATATTTCCTGTTCTCACAACATTGTAGCGCAGATGTAAGAAAAAGAAAGGAGGTCTTACCAAAATATTTAATGGTAAAGGCAGACTCAACAGAAGCAAAGAAGTTAAAAGGCAAACTAGTTGCTGTACTTCTCACACACATGGTTTTCATAGACAGCTGGTTTCCTTCAATTTTCATAATTAAAGTTTCAGACAGCATCCCTGTATTCCAAGATGGTTATCCCATTTGTGGGTTGCCTATTTCCTGTACATTTCTTTCCTCCAGCCCACCTCTTGGCCACATTAACATTACTTTCTGTCACAATCATTCCTGCAGGTGGTCACAGCAGATTTTGAAAAGAAAAAGAAATAGAAATCTGTTCAGGTTGCTTTGTGTTAAATTAGCATAGTTAGTGAAGAAAGGCCTAGCCTCTTGGCTACTATGAGTGTTCTGAAAAAATGTGTCTATTTCAGAAATCTGCACTCATTTCTTTTCTTTATAACTTGTGATCATCAAATGTGAGTCGACTGATTCTCTGCAGAAAGCATAATGACAGTGGTGAACTGGGAAGTCAAGTTGAACTTGGGGGAAAAAAGTGTCCTCACGAAAATGAAACAACTGTTTTTGGGATTTTAGGTTAGGCTTACTTTAAGTCAATTTGGGAGACAAAACTTATGCAAGTTTTAACAATCAATAATAATTATGTAGGCATTAGGTTGTTCAGAGTGAGGGAGTGTGTGTGGGGGGGGGAGGGAGGGAGAGAGAAATGACCCATGATGCAATGGAGACTCCACCTAGAGCAGAGAAAACTTGCTATTCTTTTCCTTCCCTTGGTGAATGGAAGCAAGCGGGTCTTGGTGAACAGGGAGTGTGCTGGGTTAGCTGGTGTTGCTATGACATTCTCAAGCAGCTCTTGCCTTTCTGCCTCTTCTGAGTCTCAAGAAGCTGTGAAACAGCACCACTCAGAGGGATATTTCAAAGAGATGGACTTGAAAGGAACAATTGTATGGGCTGGACAAATGCTAGTAAATGGGATCAGGAAAAGCCTCGGGCTCCGTTCCTTTTTCAGTGTGGCTGTGCAATGCAGCCGAGGCAGAATGAAATTTCTACACATAACGAGACAAGGGTCCACATTTTCCATCCTGCCCTCACACACGTCTTCCTGTGGAGGGGGCTTGTCTGGACTTTGCATTATTCTTTCCTTTCCCAAAGAAGTGCTCCACACGCCTTTCAGCTTCTATAAATTATGGTAATGCAGCCATTGTTGATGTAGTGAGAGGAGTTAAGAAAAAGTATTTTTTTTATTATTCATGATTCTCATAGTAGCACACCTCTAGCGAACGTCACCCAAAGCACCTGAGTGCGTTCCAGTTGTGGCAGGATTGGTTTCTTGGTGCCTGGCTAAGAAGCAGAAATAGCTTCTGTTCTTCAGTTGCCTTGTTTGGGTTTATAAACAAAATGCTATGATGATGATTATTTATATCTCATTCATACATGTTAATAATTGAATTATCTGTTACTCTACTCTTGAGATACTTGCTCTGTATGTTTTCTCAAAGTAAATATGGTATCAGAACAGATCTTCCTATCTTCTCCGCATTATTCTGCTAGAGATCTCTGTTTCTTTTCTACCAGTAATCTACTCAGTGCTGATCATTTGAACAGGTAATCTTCAAGTGGGTAATACCCTCTCCAGACTTTTCTTATCCTTGAGTAATCTGCAGTGTCCTTTTTCTTTAGCACTGCAGTGACAACACACACCCCTGCCAATCAGACATGAATATTGAAGGAGCCTGGAAGAGAGGCTACACGGGAAAGAACATTGTCGTGACCATTCTGGATGATGGCATTGAAAGGACTCACCCTGATCTGATGCAAAACTATGTGAGTATTTGCTGCATCTGGAAGTCTCTCTGCCTTGGCATCAGAGTGACTTCTGTTAGGACTATCAGAATGTACAGGAACTACTACAAAAGGTAGTATTTGATGCAACAGGCACTACTTGTTAAAGGAAGCTTCAAGCTAACACTTTGCTACTTTTGGATGTCCTGAATGCCCTGACCTATAAAAAGAAAGCTAGAAGGGAGCAGAAATCCCACCCACTGCCAGGTTCATGCTGTAATTCCAGCTACTCAGGAGTCTGAAATTTGTGGATGGTAGTTCAAAGCCAGCCTGGGAAGGAAAGGCCATATGGCTCTTGTTTCCAGTTTGCCAGCATAAAGCCACAAGTAGAGCTATGTTTCAAGTTGTAGAGCTCCAGCTTTTAATAACAAAAAAAGCTAAAGGACAGTCCCAGGCCCAGTTCAAGCCCAGTATCAAGAGAAAGCACTGCAAAATCATTTAGTTACCTTCTGCACAGTAGTTGAGTAACAGTCCTCGTCCTACATCCAGACTATTTTAGATAAACTTGGACCTTTTCACCACATAGGATTTAAAAGCTTAAGAGGAACTTTCATTTAGTCTCCTCATTTGATAGGCACAACAAGTGAAGGCTGAAGACCAAAGTGAATTACTCAGGGTTAGATCTAAGGTCAAACAAACTCTGGCTGCTTGTGCCCTAGTGATGATGTCTTTTCTTGTCACATGCAAAAAGGGGTTTTGCCACATGCTGCTGCTGCAAGCTACAGATGACTATTTGATCAAATGCAAATAGCTTCTACCTCATTGTGATTGCAATCTTTTTCTCATTCGTTTTATTCTCTTCCAGAAAAAAAAATTCTCTAGAATAACCTGTGCAGTTCACCACCTTGGTACCAGAGCCATCAGAGAAAAAATATTAGATAAGGCATCAAAAGGCTTGGGGCCCACACTTGGTTTGTTTCGTACAAAACAAAGGCTAGAAATTAACCTGCTGGGAGCCTCTGTTACATTAGTTTTGAGCCAAAGCCCAAATACTTCTTGCTTTCAGAAACATGACCCTTTGATAAAGACAGAAAACAAAGATAGTGTTGGCTTTCGCTTACATTAAAATTATGGTTATTCATAAAGCATATGAAAATTTACAACCCCAATAGAATAACTATAGTGATATAAACTTGAACAATGAAAGGGACAGTAAACTCTGAGTATCACAGAGATTTTTTTCATAATCTTTCAAAACAGAAAAAGAGAAAAAAGAAACCAAGTAAGTCCATATTTGGTTTTCTCATTCTGAAACCTTGGCGTAGGCAAACCTTTCTCATCATTTTGGATATTCCAGAACTTGGAGTATTAGTAAAAGTCTGAATTGTAGGCTCTTCCATAGTAGGTACAATACCTGAAAGGAGATAGGTTACTAGATAACCATCCCAAGATACTTGATAGAATACTTGATAATTTTAATTGGCTTGCTCCTTTTGTTCAAATAATTTTATCTCCTAATCATCGAATTATGATGAAGTTACTTACTCTAGACATCAGGTAAGAAATAGAGAAAGGGTCTAGAGAATAAATCAGTGCTTCTAGATGTGCAGCAGTACGTCCTTAAAAAGTTCAGTCATTGATGCCATCTTTGAATGATGCACATTTCATGAACTAGGTCCCTCTGGGTATTGAGAGAAAAAATACAGGCCTGGCTGAACCAGACTCTCCTTTGGACTGTGTAGAATACTTCCTCACCTTAAGGAGAAACAATGCAGCCTTGATTATTATTACTGAAGCAACATTCTCTTGCTAAAGCCTCCTGATAGCAGTGAACCACGAGTGTATTAGTTAACCTAATTTCTCTCTTGCAGAAATGTGTTTAAGAATGCATGAGCCTGCGGGTCAATGCTAATTAATGGCTGTTTCTCCCTCTCCCTCTTTCCTCTGTGGCCATAGGATGCGCTGGCCAGTTGTGATGTGAATGGGAATGACTTGGATCCAATGCCTCGTTACGATGCAAGCAATGAAAACAAGTAAGGCTCCAGTGATGGGTAACCGGCAGGGAGGGTTTCCTGAGAGCAAAAAGCAAAAGGGAAGTATTTTCAAAACCCTTGTTATCAAATGATCTGTGATTTACCACAAGATGAATAATTGTTTTTCCACTAAAGTTCCTGGCATAGACAAAGGATGGTCTACATACTAAGCCCGGCCTGCATGGAGTCCGCTGGCTCAGCATTGGCAAAACTTGTAAGATGTCACTCCTGAGATAATTAGTCTATGACCCTTTTGTTTAGGGAGAGGAGAAACAGAAGAGTTCCTTTATTCTATTAAATTCAACAGATTTAATTGGATGCTGCATTTGGGGTAATTGCCAGAAGCTTTCTTATTTTATTTCTCCTTGCTTTCTTCTTTCTGTAAGTGATTGGGTTTTCCACTAATGTATAATGGAACACTGAGAAGAATTAGTGCTAGTAAATGGGATGTGGAATGTGGTACCTTTCCTATTTCCCCTGTCCATTCAAGCGGCACATTTCCATGTTCTAGTTAGTATGGTGGTGTTTAGTGAGTACAGATGAAAATATACCTCCGCTTGATTAATACAATACTTACCATTCTTCTCTAAGTAGAAATGATTTTTCTTACCTAAAATGTCTCAGTTTCTTAAGAAGTTCAGTAGGGATTTCTGGTTACTGTATCACATTAATTAAATGTTTTTTTTTTCCTTTTATTTCAAAGCTGCTCCAATATAATTTAGACTTTGTCATACATGTAAATATGTGCTTACATGCTATACCTTGAGAAATACTAAGAAACTGCAATAAAAACCATTTTATTATGTGCTATTTCCAATCTACTTTTTTCCCCCTTAGGGGGAAATGCTTTGCTATTATTATATGATTAAATAAGTCAGGAAGTTTAGATGAAATCATATGACCTAAAAATTATGATGGTAATGTGGGTCTTTTTTTCACCATCTACAAAGAAATCTCATCAAAGAGACTTCTTTGTAAAAGCATGCTGCTTGTGAATATGTGTAATCAATAAATCTGACTGGTCAGAATCGGAGGAAATTTCTATACATAGACGTATCAAGACCTTTGAAACAAAAAGACGAAGGGACTAGTTGGTCTGGATAGTTTTATTTTACACCTTGCTGTTATTGCAATGATTAGTAATTTTCACACATGGAGGTATAGTTTCAGACAACGTGAGCTGGTGTTTTCTAGCCTAATTACAAACTCAAATAAAAAAATCACTGGAGAGTTGAATTGTTTAAGATTTAGAAAGACACACTACTAGAATGTATGCCTGGGAGCCTTGGGAATGTGAGAAACCTCAGTATTTTCAATTTTGCTCTAAATCTAAGAAATATTTGCTGAAACAAAAATAAGATACCACTGATAAATTTCAATATAAACTTCATTCTGCTATAATACAACATGTGCTTTCCTAAAAATAACAGCCTTCTGCAGAATCCTAAAACTCAGAGTAATAAAAAAAGTTGAGTTGGAATTTAACACTTAAAAATGTCCCCCCACACACACTCACAAACACACACACACACACACACACACACACACACACACACACACACACACACACAAATTAGCTGCAAAAATGACAGCTCACGTTTTCACACATCAGATTGAAATATACATAATACTACAGTAAAGGTGTACTTGTGTGGTCATACACCTGTTCCCAACCAGGTACTCACCAGCCTGTGTGCAAGAGAAAAATAGTAAGGGGTGAGCTGTAAAGGTAATTATTAAGGTCAAGAATTGAAATTTATAGATGCCAGGCACTGGTGACTTATACTTGTAATTCTAGCTACTCAGGATTCTGAGATCTGAGGATTGTGGTTCAAAGCCAGCCTAGGGAGGATAATCTATGAGACTTTATTTCCAGTTAACCAGCAAAAAAAGCTGGAAGTGAAGATATGGCTCATGTGGCAGAGTACTAGCTTTTTGTTAAAGTTCAAGTGACTTGCTGAATTGAAGCCTCTTTGTACAACTACATAAGAAAACTAAATAAATAAATAAAATTGCAAAAGAAAAGAAAGAAAAAAATTAAGTGAGAATGAGAGGCCTTGAGCTCAAGCCCCAGTACTAGTGCCATTTAAAAGGAAAATCAGAAAGCAGAGAAGAAAAGCACGAGGAAGAGAAAAAGGAAAGGAAGTTAAGCAGAGTAAATGGCACCTCTAGTATGGCCTATTTGTAAGGTTGGCAGCTCAGTGTTAGTATCAGACGTGGCTAATTATTGGTCATTATACCTCTGAAGTGCGTAGTTTGTACTTGGCTCAATTCATCTGAGTGGTTTGTGTTTTGTTTTTTTTCAGAATCACCTAGAGTTTTGGGGAACAAAATGGTACATAAACACATGTAAGTTTCACATATGCTCAGGATATCTCCTAGAATATCAATCATACTAGAAGAAATTGTTCTTTAAAAGCAAGCAGTATAGCAGTACTGAATATGCTGGATATACTAGAATTACAAATTCTAGATCAGTTAACACTCAACTTATCATACTGCAAATTAGAGGGACAAAGAGGCATTCTAGGTAGAATCCAGAGACCAATGTGTTTGTCTCTCTACCCAACTGTATCTGAATCTATTAGCTATAAGGATGACTCTTCTCCCAGATTGCATCTGATCTCACTAACTTTGCTAACTTAGGTATCTGTATCTAATAAAGACAATAATCATGAGTATTGTCTTAAATATATATATATATATATATATATATATATATATATATATATATATATCCCATTTTTCTGAAACTGTAGTCTTTCTGGATCCCTTTGCAACTTGACTTCCCTCCACGACTTCTGTGTATGAAGACTAACTGTGGTCATGCATACTCTAGGGTATTCTGATATGTTTTGTTTTGGCCCATTCCAAGCATCCTCCTTGAATCCTTGAACACACTAAGAGTTAGATTGCTGGAGGATGCTATGCTTTGAAGTTTCTACAGGGCAATAAAGGTAGTTTTAGTCAGCAGTCCCCAGGGGTATAAAAATGTTACGGTATATCCACCATAGTTCTGGTTTATGCTGTATTTTTCATTGCTCACTCAGAGCACATCTTTAGGAAATTATGGTTAAAATTTCCTCTTTACTCATTGGACCATCACTGCTCATTGAGGGACTCTGTCTTTAAAGCATGGATCCATAAATATATAATCCTCTTTAGATGGTAGTCATTTAGCAGGAAGAGTTGAATAGTAGTGTTAGATAGTTGACTTTTAGTCCAGGCTTTCTTTGATTAGCTTTATGGTTTTTCCATTTAACTACTCTGACCTTTGTTGCTTTTATTTTTCATCTCTAAAGTTGTATGATAATACTTACCTCTGAAGAATAACAATAAAATGTTTAAAGCACAAAGTTGACTACATAATCGGTGCTAGATAATTGTAGCTGTTATTACTGTAATTATGTGTTCTATTCATATATCAAATTCTTCATAATCAGGTGGAATTACAATTATCTCAAAATATGTGTGCAAATGCACACTTCCAATCTAACTTAAGGCTTGGATGTTTGTTTATTTCTAGAGTTAGAATTTTGGATGGAATATTCTGCCTCTTTCAGGGCTGGAATCTATGACCTTTAGTCCAAGCTGGGTTTTTTTCCCCATTTCCCTCAGGAGAGCATGAATTTTTGAATATTTTTATTAGTTACTATCAGTATTATTTTTGAGATAACATACAATTGGTACACTGAAGGAAGGCTGAAACTGGAGGTCCCTGGAACCCTGAGTTCTGATGAGATTCTAAGAGAGCCTTGGGTCCTGGGCTTAGTGTTGTCAGCTCTTCCGGGAAACAAAGCCCACCACAGTCCTAGAAGTTGAGTTCTTTGCCAGTCTTGGATTTGATGTTTCTGTCTTGAGTGATTCTCAGGCTTTGGAAAACCAGTGGGATGACCAAGCCCTGAACTGGCTGAGCTCTTGTTGCCTCTGGGAACTGCCAGCTTCCCTAGGTATAGCTGCTTCCCTCATGCAAAAGCCACTGGTCATGGATGTCTTCTAATGCTTTCTTGTTTCCCAAGACCCTCATTGTATCTCAGTCTCCAGGCCTGGTTGGCTCAAGGCAGCTACCATGCAAAGAATGAATTCCCTCGTCTCAAGTAGGAGGCCCTCCCACAAGATGGCACCTTGTTGCAGCTCATGGAGATAGGCGGATTGAAAGATTGTCCCGTCTGATGCTGGCTTTTTATACTGGGCTCGCCATTGACTCCAGCTCACTGCACTAGAGTTGAAAGCTTCCAAGAAGTGTGGATTTTCCCCATAACTAGGTTTAGTAGTTCCTGGAAGAGGTCAGCAGACTTAACTTTGTTTCTCCTCTTCTGCCAGGAACATTGTGTTGGTACCTAACCAATGCTGTTACCTAATTATCTCTGCCACCGTCGTGGTTTGATACATTTCAGCTCTCCCATTCCTCCCTTGGTGTTTCTTTAGTGCTTCTCTCAATTTTGTTCTTCTGAATATAGTCTCTACTTTGTCCCCTTATCTCTGCTTATTCACAGTATGATGGAGAAAACTTACACTCTGACATCTGTCTAATACTGTAATTTTTAATCATCATCAGAATAGGGATGTTGACACTTCTCCTGGGCATCTACCCAGAACACCACAAGTCAGGAGACCATAAAGCCACTTGCACATCCATGTTCATTGCTGTACTATTCACAACAGCCAAGTTGTGGAAACAGCCCAAATATCCTACAATAGAAAAGTGAATTCAAAAAATGTGGTATCTATACACAGTGAAATTTTACACAACTATTAGAAAGAATAATGCCATTTGCAGGGAAATGGAGAGACCAAGAACCAATTATGTTAAGTGAGATAACTAGTGTGAAAACTCAACCTGAAATACCAGAACATATAAATTATAGAAGTCTTTAGGCATTCACAGGCAGTGAGACCAAAGGGACAGAAAGGCACAATGCCTAGGTGCATCTGATCATATCAAATAATGTTCGTTGAAATGAAAAGTAGGAAAGGAAAACAAGAAGTTCCCCCCACCCCTTTTTGCTGTTTTTGTTTTCTTTCCTTTTTGTTCTATTTGTTCATTTTTATGTCTTTGGGACTGTAAGGGGAAATACAGAAATGGAGGGACAAATGCAGCAGGGGTACTCACTGGACACTAGGTTGAAAATGAACTAATTTATGGATGGCAATGGCAGGAAAAAACTGGGAGAGAGCAAGAAAAGGTGTGACATTGTCCAGAAAGAAATGTCCTCTTTACCTGACTTATATAACTGTAACCCCTCTGTACATCACCTTTATCATAACAATACAAATATACAAAAAGGAATAGGGATGTTGAAGCATATGCATATGCTATGCAAAAATGGCTTCTCATTGTACAGGCAGACTAGTAGGCTTAAGTCATACTTGAAGTTCTTTCATACTGACTGACTGGGTTGATTTGTTCATTTAACCAATGCATATTACTTGAGATTTTTGTGAATGGCTGGGCTGGTAAGTGAATACATTTATGAAATAATGGAGGGTATTTTAGTGGTTTGAATTGGGAGTTGACCTAGTAAGAAACTGATGCCTAAAGCGTTTTCAGAACTGACAGTATATACCCTCAGAACTTTATTCAATTTATCTTTCTTCAATTTACATACAAAGTACCAAAGCTTTAGGTTGAAGGAGATTCCTTTTCATGTCATTTTTCTTCAAGTTCTGAAATTATGGTTTGCCTGAACTAACTTATGCTAGAAAGATCATATTATAACAGAAGACCATGAAAACTGTCATCCAATTTGTCTTTGCCTTCATTCATCTTAACTTCAATTGTTATGGCTTAAAATAGAGAGCTCCTCCCTACAAAGGACAGTCTCCTACCATTTTAGACCACTGGTCCTATTTCTCATAAATGAATTATTGATGCCTGAATTAGATCATCCTTTCCCTAGGTTGCTTCCTAGGAAATTTTCTGTCTGCATTAGCCCTAGCAACAAATGTGACAGATGAGACCACTGAATTATATTTTAGATGCATGGTATGTGGCTTCAGAATCTAATTGCTTTTCAAAATAAACCAACTCATAGGTTAAAGATTCATTTTCTAAAGGAAATGGATTTTTCATTTTGTTTCTTATCTCTGTTTTCGAGGAAGATTTAGCAGGGTAGATGGAAATACATTTCCTTTTGGTTCTTTAATCTTTCACACATCATTTCTGGCTTTAAAGCATGTCCCTGTGTTGCAGAAACCAAAGCATACATGTACTTCTCTTCCTCATGCCTGCATGATGGTTGTCAGCAAATGCTGTTCCAAAACAGTCAATGAATTTACCCAATATTTCCTGATTTTTAGGGAAATATATTACAGGCAAATCCCGTACTATCAGGTCTGTGGCCTTAACAGGTAAAAACAGTCTTTTTGTAAAAAAAATGTCAGTCATGGGGCTTGAACTCAGGGCTTGGGTACTGTCCTCGAGCTCTTTCGCTCACGGCTAGGGCTCTACCACTTTTGAGTCTCAGAGCCACTTCCAGTTCGCTGGTGGATAATTGGAAATGAGTCTTATGGCATTTGCTGCCTAGATTGCTTCAAACCAGATCCTCAGATCTCAGCCTCTTGAGTACCTAGGATGACAGGTGTGAGTAACCGGTGCATGGCTAACATTTCTTTATATCAAAATTTAACCAAATATGTTAAGACAAAGTTATTCCCTGGCTTAATCTACCAGAAAAAGCCAGCTTCATATCAGTCTGACTTGCCTTTCCAAATATATTCAAAATTTTCTTTTAATACTTTTGCAAAGTAGCATCTCTAGTACGCTTGTATTAGTTACTTGAACAGTCCTTATCAAACAAGTTCATGCAACATATTACTCGAGGCTTGCCATAAACGAAGCAGACAATATATATTTCTTCTATAAAGTTGTCATCGTTCCTCCAGGCTGCTGTAACAAAGAATCTGAGATGATTTAGCATAATAGACATTTAGGTGGGCACCAGTGGCTCATACCTGTAACCCTGGCTATGCAGGAGAGTGAGATCTAAGAATCTTAGTTCCAAGCCAGCCCCAGCAGGAAAGTGTATGAGACTTTTATCTTCAAATAACTGTCAAAAGCCAGAAGTAGAGCTGTGACTCAAGCGAGAGAGCTCTAGCTTTGAGCTTAGAGAGGTTCAGGGATAGCTCCCAGGACCTGAGTTGAGGCCCCACACTCTACAGTTAAAAAAAAAAAAACAAAAAACCTTGCACCTAATCTTGTTGTCTATCTGAACAATACATGTTGGTGTGTCACATCCCATACTTACCTTCTTGTCAGTCTCCTAACTGGCCTTCCATTCTCTCATCTCTTGCCTTCCTGTCCCATGAGTAGTATTACTAAATCAAAATGAAAACATTAAAATCGTTTCACAACTGATAGTTGTGAACAGTTCAAGGCCCTTATACTGACTCAACTCCCCCCTCACTGTTACCCTCTTCCCTGCTTCTTTTTCCCACTGTCTCCTCCTGTTTCTACTCTGATACCTTTATTAGCTCTTTAAAGCCTGTTGAGTGTCCTGAATGTGCACCAGCTGCTCCCGGAATTCCCCTTCCTCCTTTTCCCCACGTCCCTTGCTCTGATGCTCTGTCACACACCCTCCCCCATCCCCGCGGAAGCCCCCTCAGTACGTTTTTCCTGTATCTGTGAACTTATCATTTCTTTTATAAACTTCCTACCCTAGCCAGGGTCACTTTTGCCAGTGTAGGGAAATAGAACACAGGGAAGATCTTCAGAAAATGATTTTAGAGTTTTTGTTTGGGATAGATATAAACTGACCACCTGGTCTTTTTTAGAATAGCAAGATTCTAACTTTCATTGGCTCAGATAAGTGAATTGGTGAAATGTATCCTAGTTGGAATCGCTGAGATATTAAAAGGCGTTATATAATGTGGGTCTTGGTGCTGGATGTTGTTTTTTAAATTTTGACACCTTCAGCGCTGCTCTGTCCCAGAAAGCTTACTTCCCACGATTGCGTTAGAGGTGTCCTGGCTCTCTTTAGCCAATAGAAGCCACAGGTAGATGAATGGAGATGAAAGAGGAAGACAGAGCGAGAGTATTGATTCGCTTCCCCTGTACTTGGTGGGTCTTTAGCGTTGTCTGTGTCATTGTGGATCATAATTCCTTCAAGGTAACCCGAAGGGTTGCTTACAAGCCGCTCTTTGGATGTATAACTGTATCCAGAATACCAGTAACCAGAATAACACACTTTTTCCCAGTGGCTCCCTGTATCTTTGCTGAATATGTTAATGATTATAAAACACCCTCCATGTTCGATGATAGTCCTTTAAGTGACACAGGAACATTGTCCTTTAGCCTTTTATCTTTGGTATGGTCACAGGAAAAATGCTCACATACTTCTGAGCGATAAACTAACTAAATTCTTGAGACTTGTCTACAAGGCTATGTATTCTTCAATGAAAGCTGGATAAATATAAAAGGTAGCTATCTAACATCAAATTCCTGTGTCCGTATTGCCTGAGCCATACGTGTTCATCATTGAAAGGCTGATAGACATGATGTAACCTTCAAATTCTTTTGTTTGGCCCCTGATGGATTTTACTGTTTTCGCTCTGGGCTTCAGGGATTTAGTCTCTTGGGGCTCTTTTTTAAAAATTTATTTTATTGTAAAGATGCTATACAGAGGGGTGACAGTTACAGGAGCAAGATAACAAGTACATTCCTTGTCGAGCATTGTTAACCCCTCCTTTATTGTTCTCCCACTATCCCTTCCCTCCCCCGCCTCCCTCATTCCTCCCCACCCGCAAAGTTGTAAAGTTCATTTCCGATGTACTGTCCTGTGGGTATCATGGTTGCAATGGGTCATCCTGTGTCCTTGTTTCGGCATTTTGTTATTCCCTTTCCCCACCTCTTGTGGCTCTTAATAACAGTTTGGATACATGATCTGATTGATACTATAGGTTAAAATAAATTTGGGGTCTAAGTTATTCAAACCATGTGTACTGTTGCCATGAATAATTGATAGTTACTTGAATTGAAATTTCTTATTAAAAAAAAATCAAACTCCCATGTTCCTAGGGCTCTAGTTAGAAATTGAAGTAAGGTGAAGAGATAAATATCCCTTTTAAATAATAGATAAAACACTTGAGCAGGACTTTCCAGACAGGTGTATTTATTTATCTTTTCCTTTTAATCTTGGCGTTATCATCCGCTCTTTGGGTCTGTGTATTTTCTCGTTTCCTTCTCTGCGGAAATATGTACGATTTAGAACACAAAGCCTTGGCTGGTCAATAGTGGGGTTCTTCCAAGCATTAGAGAATTCTCTTAGCTGGTCAGGCAATGAGCTCATATTTGATGTTAAACAAGGAAGCAAACAGAGGGAAAAAAGAGCCCTTTAAAAATTACTTTACTGTTATTATAGAGGTGCTGTACAGAAGGATTACAATTATGTGAGTCAGGTAATGAGTACATGTCTTTTCCTACAGTGTCTTCTGGTCCCTCGTTCTCTCCCAGTCCCTCCCTCCAGTCTGCCCACCAGTTGTATGGTTCGCTTTCATCACTGCTCCACTGCTGAACTTTTTCACCCTCGAGTTCCATACCCTCCCCCCACCCTTGTTTTATTTATTTCACTGAATGTCTAGTTACCAGGACAAAAACATGTGGCAAAAACAAACATCTAGCTTGTAGACTATTTAAATATTATTGAGATATTATTTAGGTGTTCATTACCTTCTCATTCATATGAAATGCCTTCTCTTCTAGAGAAAAGGACTTTGAGTCCTATTTTGTTCTTATGAACTAGCAGAGCTGTTTTAATTTTTATTTCTGGCAATTCTGTTCATTTCAGTAGAAGCTGCTAAGTCCTGTGTGTGTATGTATGTGTGTATGTGTGTGTGTGTGTGTATGTGTATGTGTAAAAATCTGTGGTAGGTGCACATTTTAACTACAATCCTTAATAAAAGGTAAAAGGGTAGAAAAATATTTCCTTTGTGAAGTCAATACATAAGCAACTGGACAGACTGGTAAAGAAGGCAGGGCTTTTTATATAGTGCAAGCTGTGTCCTGTTTCAGAAGAGTCCTAGTCTGCAACTCCACGCTATTTTATTTTGTGACCTTAGTTAGAGGAGCATTCTTCTCAGAATTTCTTTTGCCAAAGCAGGATCTTAATGTTCTTGTTTGGATTCAATTAGACATATTAAACAACTGCAACAAACAAACCCTTAATCTATGGATGGTACATAAGCATAAAACAATAAAGTAGCACACAACTGCATGTGGTCTCATTTACTGCTCAGAAAAAGGGGAATTTGCAAAGTCTGGAAAGGTTAAGTAACATGCCCATTATTACTGATTGGTGGAACTGGAATTTGAGCTCATTTGTTCCCACGCCATCTATTTACATGCATAGATAAGTTACACTACGGCCACGTTGATGAGCAATTAATGTGCAGGTTGAGTGCAAGCTTCAGTCACTTTAACCTTTGGAGAAGGGTCATCACCACAATGCTATGATATTGTTTTTAGTAAACATTTTGCCTGCTGTTACTAAGTGCTGATAGCCTGAGCTCCTTTCCTCTAGAGAGAGAGAGGTTTGGCCTAACAAGATTGCTAACATCATGTGTAGATGTGTTTTGGATAAGTATCAGAGATCATTTGTTTCAGTTTGTTACTATGTGAGTCTGACTCCATAATGGTATGTGATCAGCAGAAACAATTGAAGAGCACCCAACTGAGCCCAGAAACTCTACAGACCTCTCTCGAACAAACTCTTAGCTACTGTCACTTGCACAGTCCAAGACTTCAGGTTTGATCTGATTGGAAATTGTCATGAGGAAGCTGAAGGTGAATTGTTTGCTCTTGTTGAACAATTCCATTAAGCAATATTAATGGATCTTTTTTTGTTAATTAAACTGCATGAGGACCAGTTAATCAAAGTGTATGCAAAAAGTTTTTGGCAACTATAAGTACCATGGTTAGAATGCTAAATTCTGTTGCTTACAAAGCATCTAAATAACCCCAAGGAATTGAGAAGAGGAATTCACAACTACTGGTTTGCCTGCATTCTACCAACCTCCTAACTCCACTGCCCTTACTACCTGTCACCTCATGAACTTTTGTAGAGTGACCTTTGTTATATGAGTTTACTTCTTCCTGTTTTAGACATCTATACACCATCTGCATGTAATTTACATATGCTAGTAGGTGCATCTGATTTTGCATGAATTGCAGCAAAAAAACTTTGTGGTAATATCCTGAGCTGAAATGAGCTGACTGCTACCGATTTTGTGTGACCTGCTTGCTCTTGGTTGGTATTTCTTCCTTGTGAGGTACATCCTCCTAAGATTGCGCCTCCTCCCATGCCTGACCCAGCTACCAAATATAGAATTGTACTTTCTCCCCAATCCTCCAGCCCTGGTGTATCAGGTTATCCCATATCCCCTTCTTTTTCCATCCTGGTAGTGTTATCTTCCTATGGACACTAGTATTATGTTCTCATTGGACTGAGAAAGAAGCACAGAGCACATCATTTGTCTCCAGCCATTTCCCTACTTTTGACATCAGTCCATTATTATTTTTACCAAGTGACCTGATTCTAATTCATGTTAGACAGTGGTTTCACATTTGGCCTGTGCTGTTCACTTCCCTGGATGTCAGACCCTTGCATAAAATGTACTTATTTCCCCATTAATGTTTTCCAATGAAGTAGAGAATACTCAAACATTTGTGTGCTTAAAACAAAGAAATATACTTTTCTCTCTTTCTTATTCACCTGTGTGATGTATCACATGTGGGGAAAGGATAAATATCGAGCAATGACGCATCCGAGAGGATCTGGGACATGAAGTGAAGAGATCAAAGAATTAAAGGACTTGCTTTTATTGCAATTGAATCCAAAGGAAGCAAAGTGGAGAGTGGCCCATGTGTGGATCATTCTCAGAAACAACTCTCCTAAGTGCTGTGCATTTGCTTCAAATCCACATTTGAAGCAAACCACTACAAACATGCCATATTGACTGTGGTTAAAGTGTTTCATGGAGTGAATTAATGGGAGATTTCTCAACTTCTGGGTTGTTGTGTTGGCGGCCCATTGCACAACTTAGACTTACTAGCACAATACCCACTCCACTGGTGTAATTATACGCTGACTGAGATTCATTGAAATCTTTGCGGCCCTAGTACACCTGTGGAGAGTTACTTGAATAAGCCATAGAAATTGTATTGGTGTTCTTTCTGTAATATTTTACTTGTAGGTACTTTAAAAAAAAATTTGGAGAGAGGCAGTGTGACAAGGCACTGAGTTCTGATGGAAGCTAGTCCAGGGGAAGTCTGTTCGTTTCGTGATGGTCCCGGAAAGAAGGTGGGAGCAGGGTTCCAGCATTCTCTTCAAGGGCAGCCCCCCAATGATCTGACTTACTCCCAGTAGTCTCAGCCTCCTAAAGGTCAGACCACCTTTTCAGAGCACTGTAGCCTGGTGTCCAATTAGACCTGGTGATCAAGAGATAGTTAAGATTCAAAACTAGAATCCCTCATGACTAAGTGAAAACTCTTTAGATCCTGCAAAGAATTGAGAATATGTTCACTGTCAATGAGCCCCACTACCTAACCCTTCCCATGTCATCCTCTGGTTTTAACCATTTTTTTCCACAGCTGTGTGAACCTAGCATGCTTCATTCCTGCTACACTCGTGACTAGTAGGCTCTCAATAATTAGCTATTGTTATTCTTCCTTGCTTGGAAAGTTTAAAATATAAACTATCATCTTGATGTGTGTTGCCGTAATTGTGTATTTTAACATACTTGGAAGATGATTATTGCTAAGGCCCCATCTCTGGGGAAGGGTCATTACTTGTCCTAAACACAGTCTTCCTCTTAGACCATTAAAAATGGAAAATTATACGAAAAGAAAATGTGGCAACTTACCTGGAGCTGTGTTCATTAATATTGATTCATTTTTATTCTAAGGTAACTGAATGGAAATTACGAATTAATTAACCTTTAGTTTGGAGGATTTTATTGGTTTCAGGTGTTATGTGCTGATCTTGCTGGAAAGAAAGCAGGCTAGTCATTGGCATAAACTTTTTAAAAAGTGTTCATTAAGTAATTTTAGGTGAAAAGGTAAAAATGGGCCAGACATACTCATACACTTATAATTACTAATTACTAAAACTTTTAAAGTAATTCTTTGGGAGATTTGGATTCTAAATAAATCAGAACTCTCTCTCTCTCTCCCTCCTCTCTTTCTCTTTCTCTCTCTTTCACTCTCTCCTTCCCTCCTTTCTCTACTCCTCTCTCCTACATACATGGAATATATAATTAGGAAAAAAATTAATCCTGACAGTAGCTGGGAAATTCAGTTCAATTGCATAGAACCTGCCCAGATCTTGTGAGTCCTTGGATTTATTTGTTGTTGTTTAGTTTAGTTTTATTGTTATTGTTATTGTAGAGTTGATATACAGATGGGTTACAGTTACATGAATCAGGTGATGAGTACAATTCTTTTTGAATCATGTCTCCCCTTCCCTCACTGTCTCCTAGTTTTTCCCTCCCCTCCCCACCCATACGATGTACAGTTCATTTTCCACACAGTTAGTGAGTACACCATTGTAATTGTTCAGCCCCATCCCTTACCCTCCCAAATACAAAGACATGAACAAGATCAAGGAAAAGGAAATAAAAACAGCAACAACAGCAGCTAAAAATAGTCTCTTGTTTCTTTTTCTTGGGGTTCATTTCCAAAAATATCATTTTATATGATCATATACACATAGCTATTGAACCTTTGTCAGCCACTCGTATCTATACTCTCTTTGGCTTCAGTGTGTGAATGTCTAGAGTCCTATATAATTTCTCTTGCCCCTTTGTGTGTGTGTGTGTGTGTGTGTGTGTGTGTGTGTGTATGTGTGTGTGTGTGTGTGTGTGTGTGTGTGTGTTTGTGTATTAATAATTCAATGTGTTTACTTGTAGATTTATTGGCACACTCTTTACCACAAATGAGGGAAACCATGGGACCTATGTTTCTTTGGGCCTGACTTAAATCACTTCATATAATTTTTTCAAAGTCTTTCCATTTCCTTACAAATGATACAATATCATTCTTTATGATGGATGAGTAGAGTTCCACTGTGTATATGCACCACATTTTTTTCTTTTTGGTCGGCCGTGGGGCTTGAACTCTGGGCCTGGGCGCTGTCCCTCAGCTCTTCAGCTCAAGGCGAGCGCTCTACCATAAATGATTTGGATGCACTACAAAAGGATAGACTTTGCTGTCAGTTCCATGCATCTTTGGCTAATATTAAAAAAAATAGAATTAATGAGCTAGGAACTGGACATGGTTGTATTTCTCAAGTAAGGTCCCAAGCTAGAAACCATGGAAATGTATATGAGTAACACCATTTTCCACATGAAAATCTGATTCAAAGACACTGCAAAGATGGAGAAAGAACTGGGGACAAGTCTTCCTGCCCCTAGGAAACTTGACTTGTCCCCCATATATGGAACATTGGGAAAAGAACCACTTGCATTTTGCTGTGAGAATTAAAGAGTGTACTCTGAATGTCCAGAATACCACAGGCCCTTTTATTACACTCAGTTAATATAAGGAATGGTACTGGAGTTAACTTAGAGGTTTGTTATCAATGAAGGTCTAGTGACAAACTCTAAGCAAAATTTATCACTGGAATTTTTCATCTGGAGAAATTATTTCTACAATATGTAGAATATTTGTATTTTAAATGTGCGAGTCATGAGAATGACACCTAGATTAATTTTTTTTATAACTTTAGTTTTTAAATTTTTATTTTATTGTGAAGATGCTATACAGAGTACAGAGTACAGCATCTTTACATGAGTACGGAACATTTCTCATTGAACATTGTTACCCACTCCATTGTTGTTCTCTCTCTATCCCTTCCCTTCCCCCACAAAGTTGTAAAGTTCATTTCTGACATAGTGTTCTGTGAGTATCATTGTTGTAGTGGGTCATCTTTTGTACTTCTTTCAGCATTTTGTTATTTCCTTTCCCTTCCCCCAATCAGATAAATGCATATACAAGATGCAGGATACCAGAATCAAAGACAGAGATTGCCAAGTTACCAATGGACAAAGAACAATGAAATAAAAGAAGAAAGAGCTAGATTCAGTATGTTGGTGACATCAAGGTTGACAACTTAAAAAAAAGCCCTGTTGGTTCCATGTCTTGGAGGTCATTTCAATTAGCATCATTTTATATGGTCATATGTTCATAGCTCTTGAGCTATTATGATTCTCTGTCAGGACTAACCTAGGCTTATACTAATTATTACAAATGAGGGAAACCTTAGATTTTTTTTAAATTATTTTTTGGATGAAAGAGAGGGAGAGACCTTGTAATTCTCTTGGAATACAGAATGGACCAAAGAGCTTTGGAGGTCTATATGCTTTATAATAAGTAGGTATTTCCCTGGCCTTTTCATTTATTCTTTTTTTTTTTTTTTGCCAGTCATGGGGCCTGAGCTCTGGGCCTGGGCACTGTCCCTCAGCTCTTCAGCTCAAGGCTAGCACTCTACCACTTGAGCCACAGCGCCACTTCTGGCTTTTTCTGATTATGTGGTGCTGAGGAATCGAACCCAGGGCCTCATGCATGCAAGGCAAGCACTCTACCACTGAGCCACCTTCCCAGCCCTCCCTGGTCTTTTCAAAGTTGTGTCTTCATAGTAGAGTATGTAAAAAAATTGAGTACTCTTTCCAAACTACTTCAAAAAAAAAACCCCAAACAGATAATGCTCTGTCCTCTTGAAATCAGTACATTTCTTCTCTGATCTATTTGCTTAGAGCATATAGTGAAATAGGAACATTATCATGAAAGTTGAAAGATGTTCACATTTAGTATAACTTATTTAATATGTTTAAAGACAAAAATCCTCTTGAGAACACTATAATTATGTGTAGTCATGAAGAAGAGTTGCAGCTATGAAACAGTGGGAATGATTTACTCATTTAGATAGCTCTGTGATCCTCAGGTTCGAATATGCTGTCTATCCCCACTGAAGAGCAAAGTTTCAAACCCGTGATTATTTCAACATTCTCGTTCAAAAATTTGATCTACCTTGTTTTCACCAGTTGGTGATTGGTTTCCATGGAAATGGAAATGGAATAAGCATTCCTTGTTTGAGATTTTCAGCTGCCCCATGCCAACTGAGAGCTGTAAATGCCATTTGGTTAACAGCGAGGATCCAGAATTCTTCCATTTCAAAGTGGCAGAGGGAGAGGAAAGGAAAATGTTTGCCAAGACGTTTCACTTTTCTCCCTTTGAAAAGAACACCGCTTTCTAATTATCTGACCCACTGATAGATGATTGTCGAACATAGACAAAGTTTAATTGGGTCTCTTCTCACGAATCAGTCAAGACGAGTCCGTTTCCCCCCCCTTCGCAAAGTTCCTTCTCCTCATTTCAATTGCTGGCCTGTGTCACTCTTCCTGGTCCTCCACCTGCTGTGCCTGTAGTGGCCGTTGAACAGGAAGATGGCCAACATGTTCAATGCAACAGTTTGGTGATCTCAGAAACCCGTGACTTAAAGGAAAAAAATAATTTGTCATTAATGGAAGGAGTGTGGCGGGGGAGGGAGAGCTGGAAAAATTCTCATTTCTGGAAGAATGTCAGTTACCTTGCCATAAGGATTTTCCATTTCTCAGATGGTCATTTATAACTACTGCATTTTCCGGAACTATTCCATACAAAGAATGTTTGAACATAAAATGGTAAAGCATCAGTATGATTGGGTTTTTGTCTTCTTTAATGATTTTAACAATTTAATCAGTATGAATACTATGACATAAAATTAATAGAATTAATGAGTGCTTTCTTTTCTATCATATTTGGATAATAAATAGGTCAAGAAGGCACACTACTACATTTCTCAGCACTGTTCTATAGATAGAAGAATGCTTTAACATATGTAAAATGGTAAAACAGTACAATTGGGTTTTTGTCTGGTGTAATGATTCTAACAGTTCCAGCAATGTGAGTGGTAGAATAAAAATGTTCAATAGCATTAATGCCTGTTTTCTTTTACATTAGCTTAGATAATAGTTCAAGAAGGCACACAAGTGTAATACTTAAATCTCTCAGTAAAGTTCTCTGAACAAATATCTCCTTTGCCTATGCCCCGTACTTACCTTTGAATAAAGAAAAGCAGACAGAATGGCTTCCAGTGTTGGGCTGCCTAGGTCTCTAAGTGTATTTTCTCCCCCTACCTAAAGCGAGTAGTAGTGTGTTAACTAAGGAAATGACATTCTTATTGCTAGGCTTAGAAAACTGCATGAGTCCTGCAAGGGAAATCTTAATGGTGCTGAGCCTGCCATTCAGGGTCTGACACTTTCTATTATCACATTGTAGTCATGGGAGGATAGCCCTTTGAGAACTGTTTTGGTGTAAACAGCTTTTGCCTTCTAAAAGAAGTATTCAGAATATGGACAAGGATTTGCAGAGAATGTACAGTCTACCTTGGAGGATAAGCTAACAATCTAATTCTGGTCAGGAATACCTTTTTTCTCTTAATTGGACCACCTCCAGCCTTAGTTTATAGAGTTATTGTTGGATGAATTAATTATTTGAACAAATAAGTATTAAGATGAGAAAACAAAAGGAATAAATCCATTTGTTTGCCAATTCAGTTTCAGTTGAGGCCAGAGTCTTGTAAATGCAGCAAATGGCACTTTATTTTGAACAATAAAAATGAAATTAGGACACTACATGTAGTTTATTATGTAACACAGCATGCTGCTATACACATTCTTACATTAGACAAAAATGAATCATGTTTAAAATTGTCATTTTGTTGCAGTATTATCAAATTTGAATTTTAGTTGATCATAAACAGACTCAGCTTCTGAAAAATCTTTATCGGTTCTTCCGGGGACCATTTGGAATCATTTTATTGGTAGATCATTTTCATTTAAAGCCAGTGTCACGTGGCCATCCTTGTTAATTTTTCTCCCTCCGTTTTTACTAAACTCACACTTCTGAGTCCGCTTACCTCAGGGCTTTGTGTATGGTGAATGCTGTTTGCAAAATATTAGATTCCCCTATTGTTTGAAATGCTCCAACTTGCATGTTTATTAAGCATTTGATAGGTCTGCTTTGCCGTGCATTGCTTGCATTGTAAGTTTACATGGAGATATAAAACTATGCAACTGAAAAGTCAGCACTGATTTCATCAGTGGTAACATTTTTTTCATTGTTGTCGTTTTGGGTTTGTTTGTACATTTTCTCTCAGTCTTGGGGATTGAACCCTGGGCCATATGAATGCCAACCACTCACTCTACCCCTGAGCCACACCCCAAATCTGGTAATACTGTGGATGGATTTGTTCTTTGCTAACCTAGCAAACCTAATCATCATGGTAGCCTGGTTATTCAAATCACCATCAGTTTGTTCTGGCACATACCACAGGACATATGTGCTTTCCTCTTAAGGTACAGTGTGTGCTTATACTGCTGTAGAAACTCTAAAGCTTGAGAATAAGAGATTTTTTTGGGTTCAAGTTCTTTCAAAGTCAGCTGGTCGGGTTACCATGGAGAAGGCAACCTTTCCATAAGAACTCGTTTTCTTCTCTCTAAGGTGAGGATGAAAAAAATGCATGTTTGTATGATCTTGGAAAGGTTAAATACAATTAAATATGAAGACGGAGGTTAAACTACCTGACAAGTAGTGGAGACATGGTCCTTAATAATTTCATTGATTTGATGTCTAAATTTCAAAATCTATTAAGTGTTCATTCAAAGATAAATTACTTCAGTGGATATGACTGATATTTACTGAGTTGATTAACTTCACATAAAATTGCATTCAGTCTCAATCTTAATAACAGGTAGATTAGACAAGGAAGAATCGGGTGTATTTGTATTTCCACAAAGGCCTGAGCGGCTGAGTACAGTAAACTTCATGCCAGAAAACCAGAGGTGGGCAGGCTGACACCCATCTCCACTTTGAACCTTTATTTCAGATTAAATGGATTATATGGTAATCACTAATCTTCAACCCTCATTTGCTGCAAAGTCACACTTCTTCCTTCGGAAATGTTTTGACATTTTGCTCATGATCTGGAAGCATCTTTAGCGGAATGAAATCAACATTTATCATATCATCTTCCTTTGTCAGTCAGCCATTAAGAGGTTTGGAGCAAAACAAGTATTTTTAGGTTCATTTAAGCTAGGTATTGAATTACATATAGATTTGAATCTTTTAGCAAAACTAATAGTAGCAGATCTATTAAACATGAAACTATTAAGTGAGCATAGACTTATGAATTATTGCTTATCATTCAGTGTCTTGTCCAAAAGTTCAGTGACACAGTGTAATTTCATGTCTATTTTTTTACTTTTAAATCCCTAGTGATTAATACATTCTTCAGTACTCAAGTGGTGCTTGGTGGATATTTGCTGAATGAATAATTCAGAGAACTAAATTAATTATGTGTCAGGTCATGGGAGTAGTTTCATTAGGTATAGGTAAGTAGGTCATCATAGTAATATTCATAAACTTGGAACTTACCTATATACAAGAAGACAGAAAGTATACATACATGCATACACACACACACGAACACACACACACACACGTTTGTTTGGGTTACCTACTAGCATTTTGTTTTCTGTTTTCTACTTTAGAAAGACTTATTTGAAATAGTTTTCAGTATTTGTAGTATTTGTTTGAGTATAATGTATGTATACATACATATATAAGTATGTATGTATAAGTATGTATGTATAAAAACAATATATAAAAATCTAAATTATTTGTAACACATCATTATTTCTTTCATTATCTTTAGAGATCTTTTTCCAGGCTCTTAGCATATACACTCAGTGTACACTTCATATTTCATGCTTTGCTGAGTTCTAATTATGAAATTTTCTTTTAATTATGATAATGTGAAATTATAGGAATATCAGTTCAGGTGTAAAGAGGAAGAAGTTGTTTTCATTGCATACCAAGCATTTTTTACAAGCACCAACCAAAAACCAGAGCAACTGGAGCAGAAATTCTTATAATATTTTGCTCATAAATGTTGCTAGCATGTGCCACAATATTTGCATAATGACTTGCAAAGGTCTCACAACACCCCTGTCACTGGCCTCAGGTTCAATTAGTCACTCGGTTGTAGAACCCATCAGGCCTCCATTACTTCTTCTATCAGTCTAGGATAGGAAGATAGGCCAGTATATAATATATTTCTTCAACTAAGAGCAATCAACAGTCCCAAAGCAGTGTGTCTCCAGAACGAGCCATACAGGTGTGAGAATGAGGGTCTCTTTATGCAGAGAGAAAATTTAGACAGATGGTATTTTGTGTATAATAACCTATGTCCAGAGCCATGCAAGGTGGGGAAGTTTTTGCTCTATTTCCAGTCTCTTCTTTTAAGCTCAATCATTTAGTAGTGATGGTTCAACAGCCAGCGTTTGTCTGTTGATTTGTTATTTTGTCTTGAAGCAAAATTTAATATTGTAGCCCAAGCTGCCTTGAATTTGGCCTCACAATCGTGGGGTTTGTTACCATTCTGGGCCCCGAATTCACTTTTCTTCGGAGCAGTGTTGCTTGCTAACTAACATCCTACTTTTATCAGACATCAAAGAGAGGGAATAAATAGAAAGTTGCACAAAATTTGTTTTTACCAGATAGGGAGAAAAGATATTGTTAATTCTTTTCTCAGAATCTCCCCCAAGATTATGAGCATGACAGCTTGGATGCTTCACATTGGTAGATTCTTGCCTACCACATAGGATAGAAATTATCTGGACTTAAATGAAAGAAGAAGGGACACGGGGTGGGGGTGGGCAGACAGAGACTAACTTTGTTAAATGAAATATTTCTTGGAAGGTACTTTGCCATCTTTTTCTGTTCACTTCAGTCCTAGGGCCTGATCTTGGGGCCTGGGCACTGTTGAGTTTTTTTGCTCCAGGCTAGTATTTTACCACTTGAACCACAGCTCCACTTTTGGCGCTTTTTTGGTGGTTAACCGGAGGTAAGAGTCTCACAGATGTTGCTGCCTGGGCTGGCTTTGAACTATGAAACCCAGATCCTAGTAGCTGGGATTATGTACATGACACACTGCTCACCCAGCTCTTTTTTTTTTTTAACCAGTTTTTAACAATGTAAAAGGTATCCTTAGTTAAGAAAGCTTGTGTTTCTGTTTTCTTGAAATGATGGAAGTAGTTTTCTTGGTAGCTTAGAGAGATCATCAGTGAATAAAATGAACATGGCATTGGATACTTTAGCTCTAAGCAAGAGCTAGGGCCAGCAGCTCTACATTTGTGTACTTTTCAGCAAAAACACTCCAGATAACTGGGAACAGGCCTAAAATGAACAAATAGGAAAGAATCATTGCTATCTCTCTTAGCCAAGGAGTAAATGAGACAACCCCATTCCTTGACTTATGGTGGAAAATGAAATGTTTTTCCTGCTTTAACACTTTATTTCATATACTGAATGGGACCTTATCATTAGTGACTGATTACTACTTCACACTGAATTTTCAATTTTCCAGTTGTGTAGTGGACAAAGCAATAGATCTAGGTTTAAGTAGAGTAAACAGAATGATTGGATAAAGTATTGGACAGCTGAAAGAGCAGGATTTTAGAGTCCTAGACCCCGAAGGAAGGAATAACACCATGGATCATCTTACCCCATAGAAACAAGCTCAAGTAGTACATGGACAACTATTTAAAGCCAAAAGTGTAACAAAAAAAACAAAGACAGGTATAAATCTGACTTGTTAATCAAGGAGCCAAGAAAAAGAGCTGGTTCCATTATCGTGGTTAACATATACCATCAACAGAATCTCTGATCCCTTCCGACAAGCATGGAACAGCCTTAGGCTGACACAGAGCAGGTCGACTGTCTGGGAAATGACAGTATCTGTTCACGCATGCATGCGCATCATGACAGTATATGTACACGCATGCATGCGCATCATGACAGTATATGTACACGCATGCATGCGCATCATGACAGTATATGTACATGCATGCACATCATGACAGTGTATGTACACACATGCATGTGCATCATGACAGTATATGTACATGCATGCACATCATGACAGTATATGTACATGCATGTGCATCATGACAGTATATGTACATGCATGTGCTTCATGAGGTCTTTACTGTACAGTTTGTTTACTGCACAGTTTGTTTGAAAAAGCAACAGAAGCTAGGGAGAGCGCTGGCTTCGCTGATCAACTAAGTTTGTTTGTTTGTTTGTTTGTTTGTTTGTTTAAGATATGAGCTAGTATGATTTTAACAAGTAAGGTACTTTTGTAGGTTTGGGTGGAAAGCGGTGGAAGGAAAAAAAATGTCAGTAGTCTAGACTGACAGGATAAAGAAGAGGTGACATGGCCAGTAAGGAAAGCTGTATAGTGTCTTTTCCCTTCTGTTGACACTATTTGTGTCCTGATAGAAATGGCTATGAGTTGTAACTGATCTTACTTGCACAAGAGAGTGAATGTAAGGGATGACTGACTTTTCCAAGAAGTGCCTATTACAAGAGAATTGGAGACAAGTTCATCTTTAGGTGCATTTTGTGATAGAGTATAATAGAGTGAACTAGAATCCACTGACATTTTCTCACTTTGCTGAAAATATCATAGTCTCTAAACCAAAGTACATCTCATTTTTTTTCATATTTATCTGACACTGCCCACTGTTATTCTTTAGGACTAGGGGGGAAAAAAAGAAAGAAAACCTGTTCATACACTTGAACCCCACACAGGCCATAATGAGGACTGTTTTTCTGGTGTTTTTTTTTTTTTTAATCCACATCTAAATTCTGAGTCCAACTAAGACACAAAAGTTGAAAAGATCCTTGGCTCTCTGGGTGGGTAATGATCATTGTCATTTGAAAAGCATGGGCTGTTTAAATGTGGTTAAACTAGCCATTTGGAATTTCAATGACAGTATGCTGCAATGTATTATTTAAGTGATATTTTCAAAGTCATGAGTCAGCATCACAGTGAGGGTTCACCTCAGACAATTTCACTGTCACATAAGAACAGCTCATGCAGAACAATGTGCTCTACAAAAAAATAATAAAGAAATATGCAGTTATTCATTAAAGGGCGTTATTATGCATTAGTAATGTGTGTAATATGTGAAAGAATGTGTTAAATATTAGTAATACTGAACCAAGTTAGTTACTGAAGTCTTAATAATAAGGTACAGTTGATATTCAATGAAATCTCTCATACTATCATACATCTAAAACTTCTGGGAAACCATTACAGGACATTTTACTTCGTGGTTAACTTGGTGAGATACCAGGAGAATTTCTCTGAGAAAGCTCCAATCGTTAAGTGGGCATATGCATTTTCTGGCATGAACAGCCAATTCTAGCAAGCCTAGAGCTGTATTTTCACAAACTTAGAGATGTCAGGGAAGAACACTGGTGTAATGGGGTGAGAAACTAGTTCTGTGTAAAGGAGAACCATCTTCATTACTTCAGTAGAGATAATGCATTAAATAAATATCATGAGACAGAACCCATTCAACACATTTGATTTTGTCAGCCTGGTAATAGCTGAGACAAAAGGATGAGCCATGAACTACCATTTCAGCAATACCAGTTTTACTTGTAGGATTTTTACCCATAGTTCATATTACTTATGTGGTCCAAAATTTAAGTTTAGCAGAACAGTCTTAACTGTTATATAAATAAAAATATTTGACCAAAGCAAATTTAAATTTTCTTTGGAATAGTAAGCCTTCCATACTCAACTCAAAACATCCACAAGGGTAAAAAGCCCAAGCAACATGACCTCCTAAATGGAAAATTCACCAGGTATAAGGGAAAGACATAGGTAAAATGGCATTGTGGAAACAAACCAGCAGCAAATACAGTGCTAGACTTCTTTTACATAATCTATAGTCATAAAAACGTTAACACTGATTTTGGGGAAAACGGACTGTAAGAATTAACAAAACAGTTTTTTAAAAAAGTGTTGAAAAGTGAAGCATAGTAATCAAATGTAGCACAGAAAGAACATTGTAAGAAGGGGAAGTTTGCTGTCATTGGGATCCTAAAAGGAGACACTGGAGAGAAGAATGAAAAGTCAGTTTTCTTAGAAAACAGCTAAGAATTCTAAATAATTAGACATGAAGGCACTGATTGAGAACTTTTCCAAGAAAGGCTTTTTCGGTGAGAACATTCTAAGATCTAAATAATAGCTAGAGAGAAACAGTCCATAATACTGATTTCTTACCAAGAACAATGGTAGCTAGATAACTGTGGGATGAAGACCCTGAAGTGCTTTTAGTTTGGAATTCTTTACCTGCTCAAAGTACTTTTCAAGAACAGTGAAGTCATTTTCTGAAACTACCTAAAACCTTTTTGCTACCAGAAGACTCTGAAGGGTACATTTAGAGAGTGTTCCTTATAACGAAATCAGTGATCCAAGAAGAAAGTGTGAACTACAAAACGAAGCAAAGACTTCATTTGTAAATCTATACAAACACTGGTTGTTTTGAGTCATATCAACAATGGTCATAAGGGTTAAAAAGCCCTAGATGTAAGTATATTCATGGAAAACTAGTACATTAGTATGAGATGAACAGATAGTTAAAAATATGTATTATTTGTAAAACAGAAAGGGAGAGAAAGAATAGAGACAGCTTCAGAGTTGGTATTGTTAGGTTTCTATGTTCATTCACATACTGAGGATTACCATTAAATAATTAGAAGTACAACCACCAAATTGGTACAACAAAAGCACATTATGGAATGAAACATGAATGAATCAGTAAACAGTTGCTGTAATGTTCTCATTTTCTTGTTAAAGACAGATGGCCCAACTTAAAAAAAAAACCACCAAAATTTTCATGAGAGACAACTAATAGGAAAATGTAATGGAATGTAAAAAGGACAAAACAAGATAAACATTAAATCGGTATCTTTTTAATAAACAAGATCTACCAAATATTTGTACATTTTTTAAATAATTTGCTTCATTAAGAAGGTTAATAATTCAATGTTAATTAGAATTGATAGGAGTGATAAGAACATGAAGAAAACTGCAGAATTTAAATAATATTGATATAATCAACACATGAAGAGCATTTGAAGCTTACCTATCTTTTCCAGGCACTTGTCCTTGGCTATGCATAACTCCACAAAATTCAAATAATTTTTAAAAATTGAAATGATGCTCTTTCATCATAAGGTAAATAGCTACCAATGATTTTAAGAAGTTACCTACAAACATTTCAAAATATAAAATTGTGGGTGTGGCTAACCAATGGGCCAAAGAATAAACCAGAGCTGAATCTTAAAACATAGCCCTTTGTGCTCCAAGAATACTTCTCATTAATGCGTCATACAGTGAGAACAGTGGACTCATTAATAGAATTACAAATCTAAAGAAAAATAACTTATACCATGAGGCAGTATGCAGTAGGAGCCTAATGAAGAATCCTAATAACTGTTAATAACTGCTAAGTACAGGAGAATGTTCTGAGCTGAGGTTGGGAATTGCATAAAAGCTGTTTTTTGCCAAATAATAGATGGCAAAGAAAATTACAAATATAGCCAAATCCAATACTGTGTCGTCCCAAGTAGTCATGTATAGGATGAATTTTGTTTTGTTTTGTTTTGTTTTTGTCGGTTGTGGGGTTGATCTCTGGGCCTGGGCACTGTCCTTCAGCTCTTCAGCTCAAGGCTAGCACTCTTACCTCTTGAGCCACAGCGCCACTTCTGGCTTTTTCTGCTTACGTGGTGCTGAGGAATCGAACCCAGGGCCTCCTGTATGCAAGGCAAGCACTCTACCACTGAGCCACCTTCCCAGCCCCCAGTTCTTTATTTTTAATGTGAAACTTGAGTTACTGTCTTGCAAGGCAAGCACTCTACCACTTCCCAGCCATGAATACTGTTTTTGTATCTGTGTCAGCACTGATTGCTCAGAGCCTTAGTGCTGTCCCATACTTTTTTCACTCAAGGCAAGCACACTGCCATGGGAGGCACACCTATGCTTCCAGCTTTCTGTTTGTTAATGGTGGTAAGAGATTCCTGAACTTCCCTGCCAATGTTAGCTTTGAACCAGTGTCCCCAGGTCCTCGCTTCCTGAGAAGTTGGGGTTATAGGTTATAGGTGGCTCTACATGGATATTTTTGAAATGTGTAAACATTTTCAATAGATATGGCAGGAAAAACTATAAGGAGTTTGGGCAAAAGGTGTGAAAAAGGCTAGCCATAAATAGAAATGTAAAGAAATTAACGATGTTCATCAAATTATAATTGGGCAAAATCAACCATGAAATTGTTTCTTTGATGTCAGATGAGCAAGAGTGATACTTAAAAACTCATATATTTGGTTTGTGTACACAGAGTTTATCCATATTCCCCCATTATTCTTGATGTCCTTTACCTTGACTTTCTGTTCCTACCACCCTTCATATCTATCTATTGATCTATCTATCCATCTTTCCATGCATCTGTCTATTCATTGATCTGTCTCTAGCTCCATGCACAATGCATAGTCTACTAATATATTTATTGTACAGTTTGGTTATATTACTGTCATCTGCTGTGAACATCTTGACAATATAATCTGTATTTTCTGTTCTAGTTATTCTACTTTGAGGACCTCATCCCAAGTGTACACACACACACACACACACACACACACACACACACACATTCAAAATCATATATATATATATATTCAACAGTGCCCTTTATAGTCTTTCATTTATATAAATTAATAAAAAACATGGGAAATAAAGGATATGTTGTAGAGAACATGGTGTGCTTTGGAGTATGTGTATACATGAAGCAATATATACATATTGCCTACATCAATGTTAAAGTATTCTGCAGTACTTCAATAACCACAAATATAGATATTATTTATATAGGATATTGAAGCATATGCATTATATAAAATAGATAGTATATGAAACCTATACTATAAAAATATAGACTATATAAAGCATTTATATAGGAATACAAATATGTTAGTAAGTGAAAAAAAGCCATATATAATTCTTTTGTGTACTTGTATACATGCCATTTTAAGCAATACCTTATTTATAATTGTAGGGCTGGGATTATCCCCCATGATAGATGTGGTCCAAACAACAAAATCTAAAAGTTTTTGTTTTTGCTTTTGTTTTTGTACCAGTCCTGGAGTTTGAACTCAGGTCTTGGGTGCTGTCCGTGAGCTTCTTTTTACTCAAGGCTAGTAGTGCTCTGCCACAGGAGCCACAGCACAACTTCTGACTTTTTCTGGGAAGTTCATTGGAGATTCGAGTCTCATGGACTTTTCTGCCTGGGCTGGCTTCAAACCTCAAGCCTCAGATTTTAGCCTCCTGAGTATTTAGGATTGCATTTGTGAGTCCCAGCACCTGGCAACCCAAAGCCTTTTAATGGAATTTGACACCTAAGTTTTAGTTGTCCTTGGGCTCTTGTTTTCATCAGTAGTTAGGTCCCTCCTACTTTGAATATCATTAGCAATAACAAACACACCCCACTGGTCTTTCCCCTTTTTCTTTTGTAGCCATGAGAGACATTATTCTTGGTGCTCTTCCTGTCGATGTGATTTGCTTAATATCCTTCTTATTGCACTCTTCTAAGGAACCATTCTGATCAGCTTGTGCTTGCACTTTCTTTACCACCCTTGGACACCATGCTCTTAAAGGTCTTTTCAGATAGAAGCCATTTATTCTCATACAAAATTGTTGCAATCCAGTGTGTATTTTATGGCTTAACCCATTCTAGGTGACAACTTTTCTTTGTAAGTATTTGATCTGTATTTAAGTCTACAGCTTAAAAAGGAGATTCTCAATGCTTTTGGACTGTGAATTGACTATTAATTTTTTTAATTTAATGAAAATTAAATAAGTTGTCCTAGGTAGAGTTCACATATGTAGTAGAATCTGGTATCGATCATGTTGTTCATAAACCATTTGGGGTCTATGTAGAAGCCTGGACAGTTTGTTTTCAGTTGACAGGGAAATCTTGTTGGGAGAGCAAGAGATCAAAAATAAGCACATAAAGAATATAATCTATAGCAGCATAATGATGTGTTAAAACATTTCTTAGGGACAGACCAAGAGCTATGTGGGTAAGGGAGCTCTGGATACTTTCCTCCCACTTTGAGGTCTCTGTGGTGGCTGTGACGCATTGGGTTTGTGAGTTGGGAGTGTCTTACTGTCGCCCCTGCGTGTGTTCTCCCTGCAGGCACGGGACCCGCTGTGCTGGGGAAGTGGCGGCGGCTGCAAACAACTCTCACTGTACTGTGGGCATTGCTTTCAACGCCAGGATTGGAGGTATGGGACACCAACTTACCTGCACAGGACACGAGCCAGACAGCGACTTTGCCAGTGGGGTTTCCAGATCTATGCATCGAAGTATTCAACCATTTCTGACAGCAACGTGAGCGTGATACTGTGAATTAGTGTAAAGCTTGAGGACCACTGATGCAGAACCTTTAAAGTATCTCAGGGTTGAGAGCAAATTTCATTCATTCATTAAGATAATTGTGCCATTGACATTTGGTGCCTAAGCCAGGAGTAATACTGGAAACAGTAGACTAAAATACTGGAAAAAGTAGACTTTTCTCCAGGCAGAAAACCCTTCATGTGTGCTGGCTAAGCCTCACACAAAGTTTCTTTTAATTGTAACTAACGTGATGATGTTTACATAGCCTCTTCTCATCCCATAACTAATGGAAGTGTATTCATGAATGATTCATGATTATAACAATAACATTTGCACATATATGTACACATCCACATACTCACTTTTTTAAAAGATAATAAAAACAGTTTTAATTTGTTATTATTGCCAAGGTGATGTACAGAGGGATTACAGTACATACATAAGGTAGTGCATACATTTCTTGTAGAACTTGTTACCCCCTCCCTCATTTTTCTCCCACTTCCCCCCATCCATCTCCCCAAGTTGTATAGATCATTTCCAGCATATTGTCTTGTGAGTATCGCTGTTGCATTGGTTTCCCCCTTGTCCTTTGTCTCACCATTCTGTTGTTCCCCTTCCCTTCCCTAATTCATGATAAATGTGTATACAATTCCAAGATACCAAAATCATATACAGTGACCACAAGAGATATACCATAGGGAGAAGAATATATAAAAGAAACAAGAAATCACATGGTACATTAAAAACAACAACTACAACGAAAAACCTCTTGTGTAAGTGTCTTGGAGTACATTTTACATCGAAAAACCTCCATCATCTTATATTATACAGTCATATGTATGTAGCTACTAGGCTATTCTGCTCATCCGCTAAGATTGTCCTAGACAGATACTAATTATTGCAAATAAGGGAAACCATGTTTCTTTGGGTCTGGCTTACTTCAGATTAATTAAATTATTGATATAATTTAGTCATTGAGTTTCCCAAAACATAGGCCATAACAAAGAGAAAATTAAAAATAGATCAGCAAAAATAGAAAGGAAAGAGAATAAAAATTCAAATAATGGAGATTATATGAGCTGGAACAAGTTGCTGTTCCTTTCTTTCTTTTTTTTTGTTTGTTTGTTTTTTCTTTTTCTTTTTTTTTATTGTGAGAATACCCTACAGAGGAGTTACAATTACATGAAATTGAGCAAGATAGTGAGTACATTTCTTATCAAGCATTGTTGCCTCCTCGTTGTTTCCCCTTCTCATCCCTTCCCATACTCCTCCCTTCCTCCCACCCAATCCACCCCCCATCCCCCACCAAAGTTGTTAAGTTTGTTTTTCGACATAACGACTTGTACATCTCATTGTTGCAATGGGTCCACCTGTATTCCTTGTTAAATGATTTGGTTTTTTCCCTACCCCTCCACAAATTATACCAACATCAAAAACAGTGAAAGTATGGGTTATACTGTGGGGGAGGAACATACAAAGCAACATAGAAATCATCTTATAAATATGATAGAAACAATTGCATGAAAGGAAAAAAAAACAAAAAAACATTCGAATACTTATCTTGGGGTTCCTTCCCCTAACATCAACTTATCTGACCTTTTAATGTAAGGACCTGGTTAAGGCAGTATAAACATACATGTTGATGGAACCAAACTCCGACATTCTCATTCGTACTCATCTTCCTAAGCAACAACCAATTGCCACAGCCACTCACGAATGGGAAGAAAATATTGTACACAGATTTGAGTCATTTTATAATTATGCCTGGCCTGAAGATATTCCCAAAAGGGCTGTTAAAAGTGTCATAACATGAACCAATCATCTACAAACAGATAATAAATGAATAATAACAAAATATAACACAGAGAGCTATCACGTCACTAGGTAAGAAAGATTGCTTTAAATTATGAATTGTGTCTATCAGGGATATTCCATTTAATATTTTCAGTTCTCAGTTGATCATGGTTGACTGAAATTACTGAAGGAAAACCACAGATAAGATAGAGCTATCCTATTTAGTAACAGTGCTAAGAAAAGGTTTTGTGACAGTCAGCTGAATCTCAAACCACTGTACATTTAACCTCTTTTATTCCTTTATTTCACCCTGAATCCTTCATTTGTGACTATTTATTGTTCGGTAGTTAGCATTCCTCGGAGTATCTGCTTGTGATGGAATGTGAAAAAACTAAGGAAAGGAGAAAAAAGCTTTTTCGTGAAGAGCGATGCAGATGCTACAAGCATCCTCCCAAAGCAGTGAGATTCTGACTGACCTGCCACTAGGACTCGACTCTCACCTACATTGTCATGATTACACTCCAACCTAAACCCAGCACACTAGCTGACCCCAAAGGAAGAAGGGGGTAAACATGCAAACATACTGACCTATCTTACCGGAATTTCCTCTTTTAAACAAAAATCAAGGGGATGATTATATCTTAAAATGGCTCTATACATGGACATTCTGGCATACCATAATTATATACGTACATATAAATTATATAGTAATGACCTGTGATCATTGTAATTAATTAGGTATAATTATAAAAGGATATTGATTGATTGGATTATACAAATAGAGGCCAGATATAGTCCAACAATAGCCATCTTCTGGCTAGAGAGTCAGATGCTCAATCTGGTATGTACATCATCCAAGGTGCTAGAAGCCTCAGAATAAGGAAACCAGGGATAAAGCTCCAGTAGGAGCCTACGGCTTGAAAACCCCCTGAAGAGTGGCTGGCACAAATCACTGAAAAAGCTTAAGATGGAATTCCAGCGGCATCGATGCTGTCTTAGGAAGAGTGGGCATGCATACAGTGGCTGGTTTTTTCCTATTTTCACCATCTGCCCTGGCCAATTGGATATTGCCACCCCTCTTCCTGCCAGATCTCTCTCCACTCAGCCGCTTTCAGATGCACCAATCCGGTCAGGAAATACATTGAGAAGTGTTCTTTATTAATCTCCTAGCTATCTCTCAACCCAGTGAACCTGGCAATCAAGGTTAGCCGTTACAGAGATGTAACAGCCACCTGGAACATCTGTAGAGATATTTGCTGCAAAGTCACGTTGTTGGAAGTTAGGTGACAATAGAGACTTCACTCTATATTTTTTTAAAAAATACATTAAATGATTGTTGTATCTATCACTCATGGAGGCCAAAATATTTCAATCTAATGTGTGTTTTCTGAAGAAGAAAATTAGGCAAATTTTAACAATGGATGAATCTTTGTTTATTGGATTGTGCATCATTTCTATTTTTTGCAGGTTTTAAAGTTAATTTTTTGAAAAATAGAAAGTATATTTCCTTTGATTTATTTTCATTTCCCACAAATTAGTCTCAATTCAATTCATATAATATCTAAATCTTGATTTAAGGTTTTACTATTAACTGTTTGTTGAAAACCAAGAGAATTTTGTAATTCTACCTAGGGAACATCATTCCCTAGTTCTAAAGAAGAACTTCATTCTTTACAAGTTTATATATTTTTTATTTTTTGGTTTTTGCTGTCATAAGGCTTGAACTCTGGGCCTGGACACTGTCCCTCAGCTCTTCAGCCCAAGGCTACCACTTGAGCCACAGCGCCACTTCCAGTTTTCTGGTGGTTTATTGGAGATTAGAGTCTCATGAACTTTCCTGCACAGGCTGGCTTTGAACCGTGATCCTCAGATCTCAGCCTCCTGAGTAGCTAGGATTATAGGCATGAGCCAGTGGTGCCCAGTTTACAAGTTTAATTTTTATATAAAATGATGTCACACATTATATTTACTTTAAGTGGAGGAGTGGTTGGTTTACTTAACAATTAGGTTATTAGGTTATAACAATTAGGTTATAACAATTTTGTTATTTCTGTTATGTTGATATGTAGATGTGCTGTTATTGTATCTAAAAAGAAAGAGTAAAAGGAAGGCCAGTCATTTGACATACAATTTATTTCTGCTTATCACAGGGACTCGTTTTGCAAAATGGAGTTAATTATAAATTGATTTCTATTGCTAAAACTCTTTGAGAATTATTTGAAGTATTATGCACATTCCCATTTATTACTTGACTGAGAAATAATGTTACAAAAATCATATATATTAAGTTTACATCAATCTGAAAAGTAAGAGATAATATTAAATATGGAGGAAATGAAGCCAAGCTAGCTTGACAACTTTCGAGCTTTTACAAGACTGCTGAAGTTAGAATGAATTGGTTATTTTATGTATTTTTTCTTATGCCCGTACTGGGCCTGTGGACTTTCCCTCATCTTTTTTGCTCAAGGCTAGGACTCTACCCCTTGGACCCCAGCTCCACGTCCAGCCTTTTTGGTGGTTAATTGGAGATAAGACTGTCAGAACTTTTCAGCCCTGTCTGACTCCAAACCATGATTCTCAGATCTCAGCCTCTTGAATATCTAAATATGAGCCACCTGCTCCTGTCTAGGCTAGACTATTTTATACCAAATATGAACCCAAATTACTCAATGATGAGAAATTCAGGAAGGTAAATTACTTGAGGATCTTTGTCAAGTACCATTTAGGAGAGGATGAGGAGAAAGAAGAGATTATGGTAGCTGTTGTAGAAATTGGAACCTTGGAAAAACAAAATAGAGGAAAAAAATAGTTGTTTTTTAAAATTTGTTCTTTTACATGCAATATGATATTTTTTTTTCCTCCAAGACTGTCTCTTCAAAGTATGCATTATTCTTTAACTACATAGGAGTCTGAGACCTGGAGTATTATGTTTGCAAGCTAGCTGAGGGAGATAATTCCAGGACATTCTCCAATTAAAGAGCAGAAAGCTGAGGTGAAGACATTGTTCCAAGAGTAAAACAACGAAGCCCTGATATGGGCACAAAACAAAACAAACAAACAAAAACCAACAACATCTAGCAAATGTATTCTCCTCCCCTAATCCTGATACTGAGTTTCGGGGATGTCATAAAGGAGAAGTTGTGCACTGAACACGTACTTGCTTTTTCTGCTTTGAAGGTGTGCGAATGCTGGATGGAGATGTCACAGACATGGTGGAAGCAAAATCAGTCAGCTTCAACCCCCAGCACGTGCACATTTACAGCGCCAGCTGGGGCCCAGATGATGACGGCAAGACTGTCGATGGGCCTGCTCCCCTCACCCGACAAGCCTTTGAAAATGGAGTGAGAATGGTACGTACGAAAAGCATTGAGAGGCATCCGAAGGGGCGATTCTCTAGGAGAATGTGTGGTCTCCCCATCTTCCAGGCTAGAGAAAGGATACAGTTCATATACCCGGCCTGGAAGGCTGGAAGCTTATCATGGTGAATGGACTGAGAGCTCCACTTTCCTCTGACCAAGGACAAGTCTGCTTAGACTCCTTCAGAGGAAGTTGATGAAGATGTGACTCTTGCGTTGTAGAAGGGAATTCTTGGACCAAAAGTGAGTGGTGGATCCATTCGATGTTGATTGGCATCCAGCCAGCTCTTCTTGGTGTTTCTCTTATGTCATTTGTTTCCTAGCCCCGACCTGTTTCCAGACAGTGTTATTTTCATACTGGCTCTCAAGCTCTCTAACTAGTGGCTAGTCTACTGTTATCTTTGATTTTATGAACAGGCTCACTGGCAAGGCGCGGTGGCTTGGCTCTGTAGCTACTCAGGAGGCTGAGATCTAAGGATTGGTGGTTCAAAGCCAGCCGGGGCAGGAACGTCTGTGAGACTCTTCTTTCCATTTAACCATCAGAAAACTGGAAGTGGCTCAAAGTGGTGGAACGCTAGCCTTGAGTTTTCAAAGAGCTCAGGGACAGCATTCAGGTCCTGTGATGGACACCGCCTCCCCCCCCCAAAAAAAGCTCACTGACCACCTAATGCACAAATATTCTTCTCCTCCTCCTCCTCCTCCTCCTCCTCCTCCTCCTCCTCCTCCTCCTCCTCCTCCTCTTCCTCCTCCTCCTCCTCCTCCTCTTCCTCCTCCTCTTTCTTCCTCCTCCTTTCTTCTTTTGTTTTTTGCCTGTCCTGGGCTCAAACTCAGGGCCTTGGTGCTGTCCCTGTCTACTTTGAGCTGCAATCCTCAGATCTCATCCTTCTGAGTAGCTAGGATTGCAGCCATGAGCCACTGGTACCCAGCTCAAAGCACAAATCTAAAGAGATCCTGTCTTAAATAAAAATAAAGATACTTGTTAGCTGCTGGTGGTTCATACTCATAATCTTTAGTTCCTCAGAAGGCTGAGATCTTTGTTTGGAAGCCAGTCTGGGCAGGGTTGTAAGAAAGTCCTTGAGACTATGACATTCAGTTAACCACCAAAAAACTGGACGTAGGGCTGTGACTCAAATGAAACCTAAAGCATAATGCAGAGGACCTGAGTTCTAGTCTCAGTACACACACACACACACACACACACACACACACACACACACACACACACACACACACACACACACACACACACACACACACACACACACACACACACACACACACACACACACACACACACACACACACACACACACACACACACACACACGGAAAGCTCCACCAGAGGCAAAGCCTTTCTCTTCCTTTAGAATGGATCTTTGGCTCAGTTAAACCATATATGTCGTTATGTTCACTGGTGGCCATCATTGATCTGGCCCTAACCTTCCTTGCTTTCCATAACTCTTTGCAGTATACTTGGGTCATTCATCTGTTCACACTGTGCCCACCAGCGTACCACCTAGACAGGTCCTACCACACTTAGCCGTATCATCTTTGACTTTCAAGTTTCAGCTATTCACCTCTTTCCCCAAAGTGGGATTCATGGTCATCAGCCTTTAAACTGTGCTTCCTCTTGTTTACATTCTTATTGGTGTGACTGTGGTTAGTATCAGAGGTTCTTCTGTGTGCATGTTCATCACTAAACTCCAAATCCCTAAAGAATACAAGTTGTGCCTGATATATTTGTGTGGGCCTTGCCAAGTCCAGATAGTGCATTGAATTTTTGCTAGAGCAAGTTTAATTTAGTAAGCATGATGTTACCTACAAGGTGGTTAGGTATTCTTTCCAACTTTGGAACATCAGAGAGCAGTTGGTTGATTAATGCAATGTTGCAGCAGGAGTAAAATAATAATGACTCTTCCACATGTTTATGAAACTGGGTTAGTTTAATGGAAAGATGAGCTAACATAGATCATGATTATTTTGAAATAGGTTGCAGAGGAAAATTGCATGTTTGTTTTATAAGCATTTTCTAATTAAATCCTAGTTCAGGTTTGATTATGACAGTTGCTTTCTCTAGCTCTGCTCATTTTCAGCTCCCTTAGACATCTTTCAAACTGTAGGTTAATCTTCTAACTCATGGCCTAGAATTTTCAGTTTAAAACATTCTAACACTAAATCATATACACTAAGTAATGGCAACCTCGCTGACTACAAATTACTGATCTTGCTATTTATTATGCCCTACATAGACTGTTCATTCTTGCTAAGTGAACTACATTTAATTCCTATGTAATCAAGTTGTGTACGTATGACACAATAAAGAATAATCTGCGCTGGCTGAGAGTGCCTTATGCCTGTAACCTTATCTACTTGGGAGGCTGAGATTCACATGTGTCCAATTTTCTAGTATAAGAAGGTCTACAAGGCACAGGAATGTGCCTTGACAGGGAGTTAGAACCTCACTCAAATGTCTGGCCTGGAGCTGTTTTTTCAGTGCTTAAAGCTCCTGTCTAGCACGTGTGAGTATCGGGGTTTAATTCCCCTCTGCCCCCAATATTGTCAAAGAAAGAGAAAAATCTGGAATTTCTCATGGACATGAGATTATTGATAGCAATGGTACTCATAGCTTCGTGATTGTATATGTGCATGTCAAAAGTGGCCGTATCCAGTAGCTAGTTTTCCAGACACCATAACAAGCATGCCATTGAATAATCAGGTACCGTGGATCAAAGTTTTAAACTTACTTTTGCTTCTGAACTTGTTATTTAATGCAAATAAGGTGGAAGCTTACTGTATAAAATAAGTAAATAAATCATGGTGCTTTGTTTGCAAGTAAAGGGCAAAAAAAGCAGGTGAGTTTTAGAAATCAGGTCATGTGAAATGACCAAAACACAGATTATAGTCAGAAGTAAATGATGTGAAATATGACATTCCTTATTACTTATAAAAAGAATGTGGGGGCTGGGAAGGTGGCTCAGTGGTAGAGCACTTGCCTTGCATGCCTGAGGTCCTGGGTTCAATTCCTCAGCACCACATAAGCAGAAAAAAATAGCCAGAAGTGGCGCTGTGGCTCAAGTGGTAGAGCACTAGCCTTGAGCTGAGGAGCTGAGGGACAGCGCCCAGGCCCAGAGTTCAGGACCTACGACTGGACCCCGCTCCCCACCCCCCCCAAAATAAAGCATGTGTATGTATTGTAAAAGATCAAACACACTCACACAAAATAAAACGTATGGAGTTGAAGCTATTAATTAGATTTCCAACTTAACTAGATAATATTCCCATACTCTTAGATACTGACTATGCCAGCTGCGTATCATACTGTACCTTGACATGATGCTGTTTTCACATAATAGTAACCCTTGGATCTCCTTCCAGAGAAACTCACAAGGGCAGAGCTTGTTTGTTTTTTCAGTGGTATAGACTACAATTCAGTACCATGTGCTTAACATAAGCAAGTTTGCATTTAATCCCCAGTACCATAAGCAGCCAAACAATAGATACCAAATTTCCTTAGCATTTCTTTGAAGAGCAGATGTGAATTTTGCTTATAAATGAATCCTACACTTTTAGAGTCTAAGTACCAACAAAAGAAATGAACTCTTAAAAGGAACACTTTTACTCCTACGTGCTCAGGAGGCTTATATCTGAGGACCAAGGTTTGAAGCCAGCCTGAGTAGAAAAGTCTTGAAAACTCTTATCTCTAATAAACTACTAAAAAAATGCTGCAAGTGAACTTGTGGCTCAAGTGGTACAAGTGGTACAGAACTAGCCTTGGAAAAAAGTGCTCAAGGACAGCACTCAGGTCCTGAGTACAAGTTCAAGGATGGCACAGAAAAGAAAAAGAAAAAAACACATTTTTTCTAACTCCAACAGTAACAATTATACATCTAAATATGGAAATGCAATATCAGTCATTTTGAAAGGAGATCACTATTGCATGTGTTAACCACACAGACACTTTGCAGTTAGTCTAAAGTCAAGTCCAGTATCATTTACTTTTCTGTGATGTTACATGGATGAAATATTCTACTCCTGTACATCTCATCTAAAATTGAGTATCGTAGTATATATTCACAGCAACATTATGAGCATTAAATGAGATACAGTATGGAAAGGAATCAATGTTATATCAGAAAAATAATAAATGCACAATAAGTTTTTTTCTTGTGGCTTTCTACCAGTACTGGTAGAGCAGTGCTGAATTCAAACTCCAGTACCTCAAAACAACACTGGGGGAAAAAAATAGAAGAATACATGGCTAGTAAGTAATGCCTTCTGCTTCCTGACCCCATGGCCAGCCAGAAGCCATGCTGGTTGTTGATGTGTTACCTATGCCATCTACAAAAAATCCAGAATTGGAATTAGTGATTCATCCTATTAAATATAATAAGTGCCCACTTTTTATGTATTGTAATAAATGGGTGAAGATCTCTAGCATCTGTAATCCACAAACATCCCTATGCTCTAGCAAAAAGAGCAACCTGGCAAAAATTGGACTACCATAAACTGTTTCAGCTGCAATTAGTTTAGTGAATGAAATAGAATCGAGTAGATGTGTGGGGGGGGGGGGGGGGCGGGGGCGGCTCCAGCTGGGAAGGTAAGCGTTTAGGAGGCCTTATTTGAACAGAGATATAAATGATCAGCCAGTCATCGGAAGAGCTGGGGAAGAATTGTGCTATGCGGAAGCAAAGAACGGTAGGCAAGACTTGGGTGAATTCCCAGAACAGAATACTCATTCAGGAATTGAGAACATGCAACTCGAAAGAAAGCTGCAGGCCAAAGACCGATAGGTGAGCCTAATCAGTCCCCAGGGGAAACATGGAAGGACACAGACTGTCTGCTTGCAGACAGTCCTATGATGTAGTCGCAGACATGGGGTGAATGCTTCCTGAAGAAAGTTTAGCAAGGGTAGCAACCATGATCAGACCACAGACCAAATCAGGCAGCCATAGAGAGTAGCAAGATAGGTTTCCACAGAGGAAAGAAATATATTTTGCTCAGGGAGTCCACGTATTGATTGTATTTCTTTCTTCTGCTTGCTGATCAAAAAACTATAGCAAGTATTGAATTTCAAAATGGTCCCTTTTGTTTGCTCTAAAATAAGCAATAGGATGTAACTGCTTTCAAAGACTTGAGCAAAATCAGAATTGATTCAATTTATAGCCCCTTTAGAATTAATGTACCAAAATAGCATTTGAGAAACTATGTTAAACAAACCATATCATAGTTGACAACTTGCTCTTTTTCTCCAAGACTACATTTTATTTGATGCTAAGAAGCTGTTTAACAAAGTACCTGCAAGTATTAGGATATATATTTAGGGCTACATACAGTTAATGCTAATGTTAATACTAATGGTAATCACAGGAACTTCACTTAACATTTTGGCCAGTTAAAGGATAATCACTCTTCCACGTCCTAACACCTATAATTAACTGCTAATCTATACTGCAATCTTTTTATTAAGGTTTTGATGGGGGCTTCAACTGAGGGCCTTGTTCTAACTATAGACAAATGTTCAACCATTTGAAGACATAATTCTCCCACTTCACAAGGTTTGTAAGATAGGTTCCATTCTCTGCAGTTTTACAGATAGGATAACTGGCAATCCAGTAATAGTTACAAAACCCAAACGTGGGGCTCAAAGAAATCTAGTAATTTCCATTACATGTTATGGAAGCTATTTAATTTGACACATCTGATTCTTGCATTTCCCTCAGGAATGAACAGAACAGATCATGACGTGTGTTACTATGATGAATTCGCTTTTCTTCTACCTGAGGCCACCTTCTGCATTTGTTCACTGGGTCCCATCCCTCCTTTCCCCATGAAAGGCTTCTCTCAAGGACTTATTTTACAATCAAACGTTATTTTCCACTCCACTATTTCCATCCATCTATAGATAAACCATCTGCCTGAAAAGGAAGAGAGGAGAATCCCTGTGTTGTCTGACACTTTTATTCCCCTTCTTCCCTTCAGGATGAAATTTCTGGAGTTCATTATCCAATCTGGCCCTCCCCCAGCTCTTCTTTCATTATCTCTGGAAGCCTCTCCTTGGGACCCCACCCTGGTAATCCACTAAAGCTGCTCTTGGCAAGGTTGCTGTGACTTTCCATGCCAACCACAGCACTTCCTGAGCTCTCCCACTTGACCTAAGGACACAACCTTCATGTTGCTTTGTCTAGCCACTACAACCACTACAAGCACATGTGCACACACACACACACACACACACACACACACACACACTCCAGCCCTGCAGAACCTATTCTTTACAAGTATTATCCATCCTTGTGGTTATTATATTTGCTTCTGTTATTGATTGCCTCTTCCATAAACATTCAGCATCTGTTGTTCCACTGTATATCAATTTCCCAGCACAGTATCCAATACTCAAGATGTGTTTAGTGAGAAAAGAATGGATGAGTGAAGGAATGTGTGAGTGAGTGATTTTCATGCAAATTCACTGAATTAATTTCCCCAAGAATCATCTTTGCATTGCTTTTGCTTAACATTCTGTTACTACATTATTACCATGCCTTTAAAAGGCCCAGAGTCTGCTCGGCCCTTCAGATTTAGAAATGTATTTTCTTACTTCATTCAACTTAACCAACCTCAATAAGGATATGTTTCTCCTTTACAGAGCCGAGCTCATGGCTAATAACCTTCTTATTGGTTTATGTAATTAATACCTGTGAAGTACTCAGATCCATTCTTGGGCCAATCTAAAGTGTCTAATTCTTGGGTGTCTTAATTGTTATCATCCGTGAACATGGACAAGGGTAATAAAAATGAAATAATGATTAATCATATAAGGTATCATTAAAGTTTTGACTTACTCATGTCAAATTTAATCAAAATGGTGCTGCTAAATGATCATTTTGATTATAATTATATAATCTTGAGATATTTTTACTAATGAATGATCTAAGTGAGAGACAATACCAAGAAAATCTTCACTAAAATTTATTGCAGAAGCCATTACGATATTACAATTTTAAACAAAATAGGGAGATTGATCATGGGATTTGCTGTCGAAACTTTGCTGTGAAACTTTAGAGACTTAAAAGGCTCTGAGAAGTCCTGCAACAAAGAAACATTCTTCACTTTATTTAATGGGGGTTCTTATCTTTACCTATGTCATGTTTGGGGGTTCACTTTATTTTTGGCCATTACCAACATATAGCCCAGGCTGCCGTCAAATTTGAGATTCTCCAGCATCAGCCTGTGCATCGCTGGATTATGATTTACAGGGTTTGCACCATGGTGCTAGTCTGACCTGCTTGCCTGCCTGCCTGCATGTATGCATGCATGCATGCCTTCCCTCCCTCCCTCCCTCCCTCCCTCCCTCCCTCCTTCCTTCCTTCCTTCCTTCCTTCCTTCCTTCCTTCCTTCCTTCCGTCCTCTTGGTTTGAATTCAGAATCTCAAGGTCCCTCAGCACCCTCTCTTTCTGTGACAAGTCCAAAAGCTCTTTTGTTTGTGGTGCTTGAGTCAGGCCTTGAGCCCTGTCCCTGAGCTTTTACTCTCAAGGTGAGTGCTCTACCACTTGATCCACAGCTCCCCTTCTGTGTTTCTTCTGATGGTTTGTTTTTTCTTTTGTTTTTAGTTGAGTTTATTGGAGATAAGAGACTTGGGGCCTTTCCTGCCCAGGCTGGTTTCTAATGCAGTCCTGAGATCTCATCCTCCTAAGCAGCTAGGGTTTCAGGCACAAGCTACTGAAGCCTGGCTCCTTGTTTTGCTTTTAAAAGTATAGATCATGACTTTATTTACCTAAAGCTTCGAGGTAGCTGGGAGCACAGGCACAGAGCAACATTTCTGGCTTATTGATTGGAATCGAGGACCTGCTCATGTTTTTGCCTAGCTTGCCCTAAAACCGCATCGTCTTGACTTCAGCCTCCTAAGTGGCACCTGACCCAGCTCACTTAGACTGAAGCTTTGCTTTTCATGACTCCACGGTTTCATTTCACCTTGACTGGAATTCGAACTGAGGGTGTTGCACTTGTTCGACTTGCCCTCTACCATTTGAGGCATGCCTTCAGTCCAGTATTTTGCTGGTTACTTTTAAGATAGCATCCCTCAGACTATTCTGCCCAAGCTGGCTTTGAGCCAGGATCCTCCAGTTTTCAGCCTCCTCAGGAGCTACAACAAGAAGCATAAGCCACTATTGCTTGGCTACCTTTTTCGTTTTCGTGGCTTTTAAAATTGAATTTCATTTCAAGTTCTGTTGAACTACTTGCTGAAAATTAAGTTAAACGTGCTTGACCTTCACTATCTGAACAGTAGAACTAGAAACAATTTTAGTGGTTAATTTTTCCAATGTTTGTGTCTTTCTCTGCTTCGTACAGTGCTGCATTCAACTCTTCGCCCTTTCTAAATCCTGAGCTCTTTCCCTTCTTCATCCTAGTCCTCAAAGAAATATCTTGTGTCTCCTGTTTGCTACAAGTCTCTTGAATCCATCTCATTATCCTCACAATTAGCACTGACAGCTCTCTGGCAGACTTGCACAGGTGAATGCTCCCCATACGTCCAGATTATACTTACCTTTTAATCCAGCATGTATATTTGTAAATTAATTTATTGTTATTATAGAGGTGATAGACAGAGGGATTACAATTCCATGAATCAGGGAGTGAGCACAATGTCTTTCATACAATGTCTTCTGTTCCCTCATTGCATATATTTTTATGTGAAAATCTCTTTTTTTCCCCCTATACCATTCACCAAAATGTACCATGACTGGCAAGGAATGTTCTAGGCTTTTGTAGAAGGGTACCTAAGGTCTCTGACAGTCATTGCAGGGACCACAGAATAGAAATTGTTCATGTCATCTTTATAACGGACAATTCGAACATCCTTATCCTTCTCACTAGCATTGTTCTCTTCAGTATTATGAGGGTTTGAAACTGCTGCTTGGGTAAGTTTCCTTCCACAGACAGTCTTGGCTTTATCTTCCCACTCAGTCCTAAATAGAAAAATGATGTCATAAACAAGTGTATGTTCATTGACAACATTTTGGATAAAAGTGGATGAGGATTACAGGCAGAATAAGAAACCCAGAGACCCAGGTTTTCTTTGAGAGATAGACTTATTTCTCCATCTATTCCTGCTTGCACTTAACAAACAGGCAGTGAGCCTGTCATTTACAGGTACTTGGCTTGGTGGCAGTCAGTGTGGGTGTAATTATTCAGGTACTTATCTGGGTGATAGTATTGCTGTAATAGTCTAGGGACTTAGCTAGGTGACAGCAAATGATGATTCACACAGATTTGGTCACAGGGGATTTGCTATGGTATGATGAAAAAATGTTCTAAATAAAATGTGAGCCAATTCCCCAAGCTCTTTAGCTTTACCACTCTGGTAAGGCCAGCCTGCACAGCATACAATAGCAAACCTTAACTGGAATACAGTCTAGTTGCCTTGGAACCACTCTTCTGTCCCATTTGGATTATTAAACTTTAATAAGGCTTGCTGCAGTTGATATTCATCGGCAGGTGTCTAAGTCATTGACAGCATTTCATAATTTCCTGTAAGCGTAGTCAATAACATTCTTTGCAAAGAGAGGAAGAAACTTGAAATTGAATCTTTTCTGTGATGAGGAAAGTCTATTATTCTCCTCAAGGAATCTTTCGTACATACCCATTATTTGCCCAGCACTTCTTTGGCATTTGTCTTGGTACTTCCTTGGCAAACTGAAGTAGCTCAGTATGGATGTTTTAAGAACATAGATCATAGAGTGTTTGTTTGCTTTATCATTTGGTGAAAATGTGAAGTTTCAAGTCCAGATCATTTGTTTGTTTTCTTTGTTTGGCCTTGGAAATGTCAACGAAAGCATTAAGGAATTCATAAAGGAAAAGAGCCAATGTCAAGGATGAGTAAAAAAGCATGAGTGAAATCTAGCCATCAATCTCTTTATTTATTGGAATGGTGGCTGTCATTCCAGCCTCACTGTGCGTCAGGATGGAAACCATGGTATTTCATGGGCACCAATTGCATATTTCTGGTTCTTGAGGATTTTATGATAGCCCTGATTATTACTTTTCCTTACCAGCAGAGATCAGCTTTTGAATTCAACACATTTTTAGAGCTGATTGGATATTTAGCTTACTTTCTAGATTTGGAAGGTTGTTCTTTACTCACACATGATCTATTATACACACACACACACACACACACACACACACACACACACACACACACACACACACACACACACACACATTTCCACTGTTAAATAGAAGGCATATGTTGAGGACGAGAAGATAGATGGGGCATAATGAGCTTGTATAATTAAAAACAGTAACAATAATCATAATAAAATTAACTGCCTCCACCTGGGAGGGACATGTTTTTATCTGATAGACATCCAGCTGTAGCAAGATTGGTACAAGTTTGCATTTAATAAATGACAATTGCTGTTAAATTAGGTAGTGTGTGTTGTTAAACTTTGAAATGATATAGAGGTAGGCAATAATAAACAAGGGAGCTTATTTAAAATTGGTTCCGCTTAATTAGAATTCAATTTAACTAAAGCTTTGTGCTCTTAAAAACAAAATCCTTTCTCAGGGTTTAACTGCATCCTCCTGTAACTATTTAGAACTTTAGGGGAGTTAAGGATTAATTTGCCAAATGTATACAATATAATACCCATGTATTTTGGAAACAGAGAAACAATGTGACTTTCATAAATATATTGGAAGTGTCAAATTTTGAAATAACCACAACCAAGTTAGATTTTGATTGCTGTATTAATGTAAGTTATGGTTCATTTTTATGGGAAACAGCACAATTTATGGTAGCCTTGCCTAGGTGAAAATTTGAGATATTTATTGCTACCTCTTTTTTAGTTTTAGCCTAGAGATATATTAGTAATTCTGTGCATAGTTAAATTAACTTTGGCAAATCCCATTGTTACACGGTCCTCCTGAATTATCAAGGTATCAATAGCTGACCTCTTTTCATCTGTTTTCCTGTTAATAGTGACTACTGGACTAGATGAGAGGAAAGTGAATTCCATAGTTGTTCTGCTGTGGTATGGCTGTCCCTTTGCGTAGAATCTTAAAAAGTATGCAAGGATCCAACAGGTTAAGGCTATTGCAATTCCTCGTTTTGGTAATTCTAGTCGAGTTGAAAATATCGTTTTGACACAGCTGATGGGAGGAATAGATGGAGCTATGGCTACCTTCTGCAGGATAATATAGTAGTCATCAGAAAATAAAGGCAACTATGTAATAAACACGGACACCTTGTACTAACCTGATGTCATCAAAGAGAGAATGTGTATGACTTCTATCACAGATTTTAGTGCTCTTTGTCTGGGCCTATATTCATCATGTTTGATGAATACAATCTAACCTAGGATTTCAAACATTATGTATTTTGCACATTCTAAATGTTATTTAGGATTCTAAGCATTATTGTGATTATAGCCAGATGGCTTATTGAACTAGGCATAGAAACCAGACTCCCAGGAACATCCGTTCATGTATTTGCTAGCTGAGTCTTGGCAAAGAGAGTACTGTGGTCCCAAATGATCACAACCATGATCCCACATTCAGGTCTCTGAAACCTGAGCTCCTTGCCACGTCACAATTTTCAGGTCAGATAGATCTGCCCATGCCTAGTCAATAATGAAGAGCTTGCTCACCTCTGAATTCCAGAAATTTAGCATCCAGGCAATCGCTTTGGGATATTATGGGGAATATTAGCCTCATGCAGTTCAGCCATATCTAGCTAATTGACATCACTAAGTTGCCATTACTTCCATTTACTCAACTTATGAAGCCATTACAGCAACCAAAGGAAAAGCACCAGAACCGTTTTCCATGGTGATGTTGAGAAATACATGCACCTAATACCAGTTGTATTGTTTCTGAAAGTATAGCTTGTCTTCACTTATGACAGGATTGTGTTTATGGGTGGAAAATGTACTGAGTTAAGTTTCTCTGTCAGAAATGTTGTGACCTGCTCCATGTAAGGTCAAGGTTATGGCTTTATGTATTAGAGACCTCTGATATCACTCACGCCCCTTGTGGGGCTAATAGAAGGGTAACTTGCTTTCTCCTTCAGAATTGAGCCTGAAGTTGGAATTAGTTCATAATGAGAATTCCATAATCTAAAACTAACTTAGAGAAGAATATAAACTTCACCATTACTGGCATATCTCTCTGTTCGCCTTTCCAAGTAAGTGCCTTTCCAAACATTTACAGTAAATTCCTCTCATGCCCTGGTTGATAATAAATGTTGGTAGTCTCTATGAAAGGAATTTTTAAAATATCACTCCCTCCCTGTAAATTTAAAAGTGATAGTACATTTGGTATTCAACATCGGTACTTCATATTACCGTTGGAAGTGGCCCTCTCAATTTCCTTAACCTGGCTCCCCAGAAGTCTGACTGCCATTCAGCCTTTGATCTGGGATGATCCAAAATGTAGACATTTTTGGCAGATTTGACAATGGCTTTCAAATAAATAAATAAAAGGAAATGCTAGATGGCTGACGACCCAAAACAGATGTGTTGGTGTTATGACTTATTGACTGTGTTTATTTTACAGAACATATGACATGCGTGTATTTTGTTGTTGTTGGAATGAAAAAGGGAGAGCCCCAGTCTGCTTGCTTCTCTTTCCCTTTATTATATTTTCATCTGAACACTGGAGAGAGCAACGTGCACCAGGCTGAAGGCAGTTACCACAAGAAAATAATAACCTGGACTTGATTTTTTTAATTTTCATTTACTTTTGAATATTGTTTCATTATCTTTAAGTAGATTTACAAAGCAGTTGATGGATACAGTGTGTCTTGATCAGTGATACCCTTTTCAACATCCTCACCCCTCGCTGGGTCTTTTTAAAGTGTACTTATTTATTTATTTTTGTGCCAGACCTAGGGCTTAACTTCAGGGTCTGGGTGCTGTCCCTGAGCTTTTGTGCTTAAGATTAGTACTCTACCTTATTTACCCACAGCACTATTTCTGGCTTGTTTTGTTTCTTATGGGTAGTAATTTTTGAACTCAGAGTCACAGCTGTCCTTTGCTCCAAGGATGCCTCTCTACCACTTGAACCACAGCTCAGCTTCCAGTGATTTTGCTGTTGATTGGAGATAATATGATGGACTTTTCTAGCCTCGATTCACAATCCTCAAATCTCAGCCAGGATTAAAAGCATGAGCTACTGCCTCCTGGACATTTATCATACCTTTATCATGAAAATACTTGCTTATAGTTTTGTGAGGCTCCTGGAGAATTGTGGAGAATTCTGTGTCAAGGGAGGGTGAAGTCTAAAACAAAACAAAACAAAAAATTGGACTGACCAGTATGCATGGGCCAGAGATAGGATAGTATAAGCAGGCAATTTGTTTTGAATTCTTAATTTTTTTAATATGAAAGAAGAAAGGGAAGAGGCATGGGGTACTGGGTATGGGGCTTGAACTCAGGACCTGTGCATTGTCCCTGAACTTTTTTGCTCAAGGCTAGAGCTCTATTACTTTGAGCTACATCTCTCCTTCTGACTTCTTTGGTGTTTGATTTGTGGTAAGAGTGTTACAGATTTTTCTACCTAGGATATAGCTGTGAACCTGATCCTTAAACCTCAGCCTCCTAACTAGCTAGGATTATCGGCATGAGCCACCAGCACCCAGCTACTCTTCTGTCCTTATGAAAGATGGATTATTTTTTTCTAGTTATACTGTAAAAATAACTGAAAGGAAAGAAATACACTCTGTTATTACGCTGTCAAAAGCTACCATCATGCCCTCATGTACTCTTGTGACAAAGTGTAAAAAGCCATGTTAAAGGACACATAAGGGAGATGATACCTATAACTCCTACTGCTGGGAAGTGGCCAGGGAAAGATAATGGCCTGGGGCTGGTCTAGGTGAAAGTAAACTGAAAAGTAAAGTGAACGGAGACATCTCTTCCCAAGAACCAGCAAAAGAAGAGGCAGGAAGGGAAAGGGGAAGGGAGGGGAAGAGTTGGCAAGGGAAGGGAAAGGAAAGGGAAAGGGAAAGATTGGAGGGGAGGGAGAAGGGGGGATGCAAGTTAAAAGTATAAGAGTGCAAGCCCTCCATGTCAACCATTATGAGGAAACGACATCTATGAAAACAGAATTGTTTCTACTAAGGCTTTAATTAATCAATATTTTAAGCATCTCTTTTCACACTACAAAACTAAAGGTAGCTAGCTTCTTAGGAACTTGAGATTAGTGAGTAAGACATCCTGTATTGGCAGTACTGATTACTTCATCATCGTCGTCATCATCACCATCATCATGATCATCATCATCTTTAAATAGGTGTACAAGGAGATTTCATTTCAACCTGTCCGTTCATGAGTACAATGAATCTTCATTTTGATTAAACTATTTTCATTGCTATTACAAAGGTGATGGACAGTGTAGGGGTTCAGTGGACCTCCTTTCAGCTATTTTTGATCAGGTATCTCGCAATCTCTCCAAGGATGACTCTAGTACAATATGCTGTTCATTCATGGATGTTGCACATACCACTTGAAAATTGGACGTTTTTAGTTAAGAAGTCAATTTAAATGGGAAATATACAGAGGAATTGTCTTTTGTTGTCATTATTATTCTAGTTCTGGGGTTTGAATTCAGGAACTCATGCTCTTGCTGGGCTTTCCCCCTCAAATCTGGTCATCTACCACTTGAGCCTCATTTCAGTTCTGGCTTTTGTCTGATTAATTGGAGTTCAGAATCTCCCAAACATGTCTGCTTGGGCTGGCTTTGAACCTCAGTCCTCAGATTTCAACTTCCTGTCTAGCTAAGATTACAGGCATGAGGCACCAGTGCCTGGCAAGAAATTTTCATTTTATTGGAAATTCTCGTAACAGTTGTCAAGCAAGTGATTTCATAATTATCATTGGTTTCTCTATTCCTTTAAAAGTGAAGCCAACTTCATTTGCATTTGGTATGCTTGGAAAGCATATAAAATGGATTTTCATTTGTGTATGGTTATATAAAATTAAATATGGTTGCTTATAACTGCATCTATTATTTTCAGTGCATTATTAAAATGTCAAAAGAACATTATAAATTACTTCATAATGCTTGGCTTACTAGCCAATGGTATGTACAGAAAATTACAATACAGAATAAGTTGTTGTAGGGTTGAAAAGAAAGATTTCTGGGCAGGAGGAAGACAGACTAAAGTGGCAAAAGATAGAAATTTAACTTAGTGGTCACAAAAGTTTTTGTTCTACTTCCAATGGTCCTCCTGTCTGCCCCCCCCTTCCCCAGAAGTAGGTGTGTATATTAAATCTTTTTCATCAGCCATCCTTTTTAGGCCAAGTAGCATAGAATGAGAATAATGAAGATATTCTTATGGATTGCATTTTGTTGGTCAAGTCTGAATGTTTCGAGCATCTTTACACTGAGTTCGGCTTCCGTCCACGTACTGGTATTCACATATGTACACACAAGTGCATGTCCAATGTACTGATACTCACATATCCAAATCTGTATGACTTTAAAAATAATTTTTAAATAAATCATTAAGGCATTGTACAGACGGGCTACCATTTCATAAGTCAGGTAATAAGTACATCCTTTACTTCCTCCTAGTCTCCTCCCTCAGCAATATGTAGGGTTTTTAGGTCTAGTTTTCTCCTCTGAGCGAAAATGTACCATACTTTGTTTTTTGAGCTTGTCTTTTGTCTTGCTCAATATAATGTCCTTCCGTTGCATAATTTAGCTAATAACCTTACTTCCTTAGAATTACTGAAAGTCAGCTCAAAAGACAGTGTGGTTTTTAAGTGTAAAAAGTTGTTCCTCTGCTTACCTTAATTGTTCTCAGTGCACAGTACAAAAAATCCTGGAACTAGAAGCAGAATTCCATGGAGCCTGTAACCTCCTCACACGGGCGGTGCTGCTTGCACAGTAGATCATGGAAAACAAGGGTCGCACATACTCATTTTCTGGGTGACAATTTGGTAGCCTCAGAAATTTGGTAGCTTGTTATAGGATGATTCCTGGCATGAGTACCATGTATCCTCCAGGTTTCTCGCCCCCATAGAACAGATCCTTGTTTAAAAACATCTCCTGCCTATGTCATTCATGTCCCTTGGTAAGGCAGAAAGGGTTGCTTCTTTTATTGCCCAGGTCTAATTCAGTTTCATATAATTAATTTCCATGTCTCACCTTACTCAGATGAACTGACTGCAGGAACAAATAAGATTTAGTCATCTTGTTCTGGCTGGTGGTTCTATGGTTGATCTGTTTTTTTTGTTCTTTTTTCTATCTTGTGGGGGATCAGGTAGGGGAGAGAAATGGAGACAGGAAGGGTGAACAAATGCAGGCATGGTACTCAGTAAACACTATGTGGAAAATGAGCTACGCAACTTGTGGGCAGGGACAGAAGGAGGAAACTGAGGGACAGCGAAGGAAGGGGTGACATTCCCCCCAAAACAAATGTACCCATTACCGACTTATGAAACAGTAACCCTGCTGTACAACGCCTTAATCACAATGATAAAATTCCGTTTTTAAAAAAGGTTTAGTAATCTGTTAGGCCACAGATGGTTCGCCGCATGTATACAGTGACTTGGTTCTCTGTGAGCATGCACCAAGAGCTTTCTCAACCAAGTTAGTCGAGTTAGGCTCCACACCACTGGCAGCAGTGTGGGTGGCTACTTGTTCCTCATCTGTGTTTTATTGCAGACTTGTCTTTTTCTGGTCTCATTTCTGGTTCCTATTTATCATTTTTCCTCTGGATTACAATGATTGAAAAGATTTCTAAAATTGCTTCAAATAGCAATATATTTTAGCATTGTGGATCAAACATCTCATATGAATGCTAAGGTAATTTCTAAAGATGCTTTTGTTTTGTGTTGGGGGGATGGCCTATATGTTTATTTCTAGGCCAACCACATCTATTACTTTTAATGAACCCAGCTTTGTGGAAGAATGAGATTTAGTTTGGAAATGCTGCTAGTCAGAATGTCCTTGAGCTTTAGGAAGATGAACAATTCTGTCTTCCTCTCTCAGCTACCAGGTCAGCTACCAACCTACTCTTCTCAACCTCCTTCATTTATCTCTGGGAGTTCTGTATCCATGCACTATGGAGAATAGAACAACCATGATATAGGTAAGAACTTTCAGAAAGGACTGTAGGATATCCTGAAGGGTGATATCTCAGACAAAAAAGCAAATGGGGAGAGGAGCAGCAGGGGAATTCAGTGATTTTGTAGATAAATATTCCTTTCTAAACCATCATCTCTTTTTATCACATACATATGGTCTGATCCATACTTGATATCCCCACTTCCTGTTTATACCATGTTCTGGTTAAATGATATGGGCATATTATTTAATGTATCTTAGATTCTTGATCTTTAAAAATACACATAACATCTACACTGTGGGTGTTGCTCTTAATTACCATAATAGAATTCATACCATTTTTCTGCTTCCTTACCCCCCCCTCCCCATTCTGGAACTTGAACTCAGGGCATGGACACTGTCCTTGAACCTCTTTATAATCACAGTTAGCACCCTACCACTTGGGTCACAGCACTACATGGGCTTTTTCTGAGTAGTTTATTGTAGATAAGAATCTCACAGACTCTTCTGCCTAGGCTGGCTTTGAACCATGATCCTCAGATCTCCGCCTCCTGAGTAGCTAAAATTACAGGCGAGAGCCACTGGTGCCTGGCCATTTTGCCTGCTTTTTATATTACAAGAATGCTCCATCATTTTATTCATAACCCTTTAAGACAACTTACTAAGCATTGTTAAAAAATAAAGTAATACAATTTCAAACTTAAGTCTACTAGCTAAAAAAAATGTTCACACTATTTTAACAACAAAACATGGTTTAATTCCACCATTCTAATCTTAAGCTCACAAACCTGTCTTGGGGTACATGATTTAATTAGTAAACCAATACAAAGTGGCCTTTTCTGACATTCACAGCCCTAGGAAAAACCAGTTTCTTTTTTATCTTTTAATAACAATGCTTATGAGGTCATATAAATTGATTTTTGTAAGCCATATATTAAAAATACAGCAACACGTGTACATTTAGAGGCTCAATGAAAAAGACTACTTGGGGTTTATGTGAAAGGATCTGGCATGGATTTCTTAATATATTCTGCCTTTAGTTATTAATTTTAAAGTTGGCACTCAATTAAGTGAAGCTTTTTTTTCCATACCAGACAATACTTAACCAATTGTAGACATATTATTTCAACCCAAAAATATCATTATTTCCTATATTTCTGGAAAAAAATATGCCTCAGAGCCTTTTTCTTCATAATACTCAGTACACTCCTCTCCTCCATGCTCCAGTCAGGTTTAATTCTCAGATTACTCAGCATTTGGGAGAAATGTCCAGGTTTTCTTTTAAGTTAATATGTTTTGGTTGCTGGGTATTTTGTACTAACTCAAACCCCCTGTACATTGCTAATTGTTTCATGTGAACCCTATAGATCTTTAGCAGCTGTTTTTTGTGTTTTTTTCCCCCCAACTCACAAATTCAGTCCATTTACTTTTGAGACTTTGGTCATAAACCACACAGGGGCATGGATGTCAGATTTACTTGTAGATAGGATAATGATGGTGTCCCTGTAGTCTTCAGCCCTTATGAGGTCAGGTCACAGTGTATCTCCTCTTTTCTCCTTGTATTTGTCAGCTGGGACTGTCTTATAGACTAACTCGGACTGGGAGGATTAAGCAAAAGAAACTGATTTCTCTCATTCCAAGGTCAACGTAGCAGTAGAGCTGAGCTGACATGTAGATAGCTACTTTTTCACATGGCCTACATGACCTCATTCTTAGGGGCCAGAGTAGAGAATGGAGAGAAGGATCGTGAATAAACCAATCACTGATGTGTCTTCCCATTATTTTTTAGAAATCCAGTCCTATCAAGCCCTACGCTCTTGAATTCACTTAATTTGAGGTGCCTCATTCAAGACCTTATCTAGAAACACAGCCATACTGAGTGATCAGAGCTTTTCACATAAGGAATTGCAGGGTGGGGAAGGGGGGCTCTATTTGAGAATATGCTAAATATTTCTCCTGATCTCTGCTTCCCTGCTCACTGCAAGCTCCATACTCAGAGTGCTGATCTCCATAATCTGTCTATGGACCCCCAGGTCCGCTGGCTTCTGGCTAGAAACCGGTGTAAGAGGCCAAAGGGGTGGAGTCATAGTCTCCCTGCAGTTGGCCTGGGGCCTGTGACCAAGTGGTAAAAACCCTTGGTCTCCAGTCCCAGTGCCTCCTTCTCCTGAAATCTCTTCAGACTTGGGGATGGTTAATGTGCCCACACTGTCCTTTGAGGTTTCCATGCTCATTTATAAAATAATTCCCCCAAAGTCTCCATTTAAAACAGGGATAGTATCCGCTCAGAAAGGGACATTTTTCAACCGAGTATTGTGCATTATTTTCTCATAGAAGGTCTCTCAGCCTAGCCAGTGGACACCTCTGGGGAGCGTTGGCTGATACAAGGTCCTTGTTTTACCCCCAAAGAACTCTGTTGTGAGAGGTAATGGCTCATCCTTTGGATACTTGTTCAGTTTCGAGCTCTGATATTGCGGCATTTCAGAGACACATTTGCTCATGTATAAAATAATGATGATACAAACTGGGACCCTGCAGAACCATGGTTGGACAGGGCTTAGCACAGAGAGGGGTTCCAGTCCTTCTGTGGCTGAAACCCATGTTGATCATCACTGCACATTTATCTCTTCAGAAGTGCCCCTGTGTTTCCTGTCTTAAGAGAGGAATTAGTGATTGGCTATCTATAAACATAATTTGAAATCCTGTAAACTTGGTATAAAATTCAAAATACAAGTTTTAATCTTGGCAAACTGATACGACACAGTATCCCTGTAAGATAGGCTCACACACTCCGTGCTGGTGGCTCATGCCTGTCATTCTAACTACTCTGAGGATCATGGTTCCAAGCTAGCCTAGGCAGGAAAAGCTGTGGGACTCTCATCTCCAGTAAACTACTCAGAAAAAGCCAGAAGTAGCACTTAGCTTATATGGTAGAGCACTGGCCTTGAGGAAAACAAGCTCAGGGACAATGCCCAGGCCCTGACCAACCAAAAAAAAAAAAAAAAAAAGATAGGGGCTGGGAAGGTGGCTCCATGCTTACCTTGCATGCTTGAGGCCCTCAGTTTGATTCCTCAGCACTGCATAAACAGAAAAAGCCAAAATTAGTGCTGTGGCTCAAGTGGTAGAGTGCTAGCCTTGAGCTGGAGAGCTGTGGAACAGTGCCCAAGTCCAGAATTCAAGTCCTATGACCGACCATGGAAAAAAGAAAAAGACAGGCTCATGATAATTTTTAGCATACGGACTTCTGCATGAGTATACACGTTCACACACACACACACACACACACACACACACACACACACACACACACACACACACACACACACACACACACACACAGAGTCACACAGTCTCACACACACACATCTTTTTCTTAAACCAATCCTGTATCTTTTTATATCCTACCATTAACATACTAGTACTTTATGAATATTTTCTTATTGCGTATTGACATAAAACAATTTCATAATATTTTAATAAGAATTTAAATATGAACAGTCACAGATTTATACTGATAACCAAATAAGATTGTGCACTTATGAGTTTTTATTTTTTTGCTTTCTGGTTCTTAATTCTCTCAAATGGTGCTGGTTAAACTAGGTGCCATCATCTGCTATGTTCTGCTGCCCTGTCTAGGTAGGGCCCAGGTGACCATGCTTTCCGATTGCAACAGAGCCCCACAAGTGTCTGCAAGAGGAAGCATACAGCTGCGGGAATCAGAGTATCGCTGTTCGCGAGCTATGTTGTTCTCTGAGGTCTGGATATAAGGCACACAATGGTAGCTCACACCAAGGTGACACTGTAACTTGAGGTTACATACCTACTGTCTTAGGAGAGGGAAGCATGGGGAGCCCAGCTTAACTGTCATCTAGCAACAACAGCAACTAGCAGCTCATCTGTCTGTCTCTGTCTCTTTCTATATGACTTCTCCTGTTCTTTTATGGTCATATTGCATTTTTCCAAGAAATCTTTGTTTATTTTAGTCAAATCATGTGCTAACTATTCAATCTCTAAGGATGCAAGTTCAGGAAGAGTCTAATCCTGGATACTATAGGGGTTTTGTTACCTGCTCATTTTCTTCTAGAAGGTCCAAGACAACATTTCAAACACTTCCTCCCATCGAGGAAGAAAGAGTCTCAGCCATACCAGTAGTATGACTTTGTGTCTCACATTCTAACTAGAAAGTATTGGGCTTAGTCTAGATGTTCTCCAATATGCCTTCTAGCTTCAAAATAAACAGATTCTTAGGCATGAATCTACAAATGCTCTACATTTTGGCTTATTTCTACATTTTCTCCTGAAAATATTTTATGCAACCAAATAAATGTTTATTGCTTCTGTGTTCTTCTTGGCTTCTATTTATTACTTAGTTGGGACTTGAAACTACCATGTGTGGGCATCAAGGATGTGACTCTATCTCTTAGTCTTATAAGAAAAACTGAATGAATCTGGTTGAAGAAAGTAATTTATGAACTCGCGTATTTGTAAATTACAGTAGATAATACCCCACTCCTAAGTTTTGTAATGAGTATTCACTTATTAAAGACCTTATGAAGTTTTGCAGTAAAGAATTTTTTTTAACATGTATGTTCCCAAGCCTACATGATCTTGGGATTCTGTTTTTTTATAGTTGAGTCATCAACAGTCCTTAGTAACTGGGGTCTGTACAATGCATGGGAGAGACATAGTCTCTGTGTGTATTTCCATAGAACCTGCTCCTATGGCTTATTGACAGTAGGATTCAGCATAGATATATAACATACACCTCAGATGTGAACTTGGAGTGATAAAAACCCATACTTTATGGTAAATAGCTAGATTTAAAATAGCATTTTATGATGCTGAAGATTACAACTAATAACATTCCAACTCTAGGGTTTAGCTGCCTGGATTCAAATTTTTCCTCCTCCAGAACAACTGTATCACCTTAAGAACATGAGGTAAGCCAGGTTATGATGGCTCACACCTGTATTTCTACATACTCAGGAGGCTGAGTTCTGAGGATTGCAGTTTGAAGCCAGCCCAGGAAGGAAAGTTCATGAGATTCCTATCTCCACTTAACTACCAGCAAACTGGAAATGTCACTATGGCTCAAAGTGGTAGAGTGAAATGCTCAGGGACAGCGCTTAGGCCTTGAGTTCAAGCCCCTTGACTGACCAAAAAGAAAAAGAAAAAGAAAGGAACATGGGTAAACTTCAATACCTCAATTCCACATTTGCACAATGGGGCCAAAATTGTACTAATCTCACAGAGAAGTTGGGAGAATTCAATCCACTTCATATAAAGTGTTTTAATTGTGCCCAGTTCGTAAATACCAATCATTGCTGAACTCTTTGCTGCTTTTGAGTCCTATTTTAGTTTACTGAAGCAGCTTCTATTTGTCCTCACAAAAAGCAGCTTAAATCTAGCGTTCCCATCCTGTAGATGGAAATCATTAACAGCCCTTGTCCTGCTGTTTCCAATATAGACTTTATCTAGAGCCACTGATCCCCTGTCTTTCCACACCATGATTTAGCCTTCTCTCTTTGTGAACAGGGGCGGAGAGGCCTTGGCTCGGTGTTTGTCTGGGCATCTGGCAATGGTGGGAGGAGCAAAGACCACTGCTCCTGTGATGGCTACACCAACAGCATCTATACCATCTCCATCAGCAGCACAGCAGAAAGCGGAAAGAAACCTTGGTACCTAGAAGAATGCTCATCTACGCTGGCCACCACCTATAGCAGTGGAGAGTCCTATGATAAGAAAATAGTAGGTGACATTTGCATGCCTCTTATTGTTTGTTTAATATTTAAAGGAAAAGTCATAACACATGGAAATTACATATCAGACTAGCTGACGAGACAGTCACTGTAGACCGAACCATTCTGTTGCTGGTACGTTGAATGCATTTGTCTGGGTCTTTGCATTCCAATGTCTAATGTAAACTTAGACATGATAAAGTTTCAGTCTCATTTTAGAGAAATGACTGGTCTACATATACACTGTAACTCAGTGATAGAGAAAAGACTAGAATGACTGGCAGCCCAAGGCTCCTGTTATTGACTTTTAACTTCTGTTTCCATGGTTTACTTTTAAGTGCAGCTAATTTGGTGTGATGTTGGAGAGTTATAATTGCATTTAAAGTAGACAGCTGTCCCTCCGTTCCACATCGCTAGATGTGAAATTATGTGGGAAAAGATTGGTTTGACTTGCTATTATCCCCTAAATATTGTGAGATTACAACTGTGCGTATAGCATTTGCATTGTTCTCTGCATTATAAGCAGTCGAGAGATGACTTGCCGTATAAGGAAGTATGTGCATAGGCTACGTGCCAATCAAGAGCATTGTATTTTTATTAAGCATTTGACTAGCTTCAGAGTTTGGTATTCATGAGAATTCTGCAACCAATCTTTCCCAGATAACAATGGACCTTAGGTAACTTGAACTAAACTCGTAACAAAGTGTTTTTCTAAAACCACAGCCCCAAGTCTGCCCAATAGAAAATTATATGGAGTCTCCTGCTTTCCCACACATCTTGTTCACTAGCCTAATAGACAAAGGTTTAACAGGTTTCTAGCCTAGCTTCCATGAGTTTCTCATACTCTCAGGCTGTTCACTAGCTGGGTAACTGTGAAAAAAAATGCCCTCATCTTCCTGATGAATGGGAATTTCACAATATGTAGTTCATGGAGGTATTGCACAGGTATTGAGAAAGTCAATATAAAGTACAGAGCAAAGCACTTGCCTTTTACACATAGGGGAACTTGAATACCCAGCATTTTGCTACTCATTCTGCATTTCAAACATCTTTGATCTTTTCCTGGTCATGGTTTTGTAAATGGTAGAATTTATCTTTCTAAAGTGCAGTTGAGCTGCTAGACCTTATACTTCTTAGCTTTCCCCAGCCGCTGCTTGAGAGCGGGCAGAACTGTACAGCTGTGGTTCACCCCGACAGACGGGTATTTCGCTTTTCCAGTGAGGCTGATACAGAGGATTGGATACCGAAGGTTGAGCATTCTAACCCCAAACTGAAATTGTTCCAACATTCAGAACCTTTTTAGCACTGACAAGACATATACCAAAACACCACACCTTGAAAAATGTATAAAATTGACTAAAAAGTGTATAAATATAACTTTTAGTCAATGTGTAAAGTGAAATATATGAAGCATGGATGAATTTTATGTTTGGACGTAATTCTCATCCCTCTCTAATCTCATCCTGTCTGTGTAAATATTCCAAAATCTGAAAATAGATCTACAATCCAAACAAACATCTATAATCCAGAACAAACTTCCAGATATGTTCATCTCTACATTTTCTCCTCCATCTAATCTGCTCTCTCTCTGTCTCTGTCTCTGTCTCTCTCTCTGTCTCTGTCTCTCTCTGTCTCTCTGTCTCTCTGTCTCTCTCTCTCTCTCTCTCTCTCTGTCTCTCTGTCTCTCTAATCTTCAGTCAACTTTGTGAACAGCTAGGATTACAGGCGTGAACCACCAGTTCCTGGCATGAAATTCTCTTTTTATATCTGAATTTCCAAGTTACCCCTGTAAGAGAGGAAATTTGAAAGCTATTTCCTCTTTAGCTTCAGACTGATTACCTAATACTAGGTGGCCCTTAGAGAGTCTGGGATTCTGCATCTGTAAAATGAAGCTAACATCTTGCACCAACCTCAGAGATTTCCACAAGAGTAGTGAAACATGCTGTATAAAGACACTGTGTGTGTCTAGGGCCCAGGCACAGTTCCGTGAATGGTGTCTCCATTCTAACCTGAGTTGCAGGAGCCCTCAGCCTCCTGGGAAAGTAAGAGGTCATTTCTCCAGCCATTCTTAACAGAAGCACTGGTTACACCCTTTTCCCAATCTATTAAATGACTGTGATCAGTTCCACTCACACCATAAAGAGAGGCCCTTTGATCGTGAACATGTTAACAGCTTGAACATGAGTGGAGTTGGCAGCGGCCTCAGCCTTTTACGGTCCAGCTGACCCCCTTTCCATCTAGACGTCAAGATGATGAATATGCCTGGGTTGTGCCTGGGACCTTGCTTCTACCAGGCTTTGAACCGGGATGCCTGTGGTCCCCGGTGATGCTCGCATCCTGTTAGTGGCATCTGTGATTGAGTGCTACAGGAATGGCCGTGTCTTCCTTTGTATTGGTGTCTCCCTTCCCCAAGCCATCCATTTCCTTTTGTCGTTTGCAGCCCCTGCAGAACAGCACAGTTGTCATTCTTCATTTCTAGAGCACCTTTGTGTTTTGAACCGAGACAGTGAGTGAGCATCTGAGGAGAGCAGAAAGGGTTCCTCTCTGCTTCTGGGAAAGCATTTTTGGTAAATAAATTTCACTTGTCCTGGACATTTTCATGCTCACATGAAGGAAAACCTTGCCACTGGTTTCCAAACACAGCAAAGTTTCCACCTCTGTGTGTCGTGTCTTCACTATGAGTACAGCTGTGGATGTCCATTTACCTTGTGCATTATAGACTTGGTAGAGTGGCTTCGAGGGCTAATTTAACAAATGAAGCAGCCAAAATATGTAGATGATCAAGGGAAGAAGTTCTTTTCTATGCGATGTAGAAATCACCTGCAATGACTACTTTTTATCTTTTCCTCTTTTTATTAGTATTTATTATGTATAAAACAAGGTTTCAGTGTGATATTTCTAAATATGTGAACAGTGTCTCCAGTCAAACTCATTTCCTCTATTAGTCCTCTCTCATCCCCTCTTCTTTCTTATTGGGCCAGTTTCAACAGCTTTCTTTGTTTTATTTTCTTTTTACTCTCTGCCCATACCTTCCCTTTTTGCCTTTCCATTATGCACAAGATGAACCTGTTTTCATTCCTGTTGTTTGATTTTAAGGAATATTTTACTTGCTCTGTCTAGCTTACTTCACTTAATTAACATGATCATCTTTAGTTTCATCCATCTTCTTGCAAATGACACCATTTTTTGTTTTTCTTTGTGACCAAATAACACTCTCTTGCATAGATAAATCACCTTTTCTTTACCCATTCAATGGCTGATAAGCACTTATGCTGATTCCTTATTTGGCTGTTGTGAATTTTGCTGCTGTAAACATGTGCATTCAGGTATCTTCACTATATGTTTTTTGGTCACATGGCCTTACCCACCCCACCCCGCCCTGACTCCCTCACTACCATATGCTATTGCTTATTTCCGTAATGATCACCATTCTGACTGGGAAGAGGTGGTGTTTTTATATAACATTTTCTTTATGGCTAAGGATATTGAGCATTTCTCATCATGCTTCCTGTAAAGAGGGGGAAACAAAGCTTGAAAGGTTAAACCACAAACACCACACACACACACAAATATACACCTACACATACACACACACATGCACACACACAAATATATACACACACACACAAATATACACACACACATACACACACACAAATATACACACACACAAATATATACCCACACATACACACACATGCACACACACACAAATATACATACACATACACACACACAAATATACACCTACACATACACACACATGCGCACACACACAAATATACATACACATACACACACACAAATATACACCTATACATACACACACATGAGCACACACACAAATATACACCTACACATACACACACATGCACACACACACATATACACATACACATACACAAATATATACCCACACATACACACACATGCACACACAAATATACACACACACACATATACACCTACGCATGCACACACATGCACACACACACACACACACACACACACACACACACACATGCACACACACCTGCCAGTAATTATAATTAGTAGTGTCTGGATTCCAATCTATCAGGAAAGACCCCTCGCCATCTTTAATCACAGTGCCCTCATGACCCCAATACTTTTCAGGGACATCTAGTGTGGACTGTATAAAAGAAAGATGTTTTTCTTGCTCATTTTGTGTTCTTCTCAGTGATTACAACTAGTTTAGAATAAAGGAATGTCCATTATGTTTTTGAAAAAAGGCATCTTCTCTTTTCTAATTCCATGGCTTTACCCCTTGTTGTGACTCCTTCAGCCAAACTTGTTTTTCTCAAAAATGTTTTATTGTTATTATAAAGGTGATATATCTGTATATCACCTTTACAGTTACATAAGTGAGATAAAGAACATGCTTCTGTTTGAACAATGTCACTCCTTTCTTGCCTAATTTTTTAAATATATGTATATATTTTTTGTTATGAAGGTGATGTACAGAGGGGTTGTGGTTATGTAAGTTAGGTAATGAGTGCATTTCTTTTTTCTTGTTCTTCCTCTTCCTCCTCCCCTCCTCCTCCCCCCTCCCCCCTTCCTCCTCCTCCTCCTCCTCCTCCTCTTCCTCCTCCTCCTCCTCCTCCTCTTCTTCTTCCTCCTCTTCTTCTTCTTCTTCTTCTTCTTCTTCTTCTTCTTCTTCTTCTTCTTCTTCTTCTTCTTCTTCTTCTTCTTCTTCGTCTTCTTCTTCTTCCTCCTCCTCTTCCTCTTTTTCATCTTCGTCTTCTTCTTCTTCGTCGTCAGCCATGGATCTTGAACTCAAGGCCTGTGCACAGTCCCTGAGCTCTTTTTGCACAAGGTTAGCACTCCTTTACTTCAAGCCACTCCACCTCTTGTTTTGGGGTGGTTCATTGGAGATAAAAGTCTCATGGGGACTGTTCTGCTCGAGCTGGTTCCTGAGTCGCTAGGATTGTAGGTGTGAGTCACCAGCACCTGGCTTGAGTACATTTCTCTTTGAACAGTGTCACTCCTTCCCTTCCTCTCGCCCAGCTCCCCCGCCCACCATTCCTGCCCACAAGTCATCAACCCAACTTCTAACATAAAAAGTCCAAAGCCCAGTGTAAGTAAACACCCCCTCCATGGCAAGGACTCACTTTGCGCATGCTGTTCCAATCAGAACTCTGCCCTCTGCAGAGAGCTCTTATGCATCTTCCTACAGGTAGCAACCAATTTAAGTCTTCTCAAATATCTTCTGTGTGATGTTCTTCATCAGGCTCCCTTAAACCAATCCCGTCCTCCCCACCACTCTCTTTTCTGTTTTCCTCTTCAGTGTTCCTTTCTGTATACTTAGACCGACTTCACACGACTGTGTACATTTGCTTATTTACTGTCTGGCGTCCATGCTAGGATGGAATCTACTTGAAGATGAAGGCTGTGTTCCTTCCCAGAGCTTGAGCTCCATAAATGTTCATGCATAAATGCCTGTCAGATACTTGGAAGGACAGAAGCTTCCCGGGCGATGGGGAGGCGCATGTCTACTGTCTCTGGATAAACTTGTGAAAGGTCAGTGATTTAGCATCCAAAATTAACAGGAATCCTACGTAACAAAGCCAAAAGCACAACTTTCTTGACTGTCCATTAAAGAATGGATCCACCTCCCCAAATTTCTACCAGGTTCTGTTTTATAAAGTTCTCCTCGCTACATTATCTCTACATTTTGGGACCGGTTCAATCTGTAACTAGTAATTTGTCTTTGTGATAAGGGTACAAGGTCTGGCCTAGTCCTCCTAGGAGGTGTACTGTGAGCCAAGATTTGGAGAATGTATTCTCTTGCTCTCTTGATGTCACTTTATTTATTTGTGCTCAGAGCAAACCTACTGTCTGACGTATCTCAGGGTCAGCCCCAACAGCCAATTTCAAGTTGAGACATTATCTTATTGCTCAGCAGAGGTGGCATTTGCTTTACACAAACATCCTGCCCTCTCTCCACCCACTCCCCCTCCACCTCATTCATTTTTCAAATGCAGTCATCCTTTGTACAAGATCGTCCTGTATCATCCCCGCTTCTCCCTTTGATTTAGCAACTGCCAGTACTTTTCATGAGTAGCAGAGCAGCAAGCTTAGATACTAATTATGTTCAGAAGATTGTCTGCATTCTCTCGAGACTGTGAAAAGGTAGAAAGCAAACATTGTTCCTGAGAATTTCTCCATTTTTAGATGTGACAGGCAGTAGAACTGTGTGATACACACAGGCCACACAGGTCCACTTGGTCATGGCCACAGGTCACTTCTGCCATCCTTTCTGGATGTGCCATGTTGCCTGTGTTTTCATGGATGACAGCATTCACAGTCAGCTTTTCCTTCTGCTCCTAATCCAGGATTCAGTATCTTCTCAACATACCCTTTTTGTTGCTCGCTGACCTGGGCTTCTTTCAAACATCCTTTGTCTTGCATGTATCTTTCTTTGTGGTGGGATGTAATTTTGCCTGTGCATACATATCATTGCAAATTTCCTTTCTTGCCACTAGTTTATTACAGTGGTCATTTGCATGGGGGGAGGGAGAGGAAGCAGAAAGGTAGCAATAGTACAGCTGAGAATGAATAATGTTTATAGTTTAACTTCTAGGTTGTATCGATATATGCAAGTAACTTTTCTAGATGAATGATAAGTTTCTTGGTACTTTATTCGTTCAGTCAAAAAAAGAAGTGCCCGGGAATGGTTGCCTTATTGCATGGGAGAGTTGAAGGTCTAAGACCAAAGGTGTTATAGGTGTGCTTGATTTGGCAATTCAAATTAACACGTAAATATTGGGCCTCTGTGGGTGCCTACAACCAAGCCGAGGGTTTACAGGCAAAGCTGAGATGGTAGAGGGCCAGTGAATGAACAAAAGAGTTAAATTCCAAGTGGGAGTCCAGGTCGAGGTGGGGAGGGTGAAGCTGAACATAGAGAAGCGAAAACGACACACGGTAGGATCCTGATTTAGTGATTGCTTGTTTGTCGGCAAGGTTTTACATCTACACACCTCATGTCCTCTTACCAATGTGGACGCTGGATCTTGTACTAACTCTTCATCTGTCATTGAATTCTCTACCAGCTGTGGTGACTTGTGTGGATACAAAGAGCGTTCATTGATCCTTATCCCTTTCATATTACTAGGCTTAATATATCTATCTTATTTACTGACACATTTAAGTTTTGTTTCTGTGCCTGACACAGCTCGCTTGGCATATTTCAGATCCAAAATCAAATCAATGGCAGATACAAAATTCAACAGCAGCAGAATCACCTCATGTTTTAAAAATATCTGTTCCGTTGCTCTTTTAACAGCTGGGAGTCACTTTGGCATCATGATAATAAAACAAAGTATTTGATATTACGTAGAAAGAAACTTATACCTATAGTTTGCTGCAAAAGCCAGACACTGAAAACAAAAATCAAACTGAACTGAAACTCCCCAGAGAATTGGCTCCCTAGAGAACAACGAAAATTCAAATCATCTCATAGAATGAAATGTGAAACATTAGGAAATAAGATTAGGAACATTAGGAAGTAAACATTAGGGATAATATTAGGAAATAAGGATGAGAAAAGATGATGGATCTTCTCAGAGGAGCCTGGGGAATCCTGAACAATATCTCCCCCTCCCCCTTTTAAACCAACTCAAGATGACACCCCCCAAAGTTTATAGAGTCCAAAAATTCATCAGCTACTGATTCTGAGAGACGCTGAAATTTTGCTGGGATATGTCTGATCTGGCTCAGAGTCCAGTGTCCTGTCCAGTTTCCTTCCCTCTTATGAACACAAATGATATTTCCCTGAGCAATCTGAGTTCTTAGGAGAAAAATTCTATTCATCATTTGAGGAATGAATGGTGGGGATTTGGGCCTTGTATGACATACCATCAGTACTGAGACCAAATTCGGAGATCTTCTTGAGTGTCATTCTGGCTTTGCATAGAGTCTGCAAACTTTCTGCCCCATGTTGTAAGGTGAACATTGTCCTTTCAGTCATACTGTCTGGTTCTGTGCGCGTGTGTGTGTGTGTGTGTGTGTGTGTGTGTGTGTGTGTGTGTGTGTGTGTGTTGTGATTAATACTCTTAGGCCAGGTGGTTCCAGTTTTCAAACGTAATTCTTCAAGATCGCATACTCCTTGGTGGTCTTTGGCTTTTCTTTGTAAAGACAGACATAAAACATCCTCTGGTACTGTAGCTTCTCTTGAGGATAAAAATTGTGCCTTAGATCTTTCTGGTAATTTATACCTAAATAGGTCCTTCAGTGGCAGGAACTTCCTCGTGAAATGACCCAGCTAGAATTTCCACTAAAGCAAAGGAGAACGGAGTGAGGATGTGTTTCTTTTCCCCCATTCCTCCTAACCCTCCCCCTTGCCATCACCTTCCTGGACTACTCCTTTCTCACCCTTAGTCGCTATTCTCAAATTTCACTTCATTCCAGTTGGTTGAAAAGATTACAGCATGGTGGTGACTTGGACGTCTACACGTTTTCCTACATTAATAGCATTTAACACCTCCTTGGCGTATATATGTAAAACCATTGAGCAGCTCTTTTTCTTTCTTCGACCAAATGCTGTATGTGGATAAGGCATATTCCTGTTGCAAACACGACATCATAAAATTTTCATTGTTTGTGTTTGGCTGGAGGTAGTTATTTATGATACTCAAAAATGCTGCACACACTTGGACTATTTATTCTGGATCTGTTTCTGTGTCTGGTGCAGCTGAAGAATAAGCAATATGAGCCAAGTTAAAAATTGTGAAGCCAGCCACAAGTCATTGAAAAAAAAATACTATAATAAAAAACTTGGACAAAGGAATGTGACCACGGGGTGAGGTAAAATGAGAAGAATGCAGGCAAGGCCATCTTTAAACAACCCAGAAAAAAAGCTGTTTCTGAGGTGTTCCAGCACCAACTTAGAGATCAGCACTTTCAAATTAAGGATGAGAATTCACCCATGATTTCAAATGTAGTAGAATGCCTTTTGAAAAACACAGTAATTGTACTTCTATTTACAGACTCCAAAGAATTGAAACTACAATTTCCGAGGCATTTTTGTACATGAGTAGTACTACTCACAACAGATAAGTTGTGAAATAATCCTAGGTGTCCATCAACAGATGAATGGATTTAAAAAAAAAAAAAGAAGAAGAAGGAAATCAGCCACACAGGCTGGTGGCTCACACATGCAATCCTAGCTACTCAGTGGACTGAGACATGAGGAGCAAAGTTCAAAGCCAGCTTAGGGAGGAATGTCCATGAGACTCTTCTCTCCAATAAACTACTCAGAAAAAGCTGGAAGTGGCCCTGTGGCCCAAGTGGTAGAGTGCTAGCCTTGAACAAAAGATAATGCCTAGGGATAATGCCTAGGCCTTGAACCAGCACAAAAGAAAAAAATGAAGAAAAGAAAGGAAAGCCTTCCACAGGCTACAATGTGGTTTAACTTTGAAGACGTGACACTATGTGAAAGACAAATACCATATGATTCCACTTTATGAGGAATCAAATACATAGAAAAAAGATATCAGTGGTTCCCAGGAGGCAGGGAGAGACAATGAAGAGTTATGACATTGTTGGTTTTCATTGTTTAATATGAAAAGGGACTAGTGGAATGCATATAGTTAACAATGTTGTATTCCATACCTGAAATGCTAGAAGGGTAAATTTTTGTTCTATGATTTTTAAGCCCATTAGAAGATTCCTTTTTTATTATCAACAATGGTAAGTCCAGAAAGTTTCTAAACAAAAATAGATATGGCTCTATTCCCCCATACTACCATAATATCTGTCTGTCTGTCTGTCTGTCTGTCTGTCTGTCTGTCTGTCTGTCTGTCTGTCTACCTGTCTACTTACCAACCTACCTACCTATCATCTATCTATATTGTGCTTGTCCTGGGGCTTGAACTTGGCCTGAGTACCACTGTCCTTGAGCTTTTGTTTTTGCTCAAGGTAAGCATGAGCTACTGGCACCTGACATCTATACCCCTTCCTTCCTTCCTTCCTTCCTTCCTTCCTTCCTTCCTTCCTTCCTTCCTTCCTTCCTTCCTTCCTTCCTTCCTTCCTTCCCTCCCTCCCTCCTTCCCTCCTCCCTCCTTTCTTTCTTTCTTTCTTTTTGTCTTTCTTTCTTTCTTTCATTTTTCTTTCTTCCTTTCTTCTTATTTTTTGGTCATGGAGCTTGAACTTGAGGCCTGGGCGCTGTCCCTGAGCTCTTTTGCACAAAGCTAGAACTCTATCACTTTGAGCCACAGCTCTATTTCTGGTATTCTGGTGGCTATTTGGAGATGAGTCTCCTGGAGTTTCCTGCCCAGGCTGGCTTTAAACTCACTCCTCACATCTCAGCCTGCTGAATAGCTAGGATTAAAGGCATGAGCCACCAACACCCAGCTTGGCATTTAGATCTCTTTGTTCAATCTTAGTTTTCCTATCTGTCAGCAAGTAGATCCACTTACTACAGATAGTCTGGTAGTGTCAAATACAACAGAGAAAAGACAACAAAAACAGTGTAAAATGAAATAGGCCAACATGTTGGAACTATCTATAATGGACTATACAAGGGTCTACTGAAATATCTTCATGTGACACAGAGGAACGTCTTGGGAGTTACGTAACAGCTCTCACAAACCAAATCCAGCTCATCTTTCTGTGCTTTTTGAAGAAAGCACTTTAAAACACCAAGGCTTGCTTTACCAATGCCTCCATCCCATTTACTTTTCTGCTGACCTTTTACTCCTCCTTTCTTCTCTGCAGTGTGTAGTGATATGGCTGTCTTAATGCCAGAGATTTTCTAATGCCATTCATAGCTCTAAAGAGTCCATTTACGTCTCACACATCAAGTGCACTTTCAAAGAACACATGATCACACCCAGCCAAATGGTGATTCTTATCCAGCGTGGAAGATTTTTTTTAAAGATTTTACAGATACAACAATGATTTGGAAATTGTATTGAGTAATATTTGATTTCTTGTGTGAAACCAAATTTAAATTTAATCTTCTTTCTTAGTGAGACAATAATGAAACAAACATTGAGAGTCATTGCCCTTGCTGAAAGGTAATGTTTTCTTCAGCCATAACTAAAAGTGAACTGGATTTGAGCCAAGAAAATGATCTGATTACAGTAATGTGCCAGTAGACATGTTGTACTGTGATTGTGTATGAAATGTAATGGATGCAAACGGATTCTGCTTTGCTTTTCCCATCTGTGTAAAAGCTTAGAGAAAACTTGTGTCATCCATGCTGCATTTCTCTGAACTCTGGAAAGATCCAAACCAGCTGACTGAGACAGAGCTTCCTTTGGACTTTTACACTTGCAATGTCATTGTAACAGTTCAGGGAGGGTAGTGATTAGTGTTTATCCTTCATGCTGACAATGTTCCATTCTAGCTGCTGGTTTGACATGTTTACTGTTTTGAAGTGTGGGATCAATGGGCTAAGTCTCATTTGAATCTGGGCTAGTACTAGAGTTCAGAGCCTAGAGTACAATAATTTAAGGAAATACTTCTTACCCTTGATGTTTCTCTCCGTAGGCTCTCTCTAGTCTTGTTTCTGATTTTAACATAAGTCGAGTCCAGTTTTTAAGCTTTACTTTATTGAAGTTGATGTACACAGGTGACTTTCTCAACGTGATAGGATCACAGAATAATGGGAATGTAGAATTTAACATGAATCTTTAACAGCTCTGCATTCACACTTGGGAATACATTCTCTTTCTACTTGCCTTTATTCGGCATTGACTTCCCCAATCTAAGTTTTTCATTTCTGTATTGTAGATCACGACAGACCTAAGGCAACGATGCACAGACAACCACACTGGGACATCTGCCTCAGCACCTATGGCTGCTGGCATCATCGCGCTGGCCTTGGAAGCCAAGTAAGCCTTGATTTCTTTATATCTTCACGGGTGACAACTCCCGAACTCCTCCTTGCCCCTTTTCCTGTATATAGTTCCTAGCATAAAGGCCCCGGAAGCTAGACTTCCCAATGTCACCTCTAATGCATCAAACTGAGTATGGTAGTACATGTCTGTAATCAGAACTTGGGATGTGAAGACAAGGGTATCTTGAGTTCTAGGACATCTTGAGCCACACACATCATGAGACTCTGTCTCAAAAGCACTAACAGATAAATTCTCTACATTAAAAAGATAAGCCTTTGGTTTTTATATACCTAAAAAAAATCAAGCTGTATAATTATCTTATTATGGAGTCATAGCGTGAACATGCCAGTTGGCTGCAACAGTCATGTCTTGAGATTTTTTTATTCTAGTCTAGGAACGTTCCTGTGAGTCTCCAAGACATTAGGTCAGCCCATTTCTGGTCACTTTTTATATAGTATTGTGAGGCTGCTCAGATTCCATTACAACAGCACTGTCACAAAGCAACTCTAGAGGACAAAATATTGTCAAGGTCATGTGGCAGGCGTCTAGAAACAAGGGTAACACACTTCTCTCCAAACCTGTTTCTGTGTCCAAGAGATCTGTTCATCTTCCACTCCAGGTCTCTCTATAATGTCTGGTGATCTAGTTGTTGTAATGCCAAAGAGATTTACTAATGACATTCATTAATCCAAGGAGTCTACTAACTCACCTCCCAAGTCATATGTGCTCTCAAGAAACTCATGATCAGCCCCAGCTCAAGGGAAATTCTTGTCCAGGGGGGGAATAGTTTTTTCTCTTCTTTCTTTTTGAAGATCTTACACATAATACCATGGTAAAGCTTTTTTCATTTTCTCTCTTTCTAAAATAAATGGGCTCATTTGCCATTGCCATTTGAAAATGTAATACAGATCTAAATTCTCTTCTCCTCAATTTCAAAACTCAAAATACCCAGAAAATTATACACTGTTTTTCAAATGTAACATTGGATGGCAAATCTGTCTTGCACTAATTTGAGGCGATTTTCATCCTTTACTTACTCAATTTATTCTGAAAATTCCTATTTCCACTTCAGAAATCCTCATGTATATAATTATGAGGTGCTGACTCAGACCTCACTGAAGGCCTGGTGTAATACATGTTATAAACATCATCTCTGAGAAGTATTTTGAGTTCCAAACACATCTGGCCCATGGTTTATAGAAGACGATTGGAAAGCCTGTGCTCTGAGGATCTCTCTGCAAGATCATAGCAGGAAAAAAGGACTAGAGTAATGACCTTAACATTTTTCATTAAAAAAAAATCCTACAGACCTCACTAGGAAGGTGTGGGAAGGTTCATTGTCTAATTGCACCATGAAATAGAGCAATAATAGCAGGTGACAAGGAAGGAATATAGGGAAATGATTAAGCTAAGGTATTATAGGAAGAACCTTGTGTATTCATTCCCAGCATACAGTGGCTTCTCAACACGTATAGTTGCTTCTATAGATCTTGATAAAGAGCCCGTGTTAAGGCCTTGATACAATGTGGATATAGCACATTGCTAAGTCACCAAGGGTTTGAACTAGAACAAGGAACAGAACATAGGCTCCAGATGTTGTATCATATCTTTGTGTGGCCTTCTGACTAAGCCTCATCATTGGGAGAGATCCAAGGCCCCATGCACATTTGGATTTCTTGCTCTTTGACAAGATTCAATATGCAATCATTTAAAACATACTATATCTGTTAAGGTGTTAAAAGTTTGGGTTTAGCAAGAATCTGGCACCCTATGAAATTCTCACTTTACAACTTTTCGCTGGAGTGTTCTGGCAGCTGAAATCTCAGTTTAAGTGTCTGTGTTTTTAATTTGGTGGACTCTAAATAGAATTTTTGGAAAAGCCTATTTTCTTTCTGACATTCTACGTGGTTGTTCTGGAATATTTTCCTTCCCATGAAATAAGAAGAAAGGAAAATAAGAATCAAGAATTCCTCCACCACCTTGTCTTCAACATAAAGACTGTGATCATTTAGCATTTCCTCCATTTTTATTAGCCTGTATTAGTGTACACAAGGTTTTCTCTGTGACCATGCATGCACTATATCCTAACTGACACCTATTTTCAATAATAGTTCTTCTACACACTCTAGATGCTGAAATAAAAATCCTTCCATTAAGCTTCCAGAAAGTCATTCAGTGGTGGAGCTGGGTAACCCATCGAAAGATTGTGACAATTTTCTTTTCTTTTGTGTGTTGAGCATTTTCAAAGAAAAGATTTATCTTAGCTCAAACTTTGATGGGTAGAAGTGAACTTGTATTCCCCAAATACAGGTTATATTCCTGGAAAATCTACTATCTTTCAACATTTTAGCAATAAAGTTTAATCAGGGGTCTAAAATAGTCAACAATCTAATAGAATGCCGACAAATACTCCTTTCTTTGTAACACCACTGGTTTGACCTACAGGCCAATCTGCCTGCAAGCGAAGCTGAAAATTACAGGAAAAGGGTCTGTGTATTAAAGAAGTCGGTCAGGCATTGATATTAAACCAGCAGTCAAATAAGCTGTGGCTTGAGGGGAAATTATCTAAAACTAAGAAATTGTAGAGAGGACCTGAAATCACAGTGTACGAAGGTTGCAGTTTGCTAAGCCTGGCCTATTTACCCAATTCCACGCCTTGCAATCTTCACTTCTGTTTCTTCTCAATAACACTTGAACCTTGATATTTGGACATTTAGCCTTCACGGGACCAGAAGCTGAACACTCAGCTCTATAAGGTACTCCTGTGGAAAGAGAGTGGAGAGAAAGCTTCAGCAGACAACATGAGAGTTGAGGACAAGCATGGCTGCCCACATCAGGGTTTACTGAGTAACTACACAGACTGAGCCTCAGGTCAGAAAACAGCACGCAGAACCAGCTAGTCCCTATTAAACTGCATGGTCCAGCATTTCCTGCACTGCGAGGAGAAATGTGTTTTTTCTGAATGGACCAGGTTGTAGAACTCAGTTGTGCTGACATCAGGGAAACGTACCAAACCCCTCCCCCACCTCAGCCTGCTTTCTTACACTCCCAAGTGCCCGCCTGCAGCAGACTTTTGCTGCGTCAATTGGAAAAGTTGTACTATGGATGCTGTTTTTACCAGTGTTCTGTCTGACGTTCCTAATCCTGCTCAGGACAGGAAGGGCAAAGCAAACAAATGCAAAACAGAATCAGATAAGCTCAGAATGACCAGACTGAACAACTGATCATGTGACAGCTCCCAGAACTTCTGTGACATCCTTTTCCTGCTGGATCTATAAGAGCCAATACTGCAGCAACCGCCGCTGTCATAATCCCCCAGATTCTTTAGTGAAAGTGTAGTCCGCCTTTGTATTCATGGGCCCTACAGTCTTCACTTTGACCAGCCACGGTTGAAAATATTGAGAGAGCAATTTCAAGTGTACCAAATATATACACACTTTCTTCTGTAGTTCTCTAAAAATGCAGAATAGCAGTACTGACAGACATCCCATTTATATTAAGTATTGTAATAAATCTAGAGATGGCTTAAAGGATGCATAAGGTTTTGGTGGTGGTGGTGGTGGTGGTGGTGGTGGCGGTGTGTGTGTTGTGTGTGTGTGTGTGTGTGTGTGTGTGTGTGTGTGTGTGTGTGTGTGTAGAAGGAACTGGAACTAGTTACTTTTGCATAGCTGTGATCAAATACCTGAGAGATACAACTGAAGGGAGAAAATATTTCTTTGGGCCCATAGTTTTAGAAAGTTTAGTCCATGGCCACTCAGGGTGTGTTGCTTGAGCGACAAATCACTAGGTCAGGATATTGTGGCAAAGGAGAGCTGTTCACCTCATGACAGACAGGTAACAGAAAGCAGGACAGCAAGACAGATGCAAAAGACCTCCTCCCCAGGACTGTATTTCTCCAACTAGTCCCTTCCTTTACGTTGTCTACTCTCTCACAGTAATGAGATCATAGTGAAAATCCATCAAGGGATTAAGCCATTGATGAGGTTACAATTGCTTGCCCCAAACTCATTTATCCGCTAGCAACTAGCCCCAACACACGAGGCTACGTGGAATATTTTGTATTTCTTTACAGCATGGCATGTTTTGAGCATCCGTGAGCTTTGGCATTTGTACAGGGTCTTGGAACCTTCCTTCATAGATATGAAAGAATGACTATTTTTTTTCCTTGTCCCCAAGATGGAAATGAGTCTCAGTTCCTTCCTACACTATTCAGCCCCTTATCTGCCACTTTTTACACAGTGGTGGGGGGGGGGGGAGGGGAGGGGCTTAAGTTCTGTAGCTCACTAAGTTCTGTAGCTCACTAAGTTCTGTAGCTCACTTAAGTTCTGTAGCTCACCATTTTCCTCTGTTCCCTTATAATCATAAACAGTTTCAAAATAAAGTAACTGTCATCTTAAAAGAGAGCTGGGATGAAATACATTTTCATTGGAGTAACCTCAGCATATATTAGTTGCTCTAGTGGTTTTTTTTTATTTTAATTTTAAGTAATTAAATTAAGGTTTACATAACTTCATGGTAGTTTAATTAAGTCAATAAGGAGCATGTACTGATGATTACAAGGGACGTGATTGCTGTGTTGGCCATAAGTGACTTCAAATGATGTCACTCTAAATAATGAAACTCACCAACTTCAAATAAAATGAATATACTAGCAAGCAAGTTTCTTACAGGAATAAGAAAGGAAAGACAACTATACTCATTTGGGGTAAACAGACCTGGAGTATACAAAGTCACATTGGTACAGTGTTTGTACTGACAGCCTAGTATTATACCCATAGTTCTCTAGATCTTTAGGAAAGAAGGTGAAGGCAGAGGGGAGAAGCAGCTCCATAGCCCATCAGCTTTCACATAAAATGGTTTGTAAAGCTGAAGCAGCTGGCATTCGTAAAAGTAGAGGGTTTGGGTTTACAAATAATACACCGTTGGAAATCTTCCTGACCTGAATTTGCACATATTAGTAAAGAAAAGTCATATTTTTTTCTTCTAAATGTTTTTCTCCTATATTTTTTTTTACCACCAACAAGTTGTACAGAGGGTTTCATTTGACATGTCCATACACTGTATACAACGCCCCTTGATTGAACTCATCTAGTCTGTAATTCGCTTTCATTTTCTCTCCACCTTCACAAATACATCTCCACAAGCTTCATTGTTCCATTTTACAGAGGCTCATAAAGACTTTTGATCATACTCTTCTCCACCCTTTTCACTTTCCGTCTCTCTTACCTCTCACTAGTACACGTCGCTCAAAACCTGTTTTTACATTTCTGTCCTCCATTGTTTTACTGTAGGTGAAATGTTCTAAGGAGTTTCACCATAAATGTCCAGACCACCCCACCCATGCTAGTATACAACAGCTTACAATAACTTTCATTTTGTTTTCTTAGTTCAGATACCATACATATTGGTATGGTCATCCTCTAAAATTCATTTCCTTTAGTTTGATTTTAATAAAAGTCATGGATTGTGATGAACTATTTTGTCCTTCATAGAAGTGGGAAGCTTTTGTTGTTTTAAATTTCTTGAACCCAACTGAAACCCTCATGTACTCATAAGGCATTTCAAGTGAACAGAAGAGAAATTTTAAAAACCGTATTAAATAAAAAAGAATGTTGAATTTTGAAAAAGCAAGCTGCATCAGATAACGGAGTATGTAATGTTATTTGTATACTTTTTACAGATATACAAAATATTTAATAGTAAATTATAAACTTGAATGTATGTGTTTGAGGGAGAGTTGAGGATAAGTGTAACTAAAGCATATTTTGATGGGTCTAAGAAAGAAAGATAAATACAGTTATACTTCAGTTGTTATTAGTCCATGGTTCTTCCATAGATATTTTATACAAACATTTATTTTTTTAATTGAGTGGATGATATGCTTTCGTTTGATATATTTTTATTTCTCTTCTGTTCATTAGAAAAGCCATATTTTTGTGGAGTACTTTCAATGTTTAAACATCAGCATTAACTCAAGAAATTCAAAATTGAAGTTCATCAAAGATAGCTTTTTTTCCCCTTGAATTGCAAAGGGTCTTTCTGAACAATTGGAGAGTGTATGTTCAGCAACTAAAACACAGTACTCTATAGAGTATATGATAAGTCAGAGGGACTGAGTCAGGCAGACACTTCTGAAATTATTGAGGACATCGAAGGTAGAAAGAACATTCCACAAATTTGGGAACTAAATAGCTCAAAAGTCTTTCCCTCAAATTTCAGCTATAGGAATTCATCTTACAAGGAAAAACCCAGAAATAGATCGAGATTACAATTCAGAAAATAAATGAACTAAGGCAACAGCTATTATTCTTGCTATATTCTAAAAATAAGGTTGGTAATATGAATTTTTAGCTGCCCTTCATATCTTATACACAAATGCACACCCACACACACGCATACACCCCACAAAACACATTTCCATACAAAGTTCATCTATATTTTCTCTATGCCTTCTCTGTTCCCTCTTAGTACGATTGTCTTATTACCACTGGTTTATATATGCTTTATGGACACATATAAAACATGTAGAATATGTAGAATATAATTCTACATCATTTACATATCTTATGGTACTATATGTATTTTCTCTTTTTCTTATCTTTCTTTCCTTCTTTCTTCCTTCCTTCCTTCCCTTTCCTTTCTTTTCCTTTCCTTTCAATTCTTTTCCTTTCCTTTCGTTTCCTTTCCCTTTCTTTTTTTCATTTCTTTTTCTTTTTTGTCAGTTTGGGGCTTGAACTCAGGGCCTGGATGATGTCCCTGAGCTCATCAGCTAAAGGCTAGCACTCTACCACTTACGCCACAGTGCCATTTCTGATTTTTCTGGTGGTTCATTGGAGATAAGAGTCTCATGGACTCTCCTGCTTGATCTGGCTTTGAATTGTGATCCTCAGATCTCAGCCTCCTGAGTAGCTGGGATTATAGGCATGAGCCACCAGCACCCAGCTACTATAGGTATTTTCATACTTATCATCCAAATGAGACCTAAAGTTCTAGGGAATAAGGATTGTAACTTAAGATCTTTATACGCTCATATATAAGAAACATTGTTGAACACTAGAAAAACTTCAGGCAGAATAAATTATGTAGAGCATAATTAAAGTATTTGTTTAAAAACTCTCTTGGTGTCAAAGGATTTTGTAATCTCAGGCAAAGAAATGCTCACTAGCAGATACAAATTATTTACAACAGGCAATGTAATCATCTGCGGGACGGTTATAGAGGGTTCAAGACTTGATTGAATGTAGAAATGGCTAGCTTTGATAATTCAAAGGTAACTCTGTTCCTCTCATACCTTGGAATCCTTTCTTATATGTAGAAAATTTTTATCAAACTCATTTCACAGCCAACACATGACTAATCTTTCTGCTGTACATTTACTTTCTCCATAGGAACACTGAGATGTGAAAAAACTTTCTCAGTTTAGTATATATAAATTATTTTTCCTTTTCAGACCCTTTGTTGCTATTTGTTAGTGATTTTTTTCTTTTTGGTGCCTAACTAAGCTAAAATAAAGACTTGGTGGCATTTTCTCATTGGACTTCAAAAGGAGGTCTCTCTATGCTTTGTCCTAATGGAAAAGGGCAGACATTAAAATGTCTAAGCATAAATCATTTGTGTTGAATCAAACCACAATTCACATCACAGGCTATTGAGGGGTTTTTTGGGGGAGAGTTGTCTTTGTTTTTAGTCCTCAAAATTATTTTCTCAAGAAATTAAACTTACTTGGTGCTAGTGGCTCACACCTGTAATATTGGGTACCTAGGATGCTGAGATCTGAAGACCCTGGTTCATAGCCATCTGAGGCAGAAAAGTCTGAGAGACTCCCATTAACCAGGGGAAAAAACAAAAACAAAAACTTGAGATAGAGATGTGGCTCAACTAGTAGAGCCAAAAAGCCAAGTATATGTGGAAGGCACAGAGTTCAAGCTCTAGTACTGAAACCAAAATAAATAATAAATAAGTAGAAATTAATGATGTGAATTATCTGAATTTCTTGTAAGCCTGAAAAGCCACCTCTATTAGCCTTCTGCAGTTCTGATCACCACTGCATGACTTTGCTCCACTGTTCATTATCATCTGTGTTGTTGATATATACTTCCAGTTCAGGAAAGATTTATAGCAAAATTCCCCTCCCCCCAAATACTTGTGATACAGTTATTATAAGAAATCAAAACCTGGGAGAGTGGAGGGAACATCTGGGATTTCCGTAAACTAGCTCTGAATTTAAGTAACTCATGGGGATGGAGAGGACTTCAAACTTGTAGATCAGAGCACACTCAAGGGAAATCATATAAAAGACTTCATAGCCACAAACTTATCTCAATACCAGAGTCAGCCTCTTAATCCTGCACCTTGTAAAACCTATCTTTTCTTCTTTCTTGATTCTATTTTCATTAAAAACACACTTCAGTATAACATGTTCTGTCTAGAATTTTTCCCAAGGGCCACAATTCAGCTGTACAAAATTTGCAGTAGGTGCAGAACACAAAGTGTTTGGTTATGGTGGGCAAATTTCAGAGGGCCTGCAACAAATCCTTTCCTGTGAGGGGAGCTTTACTTACTTCAGTTAGAATGTAAAAAGTATTGTCCACCAGCAGCGAATACAAATGTGCACCCCGACTCTGTGCAATCACACGGTAAAGCAAAACAGGGATCACACCCACCCTTGTTTGCACAGTTTCTTGTGTCTTGTAATGTAGTTTGTTTGGCCTTTGAATGTAGCTCTGATTTCTGGCATGAAAGACTGGGTTCGCACAGCAGGAGGAGGGTGAGAAGAATTACAAGGTAATCAGGCAGGAGAGCTGAAAAGAAACGTTGTGTGGTAAAAGCAGCATGCATTTTCAAGTTGAGGCCACATGGTAGAAAAGGCATGTACTGTCCTGGATTACTCCCTATAGTGAAATAATTGTAACCAGGCTTGAGAGCAGTTACCACGGGCCTTCTGCCAGGACTGTGCATGGAAATAACTTTGTTATGTCTACGTACACACAGACAATACACGCTGTCCTCTAACACTTTTCGAGCTCAAATTATGTACAAGCCAAGTTTCCCTGGACTTAACTTTGTACCTAAGTAATGGTTTCAAACAGGATGGATTCCAAAGGTATCCATTATGACTGGAAAAGCTCTGGTCAACAGTCTTATTCACCTTGATATTTAGCTAGTTTTTCTGTCTCCCTCCCCAGACGAGGACACTGATAAGCCCTGACTGTAGAGGTTTCAGCTGCTCTGAACTTCATTAAGTTTGTAGCTCTTCCTCTTTTCACTCGGCCTTATTTTTAAAAAAACACATTCACTGAAAACATATTGTTCTTTTCTTATGTCGGTGGGTTTAGTTGCTCATTTGTTTCCTTTGTACCAATGCTAAGGCTTGAACTCAAGGCTTTGACATCTTCCTTGGCTTTTTTACTCTCTGCTGACCCTGTCCCCCCTGAGACACGCCTCCACATCCAGCTTAATTGGTTAATTGGAGATAAGAGTCTCTGGAGTTTGTCTGTCATGGCTGGATTCTTAGTTCTATTGCAATCACCAGAGTCTTTTGTTGTGTAGCTGTTCACGTTTTCTGTGTCAAATTGCAGACATGTCTTAGGTTATTGTAAATATCTAATTTGAGCTGGGGAGGCAGACAAAATACGTGGAAAACTAGTTTTAGGGGTTCAGAAGAGATTGAGGGCATGTGGACAAGGTGATAGCAATTGGGATAGAGACATGTGGGTACTTGATGGCAACTGGGCAGGTATAGCTGCAAGGGAATAAGTTGAAAGTGTACCTAGAAGGAAAGGCATCGGGGAAAAGCAAGCTAAGCCTAGTTCCTTTGCTGAATCTGAATGGATTTTTTGTGCCACTTATAGCAATAGATAGCTCTTGTTTGTGCCCATGGTATTCTGGGAATTAGAAGAAACATAGAAAGCTGATGGGTCCTGCAGATCCTTAAAATGAGAACTGTGTGACTGAGATTGGGAAAAATAAGGAAAATGATAGCAGGGGTGACACTGGCCAACACGCATTGTACTTGTCCACTGACTTGTTTATTTAAAACTCCTTTCTTTGGGCAACTACTTAAAGATAATAAAAAATATTTAAAAAAAGAAAAAAGAAAATGAGACCTGCAGCAAATACCTCATCACTTACTGAGGATGTCTCCCAGCGTCGTGGTAAGTCTTCACTGCCTGTCACGTAGATCATGAATTCTGTATATGACTGAGACAGTTCATATTTTTGAAAAGTGAAGGAAAATAAAGAACGTGGGTTTATTTGAATTATAACTTGTCTATGAGCTTCTGTGTCCTTGAATACACAGTATCAGCGTAGGAACAGCAAATCCCTAACCTTTACACAGTGACCCAGTAAGATTGCTTAGGAAAAAAAATCTATTGATGCATTTGTGAGTTTAAAAGAAATATAGAAAATCTAGTGTTTCCAATTTGTAGATGTTACTCATTGCCAGGAAAATTTTTGCTCTTAATAGTACCTCTGGTTATACCCCAAGTACCTTCAAATATCATTTTTCTTGCTAAAGGAAAGATGATTTTTTTTTGTTCAGGGCTCATTACTTTCACATCATAGTTTCCTAGTTAATCACTTCAGTCAAAGCATTATTAAAAGACATTCTCCGTAACGGCTCATTCGATAGCTTCTTCAAATACCACATCTTTGTATTTGTAGACTCTTAAATATATCCCTAAGCTCTACATTGAAATCCAAGTAAAGTTCAAGTCTGTTTATACTGCCAGTGTTCCTGGACTGAGTTTTTAATCAGTTTGTTCTCTACTTACATTGATCTGAAATAAAGTTTTTTTTTTAAGTGATAGGACTTAAAAAAAAAAAAACTAAACTTTTTTGTGTTTCTTTGCTTCAATGACATATTGTTTCAATGACTCTAAAATCTAAAATTTAAATATATATATATATATATATGATATATATCCTTCTTGAGGCCAATTTTCATTACATGTCTTTTGTTGATCATGAAACTGAATATCCACTAAGAAAAAGTATTAACTTATTTTAGAATATTCCCAAAAAAATGTAGAGACATCTGGGAGGGATGGAGGTGTCATTCTTGACCAATAAAATAAAGATAGGGACACCCCAAGGCAAAAAAGTATCTTCTTGCTTTTTTCCTTCCCTCAGTGTATAGACATTACTAAGTGATTAAATATATAAGTAGTGACAAAAGAAAAATTAGTCAGCATTCACTCCATGTTGGATCACAACCAAATATTGAACTACTTGGTTGTATCCAGAGTTGTATTGAATCCTTACAGTAGAACTTCAAAGTAGGCATTATCTCCATGTGTCCGATATAGCAAATGAAGCCTGGGAACTCACACAAGCAGTACATGATAGATCTGGAAGTTGAACTGAATGCAAGGTGCCACTAGGGTGTGCCCTTCTGGTTTAGAGCAATTATTGTTCCTCTCACACTCAATACAAATGGCCACTACAAGGGGCATACATTTGGAAAGGAAGATAGGACTTCTGAGCAGGCATGAATTAGGAAGACTTGCAGAGTTGGAGGGATTTGAGGTATATAAGTTCTTTTTTTTTCTTTTTTTTTATTGTGAAAATATTGTACAGAGGGGTTACAATTACATATGAGTACATTTCTTTTTTTTTACTTTTTTATTTTTTTATTATTTTATTTTTTTTCATTTTATTTTTTGTGAACATACTGTACAGAGGGGTTACAATTACATGGGCAAGATAATGAGTACATTTCTTACCAAGCATTGCAGCCTCCTCCTTTGTTTACCTTTCACATCCCTTCCCAGCCTCCCCCTGCCCCCCCACCCAATCCTCCTCCCCCCCACTCCCCCCTCCCCGCACCAAAATTGTAAAGTTCGTTTCCGACATGACAACTTGTACTTCTCATTGTTGCAACGGGTCCTAAGTCTCCCACAACTCAGGAGAGTGGAGCTGGCTTTACTCTATTTTTTTTTTCTTAACTGTAGTGTGCATGTGTCTCATTATGGGATCTTATTTTAAAATGTGTAGTTCAAAGCCCTCTACATCAAGTAATTTAATTTCAAATCATTCATAAATCATGAATCTCCTGACTGTAAGCTGATGTGGAGTGGAAGTGTGTTACACTAGCTGCAACCCAAAGAACAGTGTGTGGCAAATAGCAGGCAATCAGTCACACATGCGTGCAATGATTGAGAGAATGATGGAGTAAAAGACCTCTCTCTACAGTTATTCTGAAATATACGTAGCTATCTAGGTATCTGTAGAGTAAGGGGTATAGTGCCAACAAGTTGTTGTTTTTGTTGTTGTTGTTGTTGTTGTTGTTGTTTTCAGTCATGGAGCTTGAACTGAGTGCCTGAGCACTTTCTATGAGCTCCTTTGCTTAAGGCTAGCATTCTACCACTTTGAGCCACAGTGCCTCTTCTGGTTTTCTGGTGGTTAATAGGAAATAACAGTCTTACAGACCTTCTTGCCTAGGCTGGCTTTGAACCACAGTCCTCAAATCTCAGTCTTCAGAGTAGCTAGGATTACATGCATGAGCCACCAGTGCCTGGCTCAAGCAGAGTTATTTTAATCTTATGCTTAAACAAGCATTGTGCTAAGAATTGGACAAAAATTTCATAGTTCATACCACAGCAACCAGGGGTTAGGCAATCAGGTTGTATACACACTTGACCTTATATCTCCCTTTAAGACAGCCTTCTTTTCAATTAACAGACTCATATTAAAGATACTTATTCTAATGTGGAGAAAACAATAAATAAAATAAAGCATGGTTATATTGGTAATACCATCTGTTACTCTATTTGTTGCTATTGAGTTATTATTTAATGACATTAACCACAATTCAACTGTCTCAACTGTGAGTGATTGCAACTGTGACTAAGATGTAGAATAGAAAGCCAAATGATAAAGAAGAAAGGCTGAATTATCTGTTAATTCTTATCTTCCTACAACTTTGAAACATGCCTGTATAAGATTGAAAGCAAGTTGAGTGCTGACATTTACTTCAAAGACTAAAGACTAACATTGTGCACTAAGCATGACTGCACTAAAATAATAGTAAAACTTATTATTTTAAACCATTGGTGAGCGCTGGAGTTTATCTCAAATATTGAGTACACCATCAAGAAGTGTTGGGTTGACAGAAGGGACTTGACGTGAAATTCAAGGTAGGGAAATGGCTCTGAGACTATTCTGCTAGTTATTTAAGAAGGGGAAACCTTTACAAATGACTTGTGAGCGTTGTCAAGAGCTACCCAGAGAAAGTCTGATGTGTAGGTGATCATATTAGTCATGTTGAATTCTTACGTACTGCCCTGAGTTTAGGTGCCATTGGAGTTGACACGTAATGGCCTCCTCTTCTAAAGCAGATGTGGTCAATTGTATAAACTTCACTGTACTAAGACCCTCAGTTACATGGGATCCCATACCTGGAATATAAAATGATTGTTATCAGTGTGTCTGTGAATCATAACGTTGGAAAGCTGCCAAGAGACCATCTGGTTTGTGCAGAAGTTTGGCAGAGGAGATGTGGAATAGAAGAGGAATAAAAGATTGTATTTAAGGTATAATGTTTAGCTTATTTTTTAAAAATTAAAGAAACTTATTTCGTGATGACAAGCTGTTTTACTGATAAACTTTCTTTTTCTACCTTTAAAAAATTAATGTGCATTAACTTACAAATTTCCTTACAGGTATATAATATATTTGGATCATATTAACTCCTCCTACTGCCCCCATTCCCTTCTTCCCACTTCTCCCCCAAACACTTTTCATTCTCTCCTCCAGTGTCTTGTACAAGTTTCATTACAATCTTCTCCAATGTAATGTACTTCAGTCACATCTGCCCCTACTCTTCCTTTTTCTTCTTGTATGACTATCCTTGGCAAAATTAAAGGAAGGTTCATAACCTGTAAAGGCTCCTCTTTGGAGTTGAAAGGGCTGAGTCTGTTTTGTTCTTGTAATAGCAAACATCCAGTTCACTCTCTGTACCTTAATGGTCTTCAAGGGGAAATTCACATTTACTTTCGATTGATGGATACCTGGAATGGTCATCTCTTGGCCACCAGTAACAATAGAACCATTTAATCATACAAATACTTTGTTTTGAAAAAAAAAGGAATATAAATCATGCACACATACACATATAATGAAAATTTCCCTCCTGACTCAAATCTCAGCAGTGTGCCATGCTTGAATAATGTAACAACTCTTGATGTCCTAATACTATTTTCAAATAATCTTTGTTGTTTTATTTTTCCTTTCTTTTCATGTCAGTCCTCAGCCTTGAACTCTGGGGTTGGGTGCTGTCCCTGTACTCTTTTGCACAAGGTTAGCTCTCTATTGCTTGATCCACAGCTCCACTTCCAGCTTCTTGGTGTTAATTAGACATAAGAGTTTCACACTTTTCTACCTGGCTTTGCGTTAAACCACAGTCCTCAGATCTCAGCCTCCTAAGTAGCTAGGACTACAGGCATCAGCCACCAACATCAACTTGTCATTTGTTATGAAAATATTTTCATAGTTCATTATATGTAGTCTATATATTTCTTTCCCTTCACATAGTATTTATCTTACTGTTTTCTTCAGGTAAACTAGCATGTATGTGGGGGGAGATGGGGTATTGCTAGGGATAAACCTAACCTTGTAAATCAAATAATGCTTTAACCAACCTAGACTTAAAAAGACTTATATTAAAGAAATTTTCATGTCTTTGTATATCCTGTTCAGTTGTTAGAGATTATTGAGAAACTCTTGAATTAGAGAATTAATATTCAAATTGAATTTCACAAGACTATTTCAGAGTATCTCAAAAAAAATGTAAGAATGTTATGAATCCCTACAAGTCACTTAATCATTTCTGTTGTTTCCTTCATTTAAATACTCAATATATTATTCTTCCATTTTTATTGCAAATGTGCTTCCAATTTGTCATTTCCTTTCAAGTTTTCTTCCTACTGTTTTGACACAGTATATATTATACTCTACATATTATTTTGTCAAATTTATGTATCTTTTATGAATTCTTTAAAATCCACACTTGATCCATTGGTATATTCTGGAAAATTTTAAGTAGGCCAATGAAAGTCTAGGATTATTTGCTGTCTATAGTGTAACAGAGGGTCAGGTGAAGAGGGCGTAGTTTGGGAAGTACATTCCTATCTCAAAGCCCGTTTGAAACTTATTTTTTAGCAAGTGTTTCCTCACTTCATTTTCACTTAATGTTTCATCAAATTTAATTTATTTTGGTGTAAGGTTCTAAATTGAATTTTATAGGGATCCTATTTACCCGTGTCATTTGCAACGTTATCCTGATGTACTTAGTTGGGTTTTTGTTGTTTTTTTTTTTTTTCATTTCTTTACCTGCTTTATTCATGAAAATCCTCTATGGGATTTTCTGAACTTTCTGTATTTTTTAACATTATGTAATCACTTCATGTTTTAGGTGTTTTGCCAACATTTTTTTCCCATTCAATTTTTTAACTAAAATTCAGAACCACTCTATTCTGGTCCAAAACCAATTTCATTAAAAACCTGTAACCATGTGTAAACCTTGTCTTCTTTACAATAATTGCTCTTACTGGTCAACAAAATCCATCTATTCACATTCATCTATGACTTAGTTTTATTAACATAATAACGGTTGGGATATGACAACAGTTCTTTTCATTTAGGGGTTTAGACTTAGTTATTGCCATAGAAAAGTTTGCTTACTTTGCTATTGCTGTAATGTCTTATCTGGACTGATTTATCTGTAACAGTACTATTGTTTTTGTATATTTTTTAATCCCTAGCCCCTTTCTTTCAACCAGTTAGGTTTGCTTTGTTTCTCAGAATACCTATGGCATCTGTAATGTTAATTTTCCTTTCATTTGTAACATGTATTTTTCATATTGGTTCTTTTTTTGTTCTTAATATATATTTTTTATTGTAAAGATATTGTACAGAGGGGTTACAGTTACATGAGCAAGATAATGAGTCCATTTCCTATCGAGCATTATTACCCTCTTCATATTGATTGGTTCTTATTGAAAGTTGAAATTAACTAAAAACTAAAGTTAAGGTTTAGGAGTCAAGATAATCTCTCTTCCCAGCCTGTTCTATCATTATGACTTGGATAGCACTGAGAAAGTAAGGACTCCTACTTTGCTGAGTTTCAGTCTCTTTATCTGAAATTTAAGTCAATAATTTTAGACTCCGCAGAATGTTGTTAGGATATGTAGGAAGTTATTAGACATATAGAAAATTGTTAGATATGTAGAAAATATGAAAAAGATGGAAGCCTATACCATCACAGTATTATTACATTAGCTAATCTCAATCAATGTGAAATATCATAAATAATACACTTTCATGTCTTAAGTGAAGCTTTTCTCAAGATTATTTATAATCTCTTTCAGTTTATAGTTGCTTTCCCTTTAAATGTTCTTGATTGTTCCCTCATATGTAACATTTGAGGCATTATGAAGTTTTCTTTATAGATGAAATTTGAGTGTTTCTTAGTATCTGTTGAAATTAAGATAAAGTTCCTCATACTAGATTTGTTAATATGACTGTTAGAGTGAAAGCTTTATTATTCTCTGTCTATATTGGTTAACTAAATTTAGTTCTTTAATATGCTACTGTTTGAGCTTTTGTTATGTCTGCTGAGTTTATTTTCTTGAGTGAGATTTACAGTTTATTGGCATAGTTGTGTGTGCGTACATGCATGCTTATTCTATTATTAGAGCAGCCAGCTAACATCAATTGTACAGTCAAAGCAGATAAAAGACATCATGTAATATGCACATTATGATTTATATTGTTCAGTGTAAACAATATATATTATGTTTTTTTTGGGGGGGGCAGGGTCCGGTTGTGGGGCCTGAACTCTGGGCCTGGGCTCTGTCCCTCAGCTCTTCAGCTCAAGGCTAGCATGCTACCACTTGAACCACAGCGCCACTTCTGGCTTTTTTTTTTTTTCTGCTTATGTGGTGCTGAGGAATCAAACCTAGCGCCTCATGCATGCAAGGCAAGCGCTCTACCACTGAGCCACCTTCCCAGCCGATGTTATGTATTTAATATAAACCAATGTATTTAACATAAAGAGTACCTTGTACCTCATGTTTAGAAATGGAAAGTGGGCTTTTACCCCACATTGCTTTTCTCTTGTAACTGGCCTCTCTGCAAATTTTATTATCAGATGATACCAAAATTTCACTTGTTAGAATAATGTTGTGCAAATTTCCAAAATAAATAGTGAAACTCTGTAATTCATGTTTTTTTTTTCTTTTTTTTTTTTTTTTTTGGTCCCGTTGTGGGGCCTGAACTCTGGGCCTGGGCGCTGTCCCTCAGCTCTTCAGCTCAAGGCTAGCGCTCTACCACTTGAACCACAGCGCCACTTCCGGCTTTTTTTCTTTTTGCTTATGTGGTGCTGAGGAATCGAACCCAGGGCCTCATGCATGCAAGGCAAGCGCTCTACCACTGAGCCACCTTCCCAGCCCCTGTAATTCATGTTTTTAGTAGATATCTTTGGGATCATTGTACTTGCCATCACTGGTCCCCAATGCTTTTCTATAGACAATTCTTTCATTATTTTAACTTTAAATTCATATTCTTCAGAACCATGTTTATTTCGTAAATATGCAGCATTTTGCACAATAATTGACATCTTGTACATTGATTTGTATGACTGCCTTAAATAATTAGGATTTATTTTATTCATTTTAAAATCTTTTTTTTTCTTGATTAGATTTGTTACTGTTTTACAAAGGACCAGTTCTTGGATCTTTTGATCTGCTGTGTTTAATTTCATTACTTTCATTTCCTGTTTTCTTTATAATCTCACTTTGTTCTCTTATGAATCTCATTGGTTGAATCATGGTTCATTTGTCTTTACTTTAACATTAATGAAAGTTTTAAAGTTGTGAATTTACCTCTGACCACATTTTTGTTTGATTGTCATTATGTCTAATTAAGTTTTGACATTCTCTTTGATATGATGACAATTGAGAAAAGTAGTTTTAATTGTTTAATGAATTTTGTTGCAATGGAGATTCATTGTTTTTCCACTACATTGTGGTCAGATAATAGGGTTAGATAGTAGGCAGCCTGCCATTGTTTTTCTGAAATACAATTATTGCAATTTCCTTGGGCCTCTATATATCTCAACATTTTCTCTTCAGTTGATCCATTTTTCAAAAACAACTGTGTAGGGCATTTACATTAATATTATTAGACCATCTGTATCATATAAGCAGACTATATTTCTCCAGAAAGGAATTAAAGTTCTTGATCACAACTGTATTCCTCTCACTTTGCTTTTCCTGAATCCTCATTCATCCATCTCCATGCACAAGTGGCATCTTCTTCCATTTTGATTGTAGTTCATACCAGTCTTTGATGTAGTTTCCTTTTAAGGAATTAATTTGTCCTTTTGAGTGTCTTTCTCATGTTTTTTAAATTTTGCCTGAATTGTATTATGTGCAAATCATCTTTTCGTCTATACATTTTTGCGTATTTTTGGGAAAAAAATAATTTCATTCTTTAATTCTTAGCTTTTACATTTTTAGGTAATTGTACATAATGCTGAGACATGAGAATAAATATATCTTCTACGGAGAAAGTACCTCCTTTTGCTTTTTGCTGTGAATACTGTACCAACGTTTATTTTCTTCCCTTCCTTTATTTCCCCATCTTTTCATCCTCTAACCTGTACCTGGGCAGCAGACTATCCTAGTTCATTTATTTCTTGACAATATTTTTCTTTTAGAGAAATGTCTATTTGAATAATTATTAAGTCATTAGTTTACTTTAGGTCTAACATACTAGAGTTTTTCATTTTGATTTATTTCTTCTCGAGCTAACATAAACCTTTACATTGTTTATTTTACTTTGGTTCTCCAAGTACACATTTCCAGAGTGGCATATTTTCTCAGCCCTGCAAATATGTGTCTCCTGGATTCACTTAGTAAGGGAAACCAATGTATTACCAGTTCACTGCTTTTCAATACACTAAACTCTTCTAAATTCTCTCCCCAAATTTGCTTTTCAGAGAACATCTTAAACCAGAAATCTTGTTTTCCTTTGGGTTTTTCTTTTTTCTCAAAAATTCCTGAGTGAAAGCTTTTGGGGTATTTTTTTCTTTGCCTTTGTAATAAAATGAATATATTTAAGGACTTATCTAGGGGGTCTGGCTCCATATCAATATCTCCTAGACTACGTTGAGTAATTTCAGCCTTCATTGAGTCTTTGTTTTTAATCAGTTGTGACTTTGACAACTGACAAAGCCTACAGGGTTCTCCAGAGTTTGGGTAGCAAAATATGGGAGCATTGGCTTCACTTTTTTGCCCTAGTTCTTTTTTTGGGGAGGGGGGGAGTCCAGTCGTGGGGCCTGAACTCTGGGCCTGGGCGCTGTCCCTCAGCTCTTCAGCTCAAGGCTAGCGCTCTACCACTTGAGCCACAGCGCCACTTCCAGCTTTTTTCTTTTTGCTTATGTGGTGCTGAGGAATCGAACCTAGGGCCTCAGGCATTCAAGGCAAGTGCTCTACCGCGGAGCCACCTTCCCAGCCCCCTCTGCCCTAGTTCTTACCAGTTAGATGACCTTGGATTAGATGCTTCATCCTTCTAGCTGTTAGTTTCCAGGTCCATTAAAAGAAGATAATCCTGGGCACTACTGGCTTAGACCTATAATCCTAGCTACTCAGGAGGCTGATTTAGGATAACACTTCAAAGCCAGCCCAGGCAGGATATCCCTGAGACTCTTTTCCCCCAATTAGTCATCCAAAAGCTAGACTTGGAGCTGTGGCTTAAGTAGTAAAGCTCTGTCCTTGAACAACAACAACAACAACAACAACGACAAAAGCTCAGGAATAATGTGCCCAGGCTCTGAGTTCAAGTCTCACTATTGGCCAAACAATTAATTAGATTAAAAAATACAAAAAGAAAATAGCAACATTGTCTGTCTCCTGTGTGGTTTTGTGTCTGTTCAGTGGAGAAATGTAACTAAAGCACTTGGGACCATATGATGTAGGTAGCAAAGAATCTGTAAGCCAGTTTCTGCTCTTTGTTCTCCAAAAATATTATGTTGTCTTTTCTTGTCATCTCTTTCCTTAAAAAAAAAAAATACAGGAAGTTCTTGCATTTGTATTCCACATCATTTAACTCAATTTTCCACAGTATGAAACCCATTGCCAATCTACTCCAAATCAAACCTCGCTCCTAATAATGCCATTTTAGACTTTTGCAAGCCTTCCTGCTGTCGTTCTGCTCTCGATTTATTGATGGGTTTCTTTATTTCTGTGTTTTTTTATAAGCACTGTATATATAACTGTTTCCCTCTCTCTTTCTTGGTGTCCCTTTTGGCTTCCCTCTTAAATTTTTTATCTTTCCCTTCCTTTCCATTTTCTTTTTCATTTTATTCCCATTTGAGAAAAATTATTCATTCTTAATGAGCACTTCCTGCTGCTTCCCCAAAATGGTGATGCTGTCCTTGCTCTATTTAGTGTATTTATCAATCAGCTTACCATTACTTTAACAAAGAACCTGAAATAATTAAGTTATAAAGAGAGAAATATTTTTTTTCTCTAGTCCATGGTCAGTTGGCACTGTTGTTTGGGCCTGTGGTAAAATATTATATCATGGCAAGAGCATATGATAGAGCAAAGTGCTAACTTCATGACCAGGAAGGAGATAGAGAAGAGCGGAAGAGAGGGAAACTAGGATCTGATACTGTTATTTAAGGCACACCCCAGTGACCTAGGATCCTCTCATTAAGCCCCACCCATCAAAGGTTTTCAGCACTTCCCCATAGTGCCACCTTGTGGCCCAGGCCATTAGCACAGAAACCTCTAAGGACCTTCAAGATTGAAATGACAGCCCTCTCCAAGCACACACTTAACTCAAGCCTGCCAATGAAGGGTGGCACGATGAACAAAATCCCAGTCAAATTCCAAAAATCCTGCCACAACATGATTGAAAGTGAGGTGGTAAGTGAAGAGAGGCTCATTTCCTCCACATGCTTCACAGTAGAGGCTCAAACCTGTCCCTTCCATCAGGACTTGCCTGACTTCCCGTTCCTGCATAGTGCTGATCCTGGAGAGTCTCACTTCAGCTTCCTTGCCTCCCAATCATGGGAATCTGAGCCAGACCAATACGCTTTACATACTTTATTTTGTAACTGAAGGTAGTAGCAATAGCTGCCTGACAGGATTTTCCTGAGGCATGAATGAAGTAATGGACGTAGAATACCCTTCACAGTATGCCTGCCTATACCGTGAGCATTCTAGGCATAGCACCCATCACTGTAATTTGGTAGGTATTTCCACGAGGAAATGCATTCAGTGGCAAGAAAGTGTAGCTCATATAACATGAAATCCACCATCCAATATTGGTTTTGAAGCTTGTAGCTGCCAAGACCAAAATGGACCATATTTCCTGGTGTCTTTTTTCCGTGGGTACTGGAGTTCTGCATTCCATGTGAAAACAGGAAGAAAAGAAAGATGTGAGTTCAGCACTGCCTATAGTGGGAAAGTAATCGGCTCTCAGGAGGAATACTCCATAGCCTTAAGTGTTATTAGTCAGAAGGATATTTTTCTTGTGTACCTCTAAAGAAAGGCGTACTTTTGTCATTATAATATGCATAATAGAGGAAGCCAGTAGAAAAGAAATTTAAAAATTACCTTCTTTATTCCAACCTCAGCAGTATAGAATGTTTTTTAATACCCCCAAGCATTTTATACTAGATTTCTATTCGTGTTTGTCTTTTCCTCTATGGGCACAGTGTATAGTTTAAAAATAATTATTTTGCTGCTATTGATGTCTGATCATTAGAAAGACTGCCAGGAATTAGTCTCATAAGCCAGGAGTTTGGAAAATAGGTACAACAACATTTATTTCGCATTCTAGAATCGAAAATGCTTAGTAATTTTCAATAACACTTAAGACTGAAACCTGAAGACTGAAAAACCATATATATATATATATATACTTCTGCTAGCTTGTGCCAATTTATTATTTAAATCCAGGATATTTAGCAGAACAAATGGGAGGGAAAAGTTGTAAGGTAACTTAGAATAATAACAGATCCATAGTGTCTAAGTGAGTGAGAGAGTCCCTTCTTCTTCATGACTGAGGTCCACCACCATAAGTAATAATAACAATATGAACAGATATAGTTAGTTACTTCATTGCCTGTCAAAGGATTTAGGTAGCTTTATTTTTTTCTTCAGTACTGGGGGCTTGCTGCCTGCCTGTTGGACAAGTGATCTACCAGTTGAGCTACATCTCCTGTCCTCTGCAAAGATTTTCTAAAATTCCATCTTCTTAAAGTTCCATCTTACCCACTTCTAGGTATTCTCCATCCCTGTCGACATTGGTCTTTTTTTTTTCATTAGTGCATTACTGCTTGACTACATTTGCTAGACAGGTGTTCTACCACCTGAGCCACATATCCTAAGTCCTTTGTTTGCCTGAACCTTCTTGGCTGTCGATTCTATCTTCCCAGTATCTGGAATTAGAGGCATACACATTGTGCCCAGCTTGTTTATCTGAGATACATTCTCATTAATTTTGCCTCGGCTGTCCTCAAACCATGATCCTACTCTCTTCCTCCACAGTAGCTGGGATTACAGGTATATGCCACTAACTTCTAGTGGTAGCCCTTCAAGTCTTTGAATTGTATATGAGTATCCGAAGTATTTTTATTCAATTAATGAATAAGAATGCTTGCAGTGTTTGTTCTGATCTAAACCAGCGTTTTTTGTTTTTTGTTTTTTATCATTCTCTACAACAGCAGCGGCCAGCTCATCTCCCAGAGCAGATCACCCACAAATAGAAGGCATTTGTAACCACTGGATAGTTCATTCCCAGCTAGACAGATTGCTACCTATCCCTTGGTTTTATTAAAACAGATCTCCTTGAATAGATCTCTGAATAGAATGAGCCAAGGTACCGGTGGCTCACACCTGTACTCCTAGCTACTCAGAAGGCTCAAATCTGAGTATCACAGTTCAAAACCAGCCCAGGCAGCAAAGTCTGTGAGACTCATCTCTAATTAACCACCAGAAAACCAGACGTGGCGCTGTGGCTCAAGTGGTAGAGCCTTGAGTCGAAGAGCTCAGGGACAGCGCCCAGGCCCAGAATTCAAGCCCCACAACTGACCAAAACAAAGAGAATGTGCCAAGGTGCCAAATATGCCATTTTGTTATGTGTTAGTGAAACTAAAAATAGATTTTAAAAAATTTAAGAATACCAAAAAAATTGTTAAACTAAACGAATATATCAAATGCTAAGTTAAATTCAGAAATTACTAGTCCCTGGGAATTCTCCTGATATGGTAGGTCATTAACATTAATTATAGTGACCACTGTTTTTAAAAACTTACCACATGTTAGGGACTTTATATTCATCATTTTCTATAAATTTTGTAATTACACTGCCAAGTCAATGTTCATCTCCACATTACAGAAGGGGAAAGAGGCACAGTTATTACACAAATTAGTGAATTGTCTGGTGTTTTAGAGCTAGAAAACATGGCATGACTTTCTCTTGATTTCCTGCACAATGGGGAACATCTGACCCATGGTTTCATGGGGCACGTGACCCACCCCCAAAATCATATGGCACTTGATGGGATAGATATATATATATACCCCTGCTATGTTGCGATGCATCTCTACATATACTGATAATTCTGCTTGACCCATGAATGACATCATAAGTATCTACATGACACTTGGCACTAAAATAGCTTATCTACCTTGCTTCAGGTAATTGGAGTCTATGTTATTATTATTACTGTTCTCATTATTATTGTTAGTCATGGGGCTTGAACTCAGGGCCTGGGCATTGCCCCTCAGCTCTTTTATTCAAGGCTAGCACTCTACCACCTTGAGCCACAGCTCCACTTCTGATTTTTGAGTGGGTGATGGGAGATTAGTCTCAACAGAGACTTTTCTGTCCAGGCTAGCATGGAACCATGCTCCTCAGATCTTAGCCTCCTACGTAGCTAGGATTATAGGTGTGAGCCACCAGCACGTAGCTTATATTATTATTTCCATACAACAAGTTTGAAAGAGAAATAATGGGGCTGCTATATCTTCTTGCATGACTCAGCTTGTTAACTTTGAATTACTTATTACCTGGTGCTATATCCAGGATGATAAGATATCATTTTGGGGAAGGGACTGTGTATGACCAAACCTTCCATTCAAACTAAGTAGGGTAAGTTCAGAGACGCAAGTCCTGTTTGTCTCATGTTCTGGATGCCAGAAATTTTAAAGTCTGTGGCCTGAAAAATTGAGGACTAGACATAAATCCAGGATTCTATGTTCGCTAAAGAGATGAGGTCCAGAATAACTAGGACTTTGTCCCCATGCACACAGCCTGTGCCTTGTATAGCCATTTTTTAGTTTTCTTTGTGTAAGAGCTCAAGGACGCCATTATTGAATGGACAAAAATATATCTTTGCAGGAACTGGTTTAGATGGCAGAGCACCTACCTGCAGTGATAAGCCAGAATTTGCAAGGGGTAAAGTTCACTTTAGTTTAAATGACTTAACTTGCTCTTGTCCACTAGGGACATCTTTGCCTAAGTGTGTTTTAAGAATCGGCTTCCTTTCCCTTTGTTTTGAGTTCACTCATACAATCAGAGCCAGCTTTCCCAAGAGAGTGAAATAAAAATTGAGTGTGGGTAGTTCTGCACCATTGTTTTGCTTTTTCTTTCATCTTCTCTGCTTTGGTTCAGGTGTGAGTGGGCATCCAGGGGATTCCAAGCCAAGCTGTGTTTCTAAATCTTGGGCTATTCATAATTGTGTTTTCAGCAATCACCAGCAACTTCTGAATTATAGTAGAACACATACCAACAATGCCCCAGGAGGGGCTCATCCTCCTTGCCGAGTGACCCCTTTCACAGACTTCCCTAGCTTGCAAAACAATATTGGTTCCTTTTCCTGAGTGCTCTGTGTATCCTATTCTTGAGTTATCATTGCCATGTACTGGCAGCAATCAGAATGTAATGTTTTTACCAATCTCAGCTTTAAGCACTCTATGCTTCATCTTCATCTACTTCCCGATAAATCCATTCCTATAATGACCAATTTTCTTCAGCACGAGAAGGACATTAATTTTCTGGCTACTTATTCCCATTTCTGTTTCATGCACTTTCTAAGAAAGATGAAAAGAGACCAAGTTTGTCTTGGATTGTTGTTTTATTCAGCAAGTTGCTACACTGGGATGATTTCTGATTGGTCATGCAGTTTCCCCCATTGATCTGGGTAATAAACTTCGTCATTTCGTTAGCTAGAATCACACTTGTACATTAAAAAAAAGATAAGCCCATAAAGTTAAAGAGGTTTTATTATCTGCATTAGCTCCTCGTTTTTTTTATAAATTCTTCTGGGATGTGTCTACTGTCCATTTTATGAGTTAACCACTGCATTGCATATTATAGATTCTTTGAGATAGTGGGAGTCCTTTTTTCCTCTTCAATAAATGCAGTTGCCCAAGATTTCAAATTGGCCCTTGGTTTCAAGTACCCGCAAGTGCAGGCCACTTCTAATACACCCTTAGAGAATTACCTGGAAGAACTCTTGGCGATGGCTTTTATTTTTTCTCTTTTTCAATCTAAGTGCTAGCAATTTCACTTAGAAGCTTAGTAAGAAGCACTTGGGGTTCATTCTACTTCTTCTCAATCTCATGTGAGGCCCATGAAATACGTTGAACAGGAATGCAAAAGCCTGAGGCCGTGGTCATGTTGCTGTTCCCTTCTTGTAATTGACAACTAGAAGTGTTCGCGGATAGATCCAGCTGACTCTCTAAGAAGAATTGACCTCACCAGGCTGGTAGTCACATCTAACTGTGGCCATGGCTAAGAAGGCAACCAATTCACATCAATGATGGCATAAAATAATGTAATCATACTGGGTGGCTCACGCCTATAATCCTAGCCACTCAAGAGGCTGAGGTCTGTGGATCCCAGTTCACAGACAGCCCAGGCAGGAAAGGCCATGAGACTCTTATCTGCAGTTAACCTCTGAGAAAGCTGAAAGTAGAGCCATGACTCAAGTGGTAGAGTGCCAGTGTGGAGCCCCACCCCCCAAAAAACTAAGGGACAGTACCAAGTCCCAGAGTTCAAGTCAGCATAATAATACTAGTAGTAATAGTAGTAGTAGCAGCAGCAGCAGCATTAGCAGCAGCAGCAGCAGTTGTAGTAGTAGTAGTAGCAGTAGTAGTAATGGTAATGATGATGGAATCTTGCTATGATAGAGTGCATATTTAAAGTACAGTCTAGAGATAGGATTTTCCTGGCATGGTATTTTTTTCTCTTTGCATAGAATATACAGAAGTTAGTTAGGCCTTTCAGAAACCGCTAAACAAATCGACTCAAGAATCTTTCGAATAGTGTGGTAAAAATCAAGAGTGAGTTGAGAAAACAGTGTGTATGCACAGATGATGCACCCGTGAGACCACGCGGTGCCAAGCATGACCCCCTGCTCCCCCGTGTGTGAGAACGGCCAGAGAAGCCAGAGTCTGTATGTCTTAGGAGCACTTTTGTGGATTCACCCTGGAACGAACCCGAGGTCGTGAGCCGTAGCACAGGTTTTGCAGTTCAGCCCAGTTGGTTTCCATTCTTGTTCCCTGTGTTTGTTCCTGACTCTGGGTAACTCAGTGCTTCGGTTCTGTTTCTGGGAAATGAACACAAGTGAGACTGTATCCTACATTGTATAATTTTAAGATTAACCAGTAATATTACATGGAAAGCATGCAGTGCTGGACCCTGGCAAGGGCTGCTCACTAAGGGTTGGTCAATAAAAGATGATAACCTTCATTACCGGGAAAGGTTACGTCTACAGAACTCTCCAGAAAGTCATGTTCATTTCACTGCCTTGAAAGGTCATCAAACAGCTACTCAGATCATGAAGGTCTTTAGAAACATTACACTTTCTTGTTTTGCATATTATTGAAAGCGAATGGTAAATAATTCCAGGAAGAAACCCCCACATGGGTATTATGGGGAGATGCTCAGCAGCCTCAGGAGTGAGTCTTCTTTGACTCCTGTTTTCTAGATCTGTGAGTGTTTGTCCCTTTCTCATCATTGCTTTGCCAATGTCTCAGTGCTCAATCTTCCTGTTCTTAAACATGAGGTGTTCTGAGATGAGTAGAGCACGGGTGCACGGCTTTTATTCTATATGGGGAATGGGTCAGAAGGGTCCTTCCTGTGTTGCTGTTGTGCATTTGTTAAACCATAGATATACTGTACCACCCACAGGACACTCACTTAGCTTTTCCTCTCTGCTCTGCGCCGGGTACCATTGCCAGGGACTTCTATTACCATCTCTGATAGTTTGACTCAGTCTTCACCTCTGAGTCATTCCTGTGAGCATAAATGCAAATATAAACCACAATGTAAACTAAAGTATTTCATAAACAAGAGTCTACTGGGCTGCCCATGATTACTAAACCAGAATTTCTTCCAAAATTAACTTATAACTTGTTTCCTGAGCTCATTTGTTTCCTTCCCACGAATAAAAATGATACTTATTCCAAATCTATTAGCTTCCCATTTTTTCTTCCCTATTTATTTTGATGAAATTCAGGACATTTTAATTAGAGCATTTCCCAAGTTGTATGCATTATCAGATAGCCAAACACTGCCTTCCATCCACACCTAATTCCAACTTCCTGATGCTGATTATTCCTTCTTAACTACCTGCTGTCTAAGAACTAGCCTTTGTAACTTAGCATGAGAATAAGTAACTCCTTTCCTCAGGCTGACTGGCTGAATATGCCAGAATCTAGCTGGCAAAAAGTACAGGAAAATGGTCCCTATTCTGGTAGTCTGATACTTTGGCATCACTAAGATTCTCTAGGGAAAATGGTATGTTTCAATGCCCCAAATCCAATGGTAGGTGGATGTTTCTGAAAGTATTTTGCCTTGGAAATAGACAGCCTGGAATCCTTTTCACCTTGAAGGGCATGGTTTAAAATATAAAAGTTATAACTGGGTTATTTTAAATTACTAGGTTGCTTTATTAGACATATATGTTTAATCTATATGCTTTTTTGCTGTCCTGCTGTTCTCTCATTGCAAAAATTACAGTATGTGTTTTCTTTTGGAAAGATTCTGCCATACCATAAATATGTAGCAGGAATTTCTTTCCAAGTTAAATTGTGTGTGTGTGTGTGCGTGTGTGTGCGTGTGTGTGTGTGTGTGTGTGTGTGTGTGTGTGTGTGTGTGATTGTTTTTGCCCTTTACCCAAGTAATGTAATAGGGAAGAGAATGGATATAGATATCACATCTTAGTCAAATGCAGCATCTAATGCTGAAACCACTATTTAGAATTACCCTGGCTCATTTCCTTTACATGGAGTGTACAGGACTATCATTTGAATTCAAGCTTAGTCTGCAAAGGGCCAAATCATGCCATTTGTTTCCTTCCTTGTGGTAACTATCACCTACTTTTGTCCCTTCCTTGAGAGCTGCATGCCTTATAAGCTTCTAAAATTAAGTCTTAATAAATGTTATATTCCAGCAAAATGAAAAGTCTGTTTTGAGCTTCTTGAATGTTAAGTTCTTTTGCTGATGAAACCTTAAAAATTAGTCTGGATCCAAGTCTTAACCCCTTTGCAAAATTTAAAAAATGGTCATTCTCACTTTCCATTCATGTTTTGGCATGAGAGCATGACAAACTATCAGAAACAAATAGTGCTTTCCTTTTCCCTGTGTTCTTCATATCCAAGACACAAAATAAGAGTAGCAGCTCTTACTTTACAAAAGTATGTGCTATCACTTCTTAATAACTTATCATACACCAGCACTAGGGTTAAGTAACCAGCATCCCTTTAGTGATTGGATCAGTTCAGTGAAGAGGATATGAATATTCACACTTTACATGAGGAAATTTTTTTAAAAGGAAGAGTCATCTGTTCTGGCCACAGAGTTTCTCTCTCTCTCTCTCTCTCTCTCTCTCTCTCTCTCTCTCTCTCTCTCTCTCTCTCTCTCTCTCTCTCTCTCTCTCTCTCTCTCTCTCTCTCTCTCTCTCTCTCTCGGAGGCCATCCTTGTGTGGATACTGCAACTTCACCCTCTCATCCTAGATTTCATTAGAGGAAAACTGTAGTATGAAATGAAGCAATGCATCGACTTCACCATTATAGCTCAGCTGCAAGTAAAATAATTTTTTTTCTATGTAGTGACTTACACCTGTAATCCCAGCTACTCAGAAGGTGGAGATAGGATTGTGGTTGGAGAGTTCTCAACCTTCTCTTAAAAAAATAAACTAAGGCAAAAGGGTGTGGCTCAAATGGCAGAGCATATGCCTAATAATAACCACAAGGCTCTGAGTCTAATACGCATTATTGGGGGAAAAAAAAGTTAAAATGGTAATTTTGTCCTCTCTCCTCTGAAATGTTGTGCTCCATCCGATAAAAAGTTCTGGAATGAAGGTGGGCCAGGTGGCTCACATCTATAATCATACCTATTCAGGACGGTGAGATCTGAGGATTGTGGTTCAAAGCCAGCATGGGCAGCAAAGTTCATTAGTCTGTGATCTCCAATGATCACCAACACAATGAGAAGAGGACCTGTGGCTCACGTGTTAGAGTGCCAGCCTTGAGCCCAGAAGATTAAAGACAGCACTCAGGCCCTGAATTGAAGGTGGTCAATGAGAAACAACAACAAAACAATAACTATATAGACTGTGTGGTAATTACTATCACAATTTTTATTAAGTAAAAGATTGTCTTGAGGAGCTTCATATGCATACAGTGGCGCAAATATCTTCTAGCTACATCTATTCTTTAAGAAAGAACTAATGTATATGTGTATTGAGATTCATAAGGTGTATCCCGGATAGCTGGTACCTTGTACTCTTTAATGCTAATGAATCACTAGAACTAGAGATAAAGGAATTTAGTACCTCAACCACTTAGAACAAACCAAGGATAATCTCTGTGCACAACTTGGGAACAACTTTGAGATATGTCCCTTAAACAGCACTCAAGATGAGGGCTTGGTTTCCATTGACATTTTTCCATATCCTACCTATACTTGTGCAGAAGGTGAAATAAACCTTGCTAGTTGGGCTGGTAAGTCACATGTTCATTGCCTAGCTGTATGACTGAACAGGAGCCCTTCCATTCTGTCAGTGGCTTCCTGTCAGTTTCCAAGGACGATACAAACTTTTCCACAAAGGACAACAGTGCCACAGTTGAGGAAACTGGAAATCCTCACCCTTAAAAGAAAAGAAAATACCAACAACTTCCAATATATGATTTCTTCAAGGTAGAGGTTTACATTTTCTATTCTCCCAAAGACGAATGTCACTTGTCCACGTTGAGAACAAGAGCAGCATTTGGCATTTGGTTATCCCAAACCCAAATCTCTGACCCTTTGTTTTTAGTACTTTGCCATTTTGATTTTGCTTTTTGATTTGCTTGTGACTCTCTGCTTCCCCCATCTTTTTTCTTTTTTTTGGTACAATGATTCTTACCTTGTCTTTCCCCAGTCCGTTTCTGACCTGGAGAGACGTACAGCATGTTATTGTCAGGACTTCCCGTGCGGGACATTTGAACGCTAATGACTGGAAAACCAATGCTGCTGGTTTTAAGGGTGAGAACTTCTTTCCTATTCTGTCACAGGCAAAAGATTTTTTTTTATTTTTCCTCCCATTTCAAATGGAGAACAGGAAACACAAACTCTCAAATGCAACATGCAAGTTTGTCCTCACACATGAGCTGTCCATGAAACTAAAGGCAGATGGATACTTTTTCGAAATTAAAAGAGCATATATCAAGGCAGATTTCTTTGGCTTCCCACAAAATTAGATCAATTTTTTTAAAAAGAAAAAAGATAAACCAAGCTGTAAGTAGAGTCAGCTGATGGGGACCCTTTAATTCATTAATTAGTTCGCTGTTATTGCTTATCTGAGTGGTGTTTATAAGCATGTATTTTAGAATTCCTCACCTTCTATAGTGATTATTTCTACTTAAATAATAACTAATGTGTTTCCATATGTAGGTATAGATGTATAATATTGTTCAGTCAAGTGTAGCACTAGCATGGTATGCATTCTATAAATTTTGGTTCTAAAGTTACACAGAAGGATAGCTCCCAGAAGTGTTACTGTGTGCAAATCAAAAGTTTTTGTAAGTTTTGTAATGTGAGTCTTTATGACATTATACGCAACACAGAACACATGCTGAATATTTTTCCCAGGGCTGATATGGATTCTGTATCTCTCCAGCAGTGTTATTAACAGTAGCCGTTACGCTTATTGCTGTAGATGATATATGTTGTAATAAAAAGAAAGTAATTATACAAAGCTGTTATTTATATAGAGCATTCCAAAGATTAAATGTTTAACTCAAATTACATATAACCTAGATTTTAATCTATTAAGTGATAACAAAGACTCCGTTTTATTATGTTTATACTATATACTTATACTTACAGATTATTTTATTTCCATATGGGTAAAATAACACTGTCCTGTGGCATCAAGAATATCTACTCATAAATTGAGACTCTGATAGTCAGAACATCAGTAACAAGCTAAATAATCCCAAAAATTTAATTTAGGGGCCCTTGTTACCCCAGTGTAAACATTTTAGGGGCCTAAAAACATTTAAGTATTTATTATATCATACATTTAATCTTAATATAGCCTTTGGAAGTTATATGTAAATATTATTCCACTGTGTGTATGTAATATATGTGTATGTAATATATGTGCTTCTTTGTATGTGTGTATGTATATGTATACATATACATATATATTTGATGGTACTAGGGTTTGAACTCAGTGCTATGTTTGCTAAGCAGGTACTCTACTACTTGAGCCATGCCTGCAGCCCAAGAATATATACTCAAAGTTTATTTGCAAATAGCTTGTCATAGGCTCTTGCTTACCAGAACTTATAAATATCTCAGACAACCATCACCACATAATAATTATTGGATTTATGTTTTTCACTGAAGACTTCACTTGGTTCTTTAGACGAACAGTATCCCTCTGCTTTACAGAATTATCATATGCCTTTTCTATACTGAAAACCTTAACTATATAATGAAATCATGTTCAAAGAGATTTTTTTGATCTAAAAGTTTTAAATACCTATTGGAATCCCTAATCCTAAATTCAGACAGTCCCCACATTGCAGTTGTATGGGCTGTATCAAATTATTTAAAATATCAGCTCCTCAAAAAAAATATCCAGACTATGTCCCATATGTGTATTTTGTTTCAGTTAGCTTCCAATTCCAGCAAAACTCCTACAATATAAATCCACAACACTCTGGGGACTGCAAGGGCTGACCATTTAACCTTGGCTTGTTCAAGGCTGGGTTAAACTTCTTAGTGGAAGGTTCATAGACTAAGTACATTGACCTCCATGAAGCTGATGAATCAGCTTTAACCCAAATAAAAGTCTTAGTTTTACTTATTCCTTTTTGGCAACTTAAAAAGAGCAAATGGTTCTAATAAAACATTCAGCTCTTTGGAAAAAAAAAAAAAAAACTCTGTTGGTTTTGGAGAGAGAGGAATCAAGAGGATTTAGACGAAATCACCAGACTCAAGCCGAAATCTGAATGGGGTTGTGCACTGCTTCTGGAGGAAATCGTATTTTACTATTGCACGTGGCAATATTTAGTATAATATTTCACTCTTCTCTTAGATGGCTGCCAAGAGTAACAATTAAAGTTCACTTTTTCACAGATGAGTTACTCTGAATGGTCTGCACTCCCAGTGGAATTGTTTTGTAATTTTGTTGATGGCAAGCCCTATATTTCATCCAAACATAATCATCATAAGATGGATATATTTTTTTAAAAAGTTCTTTTTTTTTCCCCCTACTCGAAACATTACCATCACTTCCCAAGTGTCCCACAAATAAAAGTGATTGCTGTGGAACCTTGCAGGAAAATGCATGTGCTTCGGGAAAATGCATGTGCTTCCCTAGGGGGAAAAAATAAAATAAAATAAAAACAAAAAGAACTCGTGTTTTAGAGATGGTTCATGCAGCAAGAGCTCAGGAAGAACTTGTCCCTTCGCTTAGATGGCTTTTGCAGGCCTAACAGCAGGAATCCACGGTGCACTTGCTCTTAGAAGAAAGCGGAAGTTGCCTGCCAATGGAAAGCTATGGCAACCATCATACTCACTGTGTGTCACCAGCTCATTAATACTGAGTGAAATGCATGCACGAAATGAATTCAGAAACACCTGTGCTGCCTAGGCTTGCTTTTGTATTCTGTAGTTGAACGATGGGCTTAAAGAGCGGTGAGTTTTGTGGGGTTTTTAATGAGAGAAATTTCACAAATTGCTCAATAGATAGCTCTTCAGGATAGGGACATTATTGTGTGTCTGAATTTCTTGCTCATTAGGGAAACAGAAACTTCTCCAGAGTCGCAATCTATTCTGTTTAGGGGTTGGATATCAGTAGACTTAATTGTCGTTTTAAAAACCAACACCTTGAGGGAATAGCAGTACTTTCCTACATTTCTTTCGGCATACCCGTGCCATATGCCTCCTAGACAGATAGCAGAGCTAGATGAGATATGAAGTAGAGAATTTGAAGTTTTTTAGAAGCCGGACTTGATCCACCCTCAACCCAAGGGTGTTATAGATCTGGAATATGACAGCAGTCCAATGGACAAGTTATTGTTCAGCCCAGGAGGTCGGTGCAGCACTAAAGCACGAGTCTCTGCCAGCGTATCTCTGTGTTTCCTTGAGTTGCACACCAGATGATTTTGCTACTCCATTCCCTTTATTCTCTGCAGATGACTGCCATAGAGAGATTAGCTCCTGGTGAAGAATGCCTTCATGAAGGAAGCTAAAGTCAACTTTCTTATGTTTTTTTTAACAATTTTAATTGAAAAATTAAGATTATTCTACTCTGCTGCTGTGTATATAATAATAATAATTTATTACATAATGAAAATATCTTCTACAGAGTAGGTTTTCAGATTTTAAACATTAGCCAAGAAATACACACTCATGGATTTACCTTGTTCATTTCATTTACCTTTTTCATCTTGTGAATACAGTATTATAGATAAATGTCAGGTGACATGTTTTGATTTCACACCTTCTCCAGAGACAGATCCCTTAAAAAATAATAATAAATGGAATAAATATGCACCTAAGAAAGAATCTACTTGAAAGTGTGAAAGAGGGCAGGACAATTATTTGTTTTATACCTGATAAGCAGATGTTAAGTTTTGCCACTGAAGAATTAAAATCCAAATTCCAGTATTTTGCTAGTGACCAACGTTTGCAATGCCAGGAGATGTATTTGGCGTTAAACTGTCTTGGACTTTATCAGGATTATTTATGCTCTCCCTTGACCCCTTCCCTTTCCTCTTTCTGAGAAGTGTTTTCAGTTTTGTTTGGTTTTGTCTTGTCTCTTCTTTTTCATTCTCCACGTGTTCCTTCACATGGACCAGGCAGCCATAGAAGTGAGTGCTTTTGCCATCTGGGTAATTTTCTTCAGGGAATTTAGTTTATTGCTGTCTCAGTATGTATTAGTTGGTGAAGCACTTCCTGGGCCCACTACGTGTTGAATGCACCCTGACTGTGGAAGCAGAGCTTGTGCACCATGGCAGTGCCTGATCCAATCTTTTGTGGTAGACTGGCACCCAAAAATAGAAAAATCATGTAAGTACCATGCTGGGGAGCATGACTGGCACATGGGAATGGCGCAGTGAAATGAACTATCATATGACAAACTCCGTGAAGGTGGTCACTTCGGGCCCATTGCTTATCATAGCACTATCCAAGCACACAGCCCAAGTGTAAGAGTGAATGAATGAATGAATGTAAATGACCTTAATTTAAATGTACACCAGGATATGTAGGAAAGAAGATGCACAAATTCTAAAAAGCACAGATGAATACTACCTTGACTAAATGCAAATTAAAAAAAAATCTTCTGTGGTGTAATTTGCATGAAGAAAAGAAATTTACACACCGCTGTTTTTATGGTTCAGCCTCAACGCCCACAGTGCTTCCGGTCATGAGACAGAAATGCTGATAATCTTCCTTTTCTAATATTTAACCCCATGTCAGCAGCAAAAGGCATCTCGGACAGAGAATACCTGCGCTGTCTGAGATGCATGTACTTTGACCATATACATTTTGACCTGATGTGTTTGGGCATACAGATATGCAGGCCAGGGAACCATCCTGAAGATACTAATCCAAGACTCCGTTATCGTCTGTGGCTTCCATTATTTCTGGGAGAAGTTAGCTTTTCACTTCCTCCCTTCCACTGCTTTAATCTAAGGAAAGCCTCGCTGCCATTCTTCCCCAGCCCCAGGCCCCAGTTCCCAGGCTGTGCAGCCTGATTCCTCTCCCTGCACTCTGAGCTGAGGTTGGAGTGTGCAGCTGTGGTTATTATAGGATATATGCTTGCTGCTGTTCCAGCTTTTGCTCACAGTATGTGTATTTGGTTCTTCTGTGACTGTATACAGTTAAACTCTCTTACATCTAGGAATAGGAATAGATGTCCGATAATAAATTAGGACCTTCTGTCATCTTTACTAGGCGAAAGAATGAAAAAAATGTCATTAAAATTAAAAAAACAAAAAGCAACTAAAGTGAGCGGATTTACCACATCTTCCATTTCCCTGTCCCCCCAGGCTGTGTGAGTCTCTTCTTTTTTCCCACATCATGTTGCTGACACCTCCTCCAGCACTACTCACTCTGTCTTTCACCACAACGAAACTACTAGTTTTTCTTTAATTTTCAACTGTTTACCTACCGTACAAAACAGTGGACATAACGTCATTTCTTGGCCACAAGAAATGACATAACATTTATGGCTTCCACTTGCCATCCTTTTCTCTCCACTGGTAGGGTTGGTCATGTTAAAATGTTTCAATACAGTTTGAAATCCCTACCCATCTTTCTTTCCGTTTGTAACATTTACTGAAAAGAATGTCAAGTGTCGGAACCATTAAGCATGCCATGTGTCCAGCTCTGTCACCTAGCATGTGAAGTCGCTATTGGTCGCTGTGATGATGGGTACCTCATGTTTGGTGCATAATGCTTTAATTGTTCATTAATTCACCCATATTTTTTTTTGAAGAATGGTTGAAGGGAAATAGTATTCATTTGCTCAGTGTCAGAGATGGGATTAAAATCAGATGCTTGATTCCAGTCCCAGTGTATTTGTAAAACTAAGGCACTGGTTACTTGGATAAAGATAAGGCAACATACTTACCTGGCAGAGGAGACACCAGGGTGGCGAAGGTGGTTTTTCCCAGGGCGAGGTTTATCCACTAGACTCCGGATATGCTGGCCCTTGCGATTTCCCCAAATGCAGGAAACGCTACTGCCTCATTTGTGGGAGTGGGGGACTGCGTTCTCCCCTGAAAAAAGAACAAGCGATAGAGAAAGAGATTCATACACGATTCTTCCCGGTAAAATTTGTTTTTTGGAAATGCCACCTGATTTTTTTCTCAAGATTTTATGATTTCTACTGTTGTGCTCTGTGAATTCATATTCAGCTTAGTGACTCAAATCTTTGCCCTCTTTATATTTGTTGAACATTATATCTATCTATCTATATCATTAGATAGATATATAACTTTACATATAGATAGATAGATGAACTTCTAGCTCATTTACCAAAAAGAGAGAGAGATTTGAATCAGATTATAATTTAAGGATTTTACCTTTATTCTTTATCGAAGGAATCATTTATCTAAACATCTCTCTAGATCCCCTGATCGGAAACTCTGTTTAATTTTTGCATCATCTCCAAAGGGTTTAGCAATTCCACCACGATGTTCAATTCATGCCCACTAATTATGGAATATTTAACATCATTGTTCACAATTGCTGATTTCTCCATCTGGTCTTGCACATTAAAAAAAAGAAGAAGAAGAAGAAGAAAGTAGTGTTAGATTTGTAAGATTCACATGGTCAGACCTGAGGCATGACCCACAGAATGCAAGGGAAGGGTTTCACACCTTACTGATGCATCTATACTAGATACAATGAGATAACTGGAGAGAATTATGGGAGTGGTTTTGTGGTTTTCTCACCAACTTAAGAACTCAGTGATATTTCCTATGGCCTTTGGGAAAGCCAATTAAGGATTTGTATCTTGGAGTTGGCAGAACATAGATAGCTAATACCAAACATAATGAAAAGGCTGAGTTGAGTGAGAAGTGCTTTGAAAATGAAAAATACCAAACATAAAAAGAGCCTTAAAAACTGGTGCCTGTACTATATAGTTCTAGCTCTTCAGGAGGCTGGGGTCTAGAACACCTCATTTCAAAGCCAGCCTGGGCAGAAAAGTCGGTGAGGGAAAAGTGGGGTAGAGGCATGTCGAGTAACAAAGTACCAGCGAACAAATAAGCTGAGAGAGTTTAAGGCTCTGTGTTCAACCCCAGCACTAAACAAAACAAAAACTAAGACGAATCTTAACATTACATTTTAATATTACACTCTGAAGTAAGAAAAGAAGTATAGAACTGCTGTGAATGAGAATGTTCTTTAGGGATTGTAAATGTATTCTATAGCCTTCAATGAGCTAGAAAAATATACAAAGGACTTTATAGTAAAATGGAAACTACTATGTCTTCAAACTTATCCCTCCTACAGTTGTATTAATGGTAATGCATCTACACTTAAATTTTGTTTTCCAACGTTTAAATACTGCTTTGGATTCAACCTATATCTTCCAAGTTGTAATTAATGTCTGTAGTCTAGTAAATAATGTCAGGAATCTGAAAGTATTTTGGCCTCCCAATATCCTATGATCTCTTTTGTCATTAGTCTATCCCTCAGGAATTTCTTTTTCTTTAGTGGTACTGGGATTTTTGAACTCATGACCTCTCTCATCCTTACAAGAACTCTACCACTTGAGTCATACCTCCATCCTTTGAGATATAGTTATTTTTAAAGTCGGGTCTTCGTACACTTTTTGGCCATGCTGTCTTTAGAGTACAATGTTCTTATCTCCACCTCCCGGGTGGGCAGGATGACAGACTTGAAGGTGAACCACTCTGACAACTTGTTCTTTAGGACAGGACCTTACTAACTTGCCTGCCACAGCTACTTCCCAAGGACTCGATACTTTTTAAAGTTCTTCTCTCAGCACATGAGTCTGGCTCTCTTTAAAAGCAGCAAATCTTGGTATTTTGTGATGACAGTTGATACGTTAGGCAAAGGTAAAAGTCGTTAAGCCTTAAGCCCAGCAATTTGTAGAGGGTTATCAGACCAGAGCCAATGTGTTTTTGCCTAAAAGTATGTTGTGACTAGAAAGTAATGAAGTGGATTTCTTTGAACCACTGATGATTGGATTTTAAATCCAGTTCCAAAATAAGATTTTAAAGGATTTAAACCAAGGCACAATCATGTCAGTATACTCCTCTTCCAGAGACTGTTTTGGAATTCAACACCATTTTCTTTTTTTTTTAATGTTTTTTATTGTGAGAATACTATACAGAGGAGGGGTTATAGTTACATGAGCAAGGTCATGAGTACATTTCTTATCAAGCATTATTGTTTCCTCCTTTGTTTTTCCCCTACCATCCCTTCCCTCCCATCTCCACAACTACACTCAACAACCATTTTCTTATTTGACGTTTATTATGTATTGAAAACAAAAACTCGCTCAGCACAGTGGTTCAGAGCATAAATGGTCTCTACCTTTGAGCAACCTGGGACTGAGCGAGTTTTATCAACAAATACACACTATACCTTGTCATCTCCTTACATTCTTAACCCAGTTACAACTTGGCATGCAACAAAAGGCACCATTTTAATTTAATGCTTGGTTTGGTGCATTTTTCAGAATACCATGAAGTAGTCATGACTACTACATCAAGAGATGGATTGTTGCCATCAATCTTAAAAAGATCTTTATTTTCCTTTCCTGTTCTTTACTTTTTTTCCCAGAAGCAACCGCTGATCTACTTTTCATCACTGCAGATTAGATTGAGGTTTTTGTGGGGGTTTTTGGTAGAGTCTTCTATAAGTAGAAATGTTTGACTCTGATCATTAGTACTTTTAGATACACTTATTCTATTCAGTATGTCCTTTTCATTGCTAAGTAGTATTCTACTTATGAATGTACCTTATATTATGACTGTACCTTACATTGTATACTCCCTCACATTGGCTTTCTTGTTTCTAGTTTGGGATTCTTTTGAGTCTTTATGTAGACTCATGTATCTTAGTAATATTTGATCTAGAAAAGAATCTCTCATTTTAAGCGAAGCCCTGGAGAATAGGGAACAATCCAGATTTCTAACCAGATACAGACTATTTCCAATGAGGCAAATAGTATGTGGAGAAATTGTTCAATGAAAGCAATGAGACCGTGATAGCTAGAGTGAAGTGAGCAACAGAAAGGACATTGTAAAGAATCTAGCACAGTTTTTCATGGCCAGGATTCACTTAGACAAAGCCCTTCACATCTATGCACCTTGCATGGTTCTCATCTAACATGTTTAGCTATTAGTTGGTTCAGTTTTTGTATAATAAAGCTGGAACATGTACAAAGAGCTATGGCCAGTAAAATGGTGTTGTGGCTTCAAAATGGTACTAGCCTATCATCACTATGTTGAAGTCACGTGTCTCTCATCTTTGTAGACTGTTGTCTCTAATTTGGATTCTTGGTTTTACTGTCATTCTTGTTGTTCTTGTCATACTGTCAGTGATTTTCATTGAGTCTACATAGATCATTAACATAGATCATTATATATATATATGTATTTAGAGAGAGAGAGAGAGAGAGAGAGAGAGATCGCAGTCAACAATAAATGAATTCAACTGTGTTTTTAAAAGGCATCATTTGCTAATCATTATGGCTTGTATTAATGTTATATATGTAACCTGATTAGTAGCATGAATAATTTAATGAAACAGTAAAAGGTATTTGAGAACTTTAGGGTTATCAAAAATTTGGGAATCAGAGCTTATTTCAAATAGTGTCCTAAGTTTTCAGGCAAACATTGCAGACTGTTGTTTTTCTTGGAGGTCTGAGAATGATAGCAGGGTGTTACTGCTGTAGTAAAAACCACACTAGGAGGCAAAGGGTTGAGAGACAGGGCCCAGAGGCCATGAAGTAGGGCAGGCGGGGTGTGATAAGGAAAGCAATTTAAAGGAAGCTGAAAGCGAAGCTACTTGAATCCTAGAGTCCAGAATTCCTATATGATTTGAAACTCATTTTAAAGGCACTGTAGTGGTTTGAAAAGGGAACTTGGACTTTCAAGCACACCAATTCTAGTTGCTAGTCTAATGTCAGAAAGAATTTCCTAAATTGATATTTCTTAAATCGATTGTATGAATCCATTAGTCCTATAGACAGGCCTATAAAATGGCATGAACATAACAAATTGACTTGTTGAAATGAGTAAAAGTCTCCTGCAGTGATGATTTTACACTATCTTAGTATGCAGTTGTGAGCCCATGACCTTAAGGACTGTAACATTCAGAAAAATTGGTTATCTTCTCTTGGCCTTCATCTAAATGATGGGAAGTATAGAGTTGGGATATATAATCATCTGGATTTGCTAGATCCTTTTCAAGGAGAGGAGAGAGAGAGCGAGAAAGACTTTTAGAGGTGGCTTTTTAATAGGCCTCAGGCAAAGGGTATAATGACAGGATTGCATGTTAAAGAATGTCAGGGCAAAAATTGTGCTTAGAGAAGGCTTTGCAGATTTCTTTAGACCAAAAGTCTTATTGCTGTTTGTTACCACAAGTTTCAGAAAGCCACTTAACTTCTGATGTCTAGGTTTTTAATATGCAGTTGTAGATTCTGGGTGTGCCAACGTGATTTTGCAAAGATTTAAGAAAGTAATTGTTGCTCAGATTAAGAGCTACCAAAATACTTCCTTAAGCAAGAGTTCAAACACACATTCCTTAAAACTTAGCTCCAAAAAAAAAAAAAAAAAAAAGTAACGTAATTCTAGTTCGCATCTTGAGTTGCTGTAAGACTGCGAGGCAGGCAGAGTGACAAGAAATTTAGAGTTTATAAGGATTTGTATACTCCACATTTTCACATGGATGTGATGTTTTTTTCTCACTCGTGAACACAATCCAGAATTGTCAATAGTCTTAGGAAGGAGCTTTGCTGTTTCAAATCCTCGGAAGGTTGCTGTGTGGATGCCTTCTACAATGAGCGTATAAGGTGGCTTTGTCTGGAAATGATTTGCCTCTGTTCATGTTCTACCTTCAGAAATGGCAGAGCCAACACCGGCAGCATGTCTCCAGCTTTGATCCAGAGCGAATTGCAATATTATGCCACTTAGAAACCTAAAACTCTCACTGAGTTCCAGCTGCCTATCGCTGAAATTGTGGGAAATGTATATGAGCAGTTAACAGGGCTGACACAGCTGGTTGCACAGGCAGGTAGTGAACTTGCACACGTGAACCAAGCTGAGGGGTAAAACAGGATCTGAAATATGCCCTGAGATCTGCTAACCAAGCCACACGCACCCAAGTATGACATTGCCTACCTTAAAATTAACAGGAGAAAGAAAGTGGCACAGAATATGGTGGTCGTTCCAGCCTTCAGGAGACTGATGCAGGAGGGTTGTGAATTTGAGGTGAGCTGAGCTTTGTGGCTGGAGTTTGGTACATTAACTTTAAAAATCAATTGTACCTTTCTCTCATTTACGTAGGTCCTATCTGGCCAGGCTTGTGCTATTTTGGAATTTTGTTGTGGCTCTCCCAAAATTGCCAAAGGCAGTGGTCAAAGGGTAGCATCAAAGCTGGATTCATCCAGATGTGATTTCATTCATTTGAGCTTTCCACCTTTACTTCTGTGTGGACACATACAGATCCTATTCCTTCATTAAGCAAGTCACTCATTATTTCATTGACTAGCGTCAATGACTCTGTGCCTGTTCTATCTCTGTCTTTGTCATTGGCTCTCTAGACAGTCATTGAAGAAAAACTACCTCAAAATTTCAAATGAGCATGAGCGCTGAGCCTAAATCCTGCCAGTTTTCTTGCATACATTCAACCTTTGTATTTTTTTTTTTACAAAGCTAAAACATATCTGATGCTTCATGACTTTAAGTGGGTGGTTATTTCATTTGGATCCTAATAGGAGAAGGTCCCCGTTTATGGGGTTGAATCTTTAGAAAGTGACATGCAGAGTAGGTGAGCCCAAAGCAAGGGTGAAAAGGTGTGGTTTGAAGCTGTTGTCAAGCTGTGTGACTCAGGTGCTCCTTACAGATCTTATCTACCGAAGAGCAGAGCTCTAAGGATGGGGGCAAACTGCGAATCAGTCTGGGCTGAGGCTCCTGTGTTCCAACTCAGCTGGAAGCATCATCTGTCCACCCCTCCTTCGGGGCTGCGGTGATGGAACTAGTCACTGAGCACCGTGGGAACTCAGTCAGGACCAATGCGATGGCCAAAGATGAACCATATCTTCTCAAAACATGATAGGAGTAAAGAGATAGCTTAGCCCATCCCTCTTAAGAATCCACAAAGATCTCTCTGTTGCTGCAGATGTCTTTAATGTAAACCAGATCTCAAGATGTAAAAAGAAATCTTGAAGAAACTTAATCCTGTGCTAGTCCCGTACATGGCTTCTTCAGCTCCCTCCAGCCAGCAGGGCGCTGGACACTGCAGGCGAACACTTTGAACGATGCATCTGGACGCATTTCCTGTGAAATCAATAGCTCCACACTCTCCCACTCAATCCCGACTTTTTACACACGTTCGCATCGTGCTAGCCTACAGTATTTCCGAAGATGAAGCTGCTCTCACACATCCCAGTAATGGTTTCATTTTCAGTGTGATACCAAGAGGCTTGGTGCACCCTGACATTTCCAGTCATCCTTGAGTCAGGAGAAGGGCGTAGTGATCTCTGCAGGACAGGAATACAGGGGAAGTTGTGTCTCTGGCACTCATCATCCTATTTCTATCTGAGCATGCCTGCTTAGGGTTAATAAAAATTGGACTGAAGTATCGATATAAAATAAAGTATCTTTTCCATACAAGTATCTCTAGCCAGGGGAAATTCGTTGATGGGAATGGTGTAACAAGGTCATTTCTCAGCAAGAGAGGGGAAAGTCTGATAGACCAGATGTTATACTTTCTTTCTTTTTCTATACCTATTTTTATGAGTTTTGAAGGAAAAAGAGAAGGTTTTGTGCCATTGACTTGCACAGATTCTGACAATAGAATTGCTTTGAGGACCTTAGTTTTTTGAAATACTATGTGACTTACAGACATTGGTAATCAGTGGGTAAATGTTTAAAGGAGAGACTCTGAAGACTTATACTTCAGTCCCTCTGGTTTTGCACAAGAACTCATTTGTGTATTCATTGTGTGTGTGTGTGTGTGTGTGTGTGTGCGCGCGCGCGCGCACGCACGTGTGCACACTCTGATCCTGGGGCTTGAACTCGGCCTAGGCACTGTCCCTGAGCTTTTTTTTTTTGCTCAGGCTAGCTCTCTACCACTTGACAGCTCCACTTCTGGCTTATTGGTGGTTAATTAGAGATAAGAGACTCTCAGACTTTCCTGCCCAGACTGGCTTCAAACTGCAATTTTCAGATCTCAGCCTTCTGAGAAGCTCAGATTACAGGCACGAGCCACTGGTGCCCAGCTTTCTGCTTTTCTTTCTCTATCTTCTTCAAATATTTTTGAGATAAGGTCTCAAAAGTGGGCCTGGGATGGTCTTGAATTCGTTCTTCCTTCTTAAGCCTCCTGTGTGTTAGGAGTACAGAGCATAGACCACCACGCTCATCTTCCATAAATGGCCTTAAAACTGTTATTTTTTGGGGCTGGGAAGGTGGCTCAGTGGTAGAGTGCTTGCCTCGCATGCATGAGGCCCTGGGTTCGATGCCTCAGCACCACATAAACAGAAAAAGCTGGAAGTGATGCTGTGGCTCAAGTGGTAGAGCACTAGCCTTGAGCTGAAGAGTTGGGATACAGCACCCAGGCCGAGTTCAAGCCCCACTACTGACAAAAAAAAATTTTAAACTTTATTTTTCTGTTGCAAAAACTGTGAAAAATACCATAATACTATTTTAATGAAACACCAATAAAATAAAATAATCAATACAAGTGAAATAAAATATGTGTGCAACATGCTGTTTCTACCTCCCATTTAGAATGGCATCTCTGCATCTTACGTCTGGATAGCATGTCTAACGTAAGAAACGCTTCTGTTTTCAAGGCAGTAGGATTAGGAAATAGATACTCCAGGGTATCTATTTCTATCTTCATACGGGTAAAGGGTATCTATTTCTATCTGTGTTTGGATGCTTAGTGGGCGTTTTTACCTGAATTCAAAATCTGTTACTGTCCTGACAATGTGGAATTTACTACCTTAAGTAATGTGCATCCAAAAAGCAAGCATCTGGGCCAACTGTGCGTGAAGGAGAAGCAGCAATGTATTCATAGGTTAATTTAAAAACTCTATTCTTTGATGTTTTTGGAAGACAAGCAAAAATGTTTGGAGTAGTACGTTTAAATTGACACTGTCATCATATAAGATACTGCCAACTCTCATTTCTGGTGTTCTTGGCATGAAGAAAGGGGCATTTTAGGATTGTGCCTACAAATGCATATGCCTTGTGTTGGAGATGTTCCTGTTTATTAACCAGGATTCTCCGAGAGATGCCACCCCTGCAGAGTGATCTTCAACATGCCATCCCTAAACTGGCAAGCTTGGTACCACCTGAGAACTTGATAGGAATACTATTGCATCTGCAGACACAGTCCAACAGGACCGAGCAGACTGGCTGGCTCCAGTGTACCTGCTACTTTGAGAACTGCTGTCTGAATTCAGGCTTCTTATGCAATGAATTAACTTCCCCTCGTGTGTTTGAATGGTGCAAATGAAGTGTCATCCTTAGGGGAAATGAAAACAATGATGGTTTGAGCTTGGCTCTTCTACAGTTTGATGAGGAGTGTAGGAGAATTGAATATGTTGTCCTTTTTGGTTACACAGTACCTTGCTCCCTGCAAGGTCTGTCCGTGTGTATTGTACTTCTGAGAGGGTAAAAACATTTCCGTCCTCCTGTTTTGATCCTATCCTTCCTTTCGTAACTAAAAAATTCCCCATAGAGTGTGTCCGTTTCCTACTACGACCTCCCCCAAACCCGATTACCTCCTCCTCTGAAGCAGACTTGAGACACTCACCCAAGGCTAAGGCTTTAGTCTCCCCTAGAATGTCATGTTCTAGATCTTCCCAGGCACATGTCTTTCCCTACATTCTATGATGCAAAATTTCTTTTCTGACCATTGACCAATTCCTCTCTTCCTTCCTTTCTTTAGCCATAGCCATTCAGTAAGGTAAAATATTCTAAGAGCTTTGGAGGGAAGAATCTCTCTCCATGTCCCCCCCTCTCGCCAACCTTTTCTCTTTTCCTTCCTGTCCCCTTAATTCTACTGTTCTTCCCAACCCAAATTTCTTACAATGATAAGAAGCACTCTTGTGTATGTGCATGTCTGTGTATGTGTCTGTGTCTATGTATGTGTATATGTGTGTGTGTTGGGGGGAGGGGGTTACCTGGGGTTTGAACTCAGGGCTTGAGTGCTGTCCCTGAGCTTTTATGCTCAAGACCATCACCCTACCACTTGATCCATGCTTCACTTCCAGCTTTTTTGGTGGTTAATTAGAAATGAGAGGCTCACAGGTTTTCCTGTCCAAGCTGGCTTCAAACCATGATTCTCAAGATCTCAGCCTCCGGAGTACGTAGGATTATAGGTGTCAGCCCCCAGTCCCCAGAACCCAGCATAAGAAACACTCTTGCTCATGAAGTTATTTGAGTTCTATGTACATGAACGGGAATGTCCATGAGAAATCTAACATGTGTTTGAACCTCAGAAGGACCTGAGGTAGCTTTCCTTCTGATGGGGTGATGACAGCCCCAGCTACAGGAAGAGTGTGGTTTCTTATTGTGCATCGTGATAATGACCTGTAAATATCTGAATATCAGTGAGCAGCAGCTGCGCTAGTGCATCAGTCTGTGGATGGATGGAGTAACTGAATTCTTCTAACCCACGTTTACCAGAGTGAAAAGTTACTCATTTAAGTTAAATATCAGCTAGATTTTCTTTCCCTTTCTTTTATGAGAATTTAATGGAAAACCCCAAAAGATAAATATTAGCTCCCAAATCTCATGGTATCAATTGCTTGATTTTTACATCAGAAAATCTCAGACAAGGGGACTGCCATCGTGTTTGTCCAAATCCATAATTAACTCTTGATCAGAGGCCCTCATAGTACTTCTTAAAAATCTTGTCCTCATCTTTGTCTAGACAAGTTTCCTCAGAACAAGCAAGCATGTAATCTGGAGATGCCCCAAAGCTATATAACTATGTCTGCCCAGGCTGGCAAAGTAGTCTTTTTCTACCTGTGGTCATGAAATTTTTCAATTACCAGAAGCAAATTACTTTCTTATTATAACTATATTGGAAGAAAGTAAATGAGGACTGGCCATAGAAGAAGAAAATAAATTGGCATGTTGTTCTTTCCTTCCAGAAAAGAGGCCTTTGAGAGGAAGCAGGTCGAACTCTCGTTTTTTAACTCTGTGCCACAAACAAATATTAAATACATAATATTACATGCATGTGTAATGAGTTGTGTATGGATACATGAATAATGGGATGCGTCCTCTATGTTGAAGAGCAGTGTTTTCTGAACTCCACTTCTTTGTCTTTATAATGATGAGCCTGTTCGACTACCAACAGCTGCTCAACAAACCTTTCCCAAGGGGAGCTTGGAAGTACAGCCCCAGCAGACAGACAGCCAAGTATCTGGAAACCTTCCACATGCAAGCTGTCAGTAGCTCTGGTGATGGCTGGCATGTTTGGATCTGGCAGCAGTTGTGGCTTCGAGCCTGGGATTTGAGGAAAAGCAAGGGAAAAATAAAAACAGAGCCACACAGCAAGGACAGGTGCCAGTTGCTCTGTTTTCCTCCCGCAGGGGAGGCTGCGTTTTGCAGAAGAAAGTGTGCTCACTGTTCTTCTGCCTCTAAGAAGGTCACCTGTCTTTCTGCATGCAAATCTGGAAGAGAACAAGATTCAGAGATGTCAGAGGAGGAAGGCCAGGGGAGAAGGGATGGTTATAAGAATGTCTATTCAGTATGGTCTGCTGACTTCCCGCTTTTCCTTCTAAGCAACTTGCATTCTGCTTGGTCTCATCGTGTGCTCTTTTGCACGGGTGTGTGGTGCTTAGGACAGGACCCCAGGCTCTCTCTCCTGCATGGCGTTTCTCCTGTCCCACACATTGGCCCAGGTTGATTAACAAGAACAGGCAGAGCAGTCCCCTGGTGGGAGCAGCTGTTTCAGAGCCCAAAGGTACTAGGCCAACCACAGCTGCGGACAGCTCTTTGATCTCTAGTGCAGATTGCTGCCCACCCGCAGATCAAGCAGCCTCCCTCCAGCCTGGAACACAGATTCTGGTGGTCTGTTCCCAGGTAGAACAGAATTGCAGCAACTTCGTTGGTGGTGGTGGTGGGTGACTTCCAGCCATCCTGGTGGTTCTTCAGTTCTCCCACACTCTGATGGACCCACTTGGTTTCCCGAGGTATTTCCCCACTTTCCCCGTCCAATGCAAACCACTGATCTCCAGCTCCCCCTTCCCCTGGTTTTCATGGCAACAGTGCCCTAAAGAATTATTCAACATTCTGAGCATGGTGGTTTATGCATGTAATCCCAGCTACTCAGGAGGCAGAGTGGGGGAAATCATACTGTGACAGTCAGCCTGGGCAAAAGGGTGAGACCCTATCTGAAAACCACAGTATGATGGCCTCGTTGACTATGTTAGCGGGAGGCTCAGTCCTGGCCCTTGGAATGCATTCCCTGTGTCTGCATGTGCATCAAACTAAAGAGTTCATGCATCAACCTTCAAGCCAGGTAGCAAGCACTTACCACTCAGTTTATGTGGCACAACTATCTGCCTCAGCTAACATCATCTAAGTGGTCACTGTATGCAAGGCTCCATAGGCTCCTACATATCCATTACTTTTCATTTTAAATGGTGTGTGTGTGTGTGTGTGTGTGTGTGTGTGTGCATGCATGCTTGCTTAATTGGAGATGAGTCCCTCACAAACCTTCCCGCCTAGGCTGTCTTCTAACTGTAATCCTCAGATCTCAGCCTCCAAAGTAACTAGGCTTACAGGTGTGAGCCACCAGCACTGGTCTAATGGTGTCTTACTTCTTTTGAAGTTCTGTTAGACTTAATGTAATTACCCACTTTGGTGTCTTTAATTCCCTTCTATTGTATCCTAATGCGATTGTTCTCTCACCCTTTAATTGACTGAGGTGCAAATTATTTTTGGTTTCTTTTGGATCTTCAGTGTAGGCATATGTTTAAATATGGAATAGGTGTTACACAACACAACACAGTGGAATAATAACCGAGTCAATTATTAGCTTATTCATGCTGTGTATACCTTATTCTTGGGAACAGAAGTGCTTTGGATTTCAGATTCTTGAATGTGCACAATGAAATGGGGTCTAATTCATTTATGCATCCTAAATAACCTAATGGTAATTTTATATAGTACTTTAGTTCTTTATCATTTTGGACATAACCTGTCACATGCAACCAAATACGAACATTTCCACGTGTGGCATGATGTCAGCATTCAAAAACTTTTAGAGTTTGGATTTTTCCCAGTAAGGATGCCAGCCTGTACTGGTAATGTATATTGAAATCAGCACTTTTGAATAACCACAAAATCAAGCCTGTCTGTTAGCTGTCATTCCCACGTTGATGCATTGTTGACAAATACAAATATAGCTTCAGGGTAACTCTCTGCCCTTTGTAACTCGGTTATTTACTATTCAAAGTTGTAAGAAGGCCGGTGTAGTAGCGCAGGTCTGTTACCCGGGCTGCTTGGGAAACTCAGATTGAAGGGGTTGTGTGTACAGCTCAGAGATGCTCTTCAGAAGCCATCTCAGCTACCTTGGGAATACAATGACTCGGGGGCAGGGGAGGTCAGCAATGTGGGAAAGCACAGGAGAAGGGTCACAGCTCTGGCCAGCCTGGGAAATGATCAAGGGAGACTCTATCTCAAAATTCATCAAGGTACAGGGGGAAAAAGAACAACTGGGAGGGTTCTGTGCAGCCCATCACAGCCTCGCCTTTCCATCTTAGGTTCAGGTAAAATGGCCAATCCCCTGGTATGTTCAGGAATGAGAAATTCCTCAAACACAGGATATGTGATCATAACATAAGGAAAGTCCTGGGCAAACCCGGATGACCAGACCAGAAGAACCAGAAACTCCTTCCTAGATGGAAGAGATACCAGGCTTTCACATTAAATCTTCATCCATGAACTACAGTCACTTTTTGTGCGCATCACAGGCAAAATGTTAACGTTCTCCCCGGTTCTGGTGGAGGGCTGCTGCTGCCCTCATTTCTCATCGCACACTGAGTAATACTTTGTGCATCTGACAGCTGGTAGCAGAAAGAGACTCATTCACTGCAGGAACACCCCCCCCCAAATTAGCAAACTACTCTTGTTTTTAACCAATCAACTCCTTGGTTAGTGTTTTTACTAATAGTTCTTTTGGAGTCATGATATATTCACTCAGTGTACAGACAGACAATTGAAACAGCTGACTCTAAGGAGAATGGTCCACTGAAAGAGATGGACGTTCCCAAATTCCCCTGGTTAAAGCTTCTTGTGTTCAAAACTTTCTCGTTTTTGCTTCGTGCTGAGCTTTCTAGCTTTTCTTTAGAACTGAGTTTATTGGACCTTCTAGCTAAAGCTGTTTCCTAAATTAACTGTATCTGCTTTCAAACTGTGTGATAACTTGGTTGTGTCTTAGCGATTGGCTTCTCAGCGTTTCTGGGCTCATCAGATAATGGTGGCACACCCGCCAGAAAGCATTACCTATTTTCCTGCAGTCTCTTGCCCGTCTTTGAGGGTTTTAGCCAGGCAGTCTTTGGATTGCTCAGAATAAAAGCTAGTGAGACTAGCAGAGTGGTTCGAACTCAAATGGTAGGGTGGCTTCTTAGCAGGCATAAGGTGGGGTTCAAGCCCCCGTACCCACCCCTCCAAAAGAAAAGCAAGCAATACTTGTAGCAAATGAATAAATAGTCCTATTTATGAGCCCTCAGTTGCTGCCCTACTTACATGTGTGAGAGAATTATTTAAAACATAATTATTACCTCCAAACTGTTCAATGCTATTTCTTCTATTGACCCCACAGCTGAAGGAGCTTATGTGTCCAACACATCCACTAAGCCAAACCACTGTCACGTGAACTACGTAGTTGATATATCGACAGCCCCAAAGGGGAAAAAAATAGAAAGAACTTGAATAAGTATTTGGTAGGCTGCACCACAATTTTGACTTTTGCAAAATACTAGAAATCTCCATCCTTGACCCAATGTCCTTCATTTGTTTAATCCAGTTTTCTCATGACCAGCACTGTGTGATCTTGTCCCCTCACCTGCCAATCTGTCATTGAACTTCTCAACCTCTTTTCCTAAGCAGACCTTGTCCTGGGAGGATAGGAACTGAGTTGTCAAAGGAAACAAATTTATGGCCTTCATAAAGACTCAGGGTGCTTTCTATTACCTCAAGTGGTTGCTTAACAAACATGTAGTGTTTTTTGTATTCGATAACTCTTTTTGTTCATTATATCCTCATGGTATCAGAACAGTTACTGGGAAAAGCTTGGGAAGGGCGAATGCGCTTCAGCTGGAGCTCAAGTGAGGAACTGCTTGAGATTGCCCAGAGCTCTCCTTTCTCTACACCTCCACCTATACCAATTAATCTTTCATCTTATTCCCCTCCACTGGAATAAAATAGTGAGTGCATTGTACTCTACTAAATCCACTGGACACCAACATGGGAAATGTTGCATATTGAACAATGGTCAATGGTCTAGTATAACCTGGGGTAATTTCATTCTGGGGGACATTTCAATTTCCCCAAGGAAAAAATACCCCGTAGAATATGCCTGGTACATATGATGAAATGACACCTGGAAAAATACATACACAACACATGAATGGTAACACAAGATCTCCACCATTTTATTTGCGTAAGCTCAACTTTTCTCCAACTTTAGCTTTTTAAGTTGCTGTTAATTAGCATGTAATAATTATGCATGTTTATGGAGCACATATGACATATGACATACAATCTGTGGCCGCCACCCCAGGGTGGTCTTTCTTTCTTTCTTTTTTTTTGGGGGGGGGCCCTCTGGTCATGGGGCCTGATCTCTGGGCCTGGGCGCTGTCCCTCAGCTCTTCAGATCAAGGCTAGTGCTCTACCACTTGAGCCACAGCACCACTTCCGGCTTTTTATTCTTTTTGCTTATGTGGTGCTGAGGAATCGAACCCAGGGCCTCATGCATGCAAGGCAAGCGCTCTACCACTGAGCCACCTTCCCAGCCCTCCAGGGTGGTCTTTCTAGCTATCATTTTAAAAACTACTTTCTATGATCTTTCCGTAATTGTATAAAGGAACTGCTATTTAACACAGCAGTTGATGAATACAGTATATCTTGATCAATGTCATATCATTCCTTTATAGATAAAGCTTTTGACCTCCTCTCTTCTACTTTTTATAAAATACATAGTAAGTTAATGTGACTTATAGTCACCCGGCTCTGGACATTGACAGCTTAGTCCACCTGTCCAGTAGTGGTTCCTAACTTCCCTCTCTCCTTGCCCTTCTCATCTCATAGCTGAAATTTCAGTTTTCTCCCAGATCATAAGGAGACAGATCTTATGACCTGTCCTTTTATAGTATTCTGACATACGGTTATATAACGAAAACAAAATACACCATATTGTTCAGAGGAGTTACAGGTTTTATTATTTATTTACCAGGTTTTATCAGTGACTTCACTTCTATATTCCTTTCTGGATATATTTTGAGATATTAAAAATGAAGTTACATTAAGTTTTAATCAGGAAAACATTTTAAAAAGAAAAAATGATGAATAATAAAAGTGGCAAAAGCATGCATGAATAAAAATCCACTTGCTATATATATCCTCGCTATAACAAAGTAGATTTACTTTTATTTATTCAGTATGCCTTGTCTAACTAAGTACCTGCAAAATAATGAGCCTTTCCATTTGTATAGGTCTTTACTCAGATCTTCTTACCTGGGACATACACAAATACCCAGTGAAAAGACCCAAATTAAGGAAATATTGCTTAGAATTATATGATTACTGAATCCTAGCACAATTTCCTCTAATGTCTTTGTATTTCCTTGTGCATATATTCACAAAAGCTCTAAAGAAATAGAAAACCTATTTCCTGCCTCCAAGTAGATTATAGAAGAGTTGGGATACAGGGATACATATGTACAGACAGACTTACTTAGCAATTCAACTGACAACATAGATCAAAAGTTCAGTGTCTAATGCATTACCTACAGCATAGGTGGGAACTCATAGAGGAAATTCAAAGATGATGGATGAATCGATGCGTGACTGGATGCAATGGATGGATGGTTGGATGGATGGGTGGATAGATGGATGGACAGAGCAAATGAGTTGACAAAATAGAAGGGCAAAGCAGGAGTGTTTATTGGTCACAGATGGTTGAATTTCAATAAATCTCTTGATCTTTTTATTGGTCACAGAATACTTAAGGCAGGAGAAAATAGACCAAGTTGTCCTCAAGGAACTTTAAAGAGTGGGGTTTGACTCTGAAGAAAGAAATAATGTGGGAATTTCAGGCCAAGGGCTCAGCATGAGCAAAAGCATTGAGATAGAAGGATCATCCTCTGACTTAGTGAAAGCAAAATGTTTGGGGAGGGGGTTGTTTTCAGAGTCATGTAAGACAATAGCATAGAACACCACAAGTTTGAAGCTTTAGTGTGTTTAAATAATGCATAAAGCCATGCAGCTGTAGAACTTTTTGTATAATATAACGAAATTTGAAAATTATACTAGGCCTAATCTGATAGAAGCATGACTTAGTGCTGAAGATAATAATACAAGAGAATGAAGATTTTAAGTATTCACCTGAGAATTTAAAGCATTTGGGGAAAGTACTGCACAAGTAAATGTTGCTGAGTCATCATAAAAATATTTCTGTGCCTAATTGACATTTCTGAAACCGTTCTATCAAATTCAGCTTTGGCTCGATGAGTATTCTAATTGAGAACTAGCAGCTGCAAAGACAAGGAGCTGCCCTAAAAATCTAGAGGCCTCCAAATATTTTATGCATATGATTGAAGGAATTTTTCACACACTGGAATAAAGGCAATTTTATGTTTTCTGGGGTCTTTAACCTAATTTACTAGATATGGCAAAAAAAACTGATATTTCTTGCATGTGAGTTTTACTCTCAGAAACTGGATATCTTATCACCTTCCTTTAAAGCTACTAGTGGTTTTATTGTACAAAAGCAGCTGTGCCATTATTTTCTAAGGCAAATAGTGAATAGCGCAGGCCTGGTGCAAACATTGTGGGTTAGAATCCAGCTTCATCACCAATATGTGGGTCCACTTCTGCTAAGATTCTCTGTTCCTCTGATGGCAACCAGACTACCATCCTTAGACTGTTGGCAAGACTCCATGTAAAAATTGTAGGCCACTTTCCAGCATGTAGGAACACATAATCAGTGAATAATTTATCATCACCTTATTTTCTTGTTGTTAGGATGATGGTTTGGGTTGGGATTTTTTCATCTTGGCCCAATCCCTAACTCTGAACCCCTGGGATGTCTGGGGTCTTGGTGTGAGTGACATTGTCGCTCAACATGTGTGGAATTGTAGGTTGCTCCTAACTGCATGGATGCTAACCAGCTTCCTGTCTTTGACAGTGAGCCACCTTTATGGATTTGGACTGATGGATGCAGAAGCCATGGTGATGGAGGCGGAGAAGTGGACCACAGTTCCTCAGCAACACGTATGTGTGGAGAGCACAGACCGACAGATCAAGTAAGGTTTCCTGCCACTCAGTGTCCCGAAACTGTCCCCAGACCTATGGCCAGCACCATTTCACCACAGCTCTTTGTTGCCCATGGAATCTAGACATTAGTACTGCCGTTTCTTTCTAAGGTGGTTACAAAATCATGGGAGAACGTCTAGGATTCCAAATCCCCACGAGTAGAATACAAACATCCTTCAAAGAGAGGTTTCCTGTGAAATAGTACTGGGGGAGTCCTTCCCCGGGGACCTCCCAAAGCTTTCTACTGCCCAATATTTGATGGAGAAAAATTTCTTCAGAAGTCTGTGTACTTCAACACTGAACTTGATGTTCTAGGAACTGAACTCCATAACGTGTTGTTCAGAAGGCAAATGTCGAGAAAGGGAGATTGTACTTTGCTCAGAGATTGGAGGACCTATTCCTCAGTATTAGTCATCTACACTTGGAGGTGTACTCATGGTTAAGTCACAATAATGTAGTTAATTGTATTAGTTGTGTTAACAGTTATGTGAATTCACACCAGTTGCTAAATCCCATGAATAGCCTCATTCATGTTTTGCTCTTGGCTTAAGCCACCTGGGCAGAAAAGTTTGTGAGATGCTGCTTATCTCCAGTCAACTTGGATTATGCCAGGAGTTGAACGAGGGCTAATGTGGCCAGAAGCTAGGAAAACATGACTGTTGGTAAGAAGTTGGTAGGGCCCAGAACTGGAATCAGGTTGTGAGAACCCCCACCCCCAAGCCTCCACTCTACCACAGCACAGTAGTTCTCCAAGTGTATTCCAGAGGTCAACAATGTCACTGTCACCTAGGAACAGATCAGAAACAAAAATGCTTGGTGTCTACTCCAGACCTACAGTCAGCCACTTAGATATCGGGGCTATTGGAAGTGATTGCTATGCTTATTCAAGTGTGATTCCCGCACCTCAACAGACAGAAGAACCTTACTCCCCCTTTTCCTGTCTCCCGGTCTAACCAGTGACGCAATCATTTGTTTGCTGGCAAGGTTGCCATTTAGTGTCCCATGACTAAGCTGCTTTGCTGGGGCACTTGTTCCAAGCCTCCGGGTTCGTTTGCCTGAGCTCTGCCATACAACGTCTTCCAACTCATTCCTCTCTCTCCGGCAGGACCATTCGCCCCAACAGCGCTGTCCGTTCCATCTACAAAGCCTCTGGCTGTTCTGACAACTCCAACCACCATGTCAACTACCTGGAACATGTAGTCGTACGCATTACCATCACCCACCCTCGAAGAGGAGATCTAGCCATCTACCTGACTTCTCCCTCCGGAACCAGATCGCAGCTTTTGGCCAACAGGTACAGCGATGGTCTCTGTCACAACAGCCCTGAGCTGTCTTTTAGGTTAGAAAGGGACAGCAGCTCCTGCGTCCTTCTCTGGGGGTCATCTGAGGAGGATGGGAAGGACATGATGTCGCCATCTAGAGGCTGGAGTGTGGCATCTCATAGTTGGGCAATAGAAGGATGCTGCAGAATGATTGACAACCACTTCAAGAGGCCAGGGGTGGCCTTTGGCGCTGTTCTCAGGACTGCTCCCTTCAGTCTTCATTACCTAATGGATGCCAGCTTCTCCTATCTTTCCTTTTCCTCTTCTTATTCTCATACATTTTGTCCACAGAAAAGTAATGATGGTATACAAGCTGGAATCTTGCCAAAAGAATAAGTCCAGAACGTTCAGGCACAAGTTTTCTTTTGCTCCGTGCATGGGAGTTGTCAATGGGAACGGTCAGGTTGTCTTACAGAACTCATTCACGTGATGCTTCGTGTGTGTGTGTGTGTGTGTGTGTGTGTGTGTGTGTGTGTGTGTGTGTGTGTGTGTGTGTGTCAGTACTAGAGCTTGAACTCAGTGCCCCTCGATGCTGCCCCTCAGCTTTTTTACTCAAGGCTGACAATTTACCACTTGAGCCATAGCTCCACTTCCAGCCTTTGGTTGGGTAATTGAAGATAAGAGTCTCACGTACATTCCGGCCTGGGCTGGCTTGGCACCATGATCCTCAAATCTCCACCTCCTGAGTAGCTGGGATTGCAGATATAAGTGACAGGTACCTGGCCAGCTACTTTTTTATAGTTCAATACTTGACCCACTATATTAAAAAGTGGCAAAAATTAAGCCATAGCATCTCTAGGTGAGTGTTTAAAAGTACAGAGCTAGAAATATTCAATGGGGTTGATTTCTGTGCTTAGACTTTCTGTATTCTTCTTATAAAACCAACATCGCCTCCTGGGCCTGGAAAAACTTGGGCTTCATGCTTTATCTATGAAGTGCAGCTTCGCTAGAAAGAAGTATGCAGGTGCAAGAAACGTAAGTGTCTCTTGACATTGGATTCTTCTATTCCCTTTCCTGCTGCGGCCTGCCAGGTGACTGCCCTTACCTGCCTGTCACTTCTTTCCAGCAAGCAATTATATGATTTATGGAGGTCTTACCAACCATTGTTACCCAAGCAAGGGAAAACCTTTATTACTATTTTTTAATCTCTAATATTATTCACCTTCTGTTGACTGGACAGACTGTCCTGATCAAACACTGAAAGATTCTAGATTTGCTTCACATACATGTGGCCATCATCCACTGTTGCTGTTTGCTTGGGTAATTCAAGTGTCTTGGTCCTTCCTTCATCTTTCCTGTTTAGTATTAACTTCCTTCAAAATAATGTCAGTGGGAAAACTTGGGGGCAGAGGACCTACGGGTTCCAAAACAGACATTTGCTGGATTCCAAGGTCACTGGCTCCAGTCTCAAATGCATCCCTCTACACCTGACATCGGCTTTGCAAATTACCTAATGCAAGGGTCCCTTGTGACCAGCATTAGAGATGAGAAAAAAGCACTTGGGATGCTCAGAGAGCAATGCATACAAGATTGACATCCATTTCCTTCATTAAAATTGCACCCAGATTGCCCCGATCTACCACATCTTGCATTTTGTACATCTTCCAGCTGAATCTTGAGAAGATGTAGCCATCAATAAAGAAGTAGTAAGATTGGAAAGGGCTGAAGGTGTCAATAGGTAGAAAGGATGTTATGAATTTATTTGTCTAAAGCTCCCTGAATACACTACTCAGGACAGTTGATATATATAATGGGAAACAGCCGTACCAGTCCCCAAACCACCTACAGCCACTTTCTAGGGTGGCCTATTTCCTCTGTCTTACAGTGCAGGTACTGGTAGCACCTCCTCTAACCCAGGAAACTAAAGGAAGACTATTTCTCTTTTTTTATTATTGTTATTATAGAGGTGATGCACCGAGGGGGTTACAGTTACATTAGCCAGCTAATGAGTACATTTCTTTTTGAAGTATCACCTCTTCCCTCATATTCTCCCAATTTTTCTCTCATAATCTTCCTCTCCCACGAAAGTATATAGTTCATTTGTCAATATAGAAAGGGGTTTGTTATTTTTTGTTATTGTTGTTTTGATTTCATTTGCTTTTTGTTTTTGTTTTCTCCCTTGTGGCTGTTTTTGCTTTCTGTACCTTTTGTCTTGTGTTTCTCTGTTTGGGGAGGGGAAGGGAGGAGCACAGAAAGGGAGGGAAAAAAGGGTTAACAATTGCAGCAGTGATACTCACTAGACACTATGTTGAAAGACCCTTTCTTTTGACTCTTTTCCCCCTTCCTACACATTCTGAGACATTCATTGTTTTAGAGGCAAGTTCTGCCTGAAAACTAGGGGCATAGAGATCTGATATCTTCTCACCTTGACCCTGGTTCAAATACCAACCTAGGTAGGAAGCTGAGATTTGGGAACACGAGAGAGACAGAGGATGAAGGAAAGCGCTGGTATGCTCTTGGCATCCTTTATGTCACTGTGCAAGGCAGTTATTCTCCTCAAGGAAAACATGACTAAAGTCGTAGTTTAGCAAGAATCGGTGAGTCATAGATCCTCTGCTGGACACTTGCCTTTTATGTCAAGGAACTGTAGATTGTTAATGAGCCATGGTAGAATTTGTCAGGAGGTCAGATGAATGCGAATTCAAGGCCCACCTGGTCTGCACAGGGAGACTCATCTCTCAAAAGGCAACCAAAGAACTTAAGCTACCTGAGCAAAGGCACAGAAAGCAAGGAGTGGAGTTAGAGTGTATGAATAATCAAAGACTAAACAAAGTCCACAGCAGGGCCAGTGTGACATGACAACGAATGTAGCTTTGTCATGGCTGAGTTAGCTGATTTCAGCTGTCCTACATCTATGGAAGACAGACTCCTTTTCTCCCAGACATTGAATTCTCTATAGCCCATCTTTGCTAGCCTGGCAGAAGTGTGAAAACAAACAAACAAACAAACAATGATTTTGAAGCAGCCTAGACATGCCATGGATTAGTCAGTCCACTGAAGTATAGATGCATGGGAACCACTTGGCCTCCCAATCTGGGGTTTTCTTTTTGGTTACGATGCCTGCGCCCTTCTTTTCCTGGGCTTTCCAATGAAGGATTTTCTCAGAACTGTTTCTGCCCTCCCCCACAATACTACATTTTCTGCACAGGGCTGGACCTTTTCAGCTGCATCTATGTGGGCCGTCTGGAGCCCCTTGGTGGCTCCCTGTCCTGGCTGATGGGCAAGTACCCGAGCTCCTGTGGAGAGCAGCTGCTTGGAAGAGAATGGTTTGCCCAAGCTGCAGGTGCTGAGCACTGGAAGGCTCTCGGCAGCATTCAGAACTCCAGTCCAACTTGAACTCCAGCCCCATTAGCTCAGCAGGAAGCTCCCCTGGCAAACTGCGTTGATAATTGAAGGGCTTGGAATTGTGGGTCAACAGATCAGTCCTAGGGTAGACAAATGGATACTAACTTCCCTCTCCTTTGTTCTTCTCTTGCCTGTCCCATCCACCCTTTCAAGAATTCTTCTTGGCCTCTGTCCCTCCCCTAACAAAAAGCCAAACTGCCTGCCTATTCAGTTCAGTATACGGGGATGCAGACTATGGAGGTCAGGTGTGTTGGGAGAAGCCACAGTGGCTGGGGTTCCTTTGAAAATGCTTTTAGGTAAGAGCGGTTTGTCTAATGGAAGGTTTTAAGGATGACAATCACATTCATTCTGCCAGAATAAAAGATTTTCTCACAAAAGCTTGTCCCCTCAGATTCTTCTTTCAACTGTATTTGTGAGCGTGACAAAGAACCGTGAGGTCCCTTCTCCACCCCAGCAGCCACCTGAAAATGATTGCCACTCCCCCTCCTTGGGTTTTCGATTTAGCCTGGTTGTATTGGCTTTCTGTTCCAAATTTTAGCCTGGAACTGAAAGCTGAGACTTCGCCTTGCTTCCTAAATTTGATTACAGAAGAGTATCTCTGCTTCTAATTATGGATTTAAGTAGAAAGGAGGTATGCTTTCTAGTCTGAAAAAAAAAAAACAAAACAAAACATACATTTCTGTAGTTAGCTATGTTCAAAATGCAGTGTGTATATTTCACTCCTTTTTGTTACACTGCAAAAATTGTTGAGTGACAACCGCATGGATCACTGTGAACACCTTTACATCAGGATGCATCTGTGGCTCATCAGGAGAAGTATACTTCTACAGTAAAGGTTTCATATTCCAGGAAGGCAGAGCTGGATTCCCTCATTCAAAACCAACCTTTAGAGTTGGGCAGAAGTGAATTTCCTCATTTATACAAGAGATGTAATGGTGTGTGCCTCAGAAGATTGTTAGTAAGCTATCTTAATCTTACAGTGAGAGCTTAGTTTATAAGTAAGTGGTATTCTATTTACATAGTGCTTATCAAAATCAGTGGTTCATCAAACCTAGGCCCCTCCCAAAGTTGCTGGGTCTATTAGTCTGGGGCAAGCCCCAAGGAATATCATTTCTAGTATGTTCCCAGGAAAGAATGAAGGTACCTGTCTCTTAACCATCCCTCAGTCTTAATTTAAAAGATCACATAGATCCACACTCAGGTGACTCACACCTAAAATCCCAGATACTCAGGAGGCTGAGGTCTAAGGATGATGGTTCAAAGCCAGCCCAGGCAGGAAAATCCCTGAGACTTATCTCCAGTTAACCACCAGAATGCCAGAGCTCAAAGTAGAAGAGCACTAGCCTTGAGCAAATATCACTCAGGCCCTGAATTCAAGCCCCACAACTGACCAAAAATTAAACTCATTTAGCTTTTATACATATATTTTTTATTATTTTTGTGTCATAAAAAAGATCTGTGGGTAGTATGTTGTTCAATGCTAAGCAAGTCATTTACAAAGGAGATGATAATATAAAGCGGATTTTTAGATAAAAGCCATCTTCTCTAAGTTGGAATAAATCTTCCACCACATTAAATTCTTCCATCATATTGTCTCCAAAGAGGAATGTGGCTGGGGGGTGGGGGCAGTTAGTGAATGACTTGAAACTAATATGCATGTCATTCTTTTAGATTTTCCAAACCTCTAGAACCAGTACCTTTTTCTCAGCTTTTTTTTTTTTTTGTCAGTCATGGGGCTTGAACCCTGGACCTGAATGCTGTCCCTCAGCTCTTCAGCTCAAGGCTAGCGCTCTACCACTTTGAGCCACAGCACCACTTCCAGTTTCCTGGTGGTTAATTGTAGATAACAGTCTCATGGACTTTCCTGCCTAGGCTGGCTTTGAACTGCAATCCTAAGATCTCAGCTTCCTGAGTAGCTAGGATTATAGGCTTGAGCCACCAGCACCCAGCTCTCAGCTTTTCTTAAACAAGCAAGTTAGATTAGGAGAAAGAGAACTGTATGTGTTAAATACCTTATAATCAAAAGTAAAGCATCTAAATCTTACAGAAGTTAACTGTCTATACAGACATATACACAGAGAGAGACACACACATACACAACCTCAGTTACATTTGCCCCAAATGAGTTCTTTAATCATTCTATAAATAGTGTTTTAAATTATGATGAAGCCTTACAAAAGTACATAAAAATTAATAAGCTAAAGAGAAAACAGAAAAGAAAAATCTTCAAAGAATATTGGTCTAATGTTTACATCTGTAGTGATAAATATTGTTTGAGTAGCTGTGGGTGATTCTGAAGTTAAGATCCTTTTACAATTTTAGAAATAATTACAGGATAATACAGGGCCGTCACTACTTACAAAATGCCTTGTTACTCAGTTTCTGTAACATCATTAAAAATGTTGTATCCTTGATACATTAGACTCTTTAAGTAGAAGGGAGGGACAAAAAGCCATACAGTAATTATATGAGTTATTTCCTGAGTTAATTCCTCAGAAAGCTGTACTACAGTTAATGGGAGTCTTCTTTTTTTAACCAAGGTTCATCTAAAGTAATTTATTTGAAAACCACTCATGGGAACAGAGCTGCAGGGCATAATTTTAACAACTGGCTGTATAACCTGTGCTACTGTGTAGATCATTTCACTGAGCATGTGAATGTAAAGTCAACATGGATGGGGCTGACTTTCGCTGCCCCAGGAAATGTGGATACAGGCACAGAGTTCAGCCCTGGGGGCTTTCAGCACACTGGCACTGTTGTTATTATGCTCACACACACAGTGTCAGGTCTGCCCCTGTCGCAAAGTATAGACCTTCAAACTGGGCCTTACATTTTCTAGTTGAGGATAGCTACCCCATAGTAAGAATCTGCCTTAGCTCTCCGCGGTTCCATACGCTATTGTCATATTGGCAAATAGGTTCTTCACAGTATCAAGCCACATTATCATCATCGTCATCACCATCATCAAGCGTTTGTTATATGCAAAGAATGCAGTTGGTGTTTGCCACTAGTGGGACTTGAATTCAGGGCTTGGCCACTGTCCCTTAGCTTTTTCGCTCAAGGCTGGCACTCTACCACTTGAGCCACACCTCTGCTTTCAACTTTTTGGCGGTTGATTAAGAATAAGAGTCTCACTCATAGAATATTCTTGCGCAGGCTGGCTTTGAACCAAAATCTTCAGATCTCAGCCTCTTGAGTATCAAGCTAGATTGCAGGCATGAGTGACCGGCACCTGGCAAGATGCAGCTTTAGTTTTCCTTTTACTAAAAGTACAAAATAATCAAAAGGATGAATTAGAATCCTAGTGTGAAGTCTACCTGCTTAAACCATCTCCATAGTTACCAAGGATCATGTGAAACTGGAAACGTGAGTACTCAGTAGCGGACACAATCACCCCTGTCATTTTCGTTCTCCTTAACTTCTGCATGCCTGTGAAATCAATGAACATTCCATCTCTGTAAGGTGAAGAAAGCAGGGTGGGCCCAGACATAAACAAGGCCACTGATACTTGGGCTTTGAAATAGTTACTTGAGTTGTAAATTACAGATATCTTTCTTTTTTCAAGTTTTTTTTTTTTTTGGTACCCAGTTTCTATTTAATTTTGTTGTTCCAAATGTGGCTTGAGACTGGTGGGTAGCGGCAAGGAATCGATTTCAAAGGTAGACAAGAAAGAGCAGAAAGAGAAAGATCTAGAGCCTACTAATTCAGCCCTCAAGTGACCCATGTGAAATTATAAGTTGGCCGCAGGGATGGAAACAAGACTTGCCCCCCGTATGATGCCAGCCGCAGTCTCCTTTGTAGTTTTCAGATGTGAGGCAAGGCATCCAGTGTTCTGTCTGAACTGTTTGGGAATGCCTTTTAAGTTCAGCGCTCTTGGAGAGATATTGTGTGTGACATGTTATTGCTCCAAATGCCACCGTGGTTTCAACAAATTAGAGTTCAAGGAAGAGCTGTGGAGCGGTTGGGAAAGGAGTTCTGAAGTGTTTTTCCTTCTGCATCCATTTCAATGTCAACAGACTTCCCTTCATAGTGTCCCCAGCAAGAAGGCCAGGCTGGCACAACCCCTCCTCTCCATCTCTGCTTTGTGTACCTTTCCCCAGTTTATGAACATCTCAGGTGCTACGCAAGGGATTGTGTGGTGCATGTTGATTACATAACAACCCAGAAATTTCTTCTTAGCCCAAAAACGTGTCTTCCTAATTCTCTTGAGGATCAGTTACAGTACTCTGAGTGTGTGTGTGTGTGTGTGTGTGTGTGTGTGTGTGTGTGTGTGTGTGTGTGTGTGTGTGTGTGTGTTGGACCTTGAACATCGTGCTCGCACTTGGCTTTTTACTCAAGACAGGCATTCTACCTCCTTAAGCCACACATCCAGCTTGCAGCATTTTGATCAAACATGGATAAAATCATTTTTAAGATCAGTTTTCTAAGATTAAGTCTGTTTTTCAAATGGCTCCCCCTTTTTCTTCCCAAGGGGAAGATCTGCCTAGAAAATCACTTTTTAACCATTCATGTATTCAGGCAGCCTACAATTAGAGCCAGGAGAGTGGCTGGAATATTCTCAGTAGCCATCAACATCCAGTAACTGGAGACCTTTGGTGCCCTCTCCGCTGAAAACCAGCACCTGGACATAGCTGCTTCTAAGACAGGGCTAGAGCTATCTTTCCTGCCTAGTTTAATCTCTCATGGTGTCTGCCCTTATGAAGGTGCATTTGCCTGGCCAGCCCTTATGTAACACAATAACCTAGGACAAATGTGACATCCAGAATAAACACAAGCTCCAGTACACAACTGAATGTGCCGACAGATACAAAAAAGATCTTTGAGCTTATCTTGAATGGTCTGTCCTCACTGGGTCTTAAAAGCATGACTGGAACCTAAGGAGGTAACGGAATTTTCCTTGTCTTTTTCAGGTTATTTGATCATTCCATGGAAGGATTTAAAAACTGGGAGTTTATGACCATTCATTGCTGGGGAGAACGGGCTGCCGGTGACTGGGTCCTTGAAGTGTATGATACCCCCTCGCAGCTGAGGAATTTCAAGACCCCAGGTGAGAAATCATTTTGCCCTTAATCCATTTATAGTGTAGACGAAAACAATGGAGTCTGTATTGTGTTCAAAGAGTATTTTACACTGGTGTTCGTTTTGTGTTTCTGAGATGGAATACCCATCTTGGTATTTTATACCAAGGTCTGTCTGACATAGTTTTATACCAAGGTCTAACTGACATAGTTCCGAGCACTCATGAACTCGATGCTAGCATCTGACTGGCTGGCATAAGTGATGCCCTTTAAAGTGGATGCCATCCTAGTGGAAAGAGTACAGGCCAGAGTGACAGAGCTTGTGTGGCAGAGACCGAGCATGTGGGACAGCCTTGCTTATAAAGAATTAATTCCTCCACTCACAAAAGCTCAGTCCCTGACCTCGTTATCTTCCAGTAGACCCAACACACTACAGATAAAGTGTGCAACACACGAGCTACATCCCAACCAAAACAGCACTAGATACCAGTATCACCCCTCTTTATGCTATTTATTTCATATACATCTTGATCCATCTGCACATATTCTAGTTCTCAAAACTATATGGTCACTGGGTGCCAGTGTCTAAGCAAGGGGCTAGTAGCTCATGCTGCCATCTTACCTACTCAGGAAGCTTAGATCTGAGGACCACATTTCAAAGCCACCCTAGACAGGAAAGTCTGTAAGATTCCTGTCTCCCATTAAGCACCAAAAAGTAGAAGATGGAACTATGGTTCAGAGAGGTAGGGTGCTAATCTTGAGCATAAAAGCTCAAGGAGAGCGCTCAGGCCTTGAGTTCAAGCATCAGGTCCAGGACCCAGTTTATCTGAAGCACAGAAATGGTGGGACAAAAGGTGAATCAATTGAACAGTGATATCCACTAGACACTGTGTTGGAAATACACTATACAACTTGGGAGGGTCAAAACTTGGAGAAAATAAGGGAGAGAGGGACACTGTTAAGAGAGAAATGTACTCATTTGCTGACGTATGCAATTGTCACCTACCCCTCTGTACATCACCTTTACAACAGAATTTAAATAAAAAAGAACATTGGATACTAAAATATGAAATGCCATCTGAAAATTACATACCTGTAATTCCAGCTACTCAGGAGGCTGAGCTCTGAGGATCCCAGTTCAAAGCCAGCCCAGGCAGGAAAGTCCGTTAAGACTCGTATCTCCAATTAACCCCAGAAGTGTAGTGCCCGGACCCTGAATTCAAACCCCACAACTGACCAAAATATAAAACATGGAAATTGTGATATTAACCACATCTTTGCTGGTAATCTCAAACTCAGTAGTAGCTAAGTTCTTTCCCCATGTGACTCTCTGAAGCTTATTTGTGGCAACTGAAAAGAGAAATAGAAAATCCAGCCCTGGGTAGGAGACCCTGTTCTGTAGAGAGTGCTTGACTCAATATTTGAAAACTAACCAGCCCGGTGCTGGTGGCTCATGCCTGTAACCTTAGCTACTCAGGAGGCTGAGATCTGAGGATCACAGTTCAAAGCCAGTCCAGGCAGGAAAGTCCATGAGAAAACTGAAAGTAGTACTGTGGCTCAAGTGGTAGAGTGCCAGCCTTTGGCTGAAGAGCTGAGGAACAGCGCCCAGTCCCTGAGTTCAAGCCCCATGACTGACAAAAAAAAAAAAAGGTCAGGTATCAGTAGCTCATTTCCATATTCCTAGGTACTCAGGAGTCTGAGATTGAGGATCATGTTTGAACCAGACCAGGCAGGAAAGTCCTAGAGAATCTTATCCCGAATTAACTACGTGTCCTATCTCTGTTCCCCCCTCCAAAAAAAATAAATAAATACTTGAAAGTGGTGCTGTGGTTCAAGTGGTAGAGAGCATTAACCTTGAACAGAAAAACTCAGGGACAGCATCCAAGCCCTGAGTTCAAGCCCCAGGACTGGCACACACACACACAAAAAGTGAGTATTTGCTGAAGCTATGCTTTCATTCTTACGTCTCCAGGTAAATTGAAAGAGTGGTCCTTGGTCCTGTATGGCACATCGGTGCAGCCGTACTCCCCCACCAACGAGTTTCCCAAAGTGGAGCGTTTCCGCTACAGCCGGGTAGAAGACCCCACGGACGACTATGGAACCGAGGATTACGCAGGTGAGCTGGCTTCCGAGGGGCCACTGCCAAGAAAATGTATGCATCACCTGTGCCGTGTGGCATCATGTAAGACGATGTCATAAGACAGGATGCCACTATAAAACAGAATATACCAATACAATATAATAACCCATAGTCTGATACAGTTTCTTCCATTTCCTGAAATCTGTGTGTGTTCAGTGGCTTATTCAGACGATCATGTGTAGTGTACAAAGCTAATACTCTACTGTGATTGTACTGTGAGTTATCGTAGCCATATTCTGAGATGGGCAGTCTACACTGCTTTAAACAAGGTTCAGACCATCAACAATACTTATCCACGTTTTCTGCATCTTCAGCGATTCCTTTAGCAGAGTTCTGGACTGAAGTGTATCACACCATGGAACTAAATCTAGACATTTTTCACCTGTGATTTCTCACTTAAATACAACTCTCTTATACCCATTTTTACCTTCCAGGTGGCAATGATTCTCTTACCAGTTTGTAAGAATTGTCTGTGTTGCTGCCTTATACTCTTGTTTGCTGAAAACACATTCCCAGACATAATTGGTATTTTGTAGTATTTTTAACCAGGAACACTATGGCAGAATGTAGAGTGACGTTTTAGATATAACATTTGTAATTTTTTGTACAAATTGTACCCTTTATTATCAACTAAATAGTGACTTTAATTGTTCAGCCATTAACTCATCTAGAACTTATTTTAGCTTATTTTATTTAGTTAAATTTGAAACTATTTTTAAACCTGTACTGATAGCTACTTGTGTAGAGGTGTGTGTAATGATAGCTACTTGTGTGGAGGTGTGTGTGGAGTTTAAAACTCATCTCAACCAATGGCTGGGCACAGTACCTTACACCTTTTATCCCAGCAACCAGGGAAACAGTGCTGAGTGTCATGTCTTCCCCAGCACCGTAGGAATATTGCAGTCTTGAGCGAATGGTGCATAAAAGACTGCTGCTTAGAAACCAGTCAGTAGAACAGGACTATGAACTTATGGCACAATGTTGCCTAGCAAGCATCAACACCATGAGTTCAATTCCCAATGCAGCAAACAAACAAACAAAAATCCTAGCCAGGAGTTGGTGGCTCACGCCTGTCATTCTAGCTACTCAGGAGGCTGAGATCTGAGGATGGCAGTTCAAAGCCAGCCTGGGCAAGAAAGTCTATGAGACTCTTATCTCCAATTCATCAGCGTAGAGCTGTGGCTCACAGTGGTAGAGCTCTAGCCTTGAGCAAAGAGGCTCAGGGACAGCCCTGGCCCTGAGTTTCAAGCCCCACAACTGACCAAAGGAAAACAAAAACAAAAACCTATTTTAACTATCTTCCAAATAGATTAAATCATTGATGAGCCACTTCTTTTTTTTTTTAAATAAAGTCTCTACCTTTTTTCACTCATCAATGAAAAATTTCTCAGACTTATAAAACTGATGCTATTTTATTTATATTTTCTCTCTCTCATTCTCTCTCTTTCATAGGGTCTTGAGCATGCTAACTATAAGCCTTATCATCATCTTGAGCCCTTATAGTGTATGTTAATATATGTAGAGCACACATGGAAATTTAATTTGAATTTACTTGCAGTCTAAGAGGAGGAATTTTTTTTTATAATACCGAGTCTTTCCAGATAAAACATAAACCAGGTCTCATTATACTGAAATCTTTTAATTGCCCATGCAATTTTCTTCATATTATTGTTATATTTTAGTCTTCTTGCTCTTATGATACAGAACATTTTATCTTATGTCTGGCCACAGTTCTTAATTCTCGTATTAATTTATTCATTTTGAAGTTGATTTGTGGGGTAGTGTAGGTTCTTTTTGGTATCAAATAACTTTTATTTACATAATTTATATCTATAGAATATAACTACTTTCTTTAGAACAAGAAAACTTACAAATGACAGATCTTGCTTCTTTTGTCAAAGATGCCTTCAAGCAAACTAATAGACATAGTCATTCCTATTTAATACGGTGGTAAACAGTAATACTAATCTTTACATCTGCTCATCAGTCGCTTACCAACAATTAGACTTTTAAACCATCGTGTTAGTCACTTGCTAAGATTTAAATATTCAGGAGGAAAGGACAAGGAAAGATAAAGCCTTTAATTCTCTTTAAGATTTTCTTTTAATTTGTATTGTGGGGGGGGGGCGGGGGGCTTGAACTCAGGGCCTGCGCTCTGTCCCTGAGCTCTTTCACTCAAGGCTAGTGCTCTACCACTTGGAGCCACAGCGCCACTTCCTTCTTTAAAGATTTCTAAAATAAATCTTTTACAACATCCTCTTGCATCAATCAGACTTAACAGATCTTTCTACCTGGCAAGATAAAGACACCAAGGAAGCTTCTCTTTCTTCTAAGATCTGTTTTGAAGATCTAACAGTGGGAAAAATCTGTTGACATAGTGACACTCCACACAATGAACAGCGCTGTATTCTGTATACAGTAAGCCATTACGTCTTCCAGAAAACTGGTTTAGCGTATATGAACAAGAGACAAATTTGAACCAAGCCAAGAAACAAATACAATAAAGGGATAAATAATAGCTCATGTAACTAATCAGAACATGAAATATTTTTAAATTTTACAAAAACAGGGTATTAAAGTAGCAGTGATTTACTATTATGATCTTTGTGACAAAGTCACATGAGATCAATTTCCACTTGGGTTTATGTTTGCCCTTCATAAAAAAACAAAACCAAACAAAACCCAAACACCATAAATTTCACTAGAAGCCAATCAATAAGAATTGCTCTAATCCCAGATTTCAACACATTAACATCACTATCTGCAGATTGTGCATTTGTCGTTGTTATATTTCTTATTCCTTATCTTATTGTGCAGGCTACGATTTGCAATAGAATCAAGTCTTTCTGAGATATAATGAGTGTATAATAGTTAATGCATACAGCTTTGATAATAAGGAGTTATTTATAAATAGAAATATAATGTAGCTGTAGACAAGAACTATTTCATCCCTGCAGTTCTGGGAGTTTTGTCCACATACTAAGTTAAGTGTACCTCATTAATCACCTAAAAGAAGATCTAAAATATTCATAAAGTTCCTTTTATTCTAAGCAGGTAGTTTCCTAGAGTCAATTACATGCTTAATATGTGAAGTCTAACAGAGCTAAGCAGAGCAAGATTGTGTTAGATTTTGTTTTATCTTATTTGGCTTTGGGCTTATAGTATTACTATTTATGCTATAAATAGCAAGCTTTGTTAAAACAATATTTTGGTGCCCGTCCTGAGGCTTGAATTCAAGGCCTGGCTCTGCACCTGAGCTGCTTTTTATTCAAGGCTAGTGCTCTACCATTTGAGCCATAGCTGCACTTGTGGCTTTTGGGGGGAAGGGTGGATAGTTTAATGGAAAGAAGAGTCTCACAGATTTTCCTGCTTAGGTTGGCTTTGAACCATAGACCTCAGATCTCAGCCTCTTGAGTAAGGTTAGTGAGTTAGCGATCCATTTTCATTTTTTTTTCTGACCTGTAAATGGAGCACAATTCCATAACATTTAAGTCTGGTTGTACTCAAATTCTGCTAATGTTTTTAATTCAAATTTGGGTTAATATTGTGACCATTGTGAACACAGTTGTACCTCTCTGTGGTTTTTCTGATTACATCTCTCAAACATTGATATTGGCTCTTAGGAAAGAACAAAGACAATTATTCCATGATTATCCTGTAACCTACTATGCTAGTCTGCATCTGGGACCGTTTAAGATTATAACTGAAATAGCAAAGCATGTGAACCTGCCATAGAGAATCTTTTGGGCACATACCAAAAAAATAAATGCTTTTAGGATTTTATTAAAGTCTAGAAGTCATCTGGTGAAAATTTAGGGCCACCCATGACTCCTCTCCTTTGCAGCTATGATTTTACCATCATTTAGAAGCCAACCTGACTAGAGGCACAGATGGCATTATCATAACCAGATCCTAGACTGTTTCATTGAGTCCCAGGGACTATGAAATCCACAGCTGACTAAACTTAACCCTGTCGCCGCACAGTGACCCTCTCACTGGTGTATGGTGATGGACAGCTAAACTGTAGTAATAATAATAATAATAACAATAACAATAATAATAGCAGTGAGGTTTAATTTGGAGGTTAAGGCTGCTGGGGAAAATAGTAATAGAAATGTGCAATAATGTCAAATGACTTGCAATTAATCAAACATGTATTTTAAGCCTCAGCAATTCTCTAAGTCAGGTTACGAGTACAATGCTTCTTGGTCAGTGTTTCTCCTTCCTCTCAAGTCTGCAGAATTTTCAAATGACATACATTTCTATTTAAATGAAGAGGTCATTTCAGGTGCATGGTTTGCTACTTCTAAACAAGATGTTTGCTGATCACACTCTCCTAGGCCTATGGTAGTCAGCCAGCCACTGAAACTCTGGGAAAAATCAGTTTTTTCATCAGTAAAATGAGTGTTTGGTTTCCAGCTTTTTTTCCCCCCAAGTCATGTTAACATTCTACATTTTTGCAATTCAATAATTATAGCATATAGTTTCATAATGAGTAACAGATCGTGTAAGTTTCAACAGTGAAGCCTTTTGATTAAAGCAAGAAGGATTCAAAACATTTCGGGTACTCTTAACTTGATATTTGCATGTTTTGTGTAATTATTTATTGATAGTTAAAATCATGAATTTTCAGTGGAGAAGAACAGGAAGATTAGGAGATCAAATACACTAAAATATGAAGATGAAGGAAATGAGGTTTAAAAGATGCTTTAAGTAGCTATTAAATGCTATTAAACACCTTTTGATCAATCATAAAATATTCCATCTCCTTGGTATTCTTTTTCCCTCCCTACCATCCATTCTCTCTACATATTCTAAAGAATATGTAGCCAGAGAAATTATGATCCTTTATTACAGGCCTAGAATTCCGTAAGCTAGCTTGCATTTTTTTTTAATTTATGTCATTTTCCTTTGCTGAGTTGCCCATTGGCCCTTAAATTGCATGCAATTTTAAACCTATTATCTGTGCCTGAAGTACTTGCTTTGTGATCCAAGACTAGATGCTGATAAGCCTGTACCTGAAGCCATAATGAAGTTTCATGCTGGCCACGGTATTTCACAGGTATTCAGTGGCTTGAATGACCTTGGAGGAGACAGGCGACCTTGTCCAGGTGTTACATAATAACCTTTTCTTCTCTTTTGTCAGCCACCTCTCATTTTCCTATAACTCTCACATTTAATTCTTCTGCACATTATTTGCCATTGATGGCTTTTTCTATCTACTACATTGGCATTGTTTAATTCTGAGCTAACTTGTTAGCTTTCCCAAGGCAGCCATATGGGTTTTGAAGACCTGGCCATGCCTAGAATTTACATGCTTGATACTCAAGCAATTGAGGTTTTTTTACCAGTAAAAATCAATAGTTCATGTCTGGGCAGGCAGCCACATATTTATTTCTCTGTTTAAAAAATATTTTTTTCAGTGCATGAGGCGGGGAAACCCAAGTTCCAGGTAGAACTGGTGTGCTCGAGTCATTCTGATCCCCCTAAATGTTGCTCTGATGTCTTTTGGAAAGGTCCCTGTGACCCTGAGTGCAGTGGTGGGGTTGGCTGCGATGGACCTGGACCTGAACACTGCAACGACTGCTTGCACTACTACTACAAGCTGAAAAACAACACCCGGTAAGACAGAGGCCCCGGCAGGTGCCCACAGTTGAGGCTGAAAGTTCATGTTCTTTCCGTCCCACGGTTGGCCAGAACACCACCACAAGTGCCCTCAGACAGCCGCAGTGTTCCCAGGTCTGCCGCAAGCCCCAGTACAGAATTAAGGCTGCTGTAGCACGGCCCATCACCATGCACAAAATGCCCACCTCTGCCACAAAACTGCTGCTCCTTTCTCACATTTGGAAGGAGAATGAGGAGGGACCCGCCGTGCTCATGGCCTGATCTTCTCCACTCCATTGTTTTCTCTTTTATTTCTTAATTAGCAAATAAAATTATATATATATATATATATATATATATTTAAATACATATTTAAGTATATCTTATACACATCTTTTTCATCATTATATACATTACATTAAATGTCACTATGTAAATTATGTATAAATCGTGAAAGACAACGTTATAAAACAATGTTATAAAACGTCCATCCATTATAAGATGACTAAATCAAGCTCTTTAACACGTGCATTCTCTCACATCCTTATCATTTCAAACATTCAACAAGTCTACTCTTTTAGCTGTTATCATGAATGCAGTGTTTAAACTGTAGCCACCATGTTGTGCAACAGATCTCTTGAAGCTGATCCTCCTAACTGAAGTTCTTCTTTTTATCACGTTGGTATTTGATAGTCTGGTTGTATTTTTCCCTTCAGGAAAAGGTCGGGACCTGGGCCAAATGGATGCTTTCACACATTTCCCCAACCTGCAGCAGGACCGGTCTCTGTTCTTACTTTTCTCATCTGGGCCCTGGAGTCCACCTCAGGACCCAGAACTATGCGAATGTATGCCCAGTAGGACCAGTCTGAGAACCAATGACTTCCCACTCAAGGATCATCCTCCCCACCTGTCCCCACCTGCCTCCTCTCCCATCAGGCCAAACAAAGCTCCCTCCAGGAAGAGGCCTTACCGTGCATTTATACCCCAGCTGCCAGAGATATCGAGAGAAGCTGTGTTAAGTAGGATGGAAAGTCAGTTCCTCAAGGAAAATTTACTTGGCTATCTCAGTTACCTTTCTTATCACTTTCACTTAGAAAATGCCTTCTATTTCTTGTTGTGCTCAGTAAAATATCTGTCGAGTGAATAAATTAAGCCCCGCCTTTCATTTGTGGGCAGCAAACAAGCTATCTGGGAAAAATGCAGTTTCTCACGAGCAACATAAATTTAAATGTATTTGTATTCATTTGGATGAGAATGCACAACCACTGTCTTCATCCACATATACACACACACAGGGTCCGTATGACACACAACACACAATACTAGGAGGAACCGCTTACCATGAGAGTCTTTTTGTGTATAATGGTGGCTCCCATACACTTTACTCAAGACTCAGCAGCTCACCACCATTCCTTTTAAAGAGCTAGACCTTAACTAGGACTTGGTTAGGACCAAAATAGTCATTACTTGGTAGACTAGGACTGTATAGTTGTGTTCCTTCCTCAGCAATTGAACAACTAGCCATTTGGCCTTTTGGATTCAGCCTCAGCACCCTAGTTTAGACTTGATCTTGTGGCCAACATCAGCTAAGTGTCAGCTCTTCTGGGAGAGCTCTTCTGCGCTGAGTAGCAGGTGGCATTCCCTTCTCAAATTTCATGTGCTCCAATACAGGATCTGTGTGTCCAGCTGCCCTTCTGGCCACTACCATGCGGACAAGAAGCGATGCCGGAAGTGTGCGCCCAACTGTGAGTCCTGCTTTGGCAGCCACGGTGATCAGTGTCTGTCCTGTAAATACGGATACTTCCTGAATGAAGAAATCAACAGCTGTGTCACTCACTGCCCTGACGGGTCATATCAGGACACCAGTGAGTTCATTTCAAATACTTGCGTGTTAGAGAAGAGATGCAGGGGTTGCCCTTGAGTGACCTTGAGAGAGCTCTAGCTGCTCAACGAAATGTGGGTGGTGCTTCATATCACACAAGATCTAAGCCCTTGATTTTAAAAGACAGTTTCGATTCTTTACAGAAAACTGTCTGTTGCCAACTGCTTCCGAAGGTCCTCAAGATTGGCCCCAGAGTTAATGATTTTTTTTTCTTTTTTTAACTACAAGTACTCGCAGAACTTGGATATAACCTGTCTTCTGTATTCAGAATTAGGATTTTTGAGAGCAAAGTCAGCCTAGGGTAACTGGGAAATCTAGAAGAAACCAGCTGACCTTCTGAGAGTCCTTCTTTTAGCACAGTGATGCAGGAGATTGAATTTGCCCGGCAACAGTCTCTGATAACCCCTGTGGTAGGTTATCTATTAGGGAGCCTCAGTATCCCTGCCTGCCCAGGGATATCATGTGTAGAAGCCAAATAGCTACCGTGTGTTTCACACACGTTTAACTTTCCATAATCCTAGAAGTAAAATAGATATTTTCCTCTAAAACATGTTCTTGTCCTCAGTTTGCACCGTAGAAGTCACTCCCGCAGTGCGCTACAGAAACAGGATGCGGAGAGCTTCTTCTGTCCCCTCCCCAAAGAGGCCCCATGTCGGCTTGGTATCAGAGTTAGCTTTTTGAGATATTTTTTAAATGGGACTTTCATGTAAATATAGTATGAACTTGGGTCAGATGTATACATACTGTTTTACTCGGGAACTTGTTACAAGACAATTGGGATCAAAGATGATCAGCCGCCAGCAAAGGCAAGAAAGAAATCCTTTTGTTGAATTGGAAGGAAAATTTACTAACTACCTGTATAGGAATGCCACTGTGTCTGGGAAGGGGGTCTTTTTTTCTAAGGGGCAGAAATAATTACCACCATGCAAAAATGTGGATTCTCACCAATTGTAATTATTGAATAAACAAAGATACCTCGCCCTAGAAAACTACATAGTCTTTAAACAGGAATATTAGTACTCCAGTATAGGACTCAAATAGCTACAGATAATCTTGGGCTTTACATCTGAGTTCTCAATACTTGTTCTCCGTAGCAGCTTATCATGACTCTGAAATATCATGTGTCTACACAACCTCAGAAAAGCAAGAAACCTAAGCTTAAAGAAACAAGAGTTCTCTCAGGAAAAAAAAAACACCAGACAAAATTTCTGAAATGGGTACCCCTACTTCTTAAAAACTGAAAGAAGTGAAATTCTCAGTGGGGCATGGTGTAACTCACCTTGTAATTCCAGCCTTTGGAAGTTAAGAGATGAAGGTGGGAATAATTCCAAGTTTCAGACCTGCTTGAGCTACGTAGAAGAGAGAGAGAGAGGGAGAGAGATGCAATCCTGGAAGCCTACCATTTCCTTAGCACTGCTTTTGTAATCCTTACATAGTAGTGGTGCCCCAGCTCCGGAAGTTAGACTCTGAGTGTCAGGAAACCCTGCTTACTAAAGCACATGGGGAGAGGAACAAGCCAAGAAAGCATTCAACCAAGGATGAAGCAAGCTGTGGGCCTCTTGCCTGGAGGATGGCTAATAGCTATGTTGTTCTCAGTGTAATAATTCATGTCTCTCTGTATGGATTGCTGAGCAATGATAACAGATTGTGATTCTGGGACTTCTCCTACCAATTTTCTACTCAAGACCATGGGCCTTGTACCATATATTAGAAACATTAGAACTTCGCCACATGCTTTGATGGAATCCACTTGGCCGATTGTTTGTAATATTGTTTCCTTTTTGTTTATTTTTTTTTCTTAACAGAGAAAAATCTTTGCCGGAAATGCAGTGAAAATTGCAAGACATGCACTGAGTTTCATAATTGTACAGAATGCCGAGATGGATTCAGGTAAGAAAGGGGAGAAGTCCGTCAAGTGACAGAGCACAAGAAACAAACAAAATGGAAAACGGAAGGAAAAACAAGTAAATAAACAGACCTCTTACCCTCTGCCCGGTATGACAACCAATGAAGCACTTACCTGCTCTTCGCATGATCTCTACAGTTAGATTGGAGGATGGCATGTCATCTTGGCTAAGGAAGGGTTATTAACTGAGGAAATTCTCTGGGGAAAAGATGCCTCAGATGCATGTCAATAAAAGTGACCGTTCAACAGGCAGCCTTCGTGCTTGGTGACCTGTATTGTGCCAGCCAAGGATTGTTGTGCAGGTAATGCTAGTGAATGATATTTAATCCACCTGATTAATGCCCGGCTTGGTGGAACGTTATTCCCTTATCTTTACTAGTTCTCTGCACAAACCCAATCATTTGCTTATCTTAAGTGCCTCAGGCTTGGCTCCATTATACTGCAGTATGCACATAGATTTAACACCAGGAGACGTTTTCATGGAATGGATGACTTGCTCATTGCTGAAGCTGATATTTACTAGATTGTATGAGAGAATAATCTGAAGCTGAAATGAACTCAAAGTCTCTTGACTTCAGGAGAGAAGGTCAGAGCAAGGCTGAGTGAGGCTTGTATTCTGACTTTATGGGGAATTTGGATTCTCCCACATTGGATTTGTGTGTGTGTGTGTGTGTGTGTGTGTGTGTGTGTGTGTGTGTGTGTGTGTGTGTGTGTGTGTGTGTGTGTGTGTGTGTGTGTGTGTGTGTGTGTGTGTGTGTGTGTGTGTGTGTGTGTGTGTGTGTGTGTGTGTGTGTGTGCGCGCGCCAGCTCTAGAGCTTAAACTAAAGTCCTGGGCACTGTCTTTTAGCTTTTTTCACTCAGGATTGACACTTTACCACTTCAGTTATACCTTCATGTCCTGCTTATTTGGTTATTTGAGAATAAGAGTCTCACAGACTTTCCTGCCCTAGCTGGCTTGAAACCATGATCCTCAGATCTCAGCCTCCCAAGAAGTGAGGATTCTAGGCACTGGCACCAGTTGTTAGATTCTTTTTAAGTCATGATAATAAAAACATTTCTATCTCTGTTCCAAGATAAAATATGCATGGTCTATACTGTTTCCAAGCAGAGAATTCTTCACATTAATTAGTATTGGGAGATTATTTTTTACTTCAATTGATTGTAGATTTATCATAGATGTATTCCTTTCTTCCATTAATTCCTTCCATTCATAAATTTATGTCTTTCTTCCATGAATCTCTAGACTTTGATGTTGCTAAATATCTGTCTTTTTAGCCTCCTAATTCTTGAAGAAGCAGAAAAGTGGTGTGGCAGAAAGAAGAGAGATTTAGGCTCAAATTCTCTTCTGCTCTTGGTTCGCTGCATGACCTTGGATAATTCACTTAGCCACCACTGCCTCATGTATAAAATGGTGATAATAATTTCTACTTTGCTGGATTACGATAAAAATAAACCATGATAACGTTTATGAACTACTTACTCCAGCACCTGGCACATAATTGGTCCATGTGTAGCAAAATTACTTAAATTATATTCTTTATTTCTCAGAGAACGTTTTGTAGAGTATGCTAAACCAGTGCCAATAGAAATATGAGCCCTGTATATAATTTTAAATGTGCCAGTAGCCATATTAAAAGAAGTAAAAAAGATACAGAGGAAATTGATTTTAATAAAATATTTTATTTGACTTAATATATCCAAAATGTTGTTATTCCAACACGTGACCAGTATTAAAAAAAAGCTACTAGTGAGGTATTTTATATTCTTCTCTGTTGTTATAACAAGTCTTTTTATATATTTTAACTAGCCTATATTAGTTGTACAAAGGGTTTTCATTTTTATATTTCCAAACGTGCCTACAAGGTACTTAAGTCAACCCCTTCCCCCCCCACCACCATTTTTCTGTTAAGTCTTTGATGTCTGGTGTATATCCTCTTAAACTACAATTCAGTTCTGACAATAACTTTTATGAGAATTGTCTTTACTTAAGATGGGTTTTGTTTGGCTTGTTGCTTGGTTGGGATTTTTTGGTGTCAGGACTGGGGCTTGAACCCAGGGCCTTGTGCTCTGGCTTCGCTTTTTCAGCTGGTGCTCTTCCTCTTGAGCCATACCTCTACTTCCAGTTTTTGCTGCTTAATTGGAGACAACTGTCTCTCTGATTTATCTGCTGGGCTGACTTCAATCTCAGCCCTCTGCTTTCAACCCTCTGAGTGGCTAGAATTACATGTGTGAAGCCACTGGCATCCAATTCTATATTTAGATGTTTTGAACGCTCATGGAGAGTATACAACAGAGCTAAGCTGTTTTATTTTAATTTATGCCTAATATGTTGTTTGTCAATACAGCAGTCCAGTGCAGATTTTTCAAATTAGGCATACATTTATAAAATTCAGCTTCTTGACCAGCCACCCTTCATGGGCTCAGGGGCCACAGTGGACAGCGCAGACCTCATTCAGCCAGTTTATCTAGGAAAGACGGTGTCCAGGCCCCATCGGCCTACAGACTGTGGTGTCTACTCTCAATACCCATCTCCCTCCATTTATCTGTTGCCATATGGTGCAGCCTCTGTGCCTTTTGCACCAATTCCGCCTCAGAAGCTGTGTCCTTTCATTGAAAGACAGACAGATGACAGCTTTTTTCTTAGCTGTTAAATTTTGTATTGTTCTTCATATCCTCCCATTAGGTGTGATGTCCTTTTTGCTACTGTTGTAGAAAAAGAAAAAGGTGCTCCTTTTCTTGTCGTTTTAAATGGCAGTTGTTATACCAGCAAGAAGGTCTGTGAAGGATGTAGATTTTCACAGCAAAGTTCTTTGAGGCTTCTTGCATTTGCCTAAAGGTTCCTAGAGTTGACAATATAGCCTCAGGAGACCTATAAATTATTCTACAGGCTAAGAACAAAACACTGGGAAAATATCTGTGCATAAAATCCAGAAGGCAAATGAATTAAAATGCTCAGGAGAGAATGTTAAGGATGTATTTTTTTTCACTTGCTTTAGTTTCAGAATTTCCCCGTTTTTTTAATGAGCATAAGGGAAGATAAGTTTTAATTTTTAAAATGAGTATCATCCTCATGTATTAAATGGTTTAAGTCCACAGGCTCTGTCAACAAAACCTATATTTATATAGATAAAATGTATCTTTATATGTGTGCGTAAATACATTCATACATATATATGTGCATACATGTATGTTATGTGGATGCATATTTACATGTATAATGGAAATGAAAAGCAAGCATATAGCCTCTAGGAAAACCAAGCAGTTGACCGTAGTTCTTACATAGAATCTCTCTGGCATCTCCTTGATGATATAGAATTTCATCTCTGTTTCCAATCATACTAGTTGTGATTATAATAGTTATACTTTATGCTAAGTATTTTAAAAATATTTTTATTCTTTGTTTTTAAAAAGCAGTCTATGAGCTAAGAAAATAACAAATCTGACAAATTAGATAGGAGAGAAAAATATGTACAATCCCCCTTTGACATTCTGACAACTGACTACTACCTCATAGAATTAGAAAAATAGAAATAAATCAATGTGGAATAGATTAAACATGGAAATATTAACACAACTATGAAAAGTTGCTCATGTAACTGTAACCCCTCTGTACAGTATTTTTACAATAAAAAAATGTGTTTTTAAAAAAGTAGAAACGTCAAGATGTGTGACAAAGCAGCATGGTAGGTAAATTCCTGTTTGTTTTTTTGCTAAATTCCTGTGATTAGGTGTTTAAAATGAATAAATCAGGAAGTAAAAGTAAAGATATATTAGAGTGTGTGTGTGTGTATGTGTGTGTGTGTGTGTGTGTGTGTGTGTGTGTGTGTGTGTGTGTGTGTGTGTGTGTGTGTGTGTGTGTGTGTGTGTGTAATTGAACCCAGAGCCTCAGGTTTGGTATGCACAAACTTTACCTTTAAGCCCAAGAAATTTGTGGGTTTGGTAGGACCAGTAGGAAGTGAAAATCAGAAACATCCAAGTACATGAAAGACTCCTCCAGGAAGAAATGGTTGGGAGTTGGGTGGGCATAGCTGCTACACTTTCATTTACTTGTAATCCATGTGTTCTTAGTGTGTTTAGAATTATAGAACATGTTTGAAGCCTATTGTGGCATATGTCCACAATAGTATGTCGCTAAAGCTTAGCCGCACCTGTACATGCTACAGACAGGGTTACAGGAATCAAAAGGGAAAAAGAGAACACCGGGCCATTACCCTTGCTTTGATGCTTCACCAAAATCACTGGTCTCTGAGGCTGGTGTATTTGTTACTGTGGAGTTTGGAGGAATCATTGCTGATTCGAGGTGATCGCACAGACTACTCAGAGTGTGTTTACCCTCTCCCAGCCTGCAGGGGTCCCGGTGTACTGTCACCTGTGAAGACGGACACTTCTTCAACGGCCTGGACTGCCAGCCCTGCCACCGCTTCTGTGCTACTTGCGCTGGTACCTGGTCTACCTTTCTTCCGTGTCTTCCTTTTTTCCTCTCTTGGCTTGTGTTTGGCCAGTTCAAGTTGCCATTTATGCGACCCCCTCAGTGTATTTAAAGGAAATGTAGACCAGAGTATTTTGGTGGGTTTCATGGAAGGCCAACCCTCTCTTCAGCCTTTCCTTGCTGGGGAGATCTCTCCTTCTCATTCTAAAGAGAGCAGCTCTTTTATGGCAAATTGATTTGATATAAAATAGGAGGCGCTTTCACCAACCCTACCCAATGGTGGGGGCGGAGGGCGCACCACACAGTTAAATTAGGACTTGCAATGGTGACATTTTCCCTAGTCTGGTAAAGAAGCAGCCATGCCACAGTCTCACCTGCAGCTTTGTTTCTTGAAGGGGCCGGAGCTGATGGATGCATTAACTGCACAGAAGGTTACTTCATGGAGGAGAGGAGGTGTGTGCAAAGCTGTAGCATCAGCTATTACTTAGACCACTCTTCAGAGAACGCCTATAAGTCCTGCAGAAAGTAAGTGCACCTGCCCCAGCTCTAGCATAAATATTGAGAAGATGGACATTCAAAATCATCCTTTGACCATTCCTCTTTGGGTATTGCCCTAGAGCTTTACCTTGAGTTACCTAGCTGGTGTGTTGTTGCAAAACAAGATTTTTAAAGAAGACATGAGCAGGCTGATAATAACATGTCTTCTCATGTGTGCACAACGTGCAAAAGGATTGAAAATGGGTACATTTATTCCTGCAGATGTGATACGAGTTGCTTAACTTGCAATGGCCCTGGGTTCAAGAACTGTACCAGCTGCCCCAGTGGGTATCTCTTAGACCTAGGAGCGTGTCAGATGGGAGCCATCTGCAAAGATGGTGAGTACAAGTGCTCATGTGGATCTCTGACCAAAGTGTGCTATTTCTATTTTAAGGCCTAACACTATTTCCATTTCAAAAAAGAAACTAATAAGCATGCATTCTATGCAACCTGCCGAATATCTTGCTCACATTCACTCGTTTTAGTATGCTCTAATGGGCTGAGTGTCCTAATTTTTTAGTCATTTATTTTGAGACAGGGTCTCACTGTAGCACAGGCTGACCTAAAACTTGTTTGTTTCTCAAGCTGGCCTACACCTTTGATACTCCTGCTTCAGCTTTGTGGGTGCTGGGATTACAGGGTTATGCCATCATGCCCAGCTGTTTCCTTTATTTTTTTTAATTGCAAGAAGATTCATCACATGTGGTCCCACTGACCAACGTGGCTCATTAGTTCTTTTAAATAATAAATTTTATTTCTCTGAGCAGCTTTCAATCCACATGAAAATTGAGTAGTACAGACAGTGCTCTTACACTGCTTGTCTATACACTTGCATAGCCTTCCTTCACTGTCCTGAAAGGCCCATAGTGGACACTGGGATGTGCCTTTAGTGTGTTGTGCATCCTCTTGGTTTAAACAAAGGCATAATGATGTGTCCTCCACATTCATTGCCCTAAAAACCTTCAGTGCTCTGCCTATTTGTTCTCCCTTCCAACCCCTACTGTCTCTGCAGAATTTCCCTCTGCAAAATTTCATACAGTTGGAATCATAAATATAGGCTTTTCTTGTTAATTCTAATGTATTTCTTTCCAGTCTCTACCATATGTACTTGTTACTCAACTTTTTTAAAGCCCTGCATATTTTTTTTAAAAAAAAGATTTTTTGCAGTAAATATTATGCATACAATTTTCCTATGTTCTGTTTTTTTACAAAGGCTAAGAACACTCTGTCTGTCTGTCTGTCTGTCTGTGTGTACACACACACCCTGGTATGGGGTAAAACTCAGGGTCTTGTAGTTTCACTTGACTTTCTTGTTCACAGCTGGTACTCTACCACTTGAGCCTGAAACTTTAGTAGTAATAATAGTAAATAATAGTAGCATGAAATACAATAGTGCGGATTCCTTAAGTTTGTTGGGTTGGGAGCAGGGAGGCTGCCCCTTCTACTATTTGGATTTTTTTTGTCATTTTCATATGTAAATGATAATCGGATGGAATCTGAATCTTTCATGAAGCCCATGAGGCTAGTAATGAATATTCTAGTCTTCCAGAAAGGAGATTCCAAAATAGGATGCTAGAAAGTGATAGACAAAATGTAGGCCTGAAGCATTATAAATGCTGATCCATTTCTTTTTTTTTTTTTTTGCACCAGTGGTTCTTAACAAAGGTGCTGGAATCCCACGCTTTCCCCAAGATTCTCATTGACTTGGCCTGGGATGTAACCTGGGCATGGATATTTCTAGAAGTTCCCACCTGTTTTTAATGTACAGCTCAGACAGAGGACCAGTGCACTGTTCTATTCCCCTGATAGTTTGGCACATGCCACATTCCCTCACCTCTAGCCACAGTTTCCTCATCTGTAAAATCAATCAATTCAAGTTCTTTCAATTCCAGCACTTAATGAGCTTTGGTATTCCATGGAATTCACAGAGGCCTAGTCTTTACACATAAAATCCATATCAATAAGACAAAGACATTGAATGGCGGTTCAAAACACCTTTGGGATCACTAAAATAAATAGAAAGTATGCATTTGTGCGTGCTTTAGAGAGTAAGAAATAGAAGATGTTTGTCTTAGTGGCAAGACCGTTGCCCTAACTTCATTCTGTGCCTTCGATTGAATGCTTTGATGTTTGTAAACTCTGTTGGACAGGCAGCCCAGTACTGCTGTTGGTCGACGGTGAGCTTATGCGTCAGAATGTTATATTCCAGAGCTTCAGATCTTGGGGCAGGTTAGAAACTTCTCTGGGTCTTATGTCCCTCATAAGCATAAAACGAAGACCATAATGCTACTGCAGCTGCATTGTTATTCCACAGCTCCTTCTGCAGAACTGCAGAAGGGCCCAGAAAATAGGGTTTCTGCTGCCATGAATAGAGCATGGCTCTGATTTCCTCCACACATTGCAGGTGGCTGCATCCTTGTGAACTCACTCAGGCCCAGGCTCTGAGATTTCTTGGCCAGGATGAATGCTCACTTCACCCTATTGGGGTGTGAAGATTCCCCGAAGATCACCTTTTACTTAAAAGTCTGGGGCCTTTATATCTGACCACAACCTTCACTGCTTATGGGGGGGTGAGCAGAAAACCCAGGGGGACAAAGGATTGACAGAGGGACATTGCAAAGTTTTTGTCTCTCACCTGGGTCCTGGGCAATTTCAAGTGTGTGATGGTTTGACAACCTTTGATAAACTCCTGATGGACGTGGAGTAAGTTGTACATATGGGAAATTGGTAAAAAGCGAAGTGTCAGGATTGTGGGAAAGAGTGGAAAACAAAAAAGGGTCATCACAATGAGTTCACTGTCAAGTCAGTTCAAATCCTTAACCAAGCACCAGTGACTCTCACCTGCAATCCTAGCTATTTAGAAGTTTGGACCATCGCTCAAAGCCAGCCTAGAAGGGAAAGTCCATGAGACTCTTATCTCCAATTTACCACCAGAAACACAGAAGTAGAGTTATAGTTCCAGTGTAGAACATCAGCCTTGAGCAAAAATGTCAAGTGAGATCTCCAGGCCCCCCGTACCCTTCCCTTCACGTACACACAAAAGAAGAGGTTCTTCATGGCTCAGAGAACTTTCAAGGCACATGACAAATGCTTGTAAGAATGTACTGTTCGTTCCTTTTCAGTGGTCATATTTCTATGATTCCAAGACACACTTAAAGAAACATTTTAAGATCTCTGAAACCAGATGCATCTTATAATGTATGGCAGTTTATGCAGCTTTGACTGGCAGATGGTAAGTAGGACATACGTGTCACTGCTTCGATAGGAGGTCTGGGCACAGAGTTGGCCATTCAGCTGAATTACTAATTGGCACCTGGCTTCTGCTTTCTTAACAGTAGTTTAATAGAGCTTCAAAAGTTTAAATCATTATTCAGTATTCAAAGGAAGGCTCATTGTACAAGCATCGAAACAAAACTCTATGTTAAATGACAAATCCTTTAATTAAAATTCTAGTTGATCAGAGAACTATGGTATCACAGGCTAGTTACAAAGCTTTATTTTTTCTGTCATACCTAATGATGCATCTGAAATCCTTGTGTCTTGGATTCAATGAAATATGTTAGAAATGACTTAATATTCTCTACTCCTTGTAATTCTTTGAAGAAAGAAAATCCTTGCTTGTGTTATTATTGATTTCTAATTTATTATTTCTCCAATCTTTTTTTTTTCCTTTCACAATGGATACCAATCACATATACCACGGGACTGCAATTATCTCTTCTTGAAAAACCATGCTGTTGACTGAAATCACTTTGGGGTGGACCAAATTTCCTCCTTGTTGACTGCTCCTGAATGACCTCTTCCAACCCCCCGATCTGCCTCTCTGGCCAATCAAAACCTCCTTCCATGTGTGCATCATGGTGCTTTCAACCTCTACTCCTCCTTCTGTCTTGCTGACTTCCGGAAAAGCAACGGAAGAGTCCTGGGCGGAAGGAGGCTTCTGTGTGCTTGTGAAAAAGAACAATCTGTGTCAACGGAAGGTTCTTCAACAACTCTGCTGCAAAACATGTACATTCCAAGGCTGAGCGGCTATCTAAATTTCTCTGTTCCTGTAGACTTATAGATTATTCCATATTATTAAAAAGAAAAAAAAGCCAAAAAAAGCAAGCCACCTCTCTCTTTCTTGCTATCTTTTTTTTTTCTTTCTCTCTCTCAAGTTTGTGCAGGGAGATGCTGGTGAACTGTTTTGTCAGAACTTAAATGGAAAAAAAAATAGACCTACAACAAGCCTACCTTTTAGAACTGGGTGTTTAAGTGCTAAACAGCCAGAATCACAGAGACAGTATTGTATGACCAAAGTATTTGATGCCAAAATTTGATGTTAAAAGTAATGATTTGATTTCCTGCTCTGAGTTCTGAAGGTCCTTTTCTTGTTTTTATTTTTTTTTCATTTCTTTTGCATCTAACTTACTTGTTTCCCCCTTTGAAATGCCTAAAAATATTTTTTTTCCAAAACATCACAAGAATGTACACAGATGAAAATCAAACAGCAGGCTCTTACATCACTTCATTTCCATGCTGGAGCCCACCACAGGGGGAAATGGCAGGAAACTGGACCCGAGGGCTTAGGGAACATCCTACAGACTAGAATTCAGTGTTGTTTGTCATAGTGTTGCATAGCTCAACACTGATACTTTCCACATGTAAGTTGCTTGGTGCATTCTGTACTAGTCTTTGCGTTTAACTCACTTGATAAGTCTGTGCCACTGGTTTCTATCAGATAGACTTGCTGCTACTGGTTTTTTTTTCCATGGAAGATTGGGTTGTTTTAACACGGCTAGTCTAACAGGATTGTTCCATGCAGAACAATTGGTGATGGCAAAAATCCAGAGGACAGAAAAGAGCTGAGACGACTCAGCTCCCCTAAAACTTTGAGAGTTAAATTCCTAAACCCTGCACAATCTCTTGGTGCTATCTCACCATTATCCCCCATACCCTCTTCTTGAAGATCATCAGAAATTCCGTTGATCACGATGGGAAGCATTTTGGATATGATGCAGGAAATTTCTTCCTGGAGTCAAAAGTTTCTAAGAGGTCCTTGTATTTTTTAAGAAATGGAATTTATTTAAATCTATTTAAGCTTGTGCTCAAGACAGCCGGGCAATGTTTTTCAATGGTGCTTATCTGAAGTCTTTTCCTCTTGTCATTTGAAAAAAAAAATAAAACTGGAAATTGAATATGGGTGGCACGATTGTTCCCTCAGTCCTGTATTTTCTCACTCTTTTGTTCCTCTCCCCCTAGACCATTCTCTACACTCTTGTCCATTGAATGTTGATGAAATCATCTGGGTTGTTTTGGAGGGGGGGTTAATGTTTTTGTTGGGGGGGGTTGTTTGTTTCTTTTGTTTTCTTTTCTTTAGAAATTTCTTCACTGGTTTTCTATAACTCCATAAATATTTCATGGGCTCTAGCAGAATGAATTACGAGGAGACTGTTGTGGATCAATGGTCAGAAATGATGAACCCTGGCAGTTCGTTTCACAGCTCCTCCGTGGAGGGGAAGGGAGACTGATACCAAGTTTCTTCACTTTTCATATGAAATCTCCATAGTGACCTCATTAGCTTTGGGAGGGACTAGCCAAATATTGCAGGCACTAAGCTTTAGGGAGCTTTGCTTCCCCGATGCCATTAGCTTTGCTGCTGAGAGTGATTTAGTACAGGGAGTCTTGGGAAGGAATAAATGAATGCTAAAGTCATCCTGGGAGCAGCACGCTAGTAAAAAAAATCTGTCTCCGAAATATTCCTAGACATCAAATAACTGCCAGTCCAAGGTGAATAATAAGTAAATAGTCTTCATGAGCCTCATTCTTGCGTTGTAATGATTTCAAGTCCCATAATCATTCATATGTACCCGAGTAACTGACAGATTTGCTGACCATCTTCCCCCTTCAGAAGAAGGTAATCTTGGGGACGACATATAGATTTGACACTTTAAAGCACAGTGTTCAAATTACCAGAAGGAAACATGATCCTAAAGCAAGCCTAAGCAGATGATTGAGCAAAATTTTTGCCTGCAAAGAAATTACCTACTTGGACTAGCCCATAATACTTGAGGCACAGGTCATGGTGAGAGGAAAGACAGAAGCGGTATGTCTGTGCTTAAATAACCATCCACATGACAACCAAATCCTTTTGGGTCCACTAGTGCATTCCATTTCCTACCTGGCCACCTCATAGGAAGACTGGTTCAAACTACTAGTGTCACTGCCTCATTTATCTATATGACATTATTAATAGAACATAATGCTTTCAAAGTTTAAGTTAATGTTATATATTATGTATAAATATATATATATATTCATAATGAGATATATGTAATGGATAGTACAAAGTTTGGAGACGTGAACAAATGCTCTAACCTTCTAGAAACAAAAGCCCTATCTTCTGTTCTCTTTTTTTTTTGTCTTTTGATTTTCAACTTCACTAATGAAAAAATGACCCATTGTTAAATCTCAGCCCCCTTTACTGAAAAAAAAATACTGTACATGTGTAAAATGTTCAGTTGTTTTTTTTGTAAAATACAGTCAAATGGTTGTAATTGAAACTGGCCAAATTCAATGTTATTCCATATTTTATCTTTTCTATTAAATTAACCTAAGTTCCTGTTTATTTCATCTGTTCATACCCACATAGAAACATCTCTGCAAGGGTAAGGTAGTGAGAAACCTCTCTGTTTCTCCATGGAAGCAGCAGTTGAAGGGAAGGGTGGAGACGAACGAAGGGTCCCAGTAAAGTTGCAGAGGTGGGATGGGAAAGATGAGACTAACAGCTCTGTAAGAAAGAAGCAAGTGAGATACAGACATGCGTGGATGGCAAGTCTGATTTTTGGAAAGCAGGCATTGAAAAGTATCTCCAAGAGCTTCTCGTGGCTCCGATGTTGGTGCCCATGCTCAGCATCATCTAGACCTGCATTCTGCAGCTGCTGTTGTACACTGGGCCCTGTGTGTGTATAGATGTGGGATCCGCGATGGCAAAATGGAGAGAGAATACAAGCTGCTAAAGGGAAAGATGGAAAGATGGCTTTGTTCAGTGGCTGATACTTTGTGTCAAATTGGCAATGACTTGATATCTGGACACCCAGAAGATGATGTTCCAGAACATCTTACAGGATGGGGCTAGATAGTCAGCCAGAAACCCCCATGGCTATAGATCTTTGTGAATCCAGCAATCACAAACACTGCAGGTTCAAGGCCCTGTCTTCTGAGGGAGAGATCAGCTAAGGCAACAGAGCTCCAACCAGGTTTAAAGATGTGGCAGCTACACAAGAAGGAACCTCACACAGTCATGAAGTCCCTATAGAAAGAAAGAAAGACCTCAATTTAACTTGACATCCACTGTGGGCATCCACAGAATGGATGTGTTGATGTCGACGTAGCCTGCCTGTCTTAATTGTCGAACACTCTAGAGTTGAGAGAGATGTATTATCTTGTCTACACATTAAAAAATAAACAGAAGCAAGGCTCATAGACTTTGATCGGTCGAGATGACACGCCCAGGCTCATAATTTCATAGGAAGTCCTGCATGTTAAAATCACCTCAAATGTGTGGGATAGTAAGTTAAGTTCAGAACAGACAGACGCTTCTGGACTGAACTGGTTTGTTAGGCCATTACCAATGAACGTGCTGCACTAGAGATGTTCAGGGTAACAAAAGGTTTTCATGAGTTTGATCTAATTAGTCTGTTACTACCAAGGGCAGTGTTTCAGCCTATAACGGATTAGCCAGGAAGCATCTACGTGTGTATATCTGGTAGAAGGTGGAGAGAATGCCAGCCTCAGCTCCCATCAACAGCCCATCCACAGACTGATCAGAATTCTCTCTTTCTCTACCCCAATACCAGAAGCTGCTGATCACACTTCTGATCACTTCGATCACCGTCATTATTTACCCTTTAACAATCTACTCTTCCTTTTGGACACCTTGCAAATTAAATTCTCTCAGTCCAAGTTGTCCACACTTTAGGCACATCTGACTATGAAAATATACACCACCCTCCCCTTCTCTCTTCCAAACAAAAAGAGTGTCAGTGTGGCTGAAGTAGAAAATAAATGTGTGTTCTTCACGCACTTCTATCACCCTCAGCCTCACACAAAGAGAGCAATAGTAGACAGCCACATGATGAATAGAATTGGAGGCAAGTTCAAACTCCGGCCTGGCTACTCCCTCCTTCCAGCCTCTACTAGAAAATGGTGCAGGGGAACAAAGTGCAGCTGCAGCTTGACCTGACCTGACCTGGGCTGGGCTCCACTCGATGTAAGTAAATGACATAGAAAACATAAACCTGCCACTCCTCTCTGGTCAATTTTAGTTTTGTTGGCAACCCATAAAATCTGAAGTTCTCCAAGAGTACTTTAGAGGCTCTGACGCGCTCAGCAGGGCATAGTCAAGAGAGACTGGATCTCACTGCAGCTCGTTGGAGCTCCTTGGTACCTAACCGTGCTCTGAAATCCATGCAGTCATGACCCCTCCTCATCACAGGGGTGATGATCTGGTCCAGACTGAGCAAAAAGGTTTCACAAGAAGGATGCTGCCGTCCAACATCATTGTCACTGAGTGTGAGCACCAGCCTACGGCCTGAATCAGCAAAGAATCCTTCCACTGTGCCCAGACTGAAGAATGACTCGACTCGGTTATGATTGCCTTGTTTGGAGACAATCTTGTTTTTTGTGTTTTCTTCCAGCATCAGAAATCAAGCAACGAAAGCTATTTTGCATCCCACTTTCTAGAAAATTCCAGAAACGTTGAGATTGAACTGTAAGATCTAAAGTGTTTCTGTATTTTTTTTCAATTTGGGGGGAAAAAAAAGGAGAATGCAACCTTTATACCAGTGGTTCATGCCTATAATTCTAACGACTCAGGAGACTGAGATCCAGAAAACCACAGTTCAAAGTCAGCCTGGACAACAAGGTCCCCAATATAACCAGCAAAAAAAAAAAAAAAAAAAGCAGAGCAACCCAACTGAGCAAGCCCAATGCTCTGAGTTCAAACTCCAGTAACACACCCACAAAAAAAAATTAAAAGAATGCAGTGTTTTCAGACTGACCAGGTTTTATAAAAATCGCCTTAGTTAATGGGACCCATGCAAAACTCAAGCCCATAAAGGTGAATCATTACTAGCTGGGGTCTGGCTGGGAATCAAACCCATTGCTTCAACCTTGTGCAAAACACTACTTCCTTTTTAAGAGTGCCAGAGAAAACCCAGTTCGTATTACACATGTAATGTGTTGCAAGACAGATGTAAGATCTCTTTCCCAAGTGAAAGCAGAAAACATACCCTATCAGTGGAGTTGCTTTCTTTTTCCCATTGATGAACTCAAATGTTATTGCTTCCATAAGTAAACATTGTTGAGTCCCAGCTAGTGATCAAGTTCTGAGGGTCTTGCCTTCTTCCTGCGTATCACCTAAAGGAGGGAAAAGACTCAGGAACATGTGAATATAACAGGAAGCCATGAAGTATCCATAAAGGAGCCTGCAATGTTAGGAATCCAGAGGATCAGCTGACTTTACCCATGATACACTGGAATCCCATGCCCTGGCAGGAAAGTTTGCCAAGGGTATCCAAACCTAGAATGAAACGCAACAAAGTTGGCTGTGCAAATTAAACCACAGAGGTCAAGATCAAATGAGACCTTAATTAAATATCTGCAAAATGCAACATATCAAACTGGTCAATTGTAATGTCACTCTTCAGAAATCATGTATAATTAAATTTAATGTGGGATGAAGGTGAAATTTAATATGCTGGATGTGATATACGATGTGTAGCCTACAGAAATCTAATCACCTAGGAACTTGAAGTGCTTGTATTTATTTATTTATTTCTGGTTGGGACATTACCAAAATTGGGGCCTGAACTCAGCCTCACATTCTAGTTCAGCAGTTTTTTTCTCCTGTTCATTGTTAGTGCTCTACCACTTGAGCCATACTTCCAGTTCTGACTTTTTGATGGCTATTTGGGAATAACATTCTCATGGAATTATCTGTCTGAGCTGGCTTTGAAACTCAATCCTCAAATCTCACCCTGCTGAGTAGCTAGGATTATAGGCGTGAGCATCAGCGCCCAGCAAGGATCTTACTATAAACCTACAAAGGAGGGAGAAATTCGCTATTCTGTCCCAAGGGATAAGCTGATCAGGGAGGACTCTGAGGAGGAGAGTGAGAAGGTATAACTTTCCATTGCAATAACAAAATACCCGAGTCTGGGTACCTAAAAGGTATCTGGTTCATAATAAAAGCAAGAGTAATAAACTCAGTGAGCTGCATAGGAGCCCCGAATTCAATTATCAGACCCCCCCCAAAAAAAAATCATGAACTGTAACTAATCATGAATCTCTAACTAATCTCGCTCTGCGCCTCATCTCCACCCTGAACTGCTACATGTGTTGTCTCTTTTCCTCCTCTCTCCTCCTTTCTCCTTTTTCTCCCATGTGCCCTGTCCATTCACACGAGTCAAGTCTGGACGCCGTTCCGGAGATGGCCTCTGTCTGCCTCCCTCCTGCCTCACACTCTGGTTACAGGTTTACCTTTCCTGCCTCCCAACCCTGCTGGTCACATGGCTGCAGGCTTCCCATCCCCTGGTCTAAGTTAATAATAGCAATAACACTAATAATAATAGTTTCTTCAAAAAGCAGACCCTCTACCATTCCCCTCAAACCCGCTGTGGGCATTTTCCCCCCTAGCACTTACCAAACCTTGACATTCTGGGCGGGTTCGCTTACTTGTTTGCTGTCTGTCACTCAGCTCCGTGGGAGCCGACGCTCCATCTTGCTCACAGCTGCAGCTTATGTGTCTAGCACGGCTTGCTTAAGAAATAGTTGTGGCATGAATGAATAAAAAGATACCAGAGAGGAGTGCCTTCTGACCTGAGTCTTGAAGGCTAAGCAGGATTTGTAAATCTAAGAAATGTGAGGGAAAGGGAGGGAGGGAAGGAAGGAAGGAAAGAAGGACAGAGGGAGGGAGGAAGGAAGGAAGGAAAGCAGGACAGAGAGAGGGAGGAAGGAAGGAAGGAAGGAGAAGGAAAGGACAGAGGGAGGGAGGGAGGAAAGGAGGAAGGAAGGAAAGAAGGGAGGGAGGGAGGCAGGGAGACTAAAAGAGTATAAGATAGAGGAGGAGGGGGAGGAGAACTTGTACAAATGCAGAAAGCCGCTCACAGGTTGTGTGGAGGAAGACTCTGTGGACACCTGGGCAGATAGCAGGCAGCGTGTGCAGCTTCGGGGAGGAGGATTTGGTGTCTTTCCTCCAAGTCATCACCAGAGTCATTCAAGCCTCTTCTCAGAGAGACTCATTGACTTTCCCAAGAACCCCATCAAGTCACCTTTTGGCCTCTTCCTCCTGCCCCCCCTCCCCTCCCACCAACACCCCACCTGTACTGGTACTGAAGAAGAAACCCAGGGCCTTGCAAAAGCAAGCACTCCACCGTAGATGAGCTACATCTCCAATGCCTTTTGGGCTCTTGCCAACCTATTTAGGAAGCAATTGTTCAGACAAAATGCTGAGGGGACCCTACTAGAATCAGCCCCGGGCGGTTGATGGCTACTTCAAGGCATTTAAGTGGGAAGAAAGGTAACTCAGCTGTCACCTGGGCGCATAGAAGAGGAGCCAGCTCAGAGCTCTTCTGCCCAAGGCTAGAGCAATGAATTGCCTAGAGTCGTTCACCAAACTAGTGTCCTGGGGACATGGACCTTCTTCGAACCTATTTCCCCTAGTGATAAGACCTCTTGCCCTCTAAACTGTCAACCCCCCCATCCCCAAACAAAGCGAAAGAAAAGCAATATGCTAGCATGCTCTTCCCAACAGTGCAAACGCTCCTAATAACTCCCATCTGTGGACTCCTTCATACAAGTTATTTCCTCTGTTATTTCCAACAGCCTGATTTTTATCCTCTCTTTATAAATACATGCCTAAGGTACCTCCGTGTTAGATGGGAGATCTGGGATTAATTTAAGCTGAGAGATAATCTGATATCCGAGCCTCCCCCTCCCCCGAAGGAGGAATACAAGATCCGGGAAGGCTGTGTGCCGGGTGATGGATCTGTATGAGGTTTATGTTTTTTCACTGGTGCTGTCTGACTGAAGGTCCAGGTTGTTGCTTATGAACAGAGAACTTCTCTCTCACCTAGAAAAACACACTGTGCCTGCATGATCGTCGTTGTCCAGGCCCTGAAAATAAGTAGTCTACAATGGGCCGCATGAGCGGAAGAAATCAGAAAGTACCTAGAGAAATGAGAGCCAAGTGCATGGGTGCCTGCCTGTAATTCTAGCACTCGGGAGGTAAAAGAATCAAAAGTTCAAGGCCAGCCTGGGCTACCTAGTAACACGTAATCTCAAAGACAAACGAGAACCACCACTGATCCCTCTTAAGCTATTCCTTCACTGTTGGGAGGCCTTTGTTTGCATTGTATAGCCCAAACTGAAAAGAGAAGAAAATAAATAGGAGCTAAGGGGACTGGAGGAGACACTCAAAGCCGAATGCGGTCAGATAAGATAAATGCCATGAGCTCTGTTAACAAACCTGGCGAGACCAGTTCTTGCCAGGTGGTATCAAATAGGATTTGTTGCCTCCCAACTCATAACACAGTATACTACATCATCATGCGGTATAATTTTTAAAAATCAAAAAACGTTTGTTGAATGTAGAAACTTGATGTATAATGAACTGAGGAGAAGAGCCACAAAATATGAGGCCAAACAGAAGTCTAGTGACATCTCCCTTAGTCTCACTAGGAAGCCATCACCAGACATTTCACCCTCCAAAATCTTTTCTCTTCTCCACCTTGACTGCCCTGCCACCCTGGGATGAAGCCACTTTACCCCTGGGCAACGGCGCCTCTTTGTTACACTTCTTAAACGCACTCCATCTGGCCATGGCGGCAAGTGAATGCTCTCCATCCTCCACAGCAGCCTCCACGTTCTGTTCGGCAACTCAGAGCTCAGCCCGACCATCCACCCTCCCGTGGCTTCCCATTTCCTTTCCAGGGATACTGAAGACCATCCACGGTCATCTCACCTACCAACCATTCTCTCCTGCCCTCCTCTAGGTCAGCCCAACTGGTCTCCCTGACTCTTTGCACTCTCTCCATATCTAGAACGTGCTGCTTTCAAATAGCAGCCAAACCCCATAAAACAATGCCAACAGTGCTTCAGGACCTTGCTTGAATCAACAACCACAATGGGAGCTGGGCCTTGGTTAGCACTCGCTAACTGCGTGGCTGTGGAATTCTAAACATGCCCCAGAAGTTACAGTTTCCTGGTGGTCCATTGCTTTGAAGGGATTTTGCCAAAGAAATGAAAGGCTGATAACGAGTCACCTTAAGATAGAGAGATCAGCCTGGACTATCTGGGTGGTGGGAACAGGGTCAACTCGGTCAAAGAGTGAGAGGTGAAAAGGAGGCTCTGAGAAGACTCAAGACACCAGGCCGGAGAGAATGTTAACACAGCTGCTGATCTGAAGGCGCTAGATGTGCCAGAAGAGCCAGGAAAACTCTAGAAACAATAACCTGCTACCAACGTGGACAAGGAAACAGGGACTCACCTGATTCTTGCAACCCAGAAGGAACTTGGAGCCGAGGCACAGAGCTTCCAGAAAGAATACAGCCCACCGTCACCTTGACTTCAACCCTGTAAAGCCCAGAGCACAGAAGCAACTGAGTCACACAATGCCCAAACTTCTGCCCTTACAACATGAAATTACAAAAGGACTGTTCCCTAAGCCTGTGTCTGGTGGCTCATGTTTGTAATCCTAGTGACTCAGGAGATCGAAGGACTGCGTTCTGAGCCAGTCTGGGTAGAAAAGTCTATGAGACTCTTATCTCTAATTAACCACAACAACAAACAATGCCAGAAATAAGAGCTGTAGCTCAAGTGGTAGATTGCCAGCCTTGAGAAAACAAAACTAAGAGATAGCATCAAGCCCAAGTACTTTTTTTTTGGGGGGGGGAGGGTTCTTTAATTCCCAAAATGTGTGCTAACTTGTGATAGTAGAGATGGAAATGAACACTGTTCATCCTGACTTAATCAGAACAGGTGCTGTTGTCCAAAAAGAGCTACAGGCACATCATAGTGTAGAACGTTAAGTTTAAGCTCTTGAGAGCCACAACTGCACATACCCTGTTCCATAAAGATGGACACTGAGGGCCTAGGCAGACCAGTGTCAATCCTCAGTTGGTCAGAAGCAGCAGAGCTGAGGCATGCTAGATGCTCTTTGAATGAAAGAAATGACTGATGACCCCCTACAGCCTTTCTTCCTGTGAGCCTGCCATTCTGGGGTCACTGCTAAAGGTGTGCATTGGAGTCTGTGTCTGGGAAGCCCAAGCTTTCTAAGTCTTTTCTTCACAAGGCCAGCAGGATGTGGTGCATGAAACCTCCCCCTCCGATCTGCTTTTGCTTTGAGGCTCTTGTGATTGACATTTTCCAAACTTCATTTTTTAGGGCCTCCCATTAGACGGAGCCATCAGCTCCCACAGAATCTCTATCCATCTCATTTTTAAAAGCCATTTTCTCTTTAAAATACTCTCGTTCTAGTATTCTATCCCCTGCCCTAATGTTTGAAGTTCTTTTTTTTTTTGGTGGGGGGTGGTGCCAGTCTTGAAAAATCAGCCTCAGTGCCATCCCTGAGCTATTATGCTCAAAGCAAGATGCTCTACCATTGGAATTCAGGTTCCACTTCTTGGCTTTTGCTGGTTAATTGAAGAAGAGTCTCATGGACTTTCTTCACTGGGCTGACTTCCAACTGCGATCCTCAGATATCAGCCTCTTGAGTAGCTAAAATGATAGACGTGAGCCACTAGTGCCCAGATGCAGTTCTGTCGTATATGAGAGTGTTCAAAAGAACTCAACTTGCTATTTTAACTATCGGGCAGTAATAGTTCTGATTTCTCATGCAATATCTTCCTTTTCAAAATGAGTAGCTTTGTGTGAGGCGGATGATGGCAACTTCTGGGACGGCAGTTGGGGATGTCTGTGTCCTGAGATGCATGGTCCCAGCTCTGTGTCACCCCCTCGCTTTACTTCCAGAAACTTAGCAACCTTCTCTGATAGGCTTTTACCAACCAATGCGTTTGCCTCATGAACTTCAATAAGTTGGCCGTGAACTTCTCCACTGGGAAGGTACTTTGCATTAAAAATTGAATATATAGTCAGCACTCATTTTTAACTAACGATATCTCAGGGCTGGGTAGCCTAGGGGTAGTGTGCGAGCTATGGATGCAAGATGACCATTCTGCATGTTACTCATGTACCTTACCCACTAACTTTCAGAGAAACCCCAGAATAACATACCAAACTTTTGTTGGTCATGTTGCTGGGATTTCTTTTTTTTGGGGGGTGGGGGGGTTCAGTCGTGGGTCCTGAACTCTGGGCCTGGGCGCAGTCCCTCAGCTCTTCAGCTCAAGGCTAACGCTCTACCACTTGAACCACAGTGCCACTTCTGGCTTTTTCTGCTTATGTGGTGCTGAGGAATCGAACCCAGGGCCTCAGGCATGCAAGGCAAGCACTCTACCACTGAGCCACCTTCCCAGCCTGTTGCTGGGATTTCTGAGTCCTCCTTTTTTTCTTTTAGCGGCTGCATTCCCATGGTTATGACTCTCCCACACTTTCTAATTTGCTCATCCTGATTGGCTTTTAGCTCCATGGCACTTAGTAGCTACTAACCACGTAAACCATACAAAATTGCAAGAATTTTATTTACAGTTTACTAGGTATGTCTCCTGTGCTCTAACGTAAGCTCTACCATGAGAAAAGGTCTGTTTTGTCTCCTATTTTATATCAAACACCTGGAATAAAGCCTGACATGTACTAGGTTTTGAATAATGTTATGCTGAGTGAACTCATGTGTTGCTTTTCATGCAACTTTCATCTGCTAGGTAACCTTTAAAAAAATAGAACTAATGCCAATGCATTTATTTATCAACACATTTTGAACACATGGCAAATAATGATTCTACATCATGGGAAATTATTCTTGACTATAAAGAACAATTAGTCCCCTAAGAGAGATTGTATTGCCACCATTGGATATGTAAGAGAAATCAAATTGTATACAAAGCATAGGAAAGTTGATTCCACTGCATAATGTTATCATAGGAAAGGTTCAGAGAAGGCTTCCTACAGAAGATGGAAAGAATCACGGGAGGATGAGGCCCAAGGGTTGACAAATGCAAGACCTGGCCTGCCTAGAAAGACCTTGCCGCAAAAACAAAAAGAACAGCTAAGTAGGCTTCTTCTAAGAGACAAAAGAAGGAAGCAGACACAAACCACATGTTACATATACATATATATATATAGTATCCACTGGAATGAAATATGAGTGCTTGAAGAATTCCGGGACCTGGAAGTCTCTTGACACAGTGAGAGGTCTTCATTGGCCTCCCAGAGTCTAACAATGAAACAAAGGTTCAAGTGCAAGAGGTTTATTTGGGAATGAAAGAAAATGCCAGTGAGCAAGAAAGACCAGAGAAAGGAGGCCATGATGGGTTACATCATCAGGCCAGGAAACACTGAGGCAAAGGCAGCTCAGTGCTGTAGGAAGACTTCAAGTGGCACGTGTAGTTGGCCATGAGCTACAGTCTTCCTACTAAATCCTCATCACCGAGTACCGTCCACAGGACCAACTCCATCATTCTTTGGCCTACCGCTCGCACCTGCAGGATGGATTCTGAGACACTGGAGGAAGTCTCAGCAACTGTCAGCAGATGCTCAACCCTGGAGTTGGTTTCTGCACAGCATTGCGGTGAAGCCAGGGAATAGGGGCACTGGACACCAAGGGTTTGCTGCAGTTTTTACTAAGGGCCCTAGGGGCTATGTCTAGAAACTGAAGCAAGGACTACATTTTGAAGGCTCTTGTAGGCCATTCCTTAGAACTTTAGCCTATCTGGAGGGAGTGTGGTACTAGATCTTAGGACGAAGAGTGAGCTGATAGAATTTGAGCTGTAGAAATACCATTCAGACTGCAGAAGGAAAGACAGAAATTGGGCGAGTAGGAGGTGTTGGGAAGGAACAAAAGTAATGACTCCAGCTAGGAAAGTTAACCGGCCATATCAGAGAGAAATGACTGAGCTGGAAGTCACATGATGTCCTAGAGATGAGGATGAGCGGATGACTTTCCTATGCTGGCTGTCCCTGATTGGATGATGGTTGTAGTCACCTAGATAGGAAGTACAGGAGAGATAGTAAGTATCAGATCCAAATAACTCTACTTGATCCAGGCACCAGTGGCTCATGCCTGTCATCCTAGCTACTCAGGAGGCTGAGATCAGAGGATCACAGTGCAAAGCCAGCCAGGGCAGGAAAGTCCATGAGACTCTTATCTCCAATAAACTAATCAGAAAAGTCCAAAAGTGGTTCTGTGGCTCAAGTGGTAGAGTGCTAGCCTTGAACACAAAGAGGCTCACGGATGGCACTCACACCCAGAGTTCAAGCCCACAGGTGGGCAAAAGAAAAAAAAAAACTCTACTTGAAAGTAGTGAGTTGAGTTGCCTTTCAAGTACCCAAGTGCAGAGTCCTTTGGGACAGGAATTCAGGATCATTGGCCTCAGAGACAAGATCTAGACTGAGCAGAGCCGATTAGAAATCCCCAACTTACAGAAGATTGGGGAGGCCGGGAAGCAGGAGTAATTCCAGGATAAAAGGCCAGCCGTTGCCCAGGGGGCTGAGTTTGTGGCGTGTCAATACCCTCCTCGTACAACCTAGAAGTAGCATGGCCTCTATCCCCTCTGGCTAGTTCCCAGCTTAGGTTTCTCCTATGCATTCCCAAAATGATTACTTTACCCTCTGCTCAGCACAGCTGGATACGAACAGGGAGCAAGATGAATTGTGTGGCTCCGAGCAAGTTGTAGGAACTCAAATGACCAGCTTCTTCATCTATAAAGTATGGAATCAGAAATCAACTTTCCTTAGAAATTTGCCAGGCTCATGGACCCTCCTGACTGAGAAAGACCCAACTGGTATTTTTATTCTACAAAGAGCTTAACTACATTGTGAGGATCACACCAGTACCTTCAAGCTGCAGGTGCTGGGTCACTTTCCCCCTGGGACATGGCAGCTGATTGTAAAGCAGGTATTCTTGGGACCATATTTAGAATAGTCACAAAATCCAAGCAGCTGAAAGCAGGGCGATAAGAGCTCTTGTAACGTCTGCATGGTTTTTACACCGAGCGCCTGCAGATGCATGCCTTTGCTGCCAACCCCTCACGCTAGCCAAGAACAGGACAGCCTTTCCCTGCAAATACGTAGGCGATGACATTTCTTTCACCATCTTGGCATTTACACATGACACTCGATCTGGCTGCAGTGCTTTGAGCTCCCAATTGTTTATGGCGTGGCTCTAAGCAGTATGGGCTTTGAGCGCCTGCGCTATATTTTACCCCATCAACCCTTGTTACATGCGTGTGAGCGACAGAACACAGCCATTCAATATAGAGCAAGCTCCCAAAAAGCCACTGTCAAAACACTGCCTGTGGCATATGGGTAAACCTGCAGACCAATGGAGGAGTTTCACTATTTCAGAACATCTGCCAGCTTATTCCAAACCACTTCCCTTACACTTCCAGACTCTAATAGTATTGCTATCATTTCTTTACTGACTCAAGTCCAAGTCCATGGGTTTGACTTCTTGTTTTCTACTCTTCCCCTGGATGCAAGCTATTATCATTTATCTAAAAAGAGCCATCACATGCCTTTACCTGGACTGAGTGCTTATCATTCTTTATCAAATGTAGCTATTATAGCAACTTTCCAAATTATGATTATGCTATCTAGTCTGAATGATAAATGTTTCCCAAAGGAACATGCATTCAAGGATTGGTCTACAGTCCAGAGCACTCTTGGAAAGCTTGAGGAAGTAGATCTTGGGGCAAAATTAGGTCACTGGGGTCATGGAAAAATTCAGCCTGTTTCTCTTTTATTTTTCTTCTTGACCACCATGAGGTGAATAGACATCATCTGTCTTATACTCTTCATTATGTGTGATGCCACTACAGGCTCAAACAGGGACCAATGGTCATGAACTGAAACCTTTCCTCCTCCTAAGATGTTTGACAAACATTTTGTCACAGTGATGAAAGCTGAATAAAAGACTGTAATGATCCTACCTTATAGCTATAGGAGCAAGGACTAGAGAAGTTAAGTAGTGTATTAAGTTCCTCTGCACAAATGTGGGCAAAATACCTGAGAACAAAGCTTCTTTCGTGAGGAAGTATTTGTTTGGGTTCTCAGTTTTAGCTATTTACGTAAATAGTCCTTGGCTCCGTTGAGTCTGAGCTGGTGGTGAGCTCCTTATGATATCAGGAGCCTGATATCAGGAGATTGTTCCCACATACAGATGTTTCTTCCTCTGAGCAAAGCAGATGTTTCTGCTTTTGAAGTACCTAATGTATGTAATTTCCCAGGAGTCCAGTTCTAACCTGCTACAAAGACATTTCTGGCGATCAACACTGAAGTAGAGGTGGAGTTTTCCTTCTCTTTCAGAATTCTTTCAGATATTAGGCAGCCACTGGGCTAAAAAATAATTTGAAGAGAATCCAGGCTCCCTCTCCATTAAGGAAATTTTGCAAATCTCTCAGGTAGGGGGTTGGAGGCAGTTAGAGTAGATTGGCTATATTGTCCGTTTCTCCCCGAGATGCTATAACTAGGGCTTGAACTAGAAGTCTCATGTTCTCTCTCAACTTTCTTGTTCATGCTTGAAGCTCTACCACTTGAGCCAGGCCTTTGCCCTGGCATTTTGCTGGTTAATTGGAGATGGAGTCTCCTACTTTCCTGCCTGGACTGGCTTCAAACCTTGACCTTTCAGATCACAGCCTTCTGTGTAGATAAGATTACAGCCCAGTCTCCTACTTTGTTTTCTGGGGCCCACCTTTCCCTTGCCATTTGGGTTGTAATAGCTTTGGTACCTCAGGTGTGGTTTCCATTGTCATGTTTTGTTGACTTCCTGAACATCTCCCTCCAGTTCTTCTGGTGTCCTTTGACCTGGAAGATCTTCCATACAAATGGTGCACATCATAGATTTTACCTCTTCTAACATTTGGGCCAGCCACCACCATGGATCCCCTCTGTTGATAGTCTATTACCTATATACATCCTCTCTCCATATTCATTTTCCACCCTCCAAACTCAGTTTGTGCTTTAGTCATCTATTCAAACATCTGCCTACTTCTAGAGACCCCATGGACATTCTAGCCTTTAGTTTTCCTTGTGCTCCTCTCATGAAATATTTTCCTTTTTCTTTCTTGAGCTTCTAAACATAACTCATCTTTTCAGACCCAAGCCAACCTTATTTCTGTCTGACAAATAAATAATTTTAATGAATTCCTCCTAAAGAACACAAAACAACCCAGGGATAATCTTCCACTCAGGCAACAAGGCCATGGGAATCCCAAAACAAACAAGCCGTGGTCCTGTGCTCAGGGAGGAACACAGACAGAACCAGCTGCCCCAGGCCACTTTTTCATTAGGAGCCTTGATTGCTCATCACCTTATGTTCTTGATGTGTTGATGAGCTGATCCTGTCTTGTCCCATGAATAGCAGACACTAAGCCTTCTTTCCAAAGCATATCCAGAAAATGACAGGCAAAGCAAATAATTATGAGTTACATAACCAGCCTAAAATTGTATATTTTCTCTTTATCCCTATGTTCACTTGCATTTGCATGTACATGTTAAAGACATACAAACATGTGTGCACATCCCACTATTTGAATTGCTGGCATGTTGAAGGAGGAGTAGCATTTGAAGATAAAAATCGCATTGCCACTATTTTCTGAACACAGGCATGCAGTGAACCCTAGTTCAGAGAAGACAGCTCAAGAGTCTGATCTCTGGTTTAAATCCCAGCTGTCAACAGCTGGATGACTTTAATAGGTCACTTAACTATCTCAATGCTTCAACTACCTCAAAAGAAAACTGAGCATGATTTTTTTTTAAAAAGGAATATATGGTGCTGTTTCCCCAGCGGGGTTATTATTGTTTACATGCTTTGCTGAGATAGTCTTTTGTTATCCAGTGTAACTTGACCTTGAATTCTCCAGACTTCTGTCTCACTCTACCAAAGTGCTAGAGTTATAAGCATGCCTACCTTTCCTGTCTCCAACAAAGTTATTATTGTAAGGATTGAGTATATAAATACATTAGGACACTAAGCGCAATTCCTACTACATGGGGACATGGTAATTACAAAAAAAAAAACTGTGTTCATTATTCTTATACTAATTCTATGATCCTGGGCAGATTTCTTCTATTTCCTGAATCTCAGTTTTCTCAGCTATAAAATGAGAACAGTGCTCATCTCTATAAGCTGTCCCTGAGAATTGAATGTGAAAAAAAAAAGAGAAACATTTTCTGGGAAAAGTTTCCTTTATCTAAATTTATAATCCCCAAACAACACAACGACATCTGTCTCTACTCCTTTTGCTTGTTAGGAGCTTTCCATTCATGCTACTGTAGGAAGCCATTCGTTTTTATTCCATAGAAAATGTTAGCCTCTTACAAACACGCAGCCTTAGAAGATTACAACATAAATTATACTAGACAGTTGCACAAGCCAGAGACCTTTCAGGCACCTTTTCTGCAGCCTGTCCCTGCACATTTTGGCCAGTGTCGGCCAGCAGAGCAGAAACTTGACCCTCTCCAGAAGAGCTCAGGCCCAGGCAATCACACCATGTAAAATCTGGTTAAGATGACTATCATGAACAGTCTTGAAAGCAAAAAGGAGTCAGAGCAGGTCAGACATTGGCCAGAAGGAGTTTGGGGAGTCTGAGCCAGGGGAACAGGGCCTGATGCCCCAATTATGCTGGAGAGAGGGAATCACAGAACCAAATGTTCCGGGAGCAGCAAGCTTCCCCAGCCCGGACGCTGAGCCCTTCCATGCTGCCTGGTGGCTACAGCTCTGAGTCACGGGCTGGGCTCTGAAGGTCCCTGGAACCCCTAAAATTGGACCCAGGCTAGCTCCTTCCAGGGATCTGGAGAGTAAATAGCTCAGGAAGGTGCAATAACCCCAGGAGACATGCCAAGGGCCTGTAAACGTGATGATAGAGAGAAGGGAGGCTGGATTCAAGAGAGGAAGGTTTACATGCTCCTCAAATGCTGAGTTGCCTACCTTCCTGCCAGGCTGGCTTTTCTGTAAGAGCAACTGAATTGTCCTATAGCCTCTTGGATATTTTAGGGCTATTTTGCCTTTAGCCAATAAAGTCAGAGGTTTTGTTTCAATCTTCTTCTCTATGTCTCTCCAAGACTGGGGAAAGCAAGTTCTTGGGTCTATCTGATGAGGGATGCAGAGCCTACATTTTTACTGGCAGAAACAGCCTTCTGTGGTCTAGATGGGATGGCTCGATGCATGTAGAATCTCTAAAGGAGAGAGTAAGGCATTAATGGAAAAGATCAAAAAGCAAGAGCACTTTGAGCCACAATGCCCTCAAACATTTTGATTCGTTAAGAATTCTTTTATGATACTATCTAAAAAAGGATTCCTTGGGTTGATATTGAGCTTGGACAAAATAGCTCATAACCAATTCCTAACCACTGGGTTAAGGACTGAATGAAGATCAAAGCCAAGGCTGTATATTAGACCTAACATGCTTCTCTACAAAGCCACAAGAGGAGAGTAATGACAACACAGAGTAGCTGAATGGTTTCTATCAAGTATTGATTTGGGGTACCCACATTAATTGCTCTAGAATTATCCAATTATGGTAGAGATGGAAAGGTAGTAGAGCTGTTATTTCCTTAACCAGAGCTTTACTGCCAATCAAAAAAGAACAAATCTGTTGAGTAAAACATAAATAACAAAACAGTTAATAAAACCGGGGTCTATTTTTGCAAGTGGTCCTTAATCAGTTGTGGAGAAGAGGAAATTTTTTTCGAGATAGTTTATGAGTATTTATTCATCCACTTCTCCCTCAATGATAGCATATAAAGAACACTACCTGACACCAGATAAGGAGATAAATAAGGGCAAACCACATTTGGGATAATTGATCATAATCTACAAAGTTGAAGTAAGGTGAATTGTTTAAAGGCACAATAAGAAGGGAGCTGAGTTTCGAGAGCTTCTAAAGATCTTTTCCCTCTCCTGTTGTTTATACAGCTCCTGTTGCTGTACTCATTGGAAGAGCAATGGCTAACATTATTGAACACTTAAAGTGATAGAATCTTCCAAAGTACCTTTCACCTGATAGCTAATGCAATTCCTCTGGCCTGTTTATGGCATGGCTGTGACTGTTTCCATCTTACGGATGAGTTGAGTGGGGTCCAGAGGGGTTATACAACCTGTCTAAAATTACCCAGCTAGTCAAAGCAACAATATGATTCACATCTAAGCCATCTCACTCCACAGCCAAAGCCATTACTCTCTGAGGAGCGGGACAACTCAGGATCACTTGAGTGTACAGCAAAAATGATAGGACACGTGAATGAGGGACCACGGAAGGGTGGGTCCCCGGCGGGTCTACTCCAGAGAAGAGGCCCCGGGCATTTTAAAGTTTTGAGAAAATGCACACCACAGGGAAGAACGTTGGTAGTCAGAGAAATATCCAAGACTCTCTTTGACACCCAGTGATTCTTTTATCTTCCTTAGAGCATACACACACACACACACACACACACACACACACACACACACACACACACACACACACACACACACGCCACTGACCTCTCTTCTGTACTCCCTTGTTTATGTTTTCTGTCCCCACTGAGAGAAGGTAGAGAGAGAACTGTGCCGTTGGTGCTGCCAGCTGCTGAGGATCATACCAAATTCCATCTCTCCGCACTCAGAGAAGCAAGGGGTTCAAGAACTAGCACTACTCTCCCACAGGACCGAGAGTCCCAAGTACTGAGCACTGTTTGCTGAGACTGCGCTGGAAGGAAGCCCTGTAGAATGGACATGCATTATTTCTGCAGACTGACCTCAGTGACCTAACAAGGGCAGAGAGCCATTGCTCTGGAATTGTCTACAGCACGGTGCCTTCTGGTACAGAGAGACTGTCTCCAAAGGGTGGATAAGGAAGGAAGAAAAGGAGGGTAGGAAGAAAAGGAGGGTAGGAAGGAAGGAAGGAAGGAAGGAAGGAAGGAAGGAAGGAAGGAAGGAAGGAAAGAAGGAAGGAAGGAAGGAAGGAAGGAAGGAAAGAGAGAAGAAGTAAAGAAAGGAGGGAGGGAAGAGAAAAAAAGAGGGAGGAAGGAATGGATAAATTGCACCTTGAAGCTCAATTGCTTTGAGAGGTCATGGTGCTTGATCCCAAGGGTCATTAATTTTAGTTATCTTATTGCTAGCCATGGATGAAGCCAATACATTTTTCAAATTCTCTCTAGAATGGTAAGAAAAGCACAGTCTAGCGTGAGGTCTATCCAAGTTCTGCATGGTGTTTGGAGTTAACATTCTAATGCTTCAGTTCCTTATTTGGGCAAACAAACAAAGCTGATGGTATCTATCGATCCTATATTACTATCAAAGATACAATGCTACATCAAGTGCCTGATCATTATATTTTGCCAGCCTCTGTGTGAGGTGCTCAGATCTGTTTTCTTGCCTGACCTCTACCACACCCAGAGAGAGAGAGAGAGAGAGAGAGAGAGAGAGAGAGAGAGAGAGAGAGAGAGAGAGAGAGAGATGGTCATCCACATCCTACAGAAGAGAAATGTCAGAGAAATATGTGCTTGATTCATTTCAGACAGCTGGAGAAGAGTTCAAATACCTTGTGCTTGATCCACGGTAGGGCATCCTACTAAGCAGACGGGTGACAGGCACAGGGCAATCAATCCTGGTTCCCTTCATTACTTACACACAGGAGCATTTCATCATTCACCACCTTCCCCACCAAAATAGGGTGGTCTGACCATGTGAAACAGTTTGCTACTCATCGAGAACCTGACTGGGGCATTCGAGGTGCCAAGCGCCACACAGACCTGTCACTAAACTCGCAGATCTCTTCGGCAATCTTCACACCTGTGAAGAGACAGTGGCAATGGCGACCCCATTAAAGGCTAAATTGTCAATTACCAGAACTGGGACAAGCTACAGCGCAGCCAGAGCCCTGGGACTTGAATGGAAAGCCTCCTCTTTCCCGGGCTTTCTCTGGCCTCCTAATGAAGCGATTCAACCGAAACGTTTTCGAGGCAGGGAATGAGGAAACACATGGGAAGAAAAGCCCAGTGAGCACTATCTGTACATTGACAGGAAGGAAGGGAAAGAGGTGATTTGAAGACCTTTCTTCTGACGGGACTGTGGCGGCCGCTATGCTTTGAGAGGTTTAAGAGAAGTTGTAACAGCTGGCAAAGGAGTTCTTGGAGTTAGTGCAGAAACAAAAGGGATGATCACAAACCCATCCATTTCCTTCAGGACTTGGGTCAGCCTGGAGCCATTTTGATCTACTTAAGCCTCACAGGAAAGGCTTGAGTCCTTGTCCACCTGCGTGCTAGTCACCTTGTCTGATTCAGAAGGTGGCCGGAAGGCTCCCTGGGCATACCCTTGACCATTTCACCTGCAATCTCCATCACTCCAAAGACAAAGAAGTGGCGTCCACGTGAGGGCCCGACGCACCATGCTCCCCTGTGGAGTTACGCACCGTTCCCACAGCCCGTGTGGCCTGAGCCAGCTTGCATCTGTCAGGGACGGTCCCCCGCCTTCTGCACCTCAGTCCTTCTCCAGGCATTCATGTCCTCAGGGGGTGTCTCCCAGGGGTGACCCATTATTCTCTCAAATTACAGTCCCTTCCTCTGTCACTGTGCATTAAAACCCAGATATCCCCTCGCTGTGAGAGAATGTTTCCATGTGCTGGGTGCCGGTGGCTCGTGCCTGTAATCCTAGCCTCTTAGGAGGCTGAGATCTGAGGGTTGAGGTTTAAAGCCAACCTGGAAGAGTTCATGAGACTCTGATCACGTTAACCACTTAAAACCTAGAAGTGATTCAGCAGTGACACTTACTAGACACAATGTTGGAAATGAACTCTACAACTTGGGGAGGGGAGTCCGGAGGGGAAAAACGGAAAGAAAATGAGGGAGGGGAAGACACTGTTCAAAAAGTAATATACTCATTACCTGCTTATGTAACTGTCACCCCTCTGTATATCACTTTTATGATAGTTTTTTAAAGCTGGAACTATGGTTCAAGTGGTGAGAAATAGCCTTGAATAAAATAGCTAAGGAAGAGCCCCCAGGTCATGAGATCAAGCCCCAGTACCAGAACATGTACACACACACACACACACACACACACACACACACACACACACACACACACACACACACGTGCATACACCCTTTTGAGTTCTGCTTAGACTTTTTATTATATGTTTATTTATTTATTTATTTATTACCTTTAAGTAGTTGTACAAGAGTTTTCATTTACCAAAGCAGTTTATGAATACAATGCATCTTGGTCAATCTTACCCCTTCCAATATCTGCTTAGATTTTTATCTAATGGATGAAACAACTTCCTGTATAACTCAGTTTATTTGATTCATGCAATGACCTTTTAATAAATGGTGGTCATTTTATCAGAGAAAATAAATTTGGAGTAAATAAGACCTGTGCAGTTAGTTAGCTCCATACCAGTTACTTCACAATGAACTCCTTTCTGATATTGTAACCTCACCACATGGTTTAGGTGAGACATGAATTCAGTTCCTTCTTTCTATAAACAATGAAGTTTCTTGGGACCCTAAAAGGGGAATTGAATCCATAGCAGGGACACATTGTGGGAAGAGCAAGGCCAATTGAGGACACAGCTCCACTTTGTCATTTGCCTACCTGATTTTTGATCTCTCTGAGCCTCAGTTTCTCATTCACAAAAGACATTGTTATCTGGAGTAAATATCACAGAGTGCAGCACTTGCAATATGGTAAGTCTCAATAAATAGAAGCTTGTGTGATGTAGATACACCTCAGGTGTGTTAGTCAACACTTTGGTTTGCTGTGGTGACCACCCAAACAATGATATAAACTCCTAAAATGGTCCACTCTCAATTCTGCTCTTCGAATGACATAAATGCCGAACAAAACTAAATATTTACACGAGTATTGGGCTCACACTTTCCTGCTTTTTGCAGGAATTCCAACCCCCAGGGCGTCACAGGAACATACAAAGTCACTGCCCAAACCACACAGATCCAAGCCTGTGCCCGAGAACTGGGAAGTCAGGGGTGTAGAGAGGATAGGTCTTGTCCATCAGAAAGGCACACGTGGGAAATGGAATCTCAGAGCAATCGTAAAGAGAACCGGCATAAAGCAACCTTGGTCTCTGGGCGCCTCCAAGCTATGGATGCAAGCCATCCTGACGGCTGCCTCACACTCAGTCTGCCTGTAGTGGGTGCCAAGGAAGGGAAAAGCATCGTTTCTGTCTGCCACGTGTCTCTCTTCCAAGCAAGTTTCATCCATGTGTGCATTTATCCTGATGGTCACCAAAGGGCTCTCCAGCCTGACACTCACAATGATTAATGTCCTTGTATCCACCACAAAAAGACAGATATCATGAGTTTTTCTGGTTCATATTAAGAACTGGGAACTCTGCAGGGGTGGAGAGGAAGTACAGACCTGCCTAGCAGGAACAAGACCTAGAGCTCAAACCCTAATACCACCACAAAACACTCAATAAAATAAAAACAGTTCTAATGTTAAGGAGAAAACTCATTCGGAAGACTTTTAAAAATTGTGGCTATATATATATATATATATATATATATATATATATATATATATACGCATGTATATATATATGTTAGTGTTTTCATCATTTTTCAGTTCAGTTTCATAGTTTAAGCACCTTCAAATTGTTGTGTAACTATCATCAACATCTACCTCAAGAACTTCCCACCTTCACAACTGAAACATTGGCACCATAAAACAGCCCCCTCCACCATCACATTTTCTGCTCATCTCTGGAAACCATTTTGTCTTAGGACTTACACCATGCTAGGGAATGTCATCAAAGTCCTTTTGTGACTGGCTTGTTTCGATTCACCTAATCCATACCTGCGGTTGCATGTGTTGGAATCTCCTTCCTCTTTAAGACTGAAATGATCACCGAGACTTTAAAGGTGTCGTAGTCTCATTGATGGCCTCATATTTTCAGCCCTTGCTATAAAACATCAACTCAATGAGGCTTTAAAAACTGGCTTATTTCATTAGCTTATAATTAGTTGAAAATGTTGCTGAGCGTTTATTGTAGTTGATGGAAAGTAATAAATGTATGGTGTTTCTTTTCCCTATGAAATTGTTTTCACCTAGTGGTGTCTTAAGTTGGAAACTACTTATTGGCCTCCTTGGAAACAGATAGAATTATTTAATTAGCACTTGTGATAATGGAATTATTCAATAAAGTTACGCCGTGATTCCTGGCACCTGTGTGATAAGGTACACAAATAGACTTCACACAGAGCTCTAGAGATAATTCAGCACTCAAGGTGGTTTAATAGATAACCAGATCAAAACCCCAAGCAGTTGAATGCTCAATGATTCCTTCCTTCCATGCTGTCATTCTAGTCAACTGATCCAAAAGTTACTGTAAATTCCCCTCAAAATTTCTCTACTTGTGTTTATTCATTTATGAAGATAGATACCTATTTGCATACATTCTAAATTGTTACAAGATAATATTATTATAATTCAAAGGTAGAACAGTATTTCTTTTGTTGAAATGACCATGTAAAACCTTAAAAAAAAGTCTCCATCATGTTTTATAACTATATAACAGTTATTCTAGCTGCAATATATCTTTATATGTTGTGGATGGCTTCCTAAGAATTGCTCATTACGCAGACTTGTTGATAGTTTTCTGCAGTGTTATCAAGGAATGGATATAAGCATAGATAGCCACTTATTCATACATTTTTGGTGTGTGCCAGTCCTGGGGCTTGAACTTAGGGCCTCGCACTCTTGGCATTTCTACTTAAAGCTAGCACTCTACCACTTGAGCCACACCTCCACTTCTTCTGGCTTTTTGCTGGTTAATTGGTTTTTCCAGCGCTGGCTTGAAGTGTAATCCTTAGGTCTCAACTTCCTGATTCTTGAGGATTGTGGTCATGAACCGCCAGCTCCCATCTTACTTGTACATTTCTAACTTTACTAGTCCTGATTCCTAAGCCAGGTCTTTCCTTGGAAGGCCTCATTCTTCCCTATACGGCCCCATTTTCTTAGTGTCCTTTGGCCATTAGAGAATCGGAGGGAAAAGGAAACTCAAATGGAAATAGAAATGTTTTTATCACAACAGAAGGAAGATTTAGACAGAGACTCCAGAAAGAAGAACTTGTAGGATGAGATGGAGAACAGAGTAACTGGTCCTGCTGTCTCTGCTAGAAGTGGCTCTTTCTGAGAATTTTGTATATGCCTCCTGTCATAAACATTCAACTTCATTGTGCAATGAAGACAGATGACACGAATTTGCCGTTCCAACAACAACAACAAAAAAATCACCAACTTCCCTACGTCCTTGGAATGCCACTTCCTTCATTCCAAATGTGCTGTGGAAAACTTGTGTGTGTAACGGCTACGTGCAGTTGTTTATGTACATAATACCAGAATTAGGGCAGGCCCTCCGCTGTCATCTGTTGCAAAGCCAGAAGTTGCTCCAAACTGAAGAGGCGTGCAGACTGGAGAGAGGAAACAGCTAGCTGTCCTTCGCTGACTCTCTTACATAAGTCTCAAGGTCGTAAAGTGTTCTCCATCTTGCTTCCAAGAAGCAGGAAAAAGAAAACAAGTTTGAAGGGTCGCTTATCAGGAAAGGAAGAGCTGGGAAAGGTGTTAGGCTAGAAGAGAAATGTGGTAGAATGGAAGACAATGGAAGATGTAAAGAAGAGATTGAGGACAAAAGACTGTAGGACAGAAGATGAATTCCATTCAATGGAGAGTTGCCAGTGGAGGGGAGAGAGATTTACCATTTCTCCAAGACAGGAGATAGGAACACAGTTAAGAAGATAAGAAGTGATTTTGACATTGAGAAAAATGGGTGCTGAGGGAACTCAGATACCTTCTCAGCAAATTAAGAGGTTTCTTTCCCAGCAAGAATAGGTGGAACTTATGTTTTGAGATGGTCGGACCCGGCCTCAGTGGGGAGGGGGAGTTATGAATCATAGCAGCCACCTGGGTAATGGAGACTCATACAGGCGTGAGTCCTTATGTTTGGAGGATTTATTTGAAATCTGGATGTCATGCTCAGTGGCATTTTGTGGATACTTCTAGAACTAGGATCATTGAGCGGATCAAGAATAGCCACTGGATATGCAAGTCAAAGTGTTGGCAAATGAAAGAAAGCATGAAAGTCCCATCATAACCCTAATAACCCTCAGCTGACCCAGCAATGCACCATCAGTAATCAGAAAGGTGCTGGGTGCGGATATATGTTATAAACTCTCAGAATCACGTAAGCTGATTTTGATTTCACAGAGCAAGAGATCGTTAAGAAAATCCCATCTAGTTTGGGGCCTGCTACATCATGATTCTATTACAGTGGTGAATATGAAGAGCTGCATCACTGACGCCAGGACAAAGCGATCACCTGGACCTGTCCGTCTGCACAGGTCTCCTCATGCTCCGTGCATCTTTGCTCATCTTGATCTTTAGACTGAGGAGGTAGAAGGCACCTGGCTAGTGTTTGAGTCGTAACTCTTTCCTAGTAAATCATTCATCTCAATACTCTTTGGAAACCCAACACCTCTCACATTTAAATACCTTTCAAATTCACATGTCTCTGAATCTCATCTAGTGCCAGCCCTGTATTTGCTATCCAAAAACCATCCATAAAATAGATGGATGAATGAAGAAATTTCTCTGAGCCCAGGTTCTTTTTTTTATTATTGTTAAAATGCCGTATAGAGGGGTTACAATTACAATTACAAGGTAATGAGTACATTTCTTATCCAGCATTGTTGCCTCCTACTTTGTTTCCCCTTCCCATCCCTTCCCATCTCTCCTTCCCATCACCCCCCTCCCACCTCTCCATATCAGGTGTCTTTAGAATACACTTTCTTTAGGTTTTGAAGTCTCTCTGACTTCCATTCCTCTTCCAATCAGCATATATAGATATATAAAGCATATATCGATATATAAAGATATTGACAACAAAAGGCTGAGATCTTAGAATTGCAGTTTGAAGCCAGCCTAGCCAGGAAAGCCTGTAAAACCCCCTCTCTAATTAACCACCAAAAACTAAAAGTGAGGCTGCTGCCAATGTAGTAGAGTGATAGCCTTGAGCAAAAAGCTCAGGAAAAGTGCCAAGGCTTGAGTTCAAGCTGCAGTACTACACACACACACAGACACACACACAGACATACACACACACACACACACACAGATGCTTACACACACAAATAGATATTGTGGGGCTTACACCTGTAATCTTAGACATTCCGGAGGCTAAGATCTGCAGATCATAGTTGGTTCAAACTCAGTCTTGGCAAAAAAGTCCATCAGATTCTTATCTCCTATGAACCACCAAAGCAACCAAAATTAGAGTTGTGGCCCAAGTGGTAGAGTGCTAACCTTGAACAAGAAAGTCGTTTAGGGGCAGTACTCAGGCCTTGAGTTCATGCCCCAGAACCTGTAGACACACACACACACACACACACACACACACACACACACACACACACACACACACACACACACACACACACACACAAGACAGATCTATACTTCTCTATGAACAGAAATTACATTGGCCCCTGAAGACAAGGTCTATTTCTTCCTACCAACTCTAGTCTAGATCCTCTGCTCTTAATTGTGCCAAGTGCACGGACTGATAATCAATCTGCCAAATTGATTGTGCCTCCCATGACAACAAGGGAGAGAGAATTAGTAATAAATAAGAGATAGAGTAGGAAAACCCACACCATTTACATTTACATTTACACAATTTACATTTACATGATGCTTGTTTAAATAAGACCATCTTGCCTTGAAATTATAACACCTACTAGAAGTAAGTTCCCCTCCTTTTTTTGGCTTAGGACTATTAGTTGCCAAGAAAGTAATACATCTATTCAACATTTTGGTGTGAGTTAAGAAAAAGCATCATCTTCTGCAGAGGCAGAGATAGTTAACACAGACAGCAAGGCATGGAGAGAGCCACGTGGGCTAGATCCCAGTCACCACTTAACCATTGGACCAGCAGGTACCAAGTGCATATCTGAGGTTGTTTGTTGTTGTTTGTTGTTGTTTTGTCCCTGGTAGATACCCATGCTTTGGGGCCCAGGACTCTACTCCTAAAGGAAGAAACAGAATTCCATTCTAACAGCTATGTATCAGATTCCTGATTCACCTTGTACCTTGGTAACAACTACTAGACTTAGAAAAGGGTCTGTATCACTCTGCACATACCCTTTCTGCTTAGTTATCAAAACTAGTCGAATAACTGCACAAAAGGCCTTTTCTCTTTGATAAGGGAAAACTCCAGCTGTCCCTTCATTTGTCTTTGTGGTTTACTTCAAGCAAATGGAAGATTTATGAATGTGAAGCTTACCTTTTCTGACTGTACCACCTCTGTAAAGCTGGAGGGAAAAGGGAGAGAGAATGTCTCTCATCCCTCAACCAGTCAAGTCTGGGTTTTCCGAGCTTTTCTCAATGCAACTACAATAAAACAGCAGTAAATCTTGGAGTATCAGTAAGACAGTTTGATGAAGCTCTGGGTGAGTCAGGATACCTCAGCACGCCAGCTGGGTTTCAGATCAACAACTTCAGATGCTCCCAGGCCTGTCAAAATGGGGGTGGGGGATGGGGTTCTGGGTCAAGGGAAGGGTAGGGCCCTGCCAAAAATCGGAAAATTCATTTTCTCCTGAGCATAACATATTGTCTAAGCTTCACCCCTCTCCCACCTCCCATCCCCCCCCCCAAAGATGTAGCTTTCTGGATTTGACTGAGGAAGCAGATTGATTTGTTAAAGCAATGGCAGAGAGGGAAGAGTGTAACGTGGAAGTGGGGTTTGAATTCAACGTGCAGGGCCCACCCTTGGACCACTGCGCTCCGTGAGGTCAGCCTCCAACCCCATCTGCCAAGGGAGAGTCCTTTCCAAAACGTGCAAAAGAAATGGGCCAGATGAAATTTGCCTCTGTGGCAAGGTCTCCTGTGTGTTGTTCCTTGGAAATGATAACCTCTCTGTGAGAGGAAAAATGTCCTGGCGCTCTCTTCGCTGTTAGTTTTCCAAAAACTCAGATGGAGCTCATGCCTGCCAAATGCCAGCCAATCCCTCTCTCCCCAGTGGGTTAGACAGCCTATGGGGAAGTCCTCATCAGGGCTCTGTTGGACTCTGAGGCCTCAGCTCTTCATGGGAATGTCAGTAAGAACTCTGTGAGCGGGCCTGGTGGAAAACCTTTTTGGCCTTCTCTACTTCTAAGCTCTGTAGCACATGCTGATCCGTGCAACAGTGTCCGCTTGTCACTTCTGGGGCTCCTGAGGAAGGAGCGATTGTTCGTGCAAGGTCATGATGGAGGGCCGGCCAGAGGCTGTTCAAGGAAGACTTGTCATGTAGAAATGAATAAACAGTGGGATTTTGTTCCCCAGGAGAATACCTCGATAAGCAGGGCCGCTGCCAGGCCTGTGAAGCTTCGTGTGCCACGTGCCGGGGGCCCACCCAGGAAGACTGCACCAGCTGCCCCCTTGCAAGGTGAGCCATCTCCTACTATCTCCTGGGGGTGAGGAGAGCGGATTCCAGTCTGGAGACAAAAGGTGTAAACCACCTCAGAGGTACCCTGCAGGACAGAAAGACAAACACCGGCCCAAGACACACATATCTTCCTGGCTTGAGCCATCTCCCTCGCATCTTCTCCCATAATTCCCCTTTCTCTGAAAGGACCAATTCCCTAGACACTAGAAGGGTTTTCTTGATGGAGTAAATGGTGGTTTTGAGGCCCCTTTTGATACCTGGAATCTCATTCCTTTCTCTCAACAATTACTTCCATCTCCTGACCAAATGGTTCAAAGGTAAATTGTCCTTTGAAACCATTTCTGACCACTTCCAAGCAAAATTAGCCTCCTCTTCTTAGGTCTTGTTTTATATAAGCTTTGTTCAGAGCACATTTGGTTATAATGCACCTCTTCCTTAGACCATACCGCTCTTGAGCTATTCACCTGAGTTTCTCCAGTACTTGGAAGAGTTTGTACTCAATACTCAGTGAATGTAGGAATAGAAACTATGCTAATACACCAGGTATTCTCTTTTTAAAGTGACTTTTAAATTAGTGTCAATTGTACAAATAGTTTCATTATATATAAATACAATTGTACATGTGTGTGTAAAATGTACTTTTATGAAAATCACCACTTCAGTTTCCCTTTCTTATTCCTCCCTCCCTTTCTAAACAAGGTTTAACCATCTTCACTAGTCTATTTCCATACCTGTTTATAAAGCATGTCAACCATCTTCACCTCCACTTTGCCATGTCCTTTGTCCTTTCCCATCCCACTGGACCCTACACTAAAACAGCCTCTACATTGTTATAATCAATTTTTAAATTTTAGATTCCACATATGAAAGATAATGCCCTGTTTGTCTTTTTCAGTCTAGCTTATTTCACCTTATTTCCTCAATAATCTCTGGTTCCATCCATATTCCTGCAAATGACATACTTTCATTCTTCTTTATGGGTAAATAAAGCTGAATACACACACACATACATGCACACACATTATATATAAATGGATAAAATGATGTATATGTATAATATATATGTACATTATCTTTATCCATTCATCAGTTTATGAATATGATGAGCATCTGGATTAATTCCATGCTTTGGCTATTGGGAACAATGCTGTTATAAACATTAGTGTACAGGCATTTCAATTGTATGCTGACTTACATTTCTTTGGGTATAGCAAGATTATATAGTAGTTCGCTAATTTCTTAAGGAACCACCACACTGATTTCCATAGTGGCTACACTAATTTACAGTCAACAATATTGAGGTCCCTACTTCCTATTATCACCAGCATTTTGTGTGTTTGCTTTCTTGTTGATTGCCATTCTGACTAAGGAAAGATGAAATTTCAGTGTAGTTCTGATTTGTATTTCTTTCATGAATAAGGACTTTGAACATTTCTTCAGGTATTTATTAGCCCTTTGTGCTTCTTTTGAGACCTGTGTGTTCAATTTATTTGCCCATTTACTAATTAGATTGTTTGTTCTTTTGACATTTAATTTATAATGCTTTACCTCAATACAATAAGGGCTACATTATAGATAACATTGTCTTAAATGGGGAAAAACTTAAACTAGTTCCTCTAAAGTCAGTAGCAAAACATAGGTGTCCTTTCTTTTACTCTTATTCAATATATAAAGCTAGAATTCTTAGAGCAATAAGGCAAGAAAAATAGAAGGGATACAAATAGGAAAGGAAGAAGTCAAGTTAACACTATTTGTAGAGAATATGATTGTATACTTAAAAGATCCTAAAGACTATTCATGAACAGAGAGAGAGAGAGAGCTTCTATTAGAGTTGATAAAGGTTTTAGGCAAAGCAACAGTTTATAGTATCAATATTAAAAATTCAGTATATTTTATATATATTAATAATGATCAGCTTGAGAGATAAATCAGAAAAATAATCCCATTCCCAATAGCCTCAAAAATTAACTAATTGGAATAAGCCTAAAGAGGTGACAGACCTCCACAACAAAAACTATAAAATCTTGAAGAAAGAAATTGAAGATGTTAGATGATAGAAAGGCTTCCTATGTTCATGGACTAACAGAATTAATATTGTGAAAATGGCCACACTACCTACAGCAATCTATACATCCAATTTAATCCACACCAAAATTCTAATAGCATTCTTCACAGAAATAGAAAAAAGAAATGTAAAATTCATTTCGAAGAATAAATAACTCTGAATAGAGAAAATAATCCTGAGTAAAAGAGTAATACAATAGGTATAAAAATGCCTGACTTCTAATTATACTACAGGGTCACAGAAACAAAGCATAGCATGGTATTGGCATAAAAACAGACACATAGGGGCTGGGAAGGTGGCTCCATGGTAGAGTGCTTGCCTTGCATGCCTGAGGCCCTGGGTTCAATTCCTCAGCACCACATAAGCAGAAAAAGCTAGACGTGGTACTATGGCTTACGTGGTAGAGTGCTTGCCTTGAACTGAAGAGCTCAGGGATGGCACCCAGGCTCAGGCCCAGAGTTCAAGCCCCATGACCAACAACAACAACAAAAAAGACACATAGATCCATGGAATAGAAGATCCAGAAATGAACCATTTGATTTTTGACAAAGAGCTCAAAACCCTGTGTTGAAGAAGGGACAGTCTCTTCTACAAATGATGCTGAGGAAACTGGATAGTCACATGAGGAAAACTGGGACTAGAGCCCCGTTCTCTTCCCCTGTGCAAAAATTAACTGAAAATGAATGAATGAACTTTGAAACATCTAGGAGAAAACCCTTGAAGACACACGCACAGGTAATGCTTTCTAAATAGAACTTCAATTACTCGAGAAGTAAGAAGAACTGAAAAATGAGATGCACCTGACTTAACCGCTTCTGTACAACAAGGGAAAAAAATAATATAATCCAAGGAATAGCTACGGAATAGAAATAATATAATCCAAGGAATAGCTACGAATGGATGTTCCACCACATAACTCTGGGCATTTCTAATGGAGAGAGTAGGAGGCCCAGTCCTCAGAACTCAGCAGATTAATCTCTGATGCAAGGGCTTAGTCATTGTTAGCTACTAAGTGTTTGAATGATTGGCCTTATCACTCAGCTAACCGTGTAGGAAGCAGCGTCTCTCTCCAGACGCTCTAGTGGCAGGTGTGGCTTTTCTTCTCCAGAATACACGCCCCTTTCCTCATTCTTTCTCAGGACTCTAATTGCCTTGTGAGCAGGGGTGTGGTACACCTTCCTCTTTATTCCCTACTATGATCGCTGCATCATGACAGTTCTACAGATGTGTATTTGCTGAACTTGACCGTGTAATCAATTTCATAGATTTGGCTCTCTGAGAAGAGAAGGGTGAGAGGAAAGAGGGTGTAAAAGAAAAAAGAAGTCAGGAAGAGGACAAAAGAAAGTCTTAAGAATTGAGGCCCCCTTCCCCCAAAATTTTAAGGCCAACCATGAGAATATTTTTAGTGTTTCTTTAAAGCAACCACACTTCTAAATATTGAATTTATGCCCCATAGCAGCTTTGGAGTTTACTTTTAAGATACAGACATTACCACAAGGAGGTCCCATTTCTCTTCCGACTCTCCACCTCACCAACGATGACATGTGACTGCATGTTTGCACATTTTTTGAACGGGGGGGGGGGGTGGGGGTGGGGGGGAATTTAGCCCTTTTTACCAGGCAGGCACAGACATCTGGGTTACACTGCAGTGTCCTCATGCTCCCTGGATCACCAGAAAGGAGAAAATATTTCTGCCAATATAAATGGCCGTTGAGAAATTGTTTCAGCTTTGGTGGCTTACACTTGTAATTCTAGCTACTCAGGAAACTGAGACCTGAAGATCACAGCTAGATCAAGTTTTATTTTCTGGATAAAATATGGCTTATTGTGCCAAATTCAAATGTTACCTCATAATGTAAATCCTTTAGAAAGAATATTCAAACTCCCTTACATTCTTCCTACCAATACATATATATATATATATATATATATACATATATATATATATATATATATATATATATAGTGAGCTTGTATTAACTAATCACTATAAAATTTGCTTGTTAAACCTTGTGCCTTATTTTATTCAGTTTTGTTGAAATTCAACTCTATATTTGGGGAAAATAACAGTACTTTATGCTTAATAAATAAGAATTTACTCCTTAAAAATCTAATATTTATAATGTTTATATGTGCTTATGATCAGTGCATATCAGTTTATTGAATTTATTCAACACATAATTCCATAAAATTTAAGAAAAAAAAGAAGCCAGTCTAGGCATGAAAGCCTTTGAGTACCTTATCTCTAATTAACCAGCAAAAAGCCAGAAGTGGAAGTGTGCTCCAGTGGTGGAGAAACAGTCTTGAGACCCTAGTTCAAGCCCCAGTACTGGCACAATTAATTAATTAATTAATCAGGGCTATCACTGGTCCTACTGACACTTGAGATGTGGAGATGTCAGCCTAACGTGCATTCCAAGATTCTGTCTCAAGAGAATAAAAAAATCTAGGCTATTGAAAGCAGATCAGAAGTAAGCCTGCTGGGTCATTTAGGTAGTTTCTTTTATGTGTTTGCCTTTGACTTGTGAAGAAAGAAAAAATTTACATGGATATTAAACCAGGTTATCTTCTTAAGAAAATCTTATTCCCAGGAACAATTTTCTTCTCATTCCTCTGAGCTTTTTACTTATTTTCCCATCTCTTTTCTTTGATGTCCATTATTTACAAATGTGTCCAAGAAGGGTATCATAGCGTGTCAATCAACTACCTGATTTCTTTTCTCATTATTCCAGTATTTTCCCTGAAGGGAGTTGAGCAGATGAAAAGAAAGAGACTATGTGGAAAGATGGTGATGTTGACTTACTTGTTTCTTTTGAAAAATTGGCAAAATATTTTCCTTAAGTGTTTTCCAAAGTGCTTCCTGGATGGGAGTTTTAGTCCATTCTGTACTGATATTCCACACGCCTTGAGACTGGGTAATTTATAAACCACACAAGTTTGGGTGACCATTCTGAAGAATTAGAAGTCCTAGAACTGGCCGATGATCAGGACCTTTATCCCACATTATCCCACTGTGGGAAACGAGAGAGCACACGGATGTGCTCCATCCATGGTGGAAGATTCTCCGTGACCAAATCACCCCTTACAAAACCCCAGCTCACCACACTTGTGCGTTGTGGATTGATTTTCCAGCACATGAACTTTGAAGCACACACTCAAACCATCACATCCAGAACAAATAAAAAATGGCTGCTTTTGTGTCCACCCTGAATTAGATAGAAAGTCAAGATGCTCTTTAGCACACCCTCCCAGACTTGGTCAAGAGATCGTGGCACACCCAGGAGCAAGCAATAGTGGAAAGATCGGAACACACTGTTGTGAAGCAAGAGCCGGACCCGAGGATGAGGGGATGCTCCATGAGGCTGGAGCTGTGGGGGACACACTCTTTGCCTCACCACGAATGGAGGAAACAAAGGCAGGCATGAGACAGAAATAAATACTCTCAGATCTCTCTTCCTCCCACCTCAGTTCGGCTGCTGATGTTTTCCCTTCTCTGCAGCTAACTGGAGGATCATGGGAAAGGCCAAGTACACGTGAGAATCATTGGGTTTGGCATGTAATGCAGGATGTGATCACTTCCAGGGCACGGCAGGACAGAAAATGGATCTAGGCTGTGTGCAAATGGAGATCAACAAAATAACCCACACTCCCAGTCTCTGCAAAGCTTTGCCACAGAGGACCACTTCTGTAAAGCGTTAGGTGTAGCTGTTAAGGATTATTTAGAAACTTGGAGGAAGAAAGTGTGCCACTGTATTTAACACACCAAGCTCTGGGGTGCCGTGGTCCTCATGCCCAAACTGGCTCCCCAGCCCAGTCCCTACAGAGATCGAGAGCCAATGAGCTCTCTGAAAGCACTTAAATTCTCACCCTGCCTTAAGTATTTTGCTTGACCCACTTCAGTGATACAAAGATTGAAAGAGTTTTTTAATGTATTGCTAGAATAGTAAAGCAGCAAGAAGTTACATTAAGTACCCTTGTGGTGGGATAATTAGGTCAAGCCAACAATTGGCACAAGGGACCAGAGAACTCTAACTTGCTAGCTTTCCCATTATACTTCACACACACACACACACACACACACACACACACACACACACACACACACACACACACACACACACACACACACACACACACATGCTTGTGCACTGAGGGTTTCTGGAATGCTCCCTAACAATAGTGATTTCACCTTTGCCTTTCTTTGTACTATAAACCCTATTCAAATATGCATGAGTCAGAAAGAAAAAGCTCTTCCACAGAGCCATGCTTGGCTAAACATCTCAGAAATCCACATGGTAGATGACTGGTGATCTCAAAGATTCCTTAATACTTTAAAGAAAATGTGTTATCAGCCCCATCTTCTTCTTTCGAGGAGCCAAGTTTCTGTTCTTCTCCACAACTTGGGGTCTGTAGAAGTTGTTTCCATTTGAAATGGGACTTTTCTTCAAGCTTCTTAGCAAATTTTCTTAAGAAGGAATGGAGAATCCCGTGGGTGTGATATAATCCAGTGTCATCAGTGACACCTGTTAGTTTTCCTTGTCTTTCTATCTTTAGGAAGAATTGGGCTTCTACAGAATTGAGTATATTGACTCTGCTTTCCTTAGCATGCAGGACCAAGGTAGTTTGCACAATTATATACTTGGTACTTCCTTAAAGTCAAGTTCTGATATCCTGAAATACAGTGGGAATCTGAAGAGAACTCAAAAGCTCCAATCGTGAAGGAATGATAAAGAGAAGGAAGTATTACCCTGATTTGGTTGGCACATACTCTACATTTGTGTTGAAGTATCAAACATACCTCATTAATATGGACAATCAATGCATATTAATGAAAAACTAAAATCAGGCTAGGAACATGGCTTATGTGGTTCAGAACCTAGCTAGCAAGCACAAGAACTTGAGTTCAAGCCCCAAGACCAATAGCAAATGCCCAATAGTAAATTACCTTGAAATGGATAAATAGCCAAACACCACTGGCTTGTGCCTGCAATCCTAGCTACTCAGGAAACTAAGATCTGAGGACCGTGGTTTGAAGCCAGCTCCAGCTTGAACCTGTGAGACTCTTAGCTCCAATTAACCACCAAAAAACCCCACTGAAGTGGAGCTGTGGCTCAAGTGATAGAACATACACCTTGAACAACAAAAAAAAATCTCAAGGATAGCACCTAAGCCCTGAGTTTAAGCCCCAGGACCAGCACATACACACACATACAGACACACAGACACACAGACACAGACATAGACACACACACACACACACACACACACACACACACACACACACACACACACGACAAGTAACAAAGGAATAATTTAAGTATGCTCTCTGGTCCAACAGTGTTAGTATCACCTGGAATTTGTCAGGAATCCAATTTCTCAGCTCCCTTCCTTGGAACCCTTTTAAATTAGACACTCCAGAGGTAGTCTGCAGCTCTTTCCACCTATACACATTCTCCACCTGAATTCTACATTTAATGAATCAACGTTTTATATTTTTCTAAGCAGAATTCTTAGATACAATTGATTGAATCCCATTTGCTCTTACATGGCAAGGAACAAAGAAGCAAAAGCATGAAAATATTAGCAATGAAATTCTGTTGTACCTGGTAAGTATAGAAAACCAAAGATTTCAGAAGCCCAGGTACTAACTTATTTGCAGTGCAGCTACAGGTGTTCACAAGCATGACCAGAAAGTCAAGACTGCAGTACTCTCTCTGTCAAAATTTGCAGCATACATAGGCTAAATTTGTAAGTAGCACCTAAGCTTACAGAATAATGCTTCATCCTTCTCTTCAAAGGCCCTTGAAGCCATTATTCCCTTTGCCAAGTTTGGGCGTGCTGGTAACTGAAGGCACAGTAGTGTTTTCCCCAGGCCCCAGGATTTAGAGGTTCCTTCAACCTCTTGAGAGTTCAGCACTTCCATCTTGCTGACGGTCGGCTTTGACTGGGGCCTGCAATGTGGGTTGAACCCCCATGGGCACCCGCTAGCAAACCTGGAACCAGATGCAGGATGAGATCTCCAGCCAGCTTCTGGCTGGCCTGCTGTGGGATCCAAATCTCAGGCCAAGAATGGGTACGTGACTAATGATTCACATGTTCTGAGCTGATGAGTCCCAGGAATCCCTCTCGTGTCTGGAACAAGGAAACCACATCTGTACAGTGAAACACTAACACCACATGTTCTGATTCTTCAGCCATTCTGGGAAGTCACTCTGACTTCTAAACATCTGCTTTTCCTCCAGGGTCCTCGATAGTGGCCACTGCGTGTTGACCTGTCCTTCGTGGAAATTTGAATTTAACAACCAATGCCGCCCATGCCACCACACCTGCCAAGGATGCCAAGGAGGTGGACCCTCCAACTGCACCTCTTGCAGAGCAGGTGAGGGAGCTGGCTCACTCCCCCTCATTTCAAAGCCATTCTCTGGATGGCCAGGATTTGGGTTGATTATAGAAGGTGTTGAGGGTTAAGATACAGCTGTTGATCACACAACCCAGAATTCGCTGCTTGTTTCCTGGCCATGAAAATCTTATTCGCATTATCACAGAGAGGCTAAGTGAAGGAGAGAGACAAGACGTAGAAACACAATGTCAGGCATGACAAACGCAGTAAAGCTAATATCCAAGAGGATGTGGGGCATCAAAGGAAACATTTGGTCTTGTTTAAAAGAGAGAACGTATCAGGGGCTTTGTAAAGTCTCCTCAGAGCTGAGCTATGGGTCGTAGGTGTCATCAGAGCCCTGAAGATCTCAGCTCCTGACAAATAGGGACTCATATCCCAATGTGAATTCTCCAAGTGATCCTCTGTCTCTGGGCTGTGTAGTTTGAGATCTATCGTTCGTAGTTTGTTTACCCTATTTTCAGTGGGAACTACATTTAAATTTCAAGTAAGAACTTGGATTTTTGTTAGGTGGTTGTTTCTGTTGAAAAGTTGGGAGATCTCACAACACTGGGTCTACCTTTCCAAAAAGCTCAGGAGCTGGAGCACCAGGAAAGCGGCTCAGTGCTTTGCCAAGTTCTGGCCATCCCCGGTTCTCGTACTGACCCCAAGGGGGTTTTTGTTTTGTTTTGTGTTGTTTTTGTGACTCCAAGGTATTTAGTTGACATTGTCATCAGACTAAAATCATCTTTCTAGTGGGCGAGAATTGTTTATCTCTATTTTTGCTCTCAGTAAAACTGAGAAAAAAATGAAATAGATTCATAAAATGAATGAGTAGAACTCTCAGTAGATACTACCAGTTGCGGTTACAATGAAAAGCATGTTTCATACGTAAACACAGTATACCTTTGCAACATTTTTTTTTGTCTTTTCTTTTTTTTGGTACTGGGGATCGAACCCAGGACATTGCACTTGCTAGGCAAGCGTTTTGCCACTGAGCTACATCCCAGCCCTTTTGCAACATTTTTTATCTCCTGCTGTTTCCCTCCTCATCTTGAAGGTGATGATAACTATCTTTTATAGCATTATTATGGAAAATTAAGTGAGGCAAAACCATAAAGCAATTTTAGGATAGTAAACCAATTAAACGGACTGTTCTTACTTTTCCACTCCTTACCCTCATGGGTTCCCTCAGGGATCTCTGCTCATTTATGACTGAATTCTTCCCATTTCATCCTTTGGTGCAGATTTAATTTCCATAGGAACAGCCTTGCTGCTGGTCTAGGTTAGGTCCCTTTCACACGACCACCCGTGGAGGCTTGTACTTACCATTCACAGCCTCATAACCTTTGATATCTGTGTCTCCATAAGACTTCCCCCTAGCAGCAGTAACAGGTTTCTGCCTTAATTTCTGCTGTAAGCTTGCATGCACACAGCATCTGGCTTATAGAAATAGCCCAATAAATAACGCAGTGAATAAATGATTCAGTAAAAAGAACATCACAACCAACACACAGAAAACCTGGGCTCTGGTCCCAGCTTTGTTACTAACTAGAAAACACAAACACAATCATTTCACATTTTTAAGCTACTTCTAATTCATAGAAGAGAAGGAAGAGGAGGAGGTAGAAGAGGGAAAGTTGGCATTTCAAATGACTCTCCCATGTAAAAGATTGTAAATCTCCATTTATAGCACAGAATTAGAGAAAAGTGTAGGTGCTCAACAAATGTCTAATCTTCCAAGCATTTTACAGCTACTTTTACAAACATTATGTAAAGTGCTTTTGGTATTCCTTCCATATTTTCTATTTGAAAGGTTGTTTCCAATCTGCTACCTGAAACACTTCAGGCATCATGGAAAATATAATGAATGGTCATGTGATGCTTCTGATGGTTAATATTTATCATTAACTTGATTGGATTAATATACACCTACGAGATAAATAAGCACACATATGGGGATGAGGGGTACCTGTGAGGATGTTTCCAGAGAGAATGGATGGAGGGGGGGATGGAAGCAACATCCCCAAGCTAAGAGTCCAGATGGAACAAAAGGAGCAGAAGAAAGCCATCAGAATGAGCGTTTGTTCTCTTGCTGCTTTCTTTCATTCTCTATCCCGCTCACTCTATCTCCCTCCCTCTCTCCCCTTTCCCTCTCTGCTCCTCTCTCTCTGTTTCTCTCTCCCTTTTCCTTCCTTCTTTTCCTCCCCCTCTGCCTGCCCATCTTCTTCCCCAGTCCTCTCTGCTTCCTGGCCCCCATGAAGGGAGCTGCTCTGTTCTACTCGGTCATGATGGACTGAAAACTCCGGCACCTTGAGCCAAAATAAGTTTCCCTTCCCTTAAGTAAGCTGTTATGCCCATGTTATGTCATAACAACAGCAATCGAAGTTTCCACAATGCTCACCTTCAAGTTCACAGTCTGCTAAGGAAGTGTGTCCTCATCTTTACAAAAGAAGAAATAGCGAGTGGATGCTAAGAATCTTGTCATGGGCTGCAGCAGCAGCACTGCTTGCCGCTGTGGTGAGCAGAGGAGGCTTGCTGGAGGGACCATTGCGTAGCCAACCCTCTTTCAGCAGATGCTCTCTGTGGAAGAAGCTAAACATGGCCAAATAGGAATTCACTCTCTCACTCATTCAAGCAACCATGCAGCCCATATATATTTAAAAGTCAGTGGAAGTAGACTTTGTGCTCAAGCCTCTGGATGGAGAGGTGATATCCAGTAGCCAGGACTGGCCATCATGTTGTCCCGTCCACATCTGAAGAGTGTGGAGCACTGAAAAAACACCATTGTTCATGAGACAGTCAGGGTGGGGAGCAGGGTTGAGAACACACTTTGGAAGATTGAGCCTCAGTGGTCTCCTGAGGGCTCCTGTCTTGCCAGATTATAGTTTTGTGATCCAAAACATTGATCTGTAGCCAGGCCATCACCACATGGCACAGTATAACTCCCAGACTCTCTCCTTTCATCTTAGGAGATGGTGTTTTGGGGGTCAAACAGAGCAAGAGTTGATTCTGTTTTTGTTCTACCACCTTTGTAGAATCCCTCTTTATTTTCTTGAGAGCCAGCATACTTGGGTATGAGATTTCCATCAGAAAAGAGAGGACATAAGTCAACAATATGTTGGTAGGATTGTATTTGAAGCAAAGCTTCTGTCAATATGAAAAATGAAGGAGAACTGTTTGAGCGTGCCACAGCTGTAAGTAAGAAATAGTATCTGCCGTTTCACATCGTGCCGGTTAACAGTATACTACCTTTCAATTCTGCACTTGCCACAGGGGGTTAGTGCAATCTCCATCCACCAACTCAGCAGCTTTGCACTTTGAAGATCAGTGGTTTGGGATCTCCGTGGGGTAGATCCCAATGTGTGAACACTAGACTCAGTTCTTCTGAGTAACACAGATTGGCTTCTCTTCAGAAGTGAGAACGTTTGGGAAATGTGATTCAAAGAAGATGGATACCCTGTTGCACACTCAGCATGCCTGCAAGCACACACACCCATATGTACACACATGTGCACACACAAACACACAACACACACACGTGCACCCTGTAGAATGGAAGTAGGCAATCTCTACATGTGTGTATAGAATTCATCTTAGTGTTGTTTTTTGTATTTGTGACTGCTTACAATCCTTTGTCATTAGCTATAATGCTTTGTAACTGACTCCATTTTTCAGTTCCCTCTAGGAACCAGTTTTCATTGTCTGTCATGCTTAGGGGGAATTGAAGCCCCAAGCTGACAGGAATCAGGACCTTCAGGAATTCATGTAAAAGAGGCCAAAAGGCATGCTTGGGTTTTAGTGCTTCAATACGGTTGCCATTATGGCAACTGGTAGCTTTGCAAAAATGCAGACGATTTTGATAACAATTCCAAGTCCTTTTTAGAAATTGTACTTTCAGAAAGCATATCTATCATGAAGCATGTGTTTATTCTTCTAGGAACCACTGTAATGCCCAAGTCTGAGAAGTTCCACAGATACCAAAAGAGCCCTTTGGGAAAGTTAAACCCATTTTGAATTGTCATTATTCACAGAGCATGGTTTGTGGTTTTGCAATGACATCCCCGTTCACTCGAATATATAAAACAGTGGAAAATGATTTCCTGCAAGGAAAACTTTCAACCAGGGTATTGTAGATATTGCACTTTTCATTAAGTACATTCTTATACTTCTGGCCCCCTAGGAACAAAAGCATTCAGTTGTTTCTTTAAAAAAATAAAATAAAATCGCTTCCATAATATTAGCTTCCATGACTGACTCTATACATGTTTTTCCCCCTTTCTTGGCCTTGCTTCTATAACTGATCAGACGAGGACGGCCAAGAGCGTCTCCTATACAAAGGGGAATGTCGAGAGAGCTGTCCAGTGGGTCACTACCCCACCAAAGAGCATACGTGCCTGCCCTGCCCAGACAACTGTGAGCTTTGCCAAAGCCCACAAGTCTGCACGCGATGCCTGAGTGGCTACCTCCTACTGCCCACCAACCATACCTGCCAGCGGCTGGAGTGTGGACAAGGTGAGGTGTTACGGGCCCCCTGCCGGTAACAGGGGATGGGATGAGGTGCTGCATCTTGGGTGTTCTAGAGACTAGAATTATCACCTGGGCTTTAATATCTGTAGTTGAGATGACTTTGTCCCCGGATTTCCCCAGACAGAAGGGTTTTTATAAATATAGTGGGGAGAAAATTAGGTCGGGTCCAAAGTCTTGGCCAATAGTTTTCTCCTTCCCGATTCCTCAGTTTGAGACCCAAGGCAAGACAAATCCATTTCTCCTTGCCTTGGGGGTTGGGAAAAGCAGAGCAGCCGACGGAGTTGCTGTGAGGAGCCGATGAGAATCAGCCCACCTAAAAGGACTTGGAAATCTGAATGTGGTCTGTGAATCAGATATGTCACTGCTTTTGCCTGTTTTCTTTCCTCTTATACAAAGAGGAAAATTAGAAACCAGTACTTGGCAGTTTGAGCTTTCCTTTATGTAAAAATGCCACGGATCTTTTTTTCTGCTCTGTTTAAGCTTTATTCCTGGACCACTGCTAAAGAAAGCTCTAAGATTTTTTTTTGAGTAATGAAGACACTGATTTCTATTTCTTCTTGGTGTTTATGTTGTGGGTTTTTTGGTGCCAGTACTAGGACTGGTGCTCTAATACTTAAGCCATACTGCTACTTCTGGCTTTTTGTTAATTGGTTAATTGGTTAACTGGTTAATTGGGGATTTTTGACCTATCTGCCTGGGCTATCTTTGAACCAAGATTCTCAGAGCTCAAATTCCTGAGCAGCTAGAATTACAGGTGTGAGCCACTAGTGCTCAGCTCAGAACTGCTTTCTTTAATACATAAAATCTACTGTTTTGACTCTAAAATTACATAAATGACAGATAGTCCAACTTGGCTCCATTTGTATCCAAGCAAGCAAGCTGATCCAGTAAATTAAATTAGTAGGGATAAAAATGTGCATAGTAAATATGTTCACAAAGTGTTGGTTATGGGTTTCATCACTGATAGATAATTTACTCACAAATAAGCTGTATGCCCGTGTGTTTTTATAGCACTTAATGATGTATCTCCACCTGGTGTGAAGCTGAGTTCTATTTTCCACCCTTTGCTGCATAGGTGAAGTGCAAGACTCTGACTATGAAGAATGCCTGCCTTGTGAGGAAGGATGTCTGGGATGCAGTGTGGGTATGTCACTTGCCTTCCTTAGGAGCTGGAGTCACTGTGTCCTTTTGTACCTATCCTCATCCTGATGTAGCTCCAGTAAAGACTCTTGTCATTGTTCTCACCACCAGTGGCCCATCAACATGCACGGTGTGGTCTTTCTCCCATTGAGCAGGGTCACGGTGAAGATGTCCTTGCTTCTGAAGCACTGGCTGGGCCCCTCGGCCCTGTGGATGTCCAGTGCCAGGATATAGTGATAGAATGCTTCGTGAGCATGTGTGAGGGAGGACCTGGGACTCTGCCTCTTAGCATCTCGGGGTCACTATTTTTTTAAATTATCTGAGCAGTTGTACAAAGGGGTTTCAATTCAACACAACAATGTAGGAGTATAATGAGTGTGACACGTTTGAAACATTAACAGCAGATACACATAAGCAAAGATCGATATACTTAGTGTAACTCATTTGGTATATGAAATGCAAAAGCTTATGGGTAGAGAGATGGAAAGGTTTCCCTAGCTACTCAAGAGGCCGAGATCAGCAGATTGTGGTTCCAAGCCAGCCCAGGCAGAAAAACTGAGAGTGGAGATGTGGCTCAAAGTGGTAGAGCACAGGCATAAAAGCTCAGGGACAGCGCCTAGGCCCTGAGTGCAAGCCCCATGTCCACCAACAATAACAACAAAAAAATGGTGTGTTTGTGAGGATCTTAGCATGGAGGTAGGAACAGTAACAAGATAACCATGATCACAGTGGCCCACCTGTGTCGACCCTTCTTCCATGACTCCACTAAAGATGGGATCAGGGAAAACACCATAGAAGGAGTAACATGCAGACCTCGTCCAGCTGGAGAGTCCATATTGGAAAAAACTGACTTGAAAACAAGAAGAAACACATCAGAGTTGGGCTCACGTTACAAAAGGTTGCTCCTGTTAGAAGTTTTAGTTGTTTATTATTTGTAAGTGCTGACCTTCGAACAGGGAGTTCCAAGGTGCTATACCTAGAGCCTTACTGTAAGGCGTATTCTGACATGAACAGCTTATTTGGAAATAGATCTTCTAGGAGGCCCCTGACCGACAGCTATAGGACAGGTACAAAACATAGGGGGGTCACTGGAGGGGACAGGGATATTTTAAATGTTGCTACTTTCCACATTTCAAACCCTGAAATTTCTCTGAATTTATGAAGTCTCTAAGTGTTGGGCTAATTCATGGGTTGACACTGTGTGTGTGTGTGTGTGTGTGTGTGTGTGTGTGTGTGTGTGTGTGTGTGTGTGTGTGTGACTCAAATACCACCTATTTTTGAACCTCTGTCAATCTGTGCAATAGAATAGATTCATATGTTATTTGTGCCCCGTCACTTATAGGCTAATCATAACACTTTTTACAGCTGACAGATATAATCTTTGATATATAACATGTTTTTCTAGACACCAAATAACATGCTCTTGTCCTGCAAGAACTAGAAAATGCCTGAGACATAGTAAATGCATAATTAATATGCAAACATCCCTGATTGAATGGTGGCTTGACTTACAGGATTTCAGCTTTACCATGATATAAAAAGTGATAACACACCAAATAGAAACTATGCTTCAGATTTGGAGTTTTATTTTTCCCTTGGGATAGCAATATGTGGTCCATTTGTGATGCAGAGCAGAAGCAGCTAACGAAAGCTCCCAGTCAGCCACACGGTCGCAAAAATAAACAGCTAATGCTATATGGTATTAATATTAATTATTTACATATAACTGGTGCATGGTATCAGCATTTTTAGATATAATTGGTCTATTTTGCTAAATTACATGAGATATTTAAGATAATCCTTGTGTCTAGAAGATTTTTGCCCAAATGTAGACAAATATAGGGGCTCTGAGCATATTTACACTAGGGTGCAGGTTGAATAATCAATGTATTTTCAGCTTAATCCTATTTTCAGTTTTGTCTGGCTGTGACCAAAATGCCAGAAAGAATAACTAAGGAGGAAGACTTCTACGAGCTCCATTTTCAAAGGAGACAGTCCACCCTGACAGAGAAGGCATGGCTGGCCAGGCTTACATCATGGCCAACAGAAACCAGAGGAAAGGAAGACAGGAAGGGACCAGGAGAAAATAGAGGCCCAAACATGACCCAGTGACCCACTTCCTGTTTTCCACCACCTCCAAATAATGCTACCACGTTATCCATCGGTCATGACATTCATTCATTCATTAGATCAGAACTCTTCGTGCCAAATCATTTCTCCAAACTCCCTATCAGACATATCAGAGATATACTTTACTAGATTTCTTGAGAATTTCTTAATCTAATCACGTTGGCCATCCAGATTAAGCATAATGGATAAATTTATCAACATATAATCCCATTGTTAGCAAAAGCTTACTGGAGAGAATTTGAGAGTTCCCCAAATTCAAAACAGAGATGCATGCTCAACAGTCCCAGGGATTTAAAATTTTCTCTAATCGTATTTGCCTGTGGTTCAATAATTAGAGGAAGGCTATCTTTCTCTTCAGAGAAAAGTAAAAAGATTAGAACTATAAGGAAGATTTGTTAAATTATATAATTGTATAAGAATATACACTTCAGCTGTGTGGGTGCTAGTGACCTCACACCTGCGTGGCTCCCCAGGCGGCTGAGTTGTGAGGATCACTGTTTGAAGCCAACCTGGGCAGAAAAGCCCATGAGACTCCTATCTCCAACTGACCATCAAAAAGCTGGAAATGGATATATGGCTCAAGTGGTAGAGTGCCAGCCTTTAATGAAAAAGAACTTAAGGACAGTATGCCGGACCTGAGCTCAAGCCCTTGTACCAGAACCCATTTAAAAATAAAAAAGAATATAAATTTTAACATCTATGAATAGTTTAAGGAAAGATTTTACTAAAACAAGGCATAATCCTTCAGGAAAAATGGTCTTTGCTCTATTTTAATCATGTAGATTCATTTTTGGACCAGGTCTAGACATTTTCTAGAGGAATTAGAGAAAAGTAAAATCAGTCACTTGGAGACATTTTATCTAAACTATGTAAGAAATAGTTATTGAGAAATTATGAATATTTTTGAGTTTTATCATCCTTTCCAGATTTTTAGAACACCATAGATTAATATCTACCTTTTATAACTAATAACTAAAAACTGATTTTTCAGATTGATAGGCATCTCACCCAATTCCTGGGTAGAAGACAGATTAACATAAAGTAGACTGAAAACTAAACCCATGACCAAAAACCAGTGATTTTGTCTGGAGAAAAATATTAAATCTGATACTCTACATAGAACAGAGTACTTTCACTATTGTGGGATTTGATTTTGCTTCATTCTAAAGTATAAACAAAAGGCATTTAAATGAGACCAGTTCATTCCAAGAGTATTTGATGTCAAATTCTTTGCCTTTCCTTGTATCTTGAAATGAAATTTTTAACAAAGAAAAGTCTAAGTGTTCTGGATTACATTTCTCCACTAATTGTGGTGAGAGAAGCAAATAGAGTGATTTTACCTACTGTTTTGAGCCTACCTTTTTATTTTCATTTAGAGAATGTAGTAATAGATATGACATTTGATTATGACCTAAGATTGGAAGCCCATACTTAGATCACAATTAACTTAATGATGGCTTTCAACTGAATTACAAAAGAGCTTTTTATTGAAACTGTGGAAAGATAAGCCTTTGGTAAGAGAAGACAAGTATATGTGCAATTATTCACAGTGGTATTAATTGTGGTAGTAAACCTTTGGAAACAGCCTAAATAGCTGTTCATTGAAGATGGGTTGAATAAACTAAGATACACAATGGTATGCTTTGAAATGATCGCAAACAAAAAGCAAAGTTCTGTATGAACCAGTATTTACTCCCTAATATATTGCGAAGCAGAAGGCAAGGTGAAAATGCTATTTACTATGTTCCCTTTGGGGTAAGTAAATGGCAAAATAAAAAAATTTATGTGATATCTATGTTTTACTTATATTTCCAATTTATTTTATTTTATTTTCAGAAGCTAATGAAAATAGTAAACTATTATGCTAACCTATAAAGGAGTGAAGAAAAAGAGAGATTTGTCTAGTCTTTTGAAGAGTTTTGATTTTTAACCGTGTGTTTTACATATTCATAGCAAGTGACTCTCTAGTGATTGGGCCCCCACTGGAGAGAGCACTGAATTTTCTGATAAAGATTACAATCAGTTACTTTTTATTAATTCATATACCAATAACAACATTTAAAGAATAAAAAGGAAGAGGAGGGGAGGGGAGGGAAGGGAAGGGAAGGGAAGGGGAGGGGAGGGGAAGGGGAGGGGAAAGGGAGGGGAAGAGGTGGGAAGGGAAGGGAAGGGGAGGGAAGGGGAGGGAAGGGAAGGGAATGGGAGGGGAGGGGAGGAGAGGGAAGGGGAGGAGAGGGGAGGGAAGGGAAGGCATAATTAAGTTTAGAACAATTAAGCACCGTGAACCCATGAAAACCAGGATTTGACCGAGGACAGCCCCAAACTAATTTTCACATGCTTCTTACCTTCTCTGTCCATACTTCTTAATACTCTTCCCTTCCGAAAGAGTATTTGGGGATTTGGGAATAATGAAATGATACAGCTTGCCTTTCTTGCCCTTTCCTCAGCCATTCACACCACAGCTCTTCCCCTGAGTTTGGCTACGATTAGTGCTCAATGACATAATTGAAGTTAAGAATTAAATGGTGAAAATTTATAACACTCAAGCAAGCTACTTTGCTGTCACTACTCATCCAAGCTGTCAGCCTACATCTGGAAATTTCTGAGATAGAACAGAGTAGAAAGTGGAGATTCCTACAGCAGCCAGACTGAAGAGGAAAGAAGCAGGCTTTTGATTCATTCTGGCTTCTTTTTTTGTTGTAAAGATGGTGTACAGAGGGGTTACAGTTACATGAGTAAGGTAATGAGTACATTTCTTGTCGAACATCATTACCTACTCCTTTGTTTTTCCCCTACTATCCCTTCCCTCCTCTACTCCTTTCCCCTGCCTGAAGTTATAGAGTTCATTTCTGACATAGTGTCTTGTGAGTATCCTTGTTGCAATGGGTCATCCTGTGTTCTTGTTTCAGGATTTTGTTATTTCCCTTCCCCTCCCCAAATTAGATAAATGTATATACAAGATTCAGGGTACCAGATTCAAAGACAGTGATTGCCAGGGATAAGCCAATGGAAAAAGTAAAATGAAATAAAATAAAAAGAAAGAACTAGATATATTACATTGGCACCAACAAGGTCAACAACCAAAAAAAGACCTGTTGCTTCCATGTCTTGGAGTTCATTTAAATTAGCATCATTTTATATGGTCATATGTACATAGCTATTGAGCTATTGTGATTCTCTGCCAGGACTCTCACCTTCCTTCACCCCCACATTAAATGCAACCTTCAGATCCTGGAAGGAGAGGACCGATCTCATTGATTGTCTCCGTGTGTGTGTGTGTGTGTGTGTGTGTGTGTGTGTGTGTGTGTGTGTGTGTGTGTGTGTGTGTGTGTGTGTGTGTGTGTGTGTGTGTGTGTGTGTGTGTAGAGTAAGGCCTTAGTTCCTAGTAGTAAAAGTACTACAGAGCTGTGAGACATGATGTTCACTGTGTATTTTCTAATGGAGCAGTTATGCAGGGTTGTTTTGTTTTGCTTTCCCAAATCAAATGTTGTGATTTCAGGTCACTATTTCATTTATATCCAGATCTCCCATTGGATCCTTTCCACAAACTTCCATGTGAACAAGAACAGTGTCCAACATTATTTGCATCTTCCAAACCAAAGGTATACAAAATAGAGTTTATTCTAGCACAGTGAATTTTAAATCAGAGCTTTAAATTGGCCTGGAAGGTGGCTCAGTGGTAGAGTGCTTGCCTAGCATGCATGAGGCCCACATAAACAAAAAACAACAGTAAATCAGAAGGAAGTTGCTTGTAAAATCAAAACACAGCTTTTTCCCAGAACATTCCTTCCAGGGTCCTGTGGCTCAGCCATGTCTAGAGAGCCTTAGTGAGTGATTGCGGATTCATTTCCAGGGATGGATGGGGAACAGGTATTCAGAACGCTTCTTGTCCCTAAAAGACAGAACACAGAGCCAGCTTCCCAGGGATATAACGGTGCTGTCAACAATTTGCTGAAGAGAAACAAGAAAGTTCCATGAGACAGTGGGGTCTTTAAAACAATAAGCTATTCTTATTTTTCATTGACTAGTGCTTTTCTTGCCTCTCATTCTCTAAAAGATACCTCATTTCCCAGGTGAAGGTTTAAAAGACAGCAAACCTTTTCAAACTTGAGCACTGGGCTGAAAGGATTTGCAGATGCTCTGCAGTGTCTTTGTCCCTTCTTCATCTTGGCTTTCTTCACTCCTTCATTTAGCAAATATTTATGGCATGCTTTTGTACTTTTCTGCCTTTCCATCATTTGTTCCATTTATTCCACAAATAATAGGACTGTATAGCCATCATTCACCAGGCATTCTGCTAAACCCTTAATGCGGATGATGTGTTTTCATATCCACAGGCCAATGATTTTTACAGCTGGGGAGATTGGAAATTAGGGAAGTGTTGAAACCCATCCAGTTTTATGTATGTGAGCGGTGAGAAGTGGTTCAGAAATTGTCAGCTTTGAGCAATTTTGTACATTTTGCTCACTTTCTCTGCAGAAGAAGTAATCAACTTCAAAATGCTCTGGTACATAACTGCATGCAGTAGGATGGGCAGGGGTGTGCTGAGTAACAAATAGCCCCCACATCCCAATGACTTCAAGCCACAATGGTAGTTTTTCCTTTCTTTCATGCTCCATCTTCCACATGGAGAACTTTGTTCTGCGTGATCCTCAAGCCAGGACCCAATAGAGCAGATGCCACTTGGTCTGTCGCAACAAGGCAGACCCTACATGGGAGAATTACCCTGGATATGATTACTTGTGCCCTCTACTCACATATTTATTTTGTGATCACTTGACTTCCCATGCTCACAGCGTGGGAAGGCATGGTCTTGATCTTGTATTTGCCAAAAAGCGCAGAGGTCACAAATAGTGATCACAAACTCACCTTGGCAGTGGCTAATAGAGCCTAAGCTCTCAAGTCACACATCTGCATGTGGAATAGAGAGAGAAGACCCTTCACATTTATGGATTCTGCACCCATGGATTTGAACAAGCATAGACTGTAAATATTTTTTAATGAACTGCATCTGTACTAAATGTGTAGGCATTTTTCTTGTCATTATGCCCTTAAACAATATGGTATATATACAGCATTTATCTTGTACTACTTATTATATATGATTTAGAGATAATATAAAATATACGAGAGAATCTTATATATACAAATACTATGCCATTTCATATAAAGCATTTAAGCAGCGAGGCACCTGTGGCTCACACCTATAATTCTAGCTACTCAGAAGGCTGAGATCTGAGAATCAAAATCAGAGACAGGACAGGCAGAAAAGTCTTCAAGACTCTAAGCACCAATTAACTAGGCTGGCAGTAGGTGTAGCTCAAGTGATAGAGCACCAGCCTTGAGTGAAAAACGTAAACAAGAGTGAAAGGACCTGAGTTCAAACCCCACTTACTACCAGAACACACACACACACACACACACACACACACACACACACACACACACACACACACACACACACAGAGCAATGTGACCAATGGATGGGCTGACAGCCTAGAAGACTCGGCCTGTTTTTTATGTCTGACATTCTGTCTGTGCTCAGGAAGTGTATTAGTTCATATGAGACAAGACTTGGGATTGGATAACTCAGCTTTGGGGCAAGGGTGAAGTAGTATTTACTGAACATCTACATTGAGCTTGGAATTGGAAGATAAAGATGAATATGCTTTGGTGTCTGCTCTAAAGGGTGCTCGCGTTAAATGGACCCTCCATATATGCACGTTACAATCACCCAGAGACCTAAACACCTACCAGTGTCCCTGGTTTGATTGCTCTGGAGTGAGGGTCATTTTTATGACCTTCAGCTGACACATGACCACTTGAGCCAGGTCTCCAGTCCAATTGATCATTTTTAAAAACTCTCTGATTCTAATGTTCAGCAAGAGTAGAAAATTGTCAGCCATGATGGATATAAGCAGATAATTTCAGCATCGTATTTTAAATGCTTCCGTCCAGGATAGAAGCCGAAGCAGACACAGGGAGATTATCTTATAATAATTGTTCACATATGATATTGTTCATTCCTTGCTAAGGGCTCAGCAAAGTAGGCTATTCACAGATCAGGTATGTGCATCTCAACCCTGCCTGTTCAAAACCCTTATTGTCATTTCAGAGATGAGAGAGGTAATGCCAGAAAGTTTATGTCATTTGCCCAAAGTTGTACACAGCCAGCAAATATTAGAGCCAAATTCAAACTTCGGACAATCTGGCTCCAAACCTACAGACCATCCAAATATTTGTTCTTTTTCCAGCTAGACTGTGGTCATCTACCATTTTGCTAAATACTTTAAGTAAAAGTCACAGAATGATTGGCCTGCTGTATTTGTTTCATTCCTGGCTACATGAGCATGTAAAGAACACAAGACTATTCCTTAGTTATGTCTCCCAACAGTCCCCTTGCTAATTTTCCTACATTCAAGCTCACATTCTTACGGTTATGGGAGCGAAGGACATGCTGGCGAAGTAGTCTAAGCTCAATTCTAAGCAATTAGCTCATCATCTTGGCTCTTCATGCTATTACACCATTTTCCCCCCAGAGCTGGGTATAATCAAAGTTCTTCCTACTTGTTGTGTAACTGACCTGCGAGGTTGAGCTGTGGGGCGAGTCTGTCTGGAGCACGTAGGCTTACAGAGAAACACTGGAGCCAAGTCCATCCAAACTAAAACTGTTTGAACAAAAGCATCAAGTGTGGTCTAGCCCAGCAGAGAGGGAGAGCGTCAGAAGCCTGTTCTCCATGGCTGTGACATTAGCCTCCAGTGGCTAGGGCAGGGAATAGCCGATTGGAGGAGTAAATTTCACCTTTGTAAAAGACTCTAGAAGCTACTCAGGAGGCTTTGATCCAAGGACTGTAGTTCAAAGCCAGCCCAGGCAGAAAAATTTATGGGACTTTTAAGTCCAAATAACCAGCAAGAAGCCAGAAGTGGAGCTGTGGCTCAAGTAGTAGAGCACCATCTTTGAACAAATGACCTGGCCCTGAGTTCAAATCCCAGAATTGCATTAAAAAAAAAAAACCTCTAGAAACCAATGACTATCTCTTATGTGATTAAGCTGTTAAGCCATTATCAAATTACTTCCTTTCAGTGAAATAGGTTCCATTTTTCTGAACTCCTTACCACACAAACACCACTAGCTTTATCTATCCATCTTAAACCAGACAAAACAAACCAACCAACAAACACCCAATGTAACCAGAGTAATGGCAACAACTTGAGATGGTTAGGTCTTACTTGATTCTTCAGGCAGTATGAAAAAGGGAATCGAAAATCCTGGTATCTGTTTATCGCCATCTATGCTTTACTACAATGAAAGTCTTGGGTCCTTCCCACATACTGCTCGTAAAATTCTTTTTAGTTATATAAAAGGAAACATCATATACTTTCCTTCCTATTACCACCTCATAGTGCACTAGAGATTGCAATGAAACTAGCAAGATGACCATATCTTGAGTTCTTTAGGAGAGAAATTTCAAGAGGTTCTATCACTACTATCAAAATAAAATTCCACTCACTTTTTCCCCATCTCCATTCTTTTCCTTTCCTATCTTATTCTGCCATCATCAAGAAACCTGTTCCACCAATCACTGGTGGCTCACACCTGTAATCCTTGCTACTCAGGAGACTGAGATCTCAGGATTGCAGTTCAAAGCCAGCCCAGGCAGGAAAGTCTTTGAGACTCTTATTTCTAATTGACCACCAGAAAACCAGAATTATTGATGTTGTGGCTCAAGTGGCAGAGTGCTTGCCTTGAGCTTGTCCAGACTCAGAGTTCAAGCCCCATGACCAACGAAGAAGAAGAAGAAGAAGAAGAAGAAGAAGAAGAAGAAGAAGAAGAAGAAGAAGAAGAAGAAGAAGAAGAAGAAGAAGAAGAAGAAGAAGAAGAAGAAGAAGAAGAAGAAGAAGAAGAAGAAGAAGAGAGAAGAGAGAAGAGAGAAGAGAGAAGAAGAAAGGAGAAGAAGGAAGAAGGAGAAGGAGAAGGAAGGAAGAGGGGAGGAGGAGGAGGGGGAGGAGGAGGAGGAGGAGGAGGAGGAGGAGGAGGAGGGGGAGGAGGCCTGTTCCTATGTCTGGGGACACACGCCCAACTTGTGTTGCCATTGGCCTTGGTGTGTGAGCACACCTCTGAGGTAGGCCCGTAGGAAATGTCTGCAGCTTCTGTGCGCATTGTTAGATGCACTCATTTCTCCTCCAACTCTCCATCTCCCTAGGCCACTGCCAAACTGCCATTTCATAGTCCTTTACCAGATGGTGGCAAGAACTTCAAGCTCCACTGGTTGAGGAGAGAAAGAAAAATTGATTTAAGTCACAGAGCAGACACCAGAACAGAGAGGGGCTGCGCGGGGCGGTGCACGGGACAGCTGCCCGCTGCCACCCACCTGCTCAAGCGGCTGCGCTCCAGCTGAGAACTGGGCCCACACCACGTTGCCTCGGCCCCTCTACTGCTTGAAATTGCAGCTTTCCAAATGGCAACAGGAGGGTCATTTGGGTGGCATCTAGACTCCTACTTTCTATGAAGTCTCCCTGCAGTTCCCACTAGGGAAATCTTGGCTGGAGCTCTTCCAACCTCTTTTAGCTCATCTTGTAGCTCAGTGAGCCAGCTCAGGGCATTCGAAGCAGCATGGAAGCGGATCAGCGAATTGATCAGGACAAGCTGAAGAAGCCAGGAGGCTCCGGAATAGGATGCAGGCCTCACTTGCACCTACTAGCCAAACACAGACCCAGTGCTAAAGCCTTAGAAGACAAGAAGTATCCATGCTGGCTTGTCCGAACATTAGCCATGTCCTCACTGATGAATTAAACCTTTTCCTTCCAGCTGCCGTATGGCCATATCTAGAGATCAGTTTTAATGTTTTTCCAACAAAAAAAAAGTGGGTGCGACAAATGTATAATGTTTTCCATGAACCAAACAGGTAACCCAAATGTTTCTTTTTGGATCTTTAATGTCCCTCCAAAGCTCATTGGTTTAAAGCTTGGTCTCCAGCTAGTGGTGCTGCCAGAAGGTGGTAGAACTTTGAGAAGATGGAGCCTTGTGGAAAGAAGTTAGGCCACTGGGGATATGACCTCAAAGGACATAGTGATCCTCCAGCCGCTTTGTTTCTATTTGGTTCCTGCTTTACTGAGGTCCATCACTTATCACCACCTATTCCCCATCAGGAGCTACTGCCTCCCCATAAGCCAAAGCACCAGAGCCAAGTAACCATGGAATTAAACCTCCGACGCCATGAAACAAATCTGTCCTCCTTTTAAGTTGATTGTCTCAGGTATTTTTGTCATAGTGATTGATAGATCGCTCATTAGCACCCACTGGGCCAGAGAAGCCAGTGAGAAGGAGAGCAGTCCCTGTTTAATTAGGTCACCAGGGCCGGAACAAAGCTGATGACAGATGTAGCATTACCTCCACAGGCATTAAGAAGTATGACCTGGTGACAATGCGGCAGAATGTGAAGGTGAAAAGGGTTCTCAACCTATGCAGCCTCTAATTTGGGCCAGAAAGAGCTCTCAGTTTGATTTATCATCATGATAGAATTTTATGCTCTTCCACGGTTGCGAGAAACCTAGATGTTCCACTAGAAAAATACATTGACCTAAAAATGTAGTCTCCAGATCGCATGACCCCAGCGCTTGAGTGATGACGTTGAGCCATTGGGTCCGTTGTGTTGAGCCTTCAAAGAGAAAGGAAGTTGTTCTGAAGTCATTCTTACTGGAAAGTCTAATAGCATCGTGCTGGCTGCCCAAGCCAATTGTAAAATTGCAGACTTATTTTGTTTAACAGAAGTGCAGATGGTATGCTTGAAATATTATCCAAATGACCTGGCTTCCATGTAGAAGCTACATGAATGGAGACCGTGAGGGAGGGAGGCCTCTTGCCTTCAGCACTCAAGGGTTTGCAAGAAATAAGTCAAGAACCATTTATGGTAGTGATAAAACATTATATTTAAGGTTGTAAAAGAATGGATATACAAGGTCTCTGTTCAGAAGTAAAGTCATTTTTATGTGCTTAGCAAAGGACAATTGAAACCTTTTACCAATGAGAAGCAAGACCTGTTGAGATCTCAAAGATAAAATGCATCAATCATTCCTCACAACTAGATATGGTCATCACATTCTTGGAAGTTGAGATGGAAGAAGAGTCATGAAATCAGCAAGAGAGCTTTACAGTATCGAGGTACACATAGCTAACGGCAGAAACACAAAGCCACCGTCCAAGTGGTACATTCTGTGTGCAAGTGTGACAGTAATGGCATAGGCCACATGGAAATACAGCTACTTACTGGGGAAAGCATTACCATCCTGCCCAGTTAACAAATGCCTTATATAACAGGGTGCTGGACTTTGAACCGCCAAGACCCCAATGACTCTGTACTTGGGAATTCTGTGTGTCTGTCTGTCTGTGTGTGTGCACGTGTGTGTGTGTGTGTGTGTGTGTGTGTGTGTATGTATGTGTGCATGCGCACACACATGCCTGTCCTGGGGTTTGAACTCAGGGCCTGGGCAGTATCCCTGAGCTTTTGTGCTCAAGGTTAGTGCTCTACCATTTGAGCCACAGCTCCACTTACAGCCGTTTTTTGGTGGTTCCTTGGAGACAAGAGTCTCGAGGACTTTCTAACCTAGGCCGGCATTGAACCATGATCCTCAGATCTCAACCTCCTAGGCTTACAGGTGTGTGCCACTGGCACCTGGCTTGTACTTGGGAAGTCTGTGTCCGGTACTAGAAATACTAGTGATCTTAGTAATGCTTGACAGCTAGCTGATATCCAGATCGCCTGGCTAACTAGGAGGCTGTCCTGTGTTCTCACACCCACTTTCCAGTTGCCCTGGTCTTGATCACCTCCAGATCATCTACACTCCAGATGGAGCTGCTGCTTCCCCCTGGAATGCCCTTCTCAAGACATCAGCATGGCTGGCTCTCTCATCACACTAGCTCCTAAGAGACTCTCTTGCAGTATCTAATTCAGCCCCCTTTTCCTGTCTTTACTCATGCACAAACAAGCACATGCAAGCATGCACACTCACACACACACACACACACACACACACACACAGAGATCCTATTTTAATTCTGATAGATTGTAATTATCTGATTATTTTAATTCTTAATAACTTTAAAAATTCACAGGTTATCCTCTGTCATCGACCATGTAACTTCCAAGAAGGCAGAGAATATTAATCTCTTTTACTTACAGATATCTAATCCATATCATGGATCTCACTTACCACACGTAGATGCTCAATCTGTGATTTGTGAACATGTAAAGAGCCTGATCCCGAGAGCTGCCAACTATGGTGAATGGTTTGAAAGAGCTTCAGTGACGAGTGGAGGAGCCGGACTCCGGCTCAGAGCTCGCCTTCCCACCCCTCCACACTAGTCTAAGGACTGCGATCTGGGAGCGCAGGAGTGTGTAGATCAGTGCTGCTCCATGGTTATCTGTGAAGCCCTCTCTCTTCCCCACCTTCTCTCCTCCCAGTTTAGCCAGTTCAGCTTAAAATTCCTCTCTGCTGTGGACCTGATCTAAGAGCAGGCATTTTTAGCACCTGGTGTCTATTGAACACACATGTTTTCCTTCTCATTTATAATCCCATCTGCTCTCTTTCATGTCATTTCTGCTCCTTCTTCAGACTTTCAAAAGGATAGCTTTCAAAATTAGCATAAAGATAGACAAAACTGAGCTGGGCACTGGTGGCTCACTCCTGTCATCCTAGCTACGCAGGAGGCTGAGAGCTGAGGATCGTGATTTGAAGCCAACAGTGGCAGGAACGTCTGTGAGATCCTTATCTCTAGCAAAAGGTTAAAAGTGAAGGTGTGGCTTAAGTGATAGAGCATCAGCCTTGAGTTAAAAAGCCAAGGGATCGCATGAGGCCCTGAGTTCAAGTCCCAGTAATAGCATATGAAAGGAAAAAAGGAAGCGAGGAAACTGGTATATGAAAGGAAAGAAGGAAGGAAACTGGTATATGAAATGAAAGAAGGAAGGAAGGAAGGAAGGAAGGAGGGAGGGAGATGAGGGAGGGGAAATAATAAAGAAGGAAATAAGGAAGGAAACTGGCAGATTAAATGGAAGAAGGAAGAAAAGGAAGGGAAGGAAGGAAAAAAGAAGGAAAGAAGGAAGGAAGGAAGGAAGGAAGGAAGGAAGGAAGGAAGGAAGGAAGGAAGGAAATTTTCTTCAAAGTTCTCTTTCAATATTTCAAATATCAGCCCTGATCAAAGCGCTTACAATTTCCAAGTAATCCACTAGTTTTAGACAGAATTCTTAGAGCGTGGAATGTTAGCACAGTGCTTAGATCTATTCGTCAGCTGGACTAAGTACATTTCTTCAAAAAGGTGACTGTTAGATGAATAGAATACACAGCCCATTATAAAAAGTAATGGCATGTACTTAGTACATGTTGATTTAATTGGCAATAATAGGCCTAAAGGGGAATCACAGTGCTTGGATAAATCACAGTTATTTCCAAATGTTTCTAAACGTGTGCTCGTTCAATACCCATTGCAGAGTTAGCCTTTCATCACACTAGTAAGGAAGTGGCACTGATGATGAAGTTTTTTATGGAAACTGAACCCTGTTTCCTTCTCTTCACATACCGAAACTTAACCCCTGCCCTCCTATCACAGCCCCCCTGGAAAGATCACCTCACCACTGAGAGGAAGCGTTTCACACCCAGGTGGCCACACACAGGTGCCTATCATTCATTCACTTGTCTCTGGAACCAGGAGTGAAAGTCACAATGGCTGTACTACAAGGTTGATGGCTTCTCTCAGAGAAAGAAGTACCAAGCATTCTCATCCATGTAGTCTTTGACTATTAGAAAAATGGGGAGATTTTTTTTTTCATTCAACAGCGTAGTTCATAGTGTATCTGGACTAAAAACTCTAAAAAAAAGAGACAGCATCGCTTCCCCTTTCAAAGGTGGAATAAGGAAAAGTACTGGATTACTGTGATTGTCCCCCAGAGCTTGAAAAGAGCTTATCACCTGCCACAAGGAATAAAAGCCCCCCACCCCGGGTTATAAAATGCCAGGAAGAACAATGGGTTTGGAAACAGAATTGTTGTAGTGTCTAAGAGAAACATCTTAGCAGACTGTGGGACAAATAGCCAGCCTTATAAAATGGAGCTCTTATTCTAACTGAACCCTGAAAAATGGGCTGTTTCCTGCCTACAAAACATGTGGGCCCAGAAAATTTGCAAGAAAGGGCAAGAGATAGCCAGCAATTATCCCAAGGAATTGTATATGAGATACGCAGCCCATTGAAGCCACTTCACGGCGGGGCAAAGTTCTCCTGAAATTTGGCAGCTGATTGCTAGCTGCTGTCTATTTCGTGCATTATTGTGTAAACTTAATCATGCTGTGAAATCCCTCTTGTCTTCAGACCTAAGTGCTCCTGGAATGCAGATAGAGTGGTCACATGAGGTTTATTAGGAAGAAGAGCTGGGCTTTGAGGAGACGGGTATCCGGCTCCTCCTTGAAATCATTTCTCTGCTATCACAAAGCTCCTGTGTTAAGACCATTGTAGGCCCTACCGTGGAGTGTCTCCCTGCACTGCAAGACATAATATCTCAGTGGTGGCCTGACGCATCGGCAGGTGCTAGCTTTTATTTTCATTATTCTAATGGTTTGGTTTCACCATGAATCATTTAGAATAAGCATTACCACAGGCTGGATTCTCATTTACAGCCAACTTTTCTCTTTACTTACTGTAGCTTCAAAACAGCTCGGATTTATTTATGAATTTTTGTACTCTTTGTGAATGGAACCAAGGAGAAAAGGGCTCTCAAAAAATTGAAGAAGATTGCCTCTTTTGTTCAGTAATGCATTGCCCATCCTCAGAAAGCTCATACACAGGCTCATAAGTGCATGGGCATGTGTCCAAGGTAACAATCAGACACACACACACACACACACACACACACACACACACACACACACACACACACACATGTACACATACATTTCTGGGTCTGCCTTCCCTCTAACAGGGCACAGGCATCAAGAATGTGTGCTATTAATGAACAAGAGTGCAAATAATATGAGACTAATCCCCATCTTTCACTACCTTCTCTAGATAAGCCAGCGTGGAGATCACATCATTGCTTCTCACTTTTTCCAGCTTGCTTATAACTCCTGGCTCTCAAATCAACAGACTCCATTGGAAGTGGACACTTTTAAAACTTTGGGGACAGAGACTAATTGAATCATTCCCTTTTTCTTAATCATTCAAGCCACATACATGCACACACAAACACACACACACACACACACACACACACCACACCACACATACCTGTTCATCACCTGGTGACATGTCTCTCAATACCAAAGTAAGAATTCTTGTTCCAAACACTAATGAATGCTTTATTCAGCAATGAAAGTTGTGATGCTGCTGTGTGGTGATCACTTGCATGGATTAATCACCATTGGTGTAAATGTATTTCTTAATGCCTGCCCCACTCCACAGGACAAAGAATTACTCAAAGACATAGATCGTAGATAACCAGATGTCCTGGGTTAGTAGCAAGTACGACTATGTTTAGTTCTCGCGTGACTATTATTTAGCTTTGATGAAGCCCCTGAAAAGTTGTGAGTCTCAGTTTCTGAACCTGTAAAAGTTGGGGAGGGGTAGAAATAGGAACTCGAACAAGTGTTCTGTACCTCTGAGCTAAACTCCTAGCCCAAACCTTTCCATTTGGATCCACACTGTGCTGAGAAAACAAGTTGTTTCTGTGAACTGGGTTCTACTCCAGGACCTCTGGCATACTGAGGTTGTATCCCCCGACATGTTGGGTGCCATTTAACGTCCTCCAGCAATTGACATGCAGAGTCAGTACTGTATTCAGAATAGTGTACTCAGCCTGGGAAAGGGGGCCACAAAATCCTCAGGATGTCAGGCTGAGGCCAATCTCTCACTACTGTTCCAGTGGCCCAAACATCAGTGATGAAAACTTGAGATGGTGGCTGGGAAGGTGGCTCAGTGGTAGAGCGCTTGCCTTGCATGCATGAGGCCCTGGGTTCGATTCCTCAGCACCACATAAGCAAAAAGAAAACTTGAGATGAAATTGCCAAAGCTGAGGAGGAAACGCTTTAACAGAACATTACATCAAACTTAAAAAGTTCTGCACGGCAAAGGGCATAGCTAACAAGCTCAATAGAAAGAGCACAGAACAGGAAAAGATTTTTACCAGCTAGCCATCAGAAAAAGGCCTAACATCCAAACTTAGTGCTCAAAAAAATTGAGCCCTCAAAAAAATAAACCCTCAGAGAAACAACAACCCAATTAATAAATAGATGAATGACTTCACTAGAGACATCTCAAAAGAAGTAAATATGGCCAGTAGACAAATGGAAAAATCTTCAATATCTCTGGCCGTAAAGGAAATGCAAATCAAAACAACACTGCAGTTACGCTTCACCCCAGTTAGAACAGGCATTATCAAGAAAACACACAATAACAAAAGATGCCATGCATGTGGCCAAGGGAACTCTACTACACTGTTGGGAATGTAACTTGTTCAACCACTCTGGAAAGCAGTATGGAAGTTCCTCAAAAAACTAAACATAGATCTTCCCTATGACCCAGCAATCCCACTCCTGGGCATGTATCCAATAGAACACAAACAAGGATGCATTAAAGCAACCACCACAACCATGTTTATTGTAGCATTATTTACCTTAGCCAAGATATGGAATCAGCCCAAATGCCCCTCAATGAATGAATGGATCAAGAAAATGTCTGTGTGTGTGTGTGTGTGTATGTGTGTGTGTGTATGTGTGTGTGTCCATATATGTAATGAAATTCTACTCATCAGTCAGAAAGAATGGCACTGAACGATTTAAAAATCAAAGGAAAGACTTGGAGAGGATTATGTTACATGAAGTAAACCAGACCCCCAGACAGAGACACATGGTTTCTGTCATTAGTGGGAACTAGAATGTGCCTTTAAATCTAAAATTAAGCACTCTGGGTGGCACCCAAGCAGTTACAAATGAATTAACTGACGTATAGTAGAATTTATGGAGAATGAAAATAGTATAATCCTCTAGAAAGACTAATGCAAAGCCGAACAAAATGAGTGCTAGGAAATGAGTACTGGTAAAGGGCAGTTAAGAGAGGGGTAGAAGAATGAGTGGGGGAAAATGAGTAGAATGCAGGCAAGAAGACGTTGTATCGGGGAGGGAAGGGGATAACAAAATGCTGAAACAAGGCCACAGGATGACCATCGCAACAATAATACCCACAGACAGTGTATCGGAAATGAACTTTACAATTTTGGGTGGGAAGGAGTGAGGGGGGTGGGGGAGGGAAGGGATCAGTAGGAGAACAGCAAAGGTGGGTAACCATGCTCAACAAGGAATGGACTCATCACCTTACTCACGTAACTGTAACCCCTCTGTACATCATCTCTACAATAAAATAATTTTTTTAAAAAAAAGAAGACATTGTATATGCCACAGAATAAGGGAAGGAGTGGGTGGAAAGAGGGTGAAGTTGTTGAAGGGAAGTCATAGATCAAGAAGCATTGTATACATCAATTGCTTCGTTAAACAGCAAGACATTTAATACATAACCTAAAAAGCCAAGTGAGGGAAGGGGAGGGGGGGAGGAGAGGGCAGGAAGGTTGAAAGAGGTGACATTGATCAAGAGACACTGTATTCATTCACTTCTCTGTTGAATGGCAGATCCAACTACCTAAAGAAAATTTCATATAAATGTGTGTGTGTGTGTGTGTGTGTGTGTGTGTATGTGTGTGTGTGTGTGTGTATTAAACCCTCTGTTGTTAACTAAGAGCCTCTTTTCTAGCCACTGGCATCCATAAGGAAGGATCAGTGGAAGGGATTCCATATGATTTACTGCACCACTCTAGAGACCTAGCAGAATCTCCCATAGAGAAAGAAAGTAAGAAATTGAGGGACAGAAGTACAGAGAAAGGGAAAAAAAATCAAAATACACCAGAGAGGCCAACAAATAACACAGAGGAGAAAAGATATAGTGACAACTAATACTCTGAACAACAGAAAACTGTCTGAAAAATATTTCCAAATCTATGAAATTTTCAAAAGGTAGAGCAAGAAATAATAATAAATAATAACAGACTTTTAAAAAAATAAAGGAAGAGGTAGAGCAATAGACAAAGGCTCCCAGCCCAGGGAGAAAGGATAGTCTTTGGCTGATGCCTCTTGATTAATGAGCAGAAAGTGGTCCGGTTGCTATAGTGACTCAAAGATACACAAAAGAAAACATCACTTCCTTAAAATATGCCTGGTGATGAATAGTCTTTCAGAAGATCTGTTTAAAAATATGAGCACTCTTTTTCTTTTTAAGAGCAAATCACACAGGATGGCTCTTGGTTGCTGTTTTTTTTTTTCCCCCTCCAGATAATAAGACTGGTTTACATAAACCCTTGTTTATTTACACAAACCAGCAGTTTGACCCAAAAGGCAAGCCTAGAAAAATCTATCTATCGGACAATAAATTTTGTTTATCAGCAGTTTCGGTTCTGTTTAAGCAGCAAGGGAGATAAATGGATGTTGTCTTGTCTTTCTCTCTCCCGATAATACATTTCGTTGGAGCATTTCCTAGGATGTGAGGAACATGTAGTGAACGGAACAACTCAGGAGACCAAGAGGTTGTGCTTGATGTAAACTTGCCTTGTCTGTCTGGAGTGCATGCCCAGTCCCTTCGGCCGATGTATTCCGCCTCCCGCAGGGCAGGACACTTACTTTATAAACCCAAGGACGGCCCAACTCTGCTTCAGTCAGTTCAACTTTGGCACAGTCTTGAGTTTTGAAGCAAAGTTCTGAAATCTGCCATGGCCAGATATCCTGGGGCTTCCTTATAAAGGAAGAGATGGTTCATAATTGAATGATTTGGGTAAACTGTTACTGACCTGCAGCCAGGCTGAAGGATCCCCAGGTCTGTGGCCTCCAGAGATTTGTTTTTTAATTTTGTTATCAATCATGAGGCTTGAACTCAGAGCCTGGGTGCTGTCCCTGAGCTCTTTTCCTCAAAGCTAGTACACTCTATAACTTGGAGCAACAGCTCCACTTCTGATCTCCTGGTGGTTAATTGGAGGTAAGAGTCACAGATTTTCCTGCCCGTTCTGACTTTGAACTGAGATCCTCCGATCTCAGCCTCTTGAAAAGCTAGGATTAAAGGTGCAAGTCACCAGCACCCAGCCAACACTCTTAAGTTAATGATATGGTGTGAGCCTTTGCTTACCGCAGAGAGATCAATGATCTCTAATGGTGTATTAACCCTGCCTAATATGGTTTTCTAAGAGGGGGTATGTGAATGTTTCTATCAAGCACACATACACGTGTAATCTTATGTAGAAGTAAGGGGATGAAAAAATCATTTGGGATTAATAAGAACAGAAATCCTCAAATCTGCATTTATTCAATGTAACTTTGGGTAAGTAACCAAGAGTTTTTATGGGTTGGATGCTTTATAAAGACAGGTTTATTTAGCCCATGGGTTGGGAGACTAGAAGTCCAAGATCAGATAACGCCATTGATGCCGCTTCCCATGAACCACTATTAGCTGATAGCATCAATAGCAGAGCTTTTACAAAAATGCAAAAATCAAATGTTGGGGAAAGAAGCCAGCGAGCAGAAAGGGGCAGTCTTATTTCTCATAACAGACCACCCTCTTTGGAACTCACCAAGGTCTCATGAGAACTAAATTTTTCCTTCTCGAAGTCAGGGCCCAGAGACCTAACCATTTCCTACTAAATCCCACCTCTCCCTCATCATAGGAAAGATGACTCTTCTTTTCCTTTTCTTTTCTTTTTTAAATTTTATTTATTATTTCAAATCCTGGGGCTTGGACTCAAGGCTGGACATTGTCCCTGATCTTTTTAGCACTTTTAGGACAACACTTCTGATACATGAACCACAGGAGAAACAAACCATCTCCAACTCAGGCACTTGGGTTCCTTAGGCCTCATTAAAGGGGGGAATTAGACCCTCGTCAGTTTGTCAGACACACAGACCATCTTCACCTAGATACCCAGTAACTCCTATTCCTGAGTTCCATGGCTCCAAATACAGCATTACTCAGCTGCTCAAATCAAGATTCTAGGAAACGTTATTCCTCCCTCTCCCTTTGGACTTTGTTAGGTAATCATCAGTCAAACTTCTCTCTGTAATTCAGAACCAAATAAGTATGAAGGCAGGGAAACGGTTCACATAGAAAAAGCTCCAAGTTCCAGGTGTGGTAAGAGAGGCTGAGACAGCCTGGGTTATAGAGTGAGATCCTGTCTCGAAGAAACAAAAGTCCTTCCACTCAAAGAGAGAGAGAGAGAGAGAGACAGAGAGACAGAGAGAGAGACAGAGAGACAGAGAGAGAGACAGAGAGAGAAGATAAAGGTCATTGTCAGTTTAATTACTGACAGTGACACAGAGACTGCAAAGTAATACAGTCTTATTAATATTTCCTAATGTTATTATTCTAATATCTATATTAATATAATCCTAATATGAATATTTCCTAACTGGCCAGTAATGTCAGGCACGATAAGTTTCTTCTTCTCCCAAAATGGCCAATCACATAGGGGAAAGCCTTGCTCCTTCCCTTAAAAAAGAAGCAGATGCATTGAAGAACAGAACATTAGCATTCCGATATTTTAAAGACCTAGGCAGGCACACAGGAAGAATAGTTCCCTTGACATATTACTGAGTCCTACTGATAGATACCTAGGGATACTGTAATGATGTTCCGTAGAGTGAGTGGCCTGGCCTAAAACAGTGGGAGTTTATCCTCTCCTGTTCTGGAGGCTGGTAGTAGGAACCCAAGAGCTTGGCAGGATTGGTTCCTTTGGAGGTTCTGAGGGAGGAGCCTTCCGCACATCTTGCCAGCATCTGGTACTTACAGGAAGTTCATAGCATTCTTTGGCTTGCAGCTGCCTGGTCTCCTGGTGACTTCTTTCTGTCTTTCACATTGCTGTCTACAGAAAGGAGTCTTTAGGCTCAGATAGGTTACAGCCTCCCCTAATCCAGGATAAATTCATGTTAGTGTGATTACATACACAGTGGCCTTACTTCCAAGGGCCCCACTTCATATCCATAGCTATGAGGCATTAATTCTTAAAGACAAGTCACAACAGTCACCAAGTTGTTTGTTCCTCCTAAATAGCTTTCATTCTGTCTACCTCTTCCCATAATCACATGTAATCAACCATAATCAAATCAACTATAATCAATCAACCAAACCAACTATAATCAATCAACCATAAGCACCCATCACTTAGTAGAAGGCACATGTTCTGAAAAACATATCACAGGGTGCTTTCATGCTTGTGTGACCATCATAGTGAACTTAGTCAAGCTAAGGCGGCTATGACCTCACTAGATGATGGAGTCTTAGGGGATCACCATAAGCATGTACTCTATCCACGACTCTACTGTACTTCAAGCCATTTGTTCAGTTCAAGGTTACCTGTTGCCCACCAGTCTAGCCTTTGCCTACTCTCACAGTCTAGAAATATTTCCTAGCTGTACTACTGGTGTTCTCTCTAAAATACACACCATGCGCTAGGTATAATCTGACCTCCCAAACATGACACAGAGCCTTCATAAGGCAGCCTCGGGGCTCCCCGGGCTTCTCTCTCTCATCTCATTCTCCTTGAACCACTCTTTAGCCAACCCACATTCTCAACAACCCACTTTGGTACTTTCGCCACCTGTTGATTTTTTTTTTAAGATGAAATAAGCTATGCTATGTTTTGGCAAGATCTTGGCTCTCGCTCTACAGTTCCTTCAAGGGAAATTTCATGGACCATTTGATTCAAGGAATTAGCTCCATAGATTTAGCTTGAGCACACGGTATGCCTTTTGCACCTTCTCTGTGTCTCCCCCTCTAATTCAGCGTTCAGGTCTCAACCAACACTTTACTTCAAGAAACTCTTCTCTATCTGTACCCTATACACTCTCCATTCCGTGCACTGCAGTTCAACTTGCTGTTTCTGCTTTTTAACCCTCTCTTCTCTTGTCCATACCCCGTTAGTGGTACTGATCTCAAAGCATCATTACCTTTCAAAGCAATATTCTATTCCTCCCTGCCCCCAGACCCTGAGTTCCATATTATAATGTCAAGGCATCTCCATTGTGGCTCTGGCAGAAATTAGGGCTTAAACTATATATGTGGAAGGAATGGAATCTGGGGTAGATGGTTAACTATTCACTGACTTCCAACCAGATAATAGCTGGAGTGACCTTGCAAAGTGTATTAGTAGTATTCTGTCAGATGAGTGGAGATGTTTGTTTTGAGGGCTTAAAACAAACAAAAATATTTCATATAGTTCCTTTCCACAGCTGACCCGGGCCTTGAGCCTGAGTTCTCTTCTGGCTTACATTTTTGCTCTTCCATTAAAACTTCAAAGAACTTTCTGAAATAACTAATGCTATTGTGTTCATCAAATTTTCAGCCCTTTTTCTCTTTGTTATTGTCTCTTTATCCTCAGGAGAATTATAATTTGTTCTCTTTGTTATTCTGTAATGTCACTGAAATAGTCTTCATGTAGAACTTTTTAATAATATGTATGTATAGGTACCTGTGTATATGTGTGTGTGACTGTGTAGCTTCTTAGAAGTAATAATTGGTATCTTTTTATGGGAAAAAATCTCTTTGTGGAAAAATTCTCTATTTTTTTTGAATATTGCTTCTTCCAATTATATCTTCTTTGGAACTTTGACACTTATCAGACCTGTTTCTTGTTTTGTATCCACTATTTTCTATATCTTTGTCTCTATAGGATGTCTTTTCCAACTTTTCTTTGTATCTGTCTTTGAGTTTATCCTCCTTTCTGCTATATCTAGCCTACTATTTAATCTATCAATTGAATTTCAGATTCTAAGACATATTTTCCTCTTATAGAAGTTATGTTCAATTTTCTTCCAAACAACTTTGGCGCTTTTATACATTCTATTACTTTAAAAATATTACACTTGTTATGATATTCTGTGTCAGATAACTTCACTGTGTATGTGGGTCTGATTGGCTCTTAGTCTGTTATTTCTGCTGACTCTTTCTCATAGTGTCTGATTTGCTTGTGTGATTAATGTTCTAAAATTATTGACCTATGGATGCATCAATGTGGAGTCCTTGCCTAGCATGCGTAAGGCCACGGGATCCATCTCCAGTACTGGGAACTGCCCATAATGCTTGCCATTCTCCTGAAATTTTACATCTGAGAATACTTTGTGGCCTGAGTTAAAGGTTGAATTTCCTCTAGAAATGTATTTTCTAGAGAAAAATCAACATCTCCCTAGAAAAGGATTTTGTTTGCTCATGTCAGTTACCTTCGGGCACTATCTACTTGAGACTACTCTTTTTTTTTTTCCATCCTGGGGCTTAAACTGAGGGCCAGGGCACTATCCCTGAGCTTCTTTATTCTGAAGGCTAGCACTCTACCACTTTGAACCACAACACCACTTCCAATTTTTTTTCTGAGGAATCAAACCCAGGGATTCATTCATGCTAGGCAAGTACTCTACCACTAAGCTACAATCCCTAGCTCCTGAGAATACTTTAAGTTGTTTCCTTTAGACCTATTTCAGAACTCACAGATCACATGGATTCTGACTATAGATCTATGAGAAATCTAGGGTTAAATATTTTCACATGAAATATTTGTTGTTGCTGTTTGGAGTGTGTGTGTGTGTGCATGTGTGTGTGTACATGCACATGCGTGCATGCACATATGCTCATGTTGTATTTGCTTGCGTGTGTACATGCACCCTGTTGTAGGTACTTGAACTCAAGGCCAGGGCACTGTCCCTTACCTTTTCACTCAAGCCTGGTACTCAATCAATTGAGCCACACCTCTACTTGTGATAGTATGTTGATTAATTGGAGGTAATAGTCTAATAGGCTTTCTATGCCTGTGCTGGCTTCAAACTGCAGTCCTCAGATCTCAGCCTCCTGAATAGCTAAGATTACAGGTGTGAGCCACCATCACCCACCTAGTTTGGTTTTTAATCTATGCAATGCCAAGGTTAAGAGCAGGATGACTTTTGGGGACTCCTCCCCTTGGTAATATACTTTTCATTCATTCTTATGCAAAAATTCTAGTCGTCCAGGGCTTATTTCAGTCCTACATTCTATCTAGTCACTCTATAGTTAAAACACTCTGGATTTTTCCATGAAGAACCAAAGATTTAAAAAAAAAAAAAAAAAAAAAAAAAAACCTCTGTGGGAAAAAGAGGAGGAGAATCGTAATTTGGTTTCTTTCAGGCCTGAACAAATACTGTATCGTGTGCTAAATTAGAGGTTTGTTTTTCCATTCTATCACTTCTCACGCAGTGGTTTCTCCCTAATCAGCTTCCTTAATTACTGTCCTCTCACTAGACTGGAGATTTGTCTTGATCATCTGCACATAGTCATATCCCAGCAGTATACGGACCATGGTATGTGACCAGTTAAATGCTTGCCTGGTCCTCCTGTGTTCATTTTAGAGCGGGGGGCTCATCCTAATCTTGCTTTTACTTCTTCAGTGGCTCTCAGATCTGAATTTTTTATTACTGCAGTAACAGTCTTAATTTGTCCCTAATCATTTCCTCTCTCTTATATTGTTTTAAAAATTGTTTCTTGAGCATGTAATGTGGAATCCTAATTGAGTTTAGAAGGCTATAATAGATGTAAGTGTTTCTATAGCTAAATGACTCATTTCCATACAGCACCTACCGTGATCTTTTAGATTTTTATCAGGTATCAGATCACATTAGGGCTTTAAAAATAAGCATGATGTCTTACTATTCATAGACAGTAGGCAAATCATTTATTGTCCTGGTCAGTGAGATCCTGTTTGAGTTGGAGATATGGCTCAGGGGTAGAGCACTTGCCTAGCATGTGTGAAGCTATGAATTTCATCTCCAGTACTTCAGAAAGAAAGAGAGAAAGGAAGGAAGGAAGGAAGGAAGGAAGAAAGGAAGAAAGAAAGAAAGAAAGAAAGAAAGAAAGAAAGAAAGAAAGAAAGAAAGAAAGAAAGAAAGAAAGAAAGAAAGGAAGGAAGGAAGGAAGGAAGGAAGAAAGAAAGAAAGAAAGAAAGAAAGAAAGAAAGAAAGAAAGAAAGAAAGAAAGAAAAGAAAAGAAAAGAAAGAAAAGAAAAGAAAAGAAAGAAAGAAAGAAAGAAAGGAAGGAAGGAAGGAAGGAAGGAAGGAAGAAAGAGAGGGGGAAGGAAGGAATGAAGGAAGGGAGGGAGGGAGGGAGGGAGGGAGGGAAGGAAGGAAGGAAGGGAGGGACAAAGGGAAGGAGGAAGGGAGGAAGGGAGGGAGGGAGGAAGGGAAGGAGGCACAGGAGAGGAAAGGAAAGGAAAGGAAAGAAAGGGAAGAAGGGAGGGAGTGAGGGAAAGGAAGGAAGGAAGGAAGAAAAGAGGGAGGGAGGGAGGGAAGGAACAAAGGGAAACATGAATGTACATACATCTGTTGTGAGCAATTGTGAAAGAATTAGCTAGGAATATTCATTCATTACCTCCACCTGCTAGGGACAGAGATGCAGGAAAATCCACCAACAGGCCTGGGAAGGTGGCTCAGTGGTAGAGCGCTTGCCTTGCATGCACAAGGTCCTGGGTTCAATTCCTCAGCATCACAGAAGCAGAAAAAGCTGGAAGTGGCACTGTGGCTCAAGTGGTAGAGCACTAGCTTTGAGCTGAAGAGCTGAGGGATAGTGCCCAGACCCAGTGTTCAGGCCCCATGACCACCACCACCAACAACAAAAAATCCCCCAACAGCTGGCTTGTTGTATCTTCCCTTGTTGGAACCAGTGAACTTGGAAAGCGGTAGATCCAGGAAGGGCCCAGCTCTCACTGAGCCAGCATGTGCAGAGCACGATTTCCATCGCTTACTCATATCCCTTCTACTGCCATGCCTCTCCTCACGCTTGTGCCCAACGGCCTGCCGTGCATCTATAGCGCTGCAAATCCAAATACTGATCCATGGACACCCTCGAGGATAAAATGATCAAAAACATCCACAGTCCAGACCCCCTAATCAAATGCTTCAGACCTCAGCTTCACCGAACCTTCCAGAAAAAAAAAAGAAAATTCTGTTTTCAAGGCTGTCAGAAGATGCATTTTATATTTGAACGTTAATTCAAATTAACGTTCAAATGCAAAATGCTCCGTGAAAAGCATATTTGAATTATTACTTCTTAGTGTTATTTGAGGCTTAAAATTAGTTGCACTCTTCGGGCATATAAATCTCCTACTCAATTCATTATCCTCTGGTGGATACAGGAATGTCAGCAACTCTTCTGCAAATGTGTACGGAGTCATCCAGTAACTAACTAAGCACGTATTTACTCCGGGGGCATATGGGTTATTGACAAGCTGCTTCCTTATCTCTGAAAACACTTCCAGGGCTGGCTATGTCCTCAAGGGAGCAGAGGGACACTTGTGTGGGGTGTAAGCACAGGACAGACATGGTGGAAGAATGGCTGGCCCCAGAGGCGGCCCCTGGTGCCGCTACCAAGTCTAGACACAGCCAAGAATCACTCCACTTCATCTGCCTTCTTTGCAAAGTACTAACAGAAGATACAAATTTTACAACTGAATTTTAGGATGGGAGACATGAATCAAGTGATAGAATACTTGCCTAACAAGTACACTCAAATCTCAGTATCACACACACACACACACACACACACACATAACAAAGAAAGTAGTTCTGTATGTGCATGTGTGTGTGTGCGCGCATGGATGTATGCATGCATGTGTGCATGTGTGCTGGTACCAGGGCTGGAACTCAAGGCCTGGCTGCCATCCCTTAGCTTTTGTGCTCAAGGCTGGTGCTCTACCATTTGAGCCACAACTCCACTTCTGACTTTTGGGGGATTAGTTGGAGATAAGAGTCTCATAGATTTTCCTGGCTGGCTTGGTTTCAAACTGCGGTCCTCAGATCTCAGCCTCCTGAGTAGCTAGGATTACAGGCATGAGCCACTGATCTCCATCAAAAGTCAATTTTTCCCATGGAGTTTGTTGTTGTTGTTGTTGTTTTAATTCTGGCACTGTTTGAGCCATGCTCTGGAAAAGCTGTCTCAAATTCCTAGGTTCAAGCAAACCTTCTGCCTTAGCATCCTAAGTAGCCAGAATTACCGGAATGTACTATTAGATCCAGCTTTTTGCTTTGCTTAAAAAACTCATTTCATTCTAATGAATTCTGTAACACATATCTATTGAGAAAACACAGAAATGTATACTTACATAATATACACATAAACTTGGGCTTTTCTTTTTTGGCAAAGGCACACACACACACACACACACACACACACAGATACACATACAGATCATACACGTGCACATAGCTATGCATTTTTATCATCCATTTCACGTGGCTTACCGTGGATACGCTTCCATGCACTCAGTACTCTTGGGAAACAAAAAGTTAATGGCTATCAGCTTGTTTTACATAAATTTGTTCTGAGGAACAAACTCATGTATTAAAATTATAAAGGATGTAGAGAGGTGGGGAAAGTGGAATCTAATTAAATAATCAACACTTCGATTCATTGTTCACTTTTCTCCTAACCTGAAAATGCTAGGTGAGCAACTTAATTAGAACCAAATAGCCTACCGTGTAGGAAATAAGCAAGAACCGGAAGCCAAATACAGGAAAGTTCTTGCAAAAATACAGATGAGTAACTCCAACAGAAAACCAGTCTTCTGGATGTAATGTTAATATATATTATAATACACACACGCACATATATATATATATAGAAAGGGTTTTTCATGGTCAAATATGAAGTCCATAGCTCAGCTGTGGCATTTTGTTGGCTGAGTCAATGGTCTCCAAAGAGATCTCCAGAATAATCCATTTGACTACAGAAAAAAAATATGTTCACATGTTCACAGGGGGTTTTTTTGTATTATCCTCTTAAATTTCCTAATAAACTTACTTTTTAAAAACAGGTGCGAGGGCTGGGAAGGTGGCTCAGTGGTAAAGCGCTTGCCTTGCATGCCTGAGGCCCTGGGTTCTATTCCTCAGCACCACATAAGCAAAAGGAAAAAAGCCGGAAGTGGCACTGTGGCTCAAATGGTAGAGCACTAGCCTTGAGCTGAAGAGCTGAGGGACAGTGTCCAGGCCCAGAGTTCAGCCCCCATGCTAGACCCAAAAAAAACAAAACAAAACATAAAAACAGGTGCAAACACTCATGCACTAGCACATAATACCTATTAATTAGTACATAATAAATATTAATAATATCCAAACATTTATGCACACATATGCATTATAGGTACATGCTAATTTTCTAATCCAATGGGGTGATCAGCCAAAAGGATGGACAGTATGACTGACTTCCATTATTGATGGAGTTTGGAGTGTGATTGGGGTTGAACTCTAGGAAGGATGAAGGGGGTATTGGACTGGTCTAACCCTTTGCCTGAGTGTGGTAGACACTGGCTAAGATGTAGCTAGGGAATTTAACAAGAGCTCCGAGACGATTGCACCAAGGAAGATGACTGGGCCAAAAGGTTGAGACCAAAAGGTTGGGGAAAGCAAGCATGCAGGTTGTGTTACTACAATAAAATAGATGATATTTTATGAAATACCGACGTGGTCTTAGAGAACCAAGGTAGAAGGAACTTAAGGACTCTGGAACTTAAGAGACTGTGGGGAGTGAAGGCTTGGATTCTCTCAAGAGTCCAACTATAATATGTCAGTCTACCATCACAGGCAGTAGTCTTCAAGTAGGCTTCAAGAGAGAATAACAGGAAGGTCTCGGTAGCATGGGATGGTAGCAGAGGTCCTACAAGCTTGGAGGAAATAGCCAAAGGTAGAGTAAGAACACCCCAAAATCACCTTTCACCCACTGTTTGCCGGTCCATTCTGCCTCAATATCATATCTAATCCATGACTGGTGTAAGCGCAGATAGATATTCTATGATTTTTTCACGTCTGCCTGAAGGCTCTGACTTTCTTCACTTTCTCTAAATGAAACATAAACATGCAAGAAGAGCAATCAAATCATCAAAAAGCAGATTAAAGGCATTTGAGCTTGTGTGTATCCTTAGTGACAGAACCTAAAGTTTATTTGAAGCATGAAAATAAATCCCTCTCTTCTGGATGTGTTTGAATGTTGAGCGCCCTTGGCGCTGGTTTACTTCCATATTGAACGGGGAAGGCTGCGGGTATCTGCAAGAACATGGTGGATGTCATTGACCACCACGGGCTGTGGAGAGAAGGGTCAGGGCTTCTTTGGGGGCAGAGGCCTTGTGATGATTCCGCAAGGACACCGTGCAAAGGTAACTCAGAGGATCAGGCGAAGCTCTCCACAGATACTAGACACTCGAGTTCTGCCCAGCCCAGCCCTTTCCCACAAGACATCAAGAACAAATTTCTCTCAAGAAACAAAGGCTGGCCCCCATCTTGAGCAGGCCCCTGCCCGTTACGTGTGCTCTTAGCAGCAATGTGAGCAGCCAGAAGCCAGTCACTCGAAGGCTTGGTTTCCTAAACGTGTGAGGCTCGCGTTGAATTCTGACAGATCAAACTCGACTCTCTCAGCTCCAACATTTGACAAGATCAAATAACCAAAACTAGGACTCTAGACACTCGCACAAAGAGAGACCGAACGAGGGTGCTCTTGGGGGAAAAGCACAAAGGCGCAGTGATAGACCGTGTGCCTCTGATCGGAGAAAGTGATAGTGAAATGAAACCTAGGAAATGGAAACAAGAGGTTATTTTCTTTGTTGTTGTTGTTGTTTTCTTTTCTTCTTGCCTTGTTTGTTCATTTATCTGTCTCTAGGAGAGTAAGGAGGGGCAGAGAAATGGAGGGACAAAGGGTGAACAAACTATGTTGAAAATGAACGATAGCATTTGTGAATAGGGATGGGCGAGGAAAGCTGGGAGAGTGTGGGAAGGGTGAATTGTAGTCATGACTTGTGAAGTGGTAACCTCTCTCTATATCACCTTTATAACAACAATAAAAAAAATTGTAAACCGTCAACATCCTGCTTTAGATACCACATTCCAAGATAATTAACTATCTCCACTCCCCTCACAGACAGGAGAAGCCAGGAAAAATCATCTTTTCCCTTAAGCTACCCCACCTTTCCATCTGAATGCCCTGTTGACTTAGAGTCAAGTTTTAGGTTTGGGATTGTTACCTTTTTCTTAATCCTGTAACAGCTGCCTCTCAGTGGTCAAGCTAAATCCATTTAGCTCATGTCTGACTAGTGGGTCTTATGGAGTGGAAATATCTTTTTAAAAATTATAATTCTTGTTCTTTAGAACAACTGGTGATAATGAGAAAAGCTAATGGGCATTCATAATCTGTTAGAAGGCACATTTCCTGGCATATGCATTATTTATGTGGGCAAATTGTTGTAAAGGTACCAAGTTCACGGGTACCATTGGACTGGAAGAGTCCCTGAACTCGGGGTGATATTGCTATGCACATTTGTGAGGTTTGATTCTGTTTAATATTCTCATCAGTGACCTGTTTCAAAGACCCGAGAGCAAACTCATTAAGATCCTAGAGGGGACAGATGACCAGAACATTAAAGAAGAGAAACAGACTTGCCCAGGTCCTTGCCAAATTAGCAAAACCATCTAAGTCAAAGATACTGGTCAGGGACAGAGAGAGAAAAGTTAGCTGCCAAAATGCAAGTTATTTAGAAAAATTGAGAAGACTGTAGACGCAAAAATTTACTCATCACAAGAAATGAACAAGCCTTAAAGAAAACTGGGGCCTCTGTCCCCTTAAAAGGGATTTAGAAGCACAAAGTTCTCCCCAGGATTTCTAAGAATGTCAGGGAACTTTTCTTTCTCACAAGCCTCTCTAGCTGGGAATTTCTGCCTCCTCATAATTAGCTTGATTGGGGGCTTATTTTGCTACCCAATTTTGACCCAGCATTTGTTTTGATGCAAAAATTTTGTTTTGCTTTCGTTTTTGTTTTTGTTTTGTTTTTGTTCCAGTCCTAGGGCTTGAACTCACAGCCTGGATATGGTCCCTGAGCTTTTTTGCTCGAGGTGAGTGCTCTTACCACTTGAGCCACGTCTCCACTTCTAGCTTTTTGGTGGTCAATTGGACATAAGAGTTTCATGGACTTTCCTTCCTGAGCTGGCTTCAAACCATGATCCTCAGATCTCAGGCTCCTAATTAGGTAGGATTAAAGGTGACCCAAACATTTTTTTCAATGGTTTGCTTTTCATGAGCAAATCATATTCTCTTGCACAAGGGTCTTTCTATCTCTATGATGATCTTGCCTCTCACACAATGCTTCCAGCTAAACTTCTACCCCAAGGAGTTCAACAATTCATCTCCTAAGTGTACAGGTAACTCACTAAGAGAAATTCTGGAAACATCTGTGAAGACAAGCCTATTAACATCTGTACTACCTGACAAAGATAAATGTGGTTGGGCACAGGTGGCTTCTTATACTAGGCTTTCTCCTAGTGACTCAAGAGGCTGACTTCTGCACTACTGGTTCAAAGCCAACCTGGACAGACAAATCAGAGAGACTCTTATCTCCGATTAACCAGCAAAAAGTTGTAAGTGGAGCTGTGGTTCAAGTGGTAGAGCAAAAAAGCCAAATGAGACACAAGGCCCTGAGATCACACCCTAATTTCAGTGCAAAAAAAAAATAACAAAATAACAACAACAACAGATGATCATGACAAAGTCATAAGCTAGCAATATATCGCCAGGGGTCAGCAAACTGTTTCTATGAAGAAGCAGGTCCTAAAGATTTCATCCATTGTTGCAAGTACCGCACACTGATACGGTAGCATGAAGCATCCATACATAGCGTATGAATGAATGGGCAAAGCGGGATTAGGCCCTGGGTTGGATCATAGATTCTCCACTTCTACTGGACTCATTAGAATCTTTGACTTCAAGGAGTCCTAGTAATTATCTTGTCTCACCGACTCATTTTATAACCGCGAAACGGGAGCCCAGAAAGTGCCATGATGTGTGTGCAAGTTCACAAGACAAAGCCTGGGTTAAATTTTCAAGCTAGAAACAGACTACCCAGTTCTCAACCTCGTACCCTTTCTGCTACTAGGCTGTTACCAGTTCCAGGAGGTTCTGGGGGTGCCTCTTCTAGAAATCATGCCACCTTAACTGTTGGTGTGATGCATGTGTTGTTTTCTGGGCAAGATAGAGTGGAATCATCTTACAACCACCCTGGAAAGAGCCAAGACAAGCGTGGACTAAATCAGGTGGGGGCGAGGCTATCTGCCCTGCGAAAGGCAGAGTTTGAGTGTGAGGGAAGGGTGACATTGTCCAAAAAGAAACGTACCCTTTACCTGACTTTCATAACTGTCACCCCTCTGGACATCACCTGTATAATAACAATTTAAAAATAAATAAATAAAAGGCAGACTTCGAAAAAACCAGAGTAGGACCCAGAATAGATTTAAAAGGACATTTGTGCTCAAAGCTCTAAGGACATGGTTTTAGTTGGCTTAAATGAAGTTAAGGGTGACAGAAAAATCTTTACCTACCAAGAAGACTGGCTTGAGGTGACACAGCTGTTTTTCACGTCCAATCCAAATGGGAAGAGCAGAACTGGACTGTAGATCAGATCACAGGAAGACCTGACCGAGGTACTTAGAAAGCTCACAGTGAGAGGAAGGGGCAGAATTCTCTTTTTTCCTAAGCAGATCTGAGAGTTGATATCTTCCAGGCAGGGGAAGGCAGGAAGGAGGTTGGTTGGTTGGTCTGCTTGTCCGTTTGTAGTGTTGAGGTGTGAACCCAGTCTGTTTCACATGCAAGGTAAACATCAAGAGCTACGCTGTCCCACAACTTTGAGGTCAGGAGCTTCTTAATGGGGACAGTGGTTGAGCTGTAATTTGAAGACCCAGTAGCATAAGGCCTATCCTTCCTTGAAACTTGGGGCCAAGATTTTTATAAGGCCTCTTATTTTACTACCTTTGATAAAGCTAAATCACAGTGTACTTCTTGTTACTAATTAAAAATGGTGCAATCTGTTCAAATATCAGTTCTGGGCAGTACCTTTCATAAAACTGTCTTAGAAAATTATCTGTCTCCAGCCACAATTTTTCCAAAGTCCTTTTTTCCTCTCTCTCTCCAAATAAGACACTCCTGGTGATTATAATTTTTCATTATCCTAATTTTTTTTCCAGATGATCCTGGAGGCTGTACCTTCTGTGCTGTGGGGTATTACATGTAAGTCTGGCTTTATTTTTTTCCCCTTTCCTGACACTAACTTTTCTGCAGTTTAAGCATTACTGACTTAATCCTAAATCCAGTGATTAAAGCAGAGGCCCTGCAGGCTGAAGCAGCTCCGTTCTATGGGCTCATTAATATAAGCAATTCTTGGATTCAGCAATGAGAGCCCAGCTGTTTCTTGACTCGAAAGGAGGCCTTCTCTTGATCCTGGAAGTCATCCAACCTGACACTGGTGTCTAGCAATCTTGCCATGAGTTACCAAAATTCACATCTTGTCATTTATGGACAGACCTTAATCATGTAGCCAACCCCGAGTCAACTGATTCCAAATGTCACTAGGGAGACCTCGTGTCCTTAACTGGAGTCAGACACTCCAGGGGAAAGCCAGGCGCCATATTAGCTCTTAGTCTCCCCCACACACACCAAGTAAAGGGAGACAGACCATCAGGTTCAATAAAACACAGATAACCATTCACCCCAAAGGTTTCTAATAAAAACCTACAAAACTCAAAGATGTAGTGTTTCGATGACGCTTCTTTCCCCAAACTACTCTCCCTTCCAGCTTGCCTTGCCTATCCCGGGGGGGGGGGGGGGGGAAACTAAGAAAAACAGAGATGGAAGAGAAAGACAGGCCCAGGAGATTCTACTGCATAGGCTAGCCAGTGACTCAGAGTGCTGTGAGTTCTGGGATCTCCACCTGTCATGTGCACTTCCATCAAACGTCTCAGGAGCAGGAGAAAAAAGGCAGAGAAGGAAAACTCAGGGAGGTGCTAGTTCCCCACACGCTGCCCAGAGGCTAGTAGCAGGTGCATATCCAGGCCATCCTTGCTTCCATGGGTCACTTCCTCTTGGCACCAGACTGCCCTTTTCTCCATCACCTTCTAGGAGCTGAGAATGGGTAGAGAAGGAAAAAACAGGTGAAGACAATGAAAGGGTGAGGAAAACCCAAAATAGCAAAAACAAAATGTTGAGTTCACTTTATGATTACTGATGCAGCACACTTTAGTGGAAATTCTTGGGACCAGAAGTGTTTCAGATTTGTTTTAATGCTTTGCTATGTTTGTGTGTGTATGTGTAATGATATAGTAAATCTAACACCGAATTTATTGTTTACATAGAGCCTGGAGATAATGCTTTGACACATCTGAAACAATTCTGTACATGGAGAAAACCTCATGGTCACTGTGGAATTTTTCACTTAGAGTATCCTATAATTACTCAGAAAGTTTTGAATTTGGGAGCCTTTCATAGTTCAGACTTTTAGACTAACCCTGTATTTTGTCTGAAGGTTTTAATTCGACTCTTCTAGAGTATCTGGGTCCTAAATCACTGCCCTCCTGACCCACTGATTTAAATTATCGCTCCATTTGAACATTGAAGGTTGGGTACAGAAGCAGCACCTGTTATTATATTATATGATCGAACAGCTGACATTTCATAAGCAGAGTGATTTGTCAGCATTTTCATAGTCGACATAACTACGGGTCCCCCCAGGCAGAAACACATGACAGAAAGTTTCCATGGGTCAGGGCACACAAAGTGTTTCTTGAAGAACAAGGAAAGCATAGACACAAGTTTAAGAAACAATTGTGACGGAAGCAAGTGAGCACTTCTCTTCTTTGTTCCTGTTATAGCTCTTCATCCCTCCAGCCTAACACTGCCCTGCTTTTCTTCATCTTGACCCCAAGTATACCTCTCACCGCGCCTGCTTCCTCTGTCACCAAACAGCATCCTCTGCGAAATGTGGTGACAATCCAACCAAGCTCACAGCTCCCTAACGAGCACATTCCATGAAGTCCTTTGCAAGTGAAATGCACCGAAATAACATGTCCCAATGCCTCTTGGGTACACCCTGAGATAGCTGTTTCAAGAAAGACACATGTATAAGGCCCAGCACCTGTGGCTCACGCCTGTAATCCTACCCAGCCCAGGCAGAAAAACCCTCAAGACTTCATTTCCAAACTAACTAGCCAAATGCAACACTGGAGGCATGGCTCACGTGGTAGAGCACCACATTTATAACCACTAGGATATTTAGAACTTTTGAATACAGCCGATCAAATGTCGTGCACTGGAAGTGCTTAAAGGAGAAATGCTGTTGTCTCCCCTGATACCTTCCTGAAGCTTCAAAATTCATCAAAAGGCATTCCCACATCCCTCCAGATAAGCCTGCAAGGCGATGGGGTGTGAATTACGTCATTTGGGTTTATGATGAGAATAATAGATAATATGTGCAAGAATGCATTGATGTGAGCTGCATAAGCTATCTGTTCACACCGATTTTGGTAAAAATCCTAGTGTCTCCCTTAGCTCTATTTTGAGTTCTCCTATCAAAAGTTTCAAGAGAAGCCGCGTATGGGTGGCTCACGCCTGTCATCCTAGCTACTCAGGAGGCTGAGATCTGAGGATCATGGTTCAAAGCCAGCCCCGGCAGGGAAGTCTGTGAGACTCTTCTCTCCAATAAACCACCAGAAAACTGGAAGTCGTGCTGTGGCTCAAGTGGTACAGCATTTGTCTTGAGCTGAAGAGCTGAGGAACAGAGCCCAGGCCCAGAGTTCAAGCCCCACAACCTACCCCCCCCCAAAAAAAAAATGAAAAGAAAGAATAGCTAACCTGTGTACAGATTTAAATGAGCTGATTCTGAACACATCATCAAGACTCTATAAATCACTATTAGTCACCTACTTCTCCCAGAACCCCTTTTTAACTAAAGGACCCCAGAAATCCACAAGGAGGTGATCAATGGTTTGGTTGATAGGGCAGGCCACATCAAGTTCAAGATTCCTCCCTTAGGATCCAATTAGCCACTTCTGATTTTTAAAAATGCTGCATAAAGCCACACGCTGCTGGTGAGTCACACCTGTGATCCTAGCTACTCAGGAGACCGAGGTCTGAGGATTGTGTTTCAAAGCCAGCCAGGGCAGGAGAGTCTGGGAGACTCTTATCTCCAATGAGCCACCAGAAAACCTGAAGTAGAATAGCTCAAGTAGGTCGAGAGCACTAGCTTTGAACGAAAAAGCCAAGTAAGAGCACCACATCCCAAGTTCAAGTCCCAGCATCGGCATGTGTGTGCGCACTCACGCACACACGCACGCGCGCACACACACACACACATACACACACACCCCTATGAGGTCAAGTTAGGACTGGTAAGACCATTATCTCATAGAAGAAACGGATTTGTCTCTTCTAGGTTTGAACACCATTGTTATAAAACCTGCCCAGAGAAGACCTTCCGGGAAGGGTGGACATGCCGATCCTGCAGCCCTCACTGCGGCAGCTGTGACCAGAACGAGTGCTACTGGTGTGCGGATGGCTTCTTCCTCTCAGGTGAGCCAGAGAACAGAATGGCCCCCACCAGGACAAGGCGGGGCGGGGCTCCTCTCCCCGGTTCTGTGGTTGGTCTCCACGGTCTGTATGCAGGACTCTCAGGAGTTTCAGATCAAAGGAGGAATTTTAATTTGGCTTGACAATATACACTAGTCAGAGCTACTTCCTTCTGAAGTTAGGACTGAAGCCTAGCGCATGTCCCACCGATGAATCTCAAATATCTCCAAGACAAAGGAAGCAAGAGGAAGCTGGGGTATAGAGCAACCATTAGGAGGGTACCTGAAGATAAATGCTTTGGAATTTAAGTCACCTGGCAAGGTCAGGTGACTAATAGAGATCATTCATATGCACAGCCGCTGCCAGTACCTGGCCTTGAACTCAGGGCCTGGGTGCTGTCCCTTAGCTTTCTTTGCTCAAGGCTGGCACTCTACCACTTGAGCCACATTTCCACTTCCGGTTTTCTGGCGGTTAATTGGAGATAAGAGTCTCATGGACTTTTCAGCCTGGGCTGGCTTCCAACTACGACCCCCACATCTCAGCCTCCTGAGTAGTCAGGATTACTGCCATGAATCACTGGTGCCCAACCCCAATATGGGGCTCTTAATTGATTCTCTTTCTTACTCACAGCTGGCGCACTAGATTTTGCTGATTGCTATTTTTTTTTTGAGGTGGAGTCTCATGGACTTCTTTTCCTAGGCTGGCTTTGAACATCCAACCTCCAGATGTCCATCCACTGAGTAACTAAGCTGACAGCCACGAGGTTCCCAAGAGCAGCTTGATAGATTCATTTTATTTGCCCGATTCAAGGCGGCCACAGTTCTTAAGTCCTTATTCAAAGCTGCTTATCCTTTAAGATGATGGCCAATTTAAATTCTCCCCTGAAAGAGGGCTTCAGTGAAGTGCTCACTTTATGAAAATACATTCCTTCACTGAAATGGGCCGAAAAGAAAAGAGAAAAATCTTGATTTCTTTCAATTCAACAAGCGCAGTCACCCGTGTTCCTGAGACTGTCTCCAGGCCTCTTCCTGCGCCCGGCGTGGCTGCCCGAGGCCTGCCCTCAGCACTCCCTCCCTGTGTTCCGACCCAGGTGGCGGCTGCGTGCAGCAATGCGGGCCTGGCTTCTACACTGACCCGGAGGTGGGAGTCTGTGAGCCCTGTCACCACACCTGCTCGGCCTGCACCGGCCGGGGCTCCCACGAATGCACCGGCTGTGGCGATGGGCTGCAGCTGCATCTGGGGATGTGCCTGCCGCCCGCCCGGGCCCAGGCGGAAGGCGAGCTGGGGAATGGTAAGTGCAGTCCTGCTCTTCAGCACCTGCTTCCCATAGATCCCACAGGTCTAACCTGAGAATCAAGGTGTGGCCTGCTCCCTAAGTTAAACTGCAGGCAGAAAGGGTAGGAAGGGTCCCCGGGCACTTAGAAGCCAAGCGGAGCTGGTTACTGATGGGTTTAGCCCTTGAGTTTCTTCATGCCTGAGTAGCCCAGGAATGGATGGAAATGGCCCAATGGCCATTTCCCCAAACTTTTAAAAATAACTTCCAGCACATGCCGATATTCCGGAGAAAAGGACTCTCCACACACAAGGGGAGGTTTTCCAGTTAGACTAGTTGATTGGTACTTCTGCTCGAACTTGTGATTTTACTAATGAGCTAGAACTTGCCACCATTCAAACTTGCATTTAAAAAGCTGCCCTCAGCCCAATGGGCCTGTAAGCCTAGCTACTCAAGAGGCTGAGACCTGAAGATCATAGTTCAAAGCTAGCCCTGGCAAGAAAGTCTGTAAGAAGCTTATCTCCACTAAACTACCAAAAAAAAAAAAAAGCCAGAAGTGGAGCTGTGACTCAAAGCAGTAGAGCACTAGCTTTGAGCAAAAGAAGCTCAGGGACAGTACCCAGGCCTTGAGTTCAAGTCCCAGGACTGACACAGAAAGAAGTCAAAAAGGAAGGAAGGAAGGAAGGAAGGAAGGAAGGAAGGAAGGAAGGAAGGAAGGAAGGAAGGGAGAGAGGGAGGGAGGGAAAGAGGGAGAGAAAGAAAGAAAAAAAGAAAGAAAGAGAGAGAGAGAGAGAAAGAAAACGAAAGAGAAGAGAAAAGAAAAGAAATCTATCCTTTTGGGCTAGGAAGTAGGTAGCTCAGCAGCATTGTACTTGCTTAGTACTTGCTTAGCATAAGTAAGTCCCTAAGTCCAATCCCTAGTAAAGTGGGGCTGGGGGAGTGGAAGGGAGAAACAAAGAAGCTTCTCTTCTCAGCTGCAGGAGGGGCAGCAGGGAGAGCAAATGTGGGAGCCGGGGTCCTCAGATAATAGATATTCAGGTCTCCCTTCCAGCCTGTCTCTGGAATTCCTTGCCCTGTACCTCTGACATCGGCAAGTTACTTCCAAGCTCTCCACCAGCTGTCCATGCCCAAGGTGGTTTAATAAAAACAAAAACCTTGCTGGAAAAAAAAAATCGAAGTCGTATTCCATGAAGGGACTTCTATTCAGGTTTGCAAATGGTGATGTATGTGCTCAGGATCTGCTCAGTGCAGAAGCCACGGCTGCCAAAGGAGGCCCCATGGAGCAAGCTTTCCTAGTGCTCCAGAGAGAGAGAGAGAAAGCATACAACAGAGACACAGACAGACAGACAGAGACAGACAGACAGACTCAAGGGAAAAGAGAGGGCTCGGCTGGTTTCAGAGAAAGGGTATCCCCAGCCGCTGTGGCCTCCCAGCAGTCTGGCACAAGTATTAAAGGAAACGCTGCTCTCAGACCATCCCAAACTCAGCAGCCAAAGGACCATGGAACAGACAGGGCCTTACTTCAGACACAGAGCTGAGGAGAAAATGATTCCATCCCAGTCTGGATATCTCCCGTGAATTATAGCTAACCCCAAATGCTGCAAGCGAGAGTTTGTCTGGCATTCAGGCATTTAAGAGGCAGCCCAAGCCAAGAGGGAAACAGTCTGGTGTTGTGTTTCTTGCTAAGAACATCTGTATTTTATCTGGCATCCAGATGAGGGAGCGGCCCTGGGAGCCAAGAGTCAGGGTAGACTTGATTTCCCCCAAATGATTACACGTCTCTTCAACTGGACTACGCATTCTTCAAGCAAAAAAAACCCACTTTGAGTGTTCCGCCCCCATCCCCTCTCCTTTGTCCGTCAGGACAATGTATTGGTTTGGGGGAAAGAAAGGATGTGTTCCCTGGGAAGGGCTCTGCACAGATGGGGAACTCAGGAACAGCGTGAAGGCAGTAAAGTCGATGACAGAGCTGCACTTTTCCATGGCGATGACCCATGAAATAAGACACGGAGCGTCTTAGCGAAGAGAAGGGGAAGACGTATCTATTCTTCATGACGCAAGGCAAGGCGACAGCTCCACCGCCAAGCACTCAAGCGGATAGCAAAGAGAAAGCGCGTTTTATGCGGCTTGGGGAGGCTGAGAGTTGGGGCCTCCCTGTTTCTCCGGCCTTCCTCCCCTCGCAGGCCAGACCAGCAGTGTCACCAGGCCACGCAGGCTTTTTGAGAGCAAGTGCTAATGAGCCACACCTTTCACATGATGGGAAGCAGATTTGTAGTCATTCCTGGACACGTTAGGGAACACCCAGACACATTGCAGAGTGCTTATGGGAGGATGCAGCTCCCTAGGTGGGACCAGAAAGGCTTTTGAAGGTATTTTTTTCTTGCTCTTCCTATTTTTGTTGGGGTTTTTTAAACATGGATTGAGATTCAGGCCAGAAGGGTAAAGTGGCACAAACGTATTACCTCTGATTGTTAAACATTGTTAAAATCCAAGAGATTTATGAATATACCATCTGTCCCTCTACAATAGAAATGATAGGATCCTGTTCACATGCAAAGATCACACAGCCCACACCTGGAAGGCAGGTGGGAAACAATCCTGGCACTGGTGGTCCGGCCTGTAATCTTAGCTACTCAGGAGGCTGAGATCTGAGGATGTGCATTTGAAGCCAGCCTGGGCAGGAAAGTCTGTGAGTCCATGAGACTCTTATCTCCAATAAACCACCTACAAACTGGATGTGGAACCGTGGTGGAGCGCTAGCCTTGAGCACAAAGCTCAGAGACAGCACCCAGGCCCTCCCTGAATTCAAGCGCTAGAACTGGAATACACACACACACACACACACACACACACACACACACACACACACACACAGCCACAAATAGCTTTTTGCAGTGACCGAAACATCACACATCACACACAGCCAGTGTGTCTGGGCATGCCCAGACATAGCATGCCGCAGGTCATAGCTTGGGAAGAAGATGATCACTTCGTTGGTTTCCATACGCCCCTTGCTGGAAATGGAAATCGTCTCCTTTGCTACTGTGAAGGCATTTGCATTTTCTTAAGAGGTTTTCCCCACTGCTTCTCGAGTAGTGCTGAAATCCTCGAGTTGGTCCTGAAAAGTCCCCCACTTGCCTATTTCCCTCATCGATTAAATCCATGCTGGAGCTAGCTCTAATTGGATGTTGCCAGGGGACTGTAATCTACATGCACAGGCCTGGGAATTAACTTTTTATCTTTGACCACATACTAACAATTAATCACTAGTCCATCTTTTTTATCTTAATTTCTACGCTCAAGGAAAGACTGGACTCTCAGACTCGTTCACACATACTGAAAGCCATGCAGGAGAAGAGGGAGTCTTTTCTAAAGTAATAGAACATTGAGTGCTTCTAAAGTTCATCTAAAGATTCCATAGAGAGCTGATCTTTAGAAGGACTTCATCCATCTATGTATGTTAGTTGCCTGTAGAAAGGGAGATGTGATGTGTATTGAGCTGACCAATCAGAGTGCAGAATATAAGTGCAGCATACCCAAGTCATGGTAGGTAATTATACCTACCACTTCGGCCCTGGGATACAAAGGAACAAGTGGTACTGACTTGCATTGATGGTTGAACATCTGGGAATTTTGTAGGTGTACTGTGAAGTCACAGACATTGCTAGAAATGAGCTCTGGTGGCAATATTGACACCGCAGCAATTGTCAACTCTACAAATGTATTGTTTTCTAGAGAACTATTTAGCCAGCACACCATTGTGTTAGCCTCTCTAAAGCTACTTTAGAATCCAAATTCACTGCTGAAAACAGAAGCTGTCTAGGGGAGGAGGATTCAAGCATTCAGCAGCTCTAGGAGCTGGGAGAGAAGCTTTGTGGTGGAGCACTTGCCTGGCAAGCACAAGGCCCTGCAACATCAAGTAAAAAGTAACTCTAGAGTTAGGTAGACCTGAGTTTAAATCCCATCTCTGATCTTTATGGACAGCATAACTCTGAGCAAATGACTCTTCCTCACTGAGCCTCAGTTTCTTCATCTATAAAATGAGTGCGAGAAACTTACTTCGCCTAGTCATTTTACAATTGCATGTGGGGCTGGGAATAGGGCCTCGTGGTAGAGTGCTTGCCTAGCATGCATAAAGCCCTGGGTTCAATTCCTTCCTCAGTACACAGAAAAAGCCAGAAGTGGCACTGTGATTTGAGTGGTAGAGTGCTAGCCTTGAGCAAAAGAAGCTCAGGGACAGTGCCCAGGCCCTGAGTTCAAACCCCAGGACTGGCAAAAGAAAAAAAAATTACCTGTGAAAAAACATACAAATCTAGAATATTAAAAGTCTATTCCATAAAACTAGTCTTAACACTTGAGGCACTAGCTCATCTTAAAGTCACATTTCCTAGTTGATTTTTTAAAGCAATTTTAGGGTTTAAGAAATATTAAAGATCTGGAGGAAATAATCTCAGACAGAAGGCAGAAAATCATGGTCAGTCAGGATGCCAAATAACCAGGCAGACCCCAGGTTTGAGAAGCACGAACCCCCACAAACATGTTCCCAGTGGCTTTCTTCACAGTAACACCAGCAGCAAAAGCAAGAGGCCAATCTGAAGATGTAACCAGAAATAAATGACTTGTGATTCATACAAATAAATAGGCAAACAAACAAACATTATTGTACGCTAGACCCTGGTGGCACCTGCCTGTAATCCTCAGGAGGCTGAGACTTGGATTTTGGTTCACAGCCAGCCTGGGCCTAAAAGTCCATGAGATTCTATCTCTAACTAACCAACAAAATGCTACCCTGGAGGCACAAGTCAAGTGGCTGAGCACCAGCTCTGAGCATAAAAGTGAGAAGCTGCAGGCCCTGAGTTTAAGCCCTAATATTGCCTCCTCTCCCCCCCCCAAAAAAAACATATTTTCCTGACAAAAAGAAAACACTTGCAAGATTCATACTGTTAAAGATGATGCACAAGACTAGTATTGCATATGCAGCATCTGTGGATGAATGCTTGCACACACACGTACCTGTGCACGCACCGATACTTGCGTGGGGCATCTCGTTGTCAGAGGAGCCGCAGCTAAGATCAGTGAGGGGTGTGGGGTTCTTGGTGAGCTTCCTCTTCATTCTTCATTTTGCATTTTTTAAAAACTGCTCTTTTTTTCTTTCTTAAATAAAAAAAGAAGCTGTGCCCAGTGCAAACCCATCTTTGGTGAAGAACTTGCTGCCAGAGCCCCGAAGGTGGAAAGTTCAAATGAAAAGAGGTAACAAGGAGCCAGGGAAGAGCCTTCAGCCCCACACCCACCGTCTCTGCCAGCAGATCACCCGCCCAGGCAGCCGGGAGCAGCCGGGAGCAGCGGGGAAGGGGGACTTGGATGTCAAAGTAGAGGGGGAGGGGGTCATCCACGCAACACCAGGAGATGTTCCCGGGAGACATGGGACATGGGTTGTAAGGGCATTTCAGAGGCAGTGAGTGGTGCGGCCTGGAAAAGCTGTCAACAGAAGCCACTCGGCCCGAGGCTGTAGCTCCATGGCCGGGCACTGCATATCAATCCCCAGTTCACCCCAAAAAGCAAATCTATTCTTGTAGGTTTGGGGGAGAAGGGGGGGAAGGAAGGGGCGATATTGGGGTTTGAACTCCAGGTACCTAGTTAAGTAGGTGCTCTACAGCTTGAGCCGGGACTCAAGCTATTTCCTTTCCCTTCCCTTCTCCTTGCGGTAGCTGTGTGTGTGATCATGGTCTCATTTTTTGGCCCCAGTCTGCCGGATTTATCTGACAGGCATGCACCACGCTGACTAGCACTGTTTTGGGGGGAGAGGGGGATGGGAGGGAAGCTGGGCTGGCCTATAACTATGATCCTCGCCCCCCCACCCCGACTCAGCCTCCCACAAATTGCTAGGGTAACAGGTACATGCAAGTGTATCCAGCTATCCTAGGCTGGCATCCACCCTGATCCTCCTGATGTCTACCTCCTGAGTAGTTAGGATTACAAGCATACGCCACCAGCATCCAGCTTCACCAGAACCTTCTACCTTCCCCGTCACTGCAACATTATCTCAAATGGCAACGATAGAAAAAGCTCATTATTTATCAATCATAGACTAGAGAGACAATGTAAGATCCACTCCATGAAATAGAATAGTGCTATCAAAAATTAGGTACTCTCATCGAATGCTCTTCCAAATATATCAAATTCAGAAAAGAAAGGTAACCAGGTAGCATAAGAAGACAGAGGCAAAGACAGGAGGATTATAAGTTCAAAAAGATGATGTTCTTCCATTTTGAACCTTAAAGTGTGTGTGTGTGTGTGTGTGTGTGTGTGTGTGTGTGTGTGTGTGTGTGTGTGTGTAAAACCTTTAAACTGTAGTTCATGCCTGTAATCCTAGCTACCCAGGAGTCTGAGATCTGAAGATCACTGTTTAAAGCCAGCCCGTTCAGGAAAGTCTTAAGAATCTTATCTCCCATTAACTAACAAAACACCAGAAAAGAAGCTGAGCAATAAAGCTCAGGGACAATACCTAGGCCTTGACTTCAAGCCCGAGGATGGGTGCAAACAAAAAAACAGAAAAGAGCCTCTAGCTTTTTGTAGGTTAGCCATACTCATTTCTGAAGGACAGACATTGTACTTTCCTAAAGAGACTTTTCTTCCCTTCCATTTTTTCCTGTTCTTTTAAAGTTCTGCCAATTATAGAATATATTGAATAGGCTAATACTGGAAATCACAATCAAGGTCAAGTTAACTTGTTGGTATCAAGTCCCTAATCTTGGGTTTGAAGTTGTAGCTTCATAGCTGTGAACTGCTTGCACAGAGCTCCCTCTGCTGGACAGCTAGGGACATTGCCAAATTCCACCCAGTATAAACAGTAAAATACCCAAATTACAATGTAAACTATCTGCAAGCTATAAGTACACATGTCCATGTCGATGCACATTAAATTTTACAAAAGTATGAAAAATTAAAACACATCTTTTTAAGTGAGACATTTTAGCACAACAATGAGAACATCAAAAGAAAATCATCCCAAGCCTGTGGGCTGATCGGAAACAGCCTTTCCCAGGGCTTCCTGTCTAGTGTCTGTATACTACTCAGTATGCATATTGACTTCTGACATGTTTTTCTTCTCTTGCGGGTTGAATGGTATCACTGGGTGAAAAGTACCAAGAACAGGATCAGTCATGTCAAGAATCCCATGGGTCCATTTGGTGACAAAGATAGTCACCAAGCCAAACAGCTCTGGGCAGTTTCTCCACTCCTTTCTACCACAATCCCTGGGGTATTCCTGGGGGAATACACTTGCCAATCATCAGCTTTAATCATATCCTGGGAAACCTGGGCCAACTTTTCCTTCCAAACGAGGAAGAAGCATGCCACTCAGCATGGCATCCGGACAATCATTTATACGTAACGGGAGACTTGTGTCTACCTGTAGGTGTCGTGTGTGTGTGTGTGTGTGTGTGTGTGTGTGTGTGTGTGTGTGTGTGTGTGTGTGTGTGTGTGTGTGTGCGCGCGCGAACATCTACATTTTTCAGCTTTATCTATCCCTAACTATATCTATATTTGATTCTCCTTTACAGCAAAGCTCTGCACCTTTTTAACCCTTTTTTAAACTAATTGAAGGCTTCCAGAGCCAGTCAGGCATAAAGGCAGGAGGGAAGGAGAGGGAAATGCAAGAAGCCTCCACAAGGGGGTGGAACGGGGGAAATCCAGAGATCCAGAAGGAAGCGGATGGAGTCGCGTCCACCAACTACTGTGCTAAGCACTTCGTGCGCACTTGCTCAGTAACCTTCACAACAATCCCAGACGAAGGGACCAGCTTCTCTCCTTTTAGAGACCTGGAAAGTAGGACTGGGAGAATTTAATTATTGTAGCCATGGTTACCTCCCAGCAAACCAGCAAGCCACACAGCTGGGAGCTGACCAGGTGTGATGACTCCCAGGGAGAGAGAAGGGGAGAGAGAGGCAGCGTGAGGGTAAAGGGCCCCGCAGTGGCTCTGAGCTAGAACCTCTTTTGCTAATGTCCCCCTATGAGGCAGCTACTTTCTGAACTTCAGTCGAGATCTTGGTACATGCTGCTGATGGTGTGAGTCAAGTGGTTGGATATGGCTCTTGAAATTGTGCCACGGAGGGCTGAGGAGACTTCCTGAGCAAAGCCTGCCCATCCAGGTCAGGACAGGGGAGACAGGGACACTCCTGCTACTGACAACGTTCATGCGGCGTTGATCTGGAAGGGCGGGCTGAACACTGGGCCAACCAGAGAGTCTGTGGGTGGGTTGATTATGTGGATGTTGAGCAATCATTTGGGACAAATCTAAGATGAGATCGATGAAGTTTGCATTCCGTGGCGATTACTCAAACACAAAGATCTAGGCATGGACTGATAGCAGCAACCAAAAAGAGCAAAAAAGGCAAAAAGAAATGAAGTTCGTCTGGGGAGACAGAACGTATTCTCGGTTGCCACACAGAATGAGAGGCCATCTGAGACCCAGGTCAGGAAACTCTTACGTGTGGCTTACAGGCCTGTCGTGAGCACATACAATAGCAACAACCCTCACCTCACACGTTTTGAACATAGGAAACAAAGGGATACGTGTTAGTTCCAATTTCCCCCATGAGAGCCATGTCTTCCGTCACTGCCAGGTTGCAAAGAGAAGTCTTGATCATCAATTGCTAATGAAAGAGTAGGAGAAGAAAATAAAGCAATACAGTTCTGCAGAATGGAGGTGGGCAGGTGTCAACAATTAGCTCATGTTCCAGGGCGAGAGAGAAGCCAGGTCTTTTCCAATGCTGTCGCATTACCAGCCTGCTCAAAGCCCAATCTGGCCTGTCTTTCTCCCACTCAGATGCTTCCACACAAAATCAACTTTGTCCTTCTTCTTGTCAAACCTGCGACGCATCTGGAACTCGTTGCACTTCGTGTGCAAAAGGTCAGTATGGGGAGTGACGGGGGAAGGGAGGGCAGGCCCATTTCCTGTCACCTCATATGTCAACCTGTTCTAGTTCCGGGCTTTGGAGGACTTGGATCTAGTCCCATTGCATGGTCCTGTCCCCAAGGAGACTCGCCAAGAAAAATTGCTGGGCCAATGTGGATGGAAACTGACCATCAAGGGACAAATTGAGATAGTTTCTTACTCCAAAAGCAAGACCACGCCAGGTGTTAACAGGCCCATGTATTAAGGTCCATGGGTACTTGATATTTCTTGTTCTTTTGAAACACACCCCTAACGCAAGAAGACATAGGAGGAGACTGTGACCAGGGATGGAAAGGCTTGATTTTTCTCCTTTGATAATGAATTTAGAGGTGGGAGAGGAGGTGGGAGAGGAGGGAAGAGTAGAAAGACTCACTGACGATCAAGGTCTTCATTGTTTATAAAAAACGCTTCCATACTCATGGGGCTGAGATCTGAGGGTTGACGTGCAAGGCTAACCTTGGCAGACAACTCTGAGAGCCTCTAATCTCTAGCAAAAAAAGCAAGAAGTGGTTGGTGGTGTGGTTTAAGTGGTAGTGAACCAGCCTTAAACAAAAAACAAAACACACATCCACATTCCCCCGATATATACAACACTAAGTTCAAGCACCACTATCCACACCAAAAAACTAATCTTTTTTAAAAGTCATAAGTAATAAGCCACCCCAGAATTAGGAGGGTATTTCATTTACACGCTGCATTTACATAATGGACCCATTAAAGTCCCATCACAAGAGCGATATGGGAACATGCTGTGTAGATACATATTCCAGAACTCCCACTGACTACAGCAAGCCGATCATGACTATGTTGTCCCCTACACAGGATGTAAGGAAATCATTCCTATCGTATGCTTTCATTGATAAGTCAGGTACAAATAGGAGCTTTACAAAAGACCAGAATCTAACAACAGAGGAAAGCAAAACAATCAGGGCAAGGGCCTCCGGCTGCCTACTTTCTTTACACAGACGTAAGTCACCTTGGCGGTCTTGGCGTCACTGATGCGTGTTTTCTAAGTCTGAAATGAGCTCCAGGGGCTGCAGAGGGTTTGTGGCTGCAGCGTGGGGGGAGGCGTCGGCCTGAGCTGTGCACACACGGCTCGCGCTCACGGTGGCTTTTCCTCTCTGCCTTGCGTGTCTAGGTGCCTACCTGTTGGCTCAGGCCTGCGTGGCCTCCTGTCCCCACGGCACGTGGGCCTCGGACAGGAGTGGCCGCTGCGAGCACTGTGCGGAGGGCTGTGGCTCCTGCTCCACCGCCGACCGCTGCGCCACGTGCCGCGTGCAGCCAGACTTGCCGCTCTTCCTGCACGAAGGCAGGTGCTACTCCCGGTGTCCTGAGTAAGTGAACGCTGGCTAGGGTGCTTTGTGTCCACCAGCATCGTCACCCTTGGTGACAACACTTAACCCCACTTCAGACTCCGACCTCTCCTGGTGACTACTGTAGGCATGTGTTTTTTACCTGCCCTGCACCTTGTGCTCCATAGCCACGGAGTCGGGTTGAGGGAAACGCGATTGCATGCTGGTGCAGATATCACAGGACTCTCATACAAACCTCGATGCCACGCAGCTACACGTAGCGAGGCCAGACTGGTATCTGTGAGGGCATGCTCTGTGACTCCCCCCTATTAATGATCAAGCGATGTCAGCCTGACTTTCTGGTTGAGGCCTAAGGAGTAAGATCAGCCTAGGATGAAAATGTCTCTGAGATTGGGGCTGGGAGGTGGCTCAGTGGTAGAGTGCTTGCCTTGCATGCATGAGGCCCTGGGTTCAATTCCTCAGCACCACATAAACAGAAAAAGCCTGAAGTGGTGCTGTTGTTCAAGTGGTAGAGCGCTCGCCTTGAGCTGAAGAGCTGAGGGACAGCGCCCAGGCCCAGAGTTCAGGTCCATGACCGGCAAAAAAAAAAAAAAAAAAAAAAGAAAATGTCTCTGAGACTCTTGTCTCCACGTCACCAGCAAAGAGCTGGAAATTGGAGCTGTGGTTCAAGTAGATCTCCCACCTTAAGTTTAAAAAAAAAAAAACCAAGGGGGGCTGGGAAGATGGCTCAGTGGTAGAGTGCTTGCCTTGCATGCATAAGGCCCTGGGTTCGATTCCTCAGCACCACATAAGCAGAAATAATCCGGAAGTGGCGCTGTGGCTCAAGTGGTAGAGTGCTAGCCTTGAGCTGAAGAGCTGAGGGACAGCACCAGAGTTCAAGCCCCATGACCAACCAGGAAAAAAAAAAAGCCAAAGGATAGCACCCAGGCTCTGAGTTCAAGCCCCAATATGGCAATCACTCACTCAATCAATCAATAAAAAAATGTTATGATCTGAACCTCTTCTAAATTATAGAAGCTGTGAGTTCAAAGTTTAAAAAAAAAAAAAAGCAACACTGATTACTTTCTAAGTCCCAGGGTTTTCCAGCCCCTGGCTTTATTGTTCCTTTGGGCTTCCCATCAACACCCACCTTTAGCAGCTTTACCAGCAAGTGAACGAAAAAGCAAGTGGAAAGTCTATTAGGAAACTTCTAGGAATATGCAGCAGATTGGGGAAATCCTTATTGATGAATGCCATGGCCAAAATGTCTTCTGCGCAGATCCCAGCTGGTCCTCTCCCAGCCCCCCTCCCCCCGCCAGGCTGTCCCTCCCTGAACAGCCAGAAGCACAGCCAGAAGCACAGGCAGAAAAGCCTCATTTCTCCCTGCTTATCCCTCCTTTGAAGAGGAAAGAAAACTCCCTCAGACTTCCAGACCCCTTTGCCAGAACCCACCACTTCACACCTTCCCACACCAAGCCCTGCTGGGGGAACATGGAAACCCCCCCAGACCTCCCCTTGTGTGGGGCCCCACCTCCCCAGATGTGGGAAATGGTGGATGGTCCCAAGCCTGCAGGCAGCTGCTCCGGGCTTCCCTGAACACAGGAACATACCCGAGAAGAAGCATCATTGAAAGATTAGGCCCAGGAAGAGATGAAGAAAATACACCACCAGGAGCAATGCACTGTAATGAAAGTTAAATGTTCCTATCTCCCTCTCTTTCTCCTCCTCTCTCTTATAATATACTTATAATATATAAATATATATACACACACATACATATGAGTTCTCACCCCCTTTAACCTCTCATTTCTCAGTCTCCCTACGAACTCCTCAGACAGTCCCTCTTTTACTTATGCTACATTATTAGTATTAACTATTTTGTCATCATCAGTTGAGGTCTAGGTGCTACTCATAAGTGAGAACTTCCTATTGCGTAAGCACAACATGATGATCTTCTGCGCCATCTATTTTCCTGCAAACAGCATAATTTCATTCTTCTTTATAGCTGAATATAGACCACCTTTTCTTTCCATTCATTTCTTATTGGACATATAAGCTGATTCCACAGCTTGGCTATTGTGCATAGTGCTAGAATAAGTATGGATATGCAGGTATCTCTCTTGTATATTCAATTAGGCTAAATTAACCACAAATGAATGTACTGTATGCAAGACTATAAATAAATATGCAAGAGAGATGCTTGTGTATCCCCATTTATGGCAGCAGTATTCGTAAGTCAGAAGGTAAATACTGTCTTTCTCTTGAGGAACCTCCAGACTGATTTCCACGTGTTTGCACTAAGCCTCCAATCCCACCAGCAGTAAATCAGTGTTGCTCCTCCTTGCAAGCCCAATTCTTTTGGTGTTGCTTGTTTTCTTGAAGATTGTTATTCTACCTGGGATGATGCAGAATCTCAGTGTACTCTTAATTGGCATTTTCTTTATGTCTAATGATACTGAACTTTTTTCTTCATGCATTCACTAGCCATTTGCACTAAGAACTGTCTGTTCAGTTCATTTTCTCATTTATTTTCCTTTTGCTGTTTAACTTTTTGAGTTCTTTGTATAATCTAGAAATTAATCCTTTATCCACTGTAGCTGGAGAAGCCTTTCTCCCCCGTCTGTAGGTTGTCTCTTGGATCTTGTCACTGTTTCTTTGCTATGCAGAAGCTTTGGCAGTCTCATTTATCAATTGCTACTCAATTTCCAGTCCTTCTCAGGAAATAATTGCCTGTGACTACATACTCCAAAGTCTTCCCATAGTCATGTTAAGATTTCATTACAGTAAAGCCTTTGATCCATTTTGAAATGGTTTTGTGGTAGATGAGAGGGGTCTATTGCCTTCTACATGGAGATAATCAGTTTTCCCCACACCATTTGTCTTCTCTACAGTGTATGTTTTTGACTCCTTTGTCAAAAACCAAGTAGCTGTAACAGTGTGAGTTTTTTTCTGGGTCTTCTATTCTTTCCTATTGATGATCTACTTGTCGGTTTTACACCAGTGCCATGCTATGTTTGGGGACAGGAGAAGAGAGAGATTTTTGTTGTTGTTGTTGTTGTTGTTGTTGTTTTTACTGCTCTGTAGTAGAACTTGAAGATATGTATTATGATACCTCCAGCCTTACTCTTCTGCTCAGATTGCTTTTCTATTAGGTTTGTTTTAATGTTTCCATATAAATTTTGGAATTGATTTTTTTATCTCTACGAAGAATGACACTGGGATTTTGATGGGAATTACACTGAATCCATAAATTGCTTTTTGTAGTATAACCATTTCCAAATATTGATTCTACTGATTTATGAGCCTAAGAGGTCTTTTCTTTTTTTCTTTTTTTCTTTTTTTTTTTTTTGGCCAGTCCTGGGGCTTGAACTCAGGGCCTGGGCACTGTCCCTGAGCTGCTTTTTTGCTCCAGTCTAGCATTCTACCACTTGAGCCACAGCGCCACTTCCAGCTTTTTCTGTTTCTGTGGTACTGAGGAATTGAACCCAGGGCTTTGTGCATGCTAGGCAAGCGCTCTACCACAAAGCCACATTCCCAGCCGGATGTGTTTTCATCTTCTGTTGCCTTCTTCAATCTTTTTTCAGGGTTTTATCGTTTTTGCTGTAGAGATCTTTCACCACCTGCTAGCTAAGTTTGTTATCAAGTATTTTTAGACTATTGAGAATGGAATTATTGTCCCAACCTGTCCGTTGTTGGTGTACAAAACAGCTACGCAGCTTTGCATATTAACGTTATACCTTGCGACACTTAGATCCCACTTCTTAAAATCCTCCAACACCCCCTCCCTAGGAGGTGACCATCTGGGGACATTCAAGAGCCAAACTACAGCAGTTGATGAATGGGCAAACTGAATGTGGCATCTGGTGTTAAAAGATAAAGTGGGGCTCATTAAAGTATTTTCTGTTTTTGTTGTCTTTTTTTATTAGCACATAGTAACTGCACATTAAAATTCTAACAAGTTCATTTGTGTTTTGCGTGGCACATGCATCAGATCACACCGGACTACCAGTGGTTCATTGCTCCGTTGCAGAAATGAAAAGAGGAATGTTTTATAAGGTGTTTGCCAAAGTGACACACAGAAAATATGTTCAATTCACTCAAGTGGGAAGTTTTGAGTGGAAGGTTCGTTGGGGGCTTCTGATTAGTTAAATTACGTTTCCTTTTGCCGTTTTGATTGAGCTTCTGTTTGTTTACATGAGAACCCAAGGCACTTGAGTTGTCTCCATTTGTTGGCCTCTCAACTAATTTATTTTTAACACCAGACAGTGGAATATTATTCACTGAAAGAATCAAACCATGAAGCCGGGCGCTGGTGGCTCGTGCCTGTAATCCTAGCTGAGATCTGAGGATGGCAGTTCAAAGCCAGCCTGGGCAGAAAAGTCCCTGAGAGTCTCATCTCCAATAAACTACTCTGAAAAGGCCACAAGTGGCACTGTGGCTCAAGTGACAGAGCACTACCCTTGAGCACAAAGAGGCTCAGGGACAGCCCAAACCTCCAGAATGCGTATTACTAAGTGAACGAAACCTACGAACTGTATGACTCCAATTCTGAAAACAACCAACAGGGAGCCAATCAAAAAGAGATCCCAGAGGCTTTTAGGGTAGTGAAGTTACTCTAGGACACCACACTGAAGGGTATAGTCATCACATCATTTCAATGAGTCCAAGGCGAAGAAAACATAATCCCTAATTTTCCTACCAACACACCAAATGGTTGCTAGAAAGTTTAGGGCAGCTATATAATCTCGGTCTTTGTGTCTGGCAAGCGAAGAATTCAGGCAAGACCAAAACATAAAAGAAGGGTTGTGGAAGAGAAATCTGACAGAAAGAGAGCCCATGGCTAGACGTGGGGAAGACAGCCCCTCAGCCCCGCTCTACCCTCCTAGTTGTCTTCTGCATTACAGAGCAGGGCCTTGGGTTAAGTAGGGGGAGCTGGGGTCTTTGCAGACGGCTTTCTGATGGCTGGGTCTGCCTTCTGTTTCTGGTAAGGTTGCCATGCTAAGGATTTCCTGTTCCACCCTTATTTCCTCACCCTTCGTCTCTCCTCTTCCTTTTGCAGCCTTCCTCCACCACCCCTCCCCACTTCGTTGTCAGGCCAGTTTTAATGCACCGTCGTATCCAGCCATCAGCAAGTACCCATAAGCCTCAACTTTCTGATTGGCTGCTTGGTGGGGGGGGGGAGGAAGGTGGGGGTGATAGAGATGTGCCAATGTCGGGTGACAGATTATCACCAAGGCCTCGCTGGGGTGGAGGAGGAGGAGGCTGTGCATGTAGAAAGTGCCCCGAACACAAAGGGGTTCCAACTGTAGAGAGCACAAATGGAAATACTTTTCACATGATTTTACTCTTATTATTGAGGTGTTGTACAAAGGCGTTACTGCTCCCTGAGTCGAGGGAGTGAGCACATTTCATTTCGGACAGTGTCACCCTGCCCCTGCTTTTCCCCAGTTCTCTCTTCCTGTCCCTGCCCACCCCTTGCATAGTTCGTTTTCCAGATCATTTCCATGGAGCGCCATGCACAGTATGTTCTTTTTTATTTATTTTTTTTTGGGGGGGGGTGGGGGTCCAGTCGTGGGGCCTGAACTCTGGGCCTGGGCGCTGTCCCTCAGCTCTTCAGCTCAAGGCTAGCGCTCTACCACTTCAGCAACAGCAACACTTCCGGCTTTTTTTTCTGCTTATGTGATGCTGAGGAATCGAACCCAGGGCCTCATGCATGCAAGGCAAGCGCTCTACCACTGAGCCACCTTCCCAGCCCCCTTTAATTTGTGAAATGGTTCTAAAATTATTCAATTGAGCAGAAAGGATGTTTCTTCCACAAAAACAAGGCTTTCAAGTAAAAGAAAGTTTTGACAATTATGGGGTACAACAAGGAATCCGAAGGTGACTACGTGATAGCCCTATTATCCACTAGTGTTTACAAACAAACCAAATTCACCAGGAGAATGTGTAGCCTTTCGTTTTATTTTTCTAGGTGTTTCCCTATACCACCCTCAATCAGTAAGTCGTGAGGAAAGGCAAACAGCCTTTCCGTCTGAGTTGCAATCTCTTTCTCCCCAAGTTGAAGCCCCATCCCGAGCCCCACCCCGAGCCCCGCACGCAGCCTCTCCAACCTCTCCCCCATCCTTCCACAGGCGCTTTTACGCCACGGGCGGACTGTGCGAACCGTGCAGCTCTCCCTGCAGAACCTGCGAAGGAAATGCCACCGACTGTCAGACCTGTGAAGAAGGGTTTGTCCTAGCTGGCAGAGAATGCCGGGAAGCCTGTCCTGAGAAACACGTGGCTGTGGACGGGGTGTGCAAGCGCTGTCCGGAGATGTGTCAGGAGTGTCTCCATGAGAGAACATGCAAAGGTACTCCCCCAGAGAGAGGGGGCCCCCGTGAGCCCCTGGGAACCACAGCGTGTCCTCAGCAAACCTCCACAGCCAGGCTCCGTCCGTAGGGAAACCTACCCACCCTGGTGCAAACTGAGAGTGACATGCTCTCTCTCCAATATGCAGTCTGCAGATTGAGACCAAGAAGATTCCTTCCACACACAGGGGCTTAAAGGAGAGAGGGAGACTAAACAAATGCCGAGGGCAGGATTGAGGCGTGGCTCAAGCGGTGGTGTTCCCACCTAGCCAATATGAGGCCTGGAGTTCACATTCCCATATCACCAGAAAAAAAAACAAAGCCAAAACACACAAACAACAAAAATAAAATAAACAGAGGTGATTAAAGGAATGGTAAGAAGCCAGGAGCTGATGGCTCACCCCTGTAATCCTAGCTACTCACAAAGTTGAGAGCTGAGGATCTCAGTTTGAGATCCAGCCCGGGTAGGAGAGACTGTGAGACTCTCATCTTCATTAAACTACTCAAAAAAAAAAGGCAGAAATGGAACAGTGGCTCAAGTGGTAGAGCGCTAACTTTGAGCAAAAGAAGCTCAAAGACAGCGCCTAGGTGCTCAGTTCAAGCCTCAGGACAGGCTAAAAAGAAAAAAAAAAAGCAAGAAAAGATAACAAAGACACCAGGCCTGGGGGGGGGGGGGGGGGCTGGGAAGGTGGCTCAGTGGTGGAGCGCTTGCCTTGCATGCATGAGGCCCTCAGCACCACACAAACAGAAAGCCAGAAGTGGCGCTGTGGCTCAAGTGGTAGAGCGCTAGCCTTGAGCTGAATTGCTGAGGGACAGTGCCCAGGCCCAGAGTTCAGGCCCCACGACTGACAAAAAAGAAAAAAGAAAACGAAACCAGGCCTGGTGGTGCATGCATATAATTCCAGAAAGTGGAGATAGGAAGATATCTATCAGCCTAAGCACTCAGTGACACCCTATGTCAAAAACAAAATAGAAGCAATAGTACTCTGGGCATGGCTCAAATGGTAGCAGGCTTGTTTAGCATGCAGAGGGACTGAGAGAGAGACAGAGACAGAGAGACAGACGGAGAGACAGAGACAGAGAGAGACAGAGAGACAGAGACAGAGCGGGTTGGGGGCGGGAAGTACTGACAACTATAAAATGGAGACTAGCTCTCTGGCTATGAAGATTTTCTCGAGAATGATCTCCCAAGAAACATATCCAATTTCTTCTCCAAAACAAGACAAGCTAACTTACCTGGTGTTGTTCTATTCAAAGCATCCTCTTGATGAGACCTCAAGGATTCCTCCCCGAATAAGAATAACAACAGAAACAAAATAAAGCCACAAGTTATTATTTGTGCTGATTAATCCTCTAGCCAAGGTCTGTGCTCTGACAGAATGCAAAATTAACTTGCTCTGCAATTTCTAACTTGTTTTTATTGTGGAACAGAGTCTGTTGTGCATCAGACAGCTACAGGTAACTATTCGTGTCTTCTGACAAAACCCCTAGCACCTCAGCCATCCCAGTCTGCCACAGTGATTTCTGGTACATCAGAAATGCAGGCCGCTTCCAGCACCCAGACAGAGTTAGGACATAAGGCCCCTCCCGCAAGCCAGGGCCTCTTTGACCTTGAGGATTTGCCCTTGCAGAATGGGATCAGTGTGAGTCCCAGCGGTGAGAGATGGGCTAGCTTCGCTGCCAGCCCCTGGAGCTCATGCGCTGCTCTTCCTTCCCGCAGAGTGCATGCCCGACTTCTTCCTGCATGAAGACACGTGCCATCAGTCCTGTCCCCAGGGCTCCTACTCACACGCAGGCCAGTGTATCACCTGCCACGAAGACTGCCTCCAATGCAGCGGCCCCGAGGCGGATGACTGTGAGCAGTGTGCCGATATATCTAAGTCCCTCTACAAGGGGCAGTGCCTGGACGAGTGCCCAGTGGGAGCTTACTACGAGGAAGAGACGGAGAGCTGCCAAGGTAAGGGCCTGCTGAGTGCAGGGCCACACACTCAGCCTGCCGGGGAGGAGCCAGATGGGTTCCAGGAGAGCCTCTGCCCCAGGCAGTTAGCGCCAGCCGCACATCTGTAACCCGACCCTGTAAGGAAGTCTACTCCCATTGGTTCTCATTCGTTTTTTGAAGTAGGTCATTCAGAGCCAGGAGCTGATAGCTTACATCTGCCACCCTCACTACTGGGAAGGCTGAGATCTGAAACCCACCCAAGTAGAAAAGTCTATGAGATTCTTGTCTCCCAATAATCACCAAAAAGCTGTCAGAGAAGGTATGGCTTAAGTGGTAGAGCACCAGCCTTGAATGAAAAAGTTAAGAGAGAGCCTCCAAGCCCTGAGTTCAAGCCTCAGTACTGGCAATCCTCAAAAAAAAAGAATCATGCATAATCTTAGATCTTGTCCATTCCATTAGTCACATATCACTTGGGCCTTCTTCCTAACCGAGAGCATGACCTGCCAATCAAATGGATTTTAGCAGAAATGATCAGCCTTCAACATGGCCCTAAATGGCTGGGTGTTGGTGGCTCACACCTGTAATCCTAGCTACTCAGGAGGCTGAGACCTGAGGAGGCGGTTTGAAGCCAGCCCAGGCAAGAAAACCCATGAGACTCTTATCTCCAGTTAACCACAGAAAAAGCCAGAAGTAGAGCTGTGCTTCAAATGGTAGAACACTAGCCTTGAGCAAAAAGCAGCTCAGGGACAGGACCCAGGCTCTGAGTTCAAGACTCCAGGACTGACAAGAAAGAAAAAGAAAAAGAAAAGAAGAGAAAAAAGGGCCTAATTGAAAGGCTTACGTTTTAAGCCACTACAAATTGATCACATTAACTAAGCGAGTCACAGAGAATTTCCCCTGTGTGTCTTGTCTCCTTTGGAGATTTGCTTCCCACAGCTCATCCATTTCTCCCTGTTCACCTTCAGCCTCTCTGGCCTCTTCCAAATACTTCCCCCAAGCACGTCAGTCCCTACGCACTGAAGAAAAATAATGTTATTTATACCTCCTTATGTTGTGACTGGGCATGGATTGTTTGCCTCTTATTCATGATCTGGGAACCAAAACATAAAGTAAATTGCCCATTATGAGGAATTCCCAAATGAAGAAGAAAAGCATTCTGGGAAAGACTTTTCTAAAGCCCAGGCGGCTGCCCACACCTTTCTGGGAGCATCAGGTCAGCACTGGCAGGAGGACCTGGGGAAGGACCTGGGTTCGGCTCCTGACCCTGACCTCTGCTGGCCATGTGGTTCAGCATCTGCAGCCTCCACGTCCAGACACAGCTATAATAAGATGATAATGACAGCAATACTGACATCACACACCTGTTCACCCACAGTGTCAGGCTGCTTCCTGCCCTGCTCTCTCCCAGGTCTGGGCAGCAAGAGAGACAGAATCTGTGCCTTTGTAGAATGCACATTCTATTGGGGAGGAAAGGAAAAAAATCAGACATGGGTGGGGCTAGGAAGATAGGCCGATGTGTTATTGTGATGTGTCTGATACACCGCTAGGGTGCCCGCAGAGGCCTGGCCCCTCCCCTGGGTGCTATGTGCTCATAAATGAATGTGATAGAATTCATTTTTGGCCATGAACGATTATGATTTTTCCAACAACTGCTGTATTAGGGGAAGGTGGAAGGATGGCATTGACCAAGATGCATGGTACTCATAAACTGACTTGTTAAATTGAAACCCCTCTGTACAGCTATATAAAGGTATAGGCCAAGCCAGACATTGGTGTCTCACAGCTATAAATCCTAGCTACTCAGGAGGCTGAGATCTGAGGACTGCAGTTGCAAGACAGCCTGAGAAGGAAAGTCCGTGAGACTCTTATCTCAAATTAGCCACCAAAAGGCGGGAAATAGAGCTGTGGCTCAAGTGGTAGAGCACTAAATTTGAGCACTAAAAAAGCCCTCTCTCCTGGACACACAAAGATATAGAAAGATAGATAGATAGATAGATAGATAGATAGATAGATAGATAGATAGATAGATAGATAGATAGATAGATAGATGGACGGACGGACGGGTGGGCGGACGGGCAGACAGACAGGCAGGCAGGCAGGCAGGCAGGCAGACAGACAGACAGACAGAGAAGCTGAAGTTATTGTGGGGAAGGAAGCAAAGGACCAAGAGGCAATGAGGGTTATGATGGTGGAAATGGCCACAGAGGAGTATATGGCAGAGACCATGCTTTGTATAATGCTTGTCATCATTTCCGTGCAGTGGTGTGGTTATAATGGGCCTTGCCAATATTTCTGGGGTGACTTTTCAGGCAGGGGCTCTCTGAGAAAATGAAGCCATCATCTTTTCTCATTTTGTGATGGCAGAATTCAACTCTTAACCTTACAGCCCAGCAGCCCTACCTACCATCCTTGGCACAAAGCCTTAGAAATTTCCAGACGATCAGGAGTGTATTCCTAGAAGAGCATCCTGGCCTTCTCTTACTATCCCCTCCCCCACCCTCCCTGTCATACCCACAGATTGCCCCAAGTTCTGCCACACCTGCTCATCACCCGGGACCTGTATCACGTGTCGGGAAGGCTGGAAAAAGACCAAGCTCGGGAAGTGCATTCTGCACAGCGAGTGTGCGGCCATTGAGTACTGGGATGAGGCGGGGCACAGGTGTCGGCCGTGTCACCACAAGTGCTGGCACTGCTCAGGGCCCAGGGAGGACCAGTGCGAAGCCTGCCCCAGACCCAGCCTTCTTCTCAGTGAGTGACGCCCACCCAGCTCCTCCCCCACCCTCAGGAAGGCGTGGCTTTTCTCTCCCCCTTGGGAAGCTACTGGCAAGACGCCTGATGCCTGGTGGATATCAGCTTCTTGTTTAGTAAATGGGGGGGGGAGGGAATACTTGAAAGTCTACAGAAAAGATCCACGACTGAGAAAAGTACATAGATGACCCTCACACTGATGCCCTTTGCCCAGGTTGCCTACTGTGAATCTTTGATCCACTGATGATCCCTCCATCCTTAATCCATAACATATCCTTACTTGTGGCACATGGTTGCTGAGCTTCCTGACATAACCATAGGACAGTTGTCAACACTATTCAGTGTACATTGATGCAGTACTGGAACATACCCCTGGCTAGAGTCCCATCTAGGGTCAGCCATTGCATTGAGCATTCTTGTCTCTTCAGCCTCCTTCAGACTGCAGCACTGGCACAAAACTGTCTCTGTCTTTTGTGATAGCGAGTCCCTGTCTCCCCTTGGGGGCTGGTGTGAGTTTCCTTAATGATTGATAGAGATTATGCATTTTCAGCCAGAGTGGATGATATTGTACCCCCTATGCATATGATATCCACCAGCCTTTTATCCCTGGTATAAATGTTGATCATCTGGCCAAGATCCCCAATCTCCCTACTGCGTGAGAAACTGATTACTATTGATCCCCTTGTAAGGAATGAACAGTCTGTGAGACACCTTAAACACATGTTCATATTCAACTCCTCATCAAAATTTCCCCTTCACAGCTGTTGATTAACACCTTTTCTTGGCTACATATGATGGCATTATATATACCTGTAATCTCAGTGTGCGGGAGACTGAGACAGGAAGATTAAGAGTTCAAGGCTAGCTTGAACTATATAGTGAGACTCTGTCTCAAAATGAATCAAAATCATCTCCAGCCAGACACTGGTGACTCATCCCTGTAATCCTAGCTATTCAGAAAGCTGAGATTTGAAGCTCATGCTTTGAAGCTAGCGGGGGACAGATAAATTTGGGCAACTTATTTCCAATTAGCCGGCAAAAAGGCAGAAGTGGAGGTGTGGCTCAAGAGGGAAAAAAATTAAAACAACTACTCAAGAGTGTAAGGCCCTGAGTTCAAGCCTCAGTTTCAAAAAAGAAAATCTTGAACAAGCATAGTCCAAGGTTGGCTACCTTCAGCACATTTAGTCTGAAGGTGATTGCTAGTGTAAAACAAGTCCTAAGGTGTTCAGCAAGCCATGGTTGGACTTAACACCAGCACAGAGAAAAGACAACTGAATTCCACCAAAACCACCAGATGTGAAGGAGCTGAACTTCCCCGAGAGCATGGGGAAGGCCAGAGAACGTGTTCACAGCTGTCTTCCCATCAGTACACAGAGTCTCACCATGGAAACAAGGGGAACGTTTTCTTCCTCTTCCTGGGACATCTCTATCCAGGGCCTCCTTCTCCCACTACTGGTCCAGGCTGATTCCAGGTTCTCTGCACGCCTGCAGCCTTCCAGCCAGATCTATTGGGAGGGGGAGGGAGGGGAAAACACGTTTGTTCCCAAGGATCTGCATCAGCCCACGAGGCTGTGGTGTCTCCCAGCAAACACACCGGGTCTGGGAGCCATGGGGCCGGCTAGCTGTCAAGGTGGGCTCTTCTATTCTCCCGCAGACTCGACGTGCGTGGAGGTCTGCCCGGAGGGCTACTACGCGGAGGAGGACAGCCATCGGTGTGTCCCGTGCCACAGCTCCTGCAGGACCTGTGAAGGGAAACACAGTCTGCAGTGTCTCTCCTGCCGGCCTGGCTGGCTCCAGCTGGGCAGAGAGTGTGTGCTTCGGTGCAGGGACGGGTAAGAGGCTCAGCCCAAGCTCCCCAAGCGGCCCACTTTACAGATCGGGAGGCTGAGGCTTGGCACTAGTATGCCCAGCCTCTCTGCTCATGAGAAGCAAAGACGAGTCCATTCACAACAACAGAAGAGAAACAGGAGAAGCAGATGCCCCAGTGAAGAACACAGACGGTTAGAGGGTCCTGCCTGAGTCACAGGCCTTCATGCCCAGCCTCACTGATCATAAGGCGCGTCAGTAAATTTCAGGCTGACACAACACCTTCTTCCTTGAGAGCAGCCTGCCCGGTAGTGGATATTCTTTTCCTTCCATTCCAGGATTTGTTCTGCTCCCGATAGAATATGGAGGCTGTAATGTGAGAGATACGCTGATGTGCGCCAAGGGCTCGATTTCAGTTAGCATCTCCATTTATTCCCATTCATCTCCACCCTAGCATGCCTTCCATAAATCCACCCACTGAGGACATACTATATGCACCGTGATGGATCACTCTAGAAGCATTTTGCAGATAAGGACTCTATTATTTTTCCTTTAAAAATGTTATATTATGGCGGGGCACCATTGGCTCACGCCTGTCATCCTAGCGACTCAGGAGGTTGAGATCTGAGAATCACAGGTCAAAGCCAGCCCAGGCAAGAAAGTCTGTGAGACTCTCATTTCTAATAAACCACCAGAAAACTGGAAGTGGTGCTGTGGCTCAAGAGGTGGAGCACTAGCCTTGAGCTGAAGAGCTGAGGGACAGCACCCAGGCCCAGAGTTCAAGCCCATAGCAGACAAAAAACAGTTGTATTGTTATTATAAAGGTGATGTAATAGGAGCTACGGTTATATAAGTCAGGTAATAAGCACATTTCTTTTTGAATAATGTCACCCCTTCCCCCACTCTCTTCCATTTTTTCCTCCCATCCCCCACCCACAAGTTGTATAGTTCATTTTTCACACAGTGTCTAGTGGGTACCACTGCTGTATTTGTTCACCCTTTATCTGTCCATTTCTGTGTCCCCCCTCTTTACCATCTCAAAGACAGATAAACTAAAGCAAGCAAGATAAAAAGAAAAGACAGCATGGACAGCAACATTGAAAACCTCTTGTTTCCATTTCCTGGAGTTCACTTCGATCAATATTATTTCATACGCTCAGAGGTACACGGGCATGATGCCTTTGTGTTCCTCTCCTAAGAGTGTCCTCCTTTGGTCTCACTGGGTGTGAATGCGTGGAGAAGGATTCTATTATTTTTTCAGTTAAGAAAAGCTGTAAGTGGTTCATCGGAAGGTCTGATTCCAGCAGATCAGGACGAGGCTTCAATAAAGTCTGTCTGTTGCCCCTCCCACCACCAAGCATCTCAGAAAAGACAAAGATTGTTAACTTCCTCGTCTAAACCAGGAGCCTAAGAAAGGACCGGGGGGGGGGGGGGGGGGAAGGGGCACGGGGGGGGGGAGGGGGAGAGTACAGACCCAGATCAAAAGATCCCATCTTCAGGTCTTCCCTAGATGCTGTCTCCGAGTCTGCAGTACAAGGAGCTGTGGCTCAAGGGATATAGTGACATCCTTGAGCTAAAAGTGCTAACGGATGGCACCCAGGCCCTGAGTTCAAGTCCTAGCACTGGTGAATTCAGACAAATACTTTGACTTTCCAGAGCTTATCCTTATTATAAGCTCCGGGGGCGGGGAGGGAACGTCTTATTTTTCACACATGCTACTCTAACACTCTACACAGAGTCCCGCACATTAGCTGCAATCCAAGACACCAGCCACACAGATCAATGGAGGAGGATCCTGCTAGATGGGGTGGGGAGGGGCCGCCCGGCCAAGTCCCCAGCTTCACACTGAACAGTATTTGAAAAGATCTGGATCCCATGTGTAGATCCTCCATCTTCCCCAGATCCAGTCATTGAGACCCCCCCCCCCACACACACACACACGATACACACGATGTAATGCTATGGTTTGAGCTAAGGAACCGATTGTCACCCAGTGTATGCAGCAACCCTAAGGAGATGGAAAGAGGAGGGGAAAGACTGGTAAAGCGCAGGTGGAGATGCATTCCTGCCCACATGTCAGGCGTTGGACCCCTGTGGTGCATCTCTTTGCTTTGGACAAGCGGGGATATAACCTTCTGCACTCTGTCCCAACACACATCCGGAGATTTAACTTCACAGAATGTTCTTTAAGAGTGCTTGTGCATGGGATTCTGCAAGGCTTTGAGGCTTGTGGGACCCCACGGACCTCCCAGTAAGCAGTTGGGTAGAATGTTCTTTCTCCTATACGTTCTAGCAAGCTCTGCATTGTCATTCTTTTAGCATCATTCTTTGATAATTGTGTGTGTGTGTGTGTGTGTGTGTGTGTGTGTGTGTGTGTGTGTGTGTGTGTGTGTGTGTACTGGTACTGGGGCTTCACGAAATTCAGGGCCTGAGTGCTGTCCCTTAGCTTTTTCACTCAAGGCTGGTGCTTGACTACTGAGACACAGCTCTACTTCTGACTTTTGGGTGGTTAATTGGAGATAAAAGTCTCACAGACTTTCTGCCCAGGATGGCTTCAAACTGCAGTGGTCAGATCGCAGCCTCCTGAGTAGCTAAGACTACAGGTGTGAGCCACTGGCACCCAGCTGATAACTTTTAAGACATACCTTGAAATGATAACCTTTTTGTCCTCCCCTATACAATGCTATAGAGGCTTTTCATCTGTATAGTTACAATAGCATAATGTCATTTAAAATAATTGTATGCTGACTCAGAGTTTGTAAAGCATTTCTACTCATAGTGTATCTGTGCACTTTGATTTGATTCTAGAACAATCTCCTGAGGTTGATTAGTCTCTCCACCTGATAGATAAGAAAACAAGTTCAGAGCAGTAAAGGGACTTGCCCAATGTCCTATAACAACTAACCCAAGGTAGACTGCAGCCTGAAAGTCTGGAGCGTCTGACCCCAGTCCCGGTTCCTTCTGCTGTGTATGAGTCTCTCTTGTTCCTGTGGCTTCCTTTCCCTTGAGTCATCTGTGGTCTGAGCCAAATACTCACTTCATGATTGATGCTTTCTTTTCATTCTATTATGTCTCAAATACTTCAGTCTTCAGATTGCCTCATAGAAATAATTACACTCCACCCAACTGCAATTGTGTCTATGAAATCCCCTGAACACAGAGGCTCATAGCAGCAATTTCATAAATGGTGATTTGTTTTTACTCCCAAAAACCATTACAAAGCACTGATATGTATTTCATAAAGACTAACCTCACTCACGTCACCCCGTTTCAAGATGCTTTTTAAAACTCGAAGTTAGAACCACTCAGAGATACATTGAAACACACTGAAAGAGGAAGCAGTTGTGTATGCTTATAATCCCAGCACTTAGGCATCTGAAACAAAAAAATAAAGCATTTGAGGCCTGTCTGGGGTACATGGTGAATGTATGTCTGGATATATAGTTGAAACTCTGTCAAAGGAAAGAAGGAAAGAAAGAAAGAAAGGAAGAAAGAAAGAAAGAAAGGAAGAAAGAAAGAAAGAAAGAAAGAAAGAAAGAAAGAAAGAAAGAAAGAAAGAAAGAAAGAAAGAAAGAAAGAAAGAAAAGAAAGAAAGAAAGAAAGAAGGTGGGAGGGAAGGAGGGAGGGGGGGTGGGTGGAAGGAAGAAGAAAAAAGACAGAAAGAAAGGAGGGAGAGAGGAAGAAAGACAGACAGGAAGGCAGGCAGGCAGACATACAAGAAGAAGGAAGGAAGGAAGGAAGGAAGGAAGGAAGGAAGGAAGGAAGGAAGGAAGGAAGGAAGGAAGGAAGGAAGGAAGGAAGGGAGGGAGGGAGGAAGGGAGGGAGGGAGGGAGGGAGGGAAGGAAGGAGGGGAAAAATCAAATCAAATTGAACAGAACAGAATGGAACAGAACAGAACAGAATAGAACAGAATAGTTATAACATCTTCCATTCCCAGATCCCATTCAACACAGCTTAAGGCTCAACTTTGGAGAGCCAAGTACAAGAAAAGGCAGTGGTAGCGGTCATCAGGCTGTTACCGCATGTGGTGATGGCTAGGTCTTTTCACGGCTGCTACCCAACATAAGCCTCACAAAGAGTGAGGCAGGCAGGGGCCATAATGCCCAAGGCCCAGGTAAGAAGGCAGAGTCATTCCTTCGAGTCTTGGCAGCGCATTTAATGGGTAAAGGGTAAAGAAAGAGCCCTATGCCCCTAACTTGTCCACGGATCTTCCTTAGACAGCCACGATTTTACACCACACCCAACTTACAGGCAAAGATTGTATAGTCAGCATTCCCAACTCCTTGGGTTTCGCCTGGGAATCACAGATTGAAAACATTCAGGGGGGAAAATGCACCTGTATTGAACATGTACAGACTATGTCACTGTCATTATTCCCTAAACAATGCAGTGTCCCAAATATTCGCATGACATTTCCACTGCATCGGATAGTCTAGTAATCAGTACCGAGAGGAGGGTGTGCAGAAGCAATGTGCAGATGCTCACCCTTTTGCCTAAGGGTCTTGAGCATCCATGGCTTTGGAACCGGTGAGAGATGTCTGTCTTCCATTTTGCTTCCCTCTGGGTTACAGATATTATGCAGAAAACTCCAGTGGTCATTGTAAGAAATGCGACAAGAGATGCAAGACCTGCCAGGGCCCACAGCCCACAGACTGTCTGTCATGTGACAAGTATTTCTTCCTCCTCCGCTCCAAGGGGCAGTGTTACCGCACCTGCCCCCAGCATTACCACGCAGAGCCACGCACTCAGACCTGTGAGAGATGCCATCCGACTTGCAACGAATGCACAGGTGAGAGGGGAGGGGGCTCCGTGGGCTGGCGTTGCACTGGTGGGAAATGGAAAGCTTTCCTCCCTGTTTCTCCCTCTCCCCCTCCCCCGCCCCCTTCAGCGGCTCAGAACTGCTCAGCAGCTCTGTCTTCTCTGGCTGTATCTGCCCACGAGAGTCCGTCCACTGCCATCCATGCCAGGCTTCCCAAAGACCTTTGCCTCACCTTCGCCCACGCTCCATCTCACTTTCCCACAGACTTCCCTGTCTCTCCCACGGATCCTAACATCAGTGTTACTGGCTTCCCAGCTCAGTCCCCACCCACCCACTACTGCAAAACCCACAGTTATCCTTGACTCTCCTCTGCCCAACCTGTTTGTAGACCCGAGTGCTGTGCATGTCTAGAACCAGATCTCTCCAGTTCTCCCTTCCCTCCATTATCTGGACTCAGCATCTATCAGATCTGTTGAAGTAGCCAGCAGGTCACACCAACCCCTTGCTCCCTGTCCCAGGGCATCCTGTACCTGAATGCCAGAATGAGCTTCCTAAAATTCAGACTTGCTCATTTGTTCTATGCCTTGCTATATAACAAGATGAACACGAGTTCCCTCCCACCTTAGGCTAGACATAAGGGATGGAGTTCTTGTGTTGGGCTAAGGAGTGAGGATGGTGAAAAGAATCAGGAGAGGGCTGGGAAGGTGGCTCAGTGGTAGAGCGCTTGCCTTGCACGCATGAGGCCCTGGGTTCGATTCCTCAGCACCACATAAACAGAAAAAGCCAGAAGTGGCACTGTGGCTCAAGTGGTAGAGCGCTTACCTTGAGCAGAAGAGCTGAGGGACAGCGCCCAGGCCCAGAGTTCAGGCCCCACAACTGAACTAGAAGTTGGATCTAAATGATAAACCCATATGAAAACATATGGAAAATGAACCAGGAAGAATTTGACAGCCTAAATAAGCAATTTGCCAATTAAATTGTGTTTCACTGACTTTTGATGCCCCCCCCCAAAAAAAGAAATAATCCATCCAAGCACTGGTGGCTCACTCTTGTAACCCTAGTTTCTCAGGAGGCTGAGATCTGAGGACCACGGTTCAAAGCCAGCCACACAGGAAAGCCTGTGGGTCTCTTAATTGTGAACTATAACTAAGCACCCTGCATAGGGAAAGACTTCCACCAGGACAACTCACAACTCACAATCCACAGCCATTCCCATCACTCTCATTCCCCTGTTTGGAAATTTTCAGTGAAAATGCCAGGGCCTTCCACATGAAATGTGGACTCCAAATTCCTTCCAGAAACTACCCCCTCACTCCTGCCCAGAAGAAGATACCGTTTCTGGGCTGGGAAGTTGGCTCAGTGGTAGAGCGCTTGCCTTGCATGCCTGAGGCCCTGGGTTTGATTCCTCAGCACCACATAAAGCAAAAAGAAAAAAAAAGCCGGAAGTGGCGCTGTGGCTCAGGTGGTAGAGCGCTAGCCTTGAGCTGAAGAGCTGAGGGATAGCACCCAGGTCCAGAGTTCAGGCCCCACGCCCGGACCTCCCCCCCCCCAAAAAAAGAAGATGCAGTTTCTTCCCTGATGGAGAAGAAACATACGAATACATAGGATGTCAAATTTCTGAGAAAATGCTTTATAGTTCTGAAGAGTTTTAAAAGAATCTATGATAACCACCATCACCATCACCACTCCCAAAATTAAAGAGCCACAGATAAAATGATCTCCAAAATCTTTTTCTCCCTCAAACTTCAAATCCCAAGCGCAGTGCTCTGTGTCAGGAGGGACAGTGTGCTCGCGACTCATCCACCCTGAGCTGCACAGCCTCCAAAACAGCCTGCCAGGTCCACTCCAGCTCGGCAACAAGCAGGACAAACACGCGTTCTGTAAACGCCCTCTGATTTCTCTTGTCTCTTGCTCTAATACAAGATATGTCTTCCCTGACTCCTCAATTCCACACTCAAGAGTCGACACAGATCAGATTAATTGGACTCCACTCTGTCTTACAGACCTTCATCTTTTTGTTTTCAAATCTTCAATTCACCCATCTGCTTCAAGTTACTTGACATACTCCTTTTCTCTAAGGGATCTGGATCCTACCAAGACAGAGGCTGAAAGCTGAGGTCTGTTTCATAACTTGGAAATGTCCTTTTTTTTTTTTCTTTCAGGAACGCGAGCATCGGATTGCGTGTCTTGCGTGTGGAGTTACCACCTCATGGGAGGAATCTGCAGTTCGGACTGTTTGCTGGGGGAATACCGTGTGGGAGAGGTACTAAGGGCTGGGCTGGGCACCTTCCCCTCCCAGAGAACAATATCAACTCTGTTCCCATAGTGTCCCGGACCGTCAAAAACACCTGCATTCCCACCCTCACTACAACTTCAGTTTAATGCCTTAAAATCATCTTCTCTTACATCAGGAAGGAATAGTACTGCCTGCCTGCAGCCTTCCCTTGAAGGACAGGAACAGAGGCAATCTAAGATAGACAATGGGGAAGTTCTAAGGGCCCCCAAGGAGCCTGGTGATGGTTGTCCAGGATGCTAAGGGTTTCTATCTGTGTTGGAAATAAAAGCTGTCTTCTCTCTTCTTCTTGGTTCTGTAGCTGGAAACCTCTGACTGAGTACATATAGGAGAACCACGTTGATTTTGATCTTTCATTTTTCTCCATCTCTTCTTTACAATATAGTTAGAACTTATTTGCTTGAAGAGATACCATAGGTTTTCTGAATCTATCCATGTCTCTTTTGCTTGTTTGTTTGTTTGTTTTTGTTGAGGTAGGGTTACTCTATGGTACCCAGGCTGGCTTCTCATGTTCCATCACACCCAACTTCTACTCATTCTTCATGTTTTCAGGAAAGAAAGAAAGAGAGAGAGAGAGAGAGAGAGAGAGAGAGAGAGAGAGAGAGAGAGAGAGAGAGAGAGAGAGAGAGAGAGAGAGAGAACGAAAAAAAGAAAGAAAGAAAGAAAGAAAGAAAGAAAGAAAGAAAGAAAGAAAGAAAGAAAGAAAGAAAGAAAGAAAGAAGCCCTAAATGTCTCCATGGTGAAATTAAAGCAAACTAGCTTATTCACATTTAAGCTCTCTTTAAATTACAGTTGAAAATATGATGAGTTCCTCACCAAAGGCAATTTCCATCTCTCATCTTTTTAAAAATCTCTCCTCTCTTTCTTTGTCTCTGTGTGTTTGATTCTCTCTTTCTCCCTCTCTCTGTCTCTCTGTCTGTCTGTCTGTCTCCCTCCCTCTCTCTCTCTCTTCCTCTCTTCCTCCCTCTCTCCCTCCCAATCTATCTGTCTTTTGTTTGGGGCACTAAGGTATCAAACATGGCTTCTCACATACTAGACACGTACTTTAACAATGAGCTATGATCCTTGACTCTATTCTTTCTTCTGTTTTACCATACTTTGAAAGTTACAGGAGTACAATAGAAGGTATCTTCCCTGCCCATATTTCCAGCCCCTGACAAGAAGCAATTCATTGAGAAGCTTTTTTTTTTAATCGTTTACATCTCTTGTCTAAACTGCTTTAACTACAGTCACCATTTATATCATTCCTTTTCCAGTCCACGAGAATCTAGTAACCCCAGAGGCTGCAACGGGTAGCTAGCATAAATGAGCGAGGGATGCTGGGTAAGAGGAACTACAGTGCAACATCAGTAGAAAATAGAAACTGACCTGCCACCTGTGTGCTGGTGACAACAAGAGCAGGAAATTACATCACCTAAGAGAGCTTAACGGGTCCATTGCCACTGGGCTGGTGGTAAATGATCCATCAGTGTGGACGAGGCTCCTCAATTTCACACAGAAATTAGGAACTGACTTCGAGATAAAAGATCAAAAATGAAAACCTATCTAGGGTGGAGCAGGCAAAACCAGTGACCGACCTGAACCATCCCTGAGCACGGGAGCTCTCCGCTCATTAACAAAGCGATTCTGGAAGCCTGGTCTCTAGGGGATCTTAAAGGTCAGAGTCCAGCAGTGGTTCTGAAACTCAGTTGCACACGGTTGGCTCTGTCTCTCACCCAGCACAGTTGAAGGGACCCCCGATATGCCATCTTTCCCCTGTCCTGCCCCATCTGCCTCCTGGGTTCCAGAGACAAGATAAATCCCCACTTGGAAACTCCAGTGCCTTGATCATCCCTCCAAAGTTCTTCCTGACCGTTGTTCACAGGGAGAGAATTTCAGTTGTGAAGCCTGCCACGCGAGCTGCATGGAGTGCAAGGGGCCCGGCCCCAGGAACTGCACCGGGTGCCCCGCCGGCCTGCTGCTGCACCTGGACCACAGCCGCTGCCTGGGCTGCTGCAGCGCTGCCAGGCCCACGGACCCCCAGGACTGCTGCGACTGCCAGGAGACCACGGGTGGGTGAGGCTCGGGGAGGGGCAGAGCAGGAGCAATGCCGCAGCAGGCAAAGGACAGAAAGCTCAGGAGACTCCAAAGGCTACCTGTCAGCTGAGTGCCTACTAGAATCCTCATTCCACCACCCCAGGGGGCAAGTGTGTTAGGTCCTTGTTGATATAATGACTACCGGAGAGAAATGTTAGAGGAGGAAAGGGTTGTCTGGGCTGATACGTTCGGAGCTTTTGATTCCATTGTTTCTGGACCCGTGAGACAGAGCGTCCTGGATGGAAGCAGATGGTGGACTGAAGCCGGTCACCGCAGGGTGGGGACAGGGGACAGGGCCCGCCCCGGTGTCACACTCCCCCCAATGAGGAACTCACTTCCTGTTTTCTAGTTCCACCAACTAGAAACCAAATTCCAGCACTTGAGCATCCAGACTGGAACATAAGTATATCCCGTTTTGCAGAAGAGACCGAGGCTCAGAGTTGGATTCCTGCAGCCAAGTCCACCTCCGTGTGAAGAATCCCAGTGTAATGTAGCGTCTGGGTCTGTCCTACAGCAAAGCTCATGTCCGCTCTACCGCCACCCCTCAGGCGCAGAACGTGACCTTCACAAATTCACTTTATTCCTCTTTTATTCTTCCCCCCTGGGGAAGAAAGAAAAAGAAGTAGGATCAATTAAGCTGGAGCCAATATTTCTCTTTCTATAGAAGCAAACCCAAGTCTTTTCCTTGTATTAGAGAGGAAAAGAATTGAAGAATGAATTTCCACTGAAGGCTAAGAAAAAAAGTTGTGTGTGTGTGTGTGTGTGTGTGAGAGAGAGAGAGAGAGAGAGAGAGAGAGAGAGAGAGAGAGAGAGAGAGAGAGAGAGAGAGAGAGAGAGAGAGAGAGAGAGAGAGAGAGAGAAGCACCAGCCCAGGAGCTTGAACTCAGGGACTAGATGCTTGCTGTCCCTGAGCTTTTGTTGCTCAAGTCTAGTGCATTACCATTTGAGCTTCCCTTCTGGCTTTTTGTGGTTAATTGGAGTCTGACCAACTCTTCTCACCCAGGCTGGCTTCAAACCACAGTCCTCATATCCTACCCTCCTAAGTAGCTAGGATTATAGGTATGAGCCACCAGCATCTGGCTGAAAAACACAATCTTTTTTTTATTTGTTATTACAAAGGTGATATACAGAGAACTTACAATTACATAAGTCAGATAAAGGATACATTTCTTTTTGGACAATGTCACCCCTTCCCTCGCTCTCTCTGTTTTTCCCTCCCATCCCCACCCACAAGTTATATAGTTCATTTTCAATGGAAAGTCTAGTAAATACCATTGCTTCATTCGTCTACCCTTTGTCCCTCCATTTCTGTGCCCCCTTAACCCTCCCAAAGACAGATAGATGAGCACACAAGACAGAGAGAAAAGAAAGCAACAGCAACAACAAAGAAAAAAACACTTGTGAAAAGCACATTCTTAAATTTTATTCTCTAGTACAGACAGAGAGACCATTTCCTTGGATTCTACATGAATCATTGCCTGATAAAAATGATGTCATATTTGTGGGAATATAACCCTGTGTAAGTTAAAAGAAAGAAAGAAGAAAGAAAGAAAGAAAGAAAGAAAGAAAGAAAGAAAGAAAGAAAGAAAGAAAGAAAGAAAGAAAGACCCATAACTGCCACCAGCCATTTTAAAAGTTTTAGTCATCCTCTTCAATTAGGTTCCAAATACCATCCTTCCCAAAACTAATTCCTTCTTCAACTCTCTGCCACCACCCCTGGTGCTGGTTCCCCAGCTCTTCACACACACACACACACACACACACACACACACACACACACACACACACACACACACACACACCCTCAAGGTCTAATTGCCTAGCGTCTATGCTGTGTCCTCTAAGAATAATGACACTCATTTTATCAATGGCTTAAATTCAGAAGCGTGTGCATGTAGGGTACTAAGTTTCTGAAAATCTGTTCCAACAAAGAACTCCTCAGGTAATCTTTCTAGAAAAATTCAAACATGCTTGAGCCGGGGCTGTCCCTCAGTGTCATCCAGCTGATGCTTACCAGCTCTCTTGCTCCTTCACTTCTTCCCAACTGAGATGATCTGTTCCTTCAAGGACACAAGGTAGCAGAGGCTGACCCTGATTTTGCAGTGCACGAGGAGGAATAATAAATCAATAAATGGCACCTTTCTCAGTGAAATACCCTTGAAAGGTCTCGTATTGATTCTCCTACTTCGGGCAGTATTTATATCAGAGTACCACACTCTTATTGCTTATCTATCCCTGTAGGGCCTTAACAATTCCTTCAGGGAAAATTCTGTGCTAATATTAGTATTGATGAATGCAATAATGACAGCACTGTTACTATAGAGAAGGAACTTCAGTAATGTAAGGAGCAAAATCCCATGATAATGACCATTAGAATCAAACTGAAAAAAAAATGTGTGTAGAAATAGCAATAATGAGAGAGAGAGAGAGAAAGGCAAGGGAAGGGGTGATATTCTCCAAAAAGAAATGTACTCTTTACCTAATTTATGTAACTAACTCCTTTGTACATCACCTTTATAATAACAATAAAAAATTGAATTAAAAAGAGAGAGAATCACTAGGATGTATGTAGCTCAGTGTTAGTCTTCGTCTAGCATATATGAGATCCTGGGTTCAAGCCCCAGCCTGACAGAGAGCAGAGGGGAGGATGTTTAGCACTTAAGAATTAGACCTAAAGGTCAAAAATCAACCTACCTGGCAAAAAGATTATATCCATTAAGCTAGTACATAGAATCCTTATCAAAGACTCCTGTGGCAAATCCAACTGCTTCAATGAATATTTGTAGAAAACTTACCATATATTTGTACAACCAATCTGGCCTGCTAGGGTTTTTTTTCCCCCTCTAGTTCTTTCTTTTGTACTCCTGTGTGGTGAGTTAAAGAAAAGGAAACAAACATACAAGGAAATAAAAGGGGATCAATTTTCCAAGTTGCACCACCAAAATGAACAAGCGCAAAGTAAGAAAAATGAGCTCCTTACTCAAGTTACGGTTTAATACTTCGGTGGCACTGCTTAGTTTCTCCATGTCCTCAATCACAGCACTGAAGCAGAGGCTGATTGGATGAGAACAGAAAAAAAACTGTCCATTATGATTGAAGAAATCCCCATCACTACAGGTAGTAATCAGCATTTAAACATGGTCAGTACTCTCTTTCCTGCCAGGGAGGGTCATAAAACTTGAAGAAACAAATGTACAATTGTCAGAACATTTTGTCCTTGTGTCTCTAGGTTGCTAAATGGAGTTAGGGATGATGGATTGGAATTTCCAGTTGTTCCACAAATCAGATCTTGTCTCTGCCAAAGAGACACCTCCCTTCCTCTCCATAGGCCTTAGTTTCTTCAACTGTCAAAGAGTAGGTTAGCCTGAATAATGTCTAAAGCCTCATATGACTGCAAACGTCAGTAGGTTTTTATAAACTAGTCTCTCCTGTCCTTAGAGGATGGAACAGTTATTTGGGTCAGGCTTAAGAGTAACTCTAAAGCCTCAATCTTAGAAAAGCTCAGGGTTGCATGTAAAACCAGCTAAAGTAGCCAGGATCCAGTGGCTCATACCTCTAATCCTAGCTATTCAGGGGGCTGAAATCTGAGGCAGGGAAGACCTTGAGACTCTTATCTCTAATAAAGTAATAAAAGAGCAAGATGTGGAGCTGTGGCTCAAGTGGTAGAGCGCTAGACTTGAGCACAAAAGCTGGGGGATAGCATCTGGACCCTGACTTCAAACTACACACACATACTCACACACACACACACACACACACACACACACACACACACACACACACACACACACACACAGCAGAAGCAGGGTTGGAGCTGTGGCTCTCAGATACTGAGTCTGAGTCCTGGTCCTGGACAAATGCATACGTGTGTGTGTGTGTGTGTGTGTGTGTGTGTGTGTGTGTGTGTGTGTGTGTGTGTGTGTGTGCATGTGTGTGTAGCTAAAGCAAGGCCCAAGTTTAACTATTTTCTCAGGATGTGAATAGGAAGAAAAAGCAGTTGATAAGTGGACACTTGCAAACTGACCCATGAGTTACAGAACTGCAAGGGCTCCCTTTGGATCTCAAACCCACCTTCTTCCTAGGATTTTCGGCTTTATCAGTCTTAGACTGGGACTCTCACGGAGTATATAGCACAGTTTTAGGCAGTGCTGAACCACTTTAGAAAGCCAGAGACAGTGGACTCTACTATGTGAGGTACAAAAAGCAGAAGTGAAGTTCTTTACCTCAGAGGCGACTGATCCCAATCTGTGTCTTCCTCTCTCCCTCCCTCCCTCCATCAGAGGAGTGCGTCCTGCCAGCGGGGAAGGCCAGGCCTGCGGCTGAGCGTTCCAAGACGGCCCTGCTGGTCACCTCCTCCCTCATGCTGCTGCTCCTGCTCGGGGCCTCGGTGGTTATCTGGAAGAAGCCCTGGAGCCGAGTCCAGCCGGTGGAAAAGGCGGGCTATGAAAAGCTGTCTAACCCTAGCCAGCCTCACTCTTCCTACATGAGCAGCTATCTCCAGAGCACCAGCTTTGAAGATCAGGTGATCGAGTACAGGGACCGGGACTATGATGAAGATGACGAAGACGACATTGTCTACATGGGCCAAGATGGCACTGTCTACCGGAAGTTTAAGTATGGGCTGCTGGATGACGAGGAGGAGGGCGAGCTGGAATATGATGATGAGAGTTACTCCTACTCGTGAACAGCCCCCCACCCCCACCCCGGCCCCTACCTCTCCCTCCCCACCAAAACGGGTTTGGGTTTTATCCACATACCAGGCTAATGTGTGAGTTTTGTGTCTGTCTTAACCATAAATCCGACAAGAAGATAGAAGAACTGTAACCACTTGTATGCTTCTTCCGAATGGCTAAAGTCAATGAACAGTTTCTGCCCAAATATAATTCAGGAACAATAATGAAATCCAGCCAGAGTCTGGTGACTCACGCTTGTAATCCCAGTTGCTCAGGAGGCTGCGATCTGAGGGCCACAGTGGAAGCCCACCCAGGCAAGAAAAGTCTGTGACTCGAAGCTCCAATTAATTACTAGAAAAAGTAATTCAGAAGTAGAGGTGTGGCCCAAGCGGTAGAGTCTTAAGCGGAAAAAGATAAAGGACAGTGCCTAGGCCCAGGGTTCAGGTCCCAGTACGGACACAAAACTAAAAATTAAAATTAAAAAAAATGAAATTAGCCAGGCACCAGTGGTTCATGCCTATCAATCCTAGCTACTTATCTACAATAAACTACTTAGAAAAATCCAGAGGTGGCTCTGTGGCTTCAGTGGTAGAACATTAGCCTTAAGCACAAAAATGATCTGGAACAGTGCCTAGGCCCTGAGTTGGCAGAGAGAGAGAGAGAGAGAGAGAGAGAGAGAGAGAGAGAGAGAGAGAGAGAGAGAGAGAGAGAGAGAGAGAGAGAGAGAGAGAGAGGAGTAAAAGAAAAGAGAAAAATCCCAGATGCCAGTGGCTCACTCCTATAATCCTAGTTACTCAGGAGGCTGAGATCTGAGGATCGTGGTTCAAAGCCAGCCCAGGCAGGAAAGCCCATGAGACTCCTATCTCCAAGTCACCACCAGAAAACTGAAAGTGGTGCTGTGGCTCAAGTGGTAGAGCACTTTCCTTGAGCTGAAGAGCTGAGGGACAGAGCCCAGGCCCAGAGTTCAAGCCGAGAGAGAGAGAGAGAGAGAGAGAGAGAGAGAGAGAGAGAGAGAGAGAGAGAGAGAGAGAGAGAGACATTTAAAGGTATTTTTCTCAAAACACTGTGTCAAGATAGAAAGTGCAACAAGTAAAAATAAGACTTGTAAAACTTCTTCCATATGATTTTAAAAGTGAGGGAAGAGAGCCTAGAGGAATTCTTTCTCGAAGCCTCATGGTGGAACCTTGTCCTACCTTGATGTTTCTTTAGCCAGTTCGGTGGGGAGATCAGGCTGTGGTACAGCTTTGATGAGAGGGATGTTCTGTCCCCTTTTAGCGGGGTTCAGAAAGAGATTTCCGAGGAACAAGTACAGAGAGCTCTTCGTCATTTCCAGAGTGGCGCTGGTTTGCTGAAGAGTCTCTGCGGAGGATGCTCGGGACCTGTTTCAAAACAGGAAAGAAAGGCTATGCAGTACTGCTGCCTAGGAACCAAGAGTCTGCCCTAAGGGGCCTTGGCCGACTCCTCTGTGTAATGAGCCCAAGGGCCGAGCAAGCTCAGGCAGGAGGCAGGTGGCTGGGGACCCAGCACAGAGCGTAGTGCATTTCAAGAATCACACCCTCATGCTTTCCTAAGAGCTGTTCTGGTAGGAAATAATAAAAGGAAAATGACCAATTACGCCTAACATAAAATGGGATATGACCAAAAAAAAAAAAAAAAAACACCTCTTCATCCACTCTTTAAAAAAATAAAAAATAAAATGTTAGCTCCTAAATCCAGGTAGCATTCATCCACAATCCGTCAAAGAAGTGTGAACTCTCTGAAGCAAAATGTTCAAGAGTCTAGCCTTGAAACACGATCCCAGGGTACCTCTCACAATCTGTAACCCAGATGTCGACAGCTAGCCAGCACTTGTTAGCACTAGGATGTGCTGTTTCTGGACTTCCTAAATTCTTTCTCCACTCTCCCATCAAATGTGCTCTTACATTCATATAACTGGAGACTCAAAGTATTACAAAAGGAAGGTCGCTTCTGGTTACATAAAACTGTAGATGGAGAATCTCCTGGACCTCCTTGTTAAAGCAAAAGTGCTAAGCAGGAGGAGAAGAATTCCAAGAAGTGATGGTGGTGATGGTGATGATCAGAGTAAGATTTTGTTTATACCTGCTAGGTATCAGGTACTTAGCTAAGAAACTCCTGTTTAAAAAGTTGTCTCAATTACCTACTTCATAGTCAACCACAACTCTCCGGAATTGGTTTTGTTATTCCTATTTTTATAGGAAACCTGAGTTCTACAAGAGGCTGGGTCTGTAACTGCAGGCTACAGAGAGCTAATGAAGACTCAAGGAATACGAATGACCTTATTACCTATGTTGTGTGTGTGTGTGTGTGTTTAACACCCATGTTCTTGATTGCCATGATCCTCTGATATAGGGTGGGAGAATAAACATCCAAAATACAGAAACAGTATGCCAGTTGTTTTATTCTATTTAATAAGGTTCCTAGAAAGAATTATGTTTACTACGTTTCTATGTGTGTGTACATTTAAAACATGGTGTTTACTCACACAGGAACTCTCCATCCTTGTCTTTCTTTAGATGATAGGTCTTAAAACAAGGACCAGCAAATATTTTCTGGGAAGAACCAGATTTTCATAAATACCTCAGGTTTTATGGGATGGAAGGTCTCTGTTATAGTTACTCAGCTCTCCTATGGTGGCAAGAACCCAGCCAATATAAAATGCATGAGTAAGCTGTGTTCCAATAAAACTTTATTTATAGACATTGACATTTGAACTCTAAAGAACTGTTATATGTCGTTCCCCCAAAGATTTTTTTTTTTTTTTTTGGTCATGGGGCTTGAACTCTGGGCCTGGGTGCTGTCCCTCAGCTCTTCAGCTCAAGGCTAGCATTCTACCACTGGAGCCACAGCACCACTTCCAGCTTTATCTGCTTATGGTATGCTGAGGAATCGAACCCAGGGCCTCATGCATGTGAGGCAAGCACTCTACCACTGAGCCACCTTCCCAGCCCCTCCCCTGATGATTTTAAATTTTCAAAACTGTTCTTGGTTCACAGATGCATAAGAGTTGATGGGGTCAATTTGACCAATGAGCTGTTCTGCTAATCTTCTTTTACAAAAGCTGCTCAGTAACCCTGGGAATTCACAATATCATATGATATGCTTCCCAAATTTTTGACACTTAAAATCATTTTCAAAATCCATGTATAGCCCTGATAGTTCACTTAAAATTCTTAAAAATATAATATATATGTAATATCCATGATCTTTGTACAGATTTCAGCCTACAGAAACAAATGATTTTGTTTATTCTGTGTTGATCATCTTTCTTGATCTTCTTCTCTTTCTCTCTGTGTGTGTGTGTGTGTGTGTGTGTGTGTGTGTGTCTATGTATGTTGGTACTGGGTCTTCAACACGGCTGGTTGCTACCCCTTAGCTTTTTCCTCTTAATGAGCCACAGCTCCACCTCTAGCTTTTATGGTGGTTAATTAGAGTCTCATGCCCAGGCTGAGCTTTGAGCCATGATCCTTACATCTTAGCCTTCTAGGTAGCTAAAAGACCAGGCATAAGCCAGCAGCACTAGCATCCAGCTTGATCATTAAGAGGTTTTTTAAATTATCTTTGAGTAGTTGTACAAAAGGGTTTCAGTGCAACATGTCAGTTTATGAGTACAATGCACCTTGATCAATGTTACCCACTTAATCATTTTTTAAACACACTGAGGCTGACATTTCTTTCTGTAGCCTAGAAAAACTGTGTTTATGATGCAGTTAAATATGGAATAAGGTCGAGGTGACCTGAAGCACTATGAACAATGCTATTCTTGTTCTGTGTGGCTTGTATTGAAAAGAAACCTCATATTCATGCATTGGTAAGCCTGATACTTTTTCTTCTTTGTTCTTGGTCATGCCACATTATTCTCACGCTTCTTTTAAGTCCCATGCTAGCAAATATTTTCATAGACAAACATGTGTTGGAAAAGTAAGTTGCTTTTGGTTTTCTGTCTGTAAAGAACTTGGAAATATTAAGAGAATCCCTGCAGAGTAGAAATTAGCAAGGGGCTGGGTAAGAGCTTAGAGAGTTCTGGTTCATAGGAGGAAGTTGGAAGTTGGAAATAAAATTACATCAAATTCAGGACCAGATAATGGTATGAAGATGTGCGTCTTATAGGACTATTTCTGAGCATTTTTATGGGCTTAGTCTTAAGCTTTATCCAGTAAGAGATGCCAACAATTAGCGATTTTCCTCCTTTTTATGTCTCTGTATCCAGTGACATTAAAGTCTTATCAATTGCAAATTTTCTCTCTTAAAGGCAATCAAAACCCAGTCACACCTGTCATTTTAGTTACTTAGCAGGCTGAAATCTTAGAGTTGTGGTTCGAAGTCAGACTGGGCAGGAAAGTCTCTAAGACTCCTATCGCCTATTAATCACCAAAAAGCAGGAAGTGGAACTATGACTCAAATGGTACAGTGCCAGGGAGAGAGAGGGAGGGAGGGAGAGGGAAAGAAGGAGAGAGAAAGGGAGAGAAAGAGGAGAGAGAGAGGGAGAGTGACAGGAAGAAGGAGAGAGAGAAGAGAGAGGGAGGGAGAGGGACAGGAAGAGGGAAAGAGAGAAGAGAAAGGGAGAGAGAAAGGGAGAGAAAGAGGAGAGAGAGGGAGAGAGAGGGAGGGAGAGGAAGAGGGAGAGGGAAAGAGAGAGAAAGAAAGGGAGAGGAAAAGGAGAGAGAGGAAGAGGGACAGGAAGAGGAAGAGAGAGAGAAGAGAGAGAGGGAGAGAAAGAGGAGAGAGAAGAGGGAGGGAGGGAGAGGAAGAGGGAGAGGGAGAGACAGGAAGGGAGGCAGAGAGAAAGCGGTCCCTCCCAAACGCCAACCAATGTATCTTTCAGCTCAGTCAGTCAGCACTGCCGCTAGGCCCTGGTGTCCCATCCCAGCACCATTGCCTCACGGTTATTGCTGAACTTCAATCTCTCCCTCCAATTTTCTTTTTCTTTATTCTGCTGCCAAAAATTATTTCTAGTCAAGCCTGGTGCTGCCGACCTCAGCACTCGGGAACTGAGACAAGATGGAGTTCAAGGGCATCCTGGATTACATAGTAAAACTGGAGCAAAAGAGCAAACGCCAAATCCTATTGGATCACCTCAACCAGGCTCCCTGTTGCTCACCCCGACCCGAATTACCACAGGTAGCGCCTGCCACATGTGGTGCGAACACTGCACTAGCTCCAAACTGAGCTCTCCTACTCCCCAGCTCCTCCAAGTCCCCAGCTCCTCCTACTCCCCAGCTCCTCCTGTTCCCCAGCTGCTCCAAGTCCCCAGCTCCTCCTGTTCCCCAGCTCCTCCTATTCCCCAGCTCCTCCAAGTCCCCAGCTCCTCCTATTCCCCAGAACCTCCTATTCCCCAGATCCTCCTATTCCTCAGATCCTCCTGTTCCCCAGCTCCTCCTTGGGAACATATTGTTCACTATCCTGGGAAGATTCGTCCCCCGACTTGGAGTAGCTGGAAAATTCCTGCCCATCTTTGAAAATCCCTGTTCCCAGCACTCAGGTTGACTGGTCCTAGATCCTCCCAACCTTCACTTCCTGCCTGGCATGGATGACAGCGTCTTTCACTGTGCTGGAGTCTTGGGGACTTTTCAACCCCGCCTGGCCTTGGAACGTCAACCCTTTCAATCACAGTCCACCACACAGCACGGATGACAGGTATGAGCCAGAGCACCTGGCTATAAAATACAGGGTTTGTGGAAACTACCCAGCAGGAAAGCTGGTGGGCCTATGTGCACTGCCCTGCTGAGGTCTGGGGCATCCGGCAAAATAACCGGCACCTCTGTCCCTCCCAAGTGTTCCTTACTAATGATTCCTTTCTTTTTTTTTTTTTGCCAGTCCTGGCACTTGAACTCAGGGCCTGGGCGCTGTCCCTGAGCTTCTTTTGCTCAAGGCTAGCACTCTCCCACTTAAGCCACAGTGCCACTTCGGGCTTTTTCTGTGTACATGGTGCTGAGGAATCGAACCCAGGATTTCATGCATGCTAGACAAGCACCACTAAGCCACATTCCCAGCCCTATCAGTGATCTACTCCTCAGCATTACGCGGGAGTTCCAGGAAAATACTGAACACTGTCTCCGCGGAGCGGAGGTCCCCTTTATCAGCCCTGATTGCTTTGGGGCAAGGCGTTTGTAGGTTAGACTGCACAAGCAATGACATCATCACCTTAGCTAACTTTGTCCTCAGACGACCAGTCTTCCAAGGAACAGAAGTACACAAGCAGGAAGCAGGTTTTCTTCTAGATAACACTCTAGAGAGCCCCAGTTGCCAGTACGCCCTCCAGATAACCTTGCAATGTTCTGGGCTCAACTTGTCTTTGTCCCTCTGATTTAGCCACTGCCTGACAACATACAGGGGCCTTCCAAGGACAGGAACTTGATCACGAACCCCTATACTTTCCTCAAGCACCCGAACAGTTCTCCAGTGCTATGCGAAGGCAACATCAACAAATCACATTTTTAGCTGGCCTGGTATCCCAGGCCTGTCCTCCCAGACTGAGGGAGGAGAATTACAAGCCCATGGTCAGTCTGAACTACACAGAGACTCCGTCTTGAAGAAGAAAAAATGCTTTTCTCATCTCCACGAGCAGTCAAAAAGATCAAGGAAAAGCAATCAATCTGGCCAGACACTGGTGCCTCAGCCTCAGAAGGCTGAGATCTGAGGATACAGGTTCAAAGCCAGCCCAGAAAGACAAATACAAGAAACCCTTATCTCCAACTAACTAGCAAAAAGCCAGAAGTAGAGGTGTGGCTCAGGGAGTATAGTATCAACCCTGAGCAAAACAAACAAACAAACAAACAAGTGAGTGCTTGAGATCCTGAATGCAAACACCAGTACCTCCCCTGACACACACACAGCCATCAGAATGAATTCTGAGGGAGTTATGGGCAAGCACAAGGGGACTTCAGGCAAATGAACCCTTGGATCTTTGCCTGATCCGGTTGGAAAGCACAGTTAGTGTCTTCATTGCCACCTTCAGAGCTAAATCACTTAATGCTCTACAGGAAGTCAGTGACCTTCTGTCTGCCCAGGCCAGCACACCAACCAAAGCCTGCCTTTCCCTTTGCTCAAGGGCAGCCAACTCTTCTCATTGGTCAATGCTGACTCGTTCTGCTCATAGCTGAAGCCCCAGTTGCAGTCTATGTTTCCCGCTCTCTTGTTCCAGTTTCTCCATCTCCATGCTAAACACAAAGTGTCTGGGAAGTTTCTGTAGCAAGGCTGTTCTGGTTGACACCCTTCGGGAACTGGTTCTAGGAGCCTCGTGGATACCCAAATCTAAGGATGTCCAAAACCTTTCATGTGCATGTAACCTACATACATCCTCTGGTAGAGTTTATATTATATCTCAGTGATAGGTGACACCTAATACAGTGTAAATGCCACACAAATCGTTGTTACACTGGACTGTTTAGGGAAGGAGGACCAGGGAAAGGCTTTCTCTGGTTAGTAGAGACAAGGTTTGTCTGAGCACTCTCTGTCTGTACTGCTTCCTTCTCAACCTGGGACCCCAGAGAACCAACTACACTGGGTACTACCATAAGCAAATGTGCGTATTTCCCATGGCTAAGTACAGATCACCATGACGTCAGCTGCTTAGAACGACATTCATGTATGATCTCACAGTTTTATAGGTGAGCGTCTCTGGGTCTCTAAGTCCTCACAGGAGCAACACCAAGTGTCAGGCGGGCTGCATTCCTCCCAGGAGGCGCTGGAGAAGATTGCTTGCCAAGATGATTGGCAGGTTCTGTCTGGTATGGCTGTTCGGCTGAAGTTTCTTTCCTGGCTGCCAGTCAGGGGTCACTTTCAGCTCTTAGAGGCAAATCTCTAGTTTTCTGCACAACCTCCTCCACACCAAAGCCAGGAACCATGCATTGAATCCTTCCTTCCTTCCTTCCTTCCTCCCTTCCTCCCTTCCTCCCTCCCCTCCTTCCTTCCTTCCTTCCTTCCAAAGCTTTCCTTGTACCACTAGGTAGAGGAAGCTTATGCATTTATTTATTTACTTATTAGCTTTCTTAACTTATTTAGAGACAATGTCTTATCTCGAGACAATGTCTTGCTTATGTGGTCCAGTCTGGCCTAGGACTTGGCAGATAGAATAAATTTGTCTTAAAGTCCCCATCCTCCTGCCTCCACCTCAGCAGACCCAGGACTGGGAAGGTGGCTCAGTGGTAGAGCGCTTTGCCTTGCATGCTTGAGGCCCTGGGTTCGATTCCTCAACACCACATAATCAGAAAAAAAAGCCAGAAGTGGTGCTGTGGCTCAAGCGGTAGAGCGTTAGCCTTGAGCTGAAGAGCTGAGGGACAGCACCCAGTCCCAGAGTTCAGACCCCATGACTGGACCCCCCCCCAAAAAAAAAAAGATTAACCTCAGCAGACCCTTTCCTTCCCCACATTAGCTCCTCCTTCTATGCTCTTATCTTCCAAGGCACCAAGGATCCTAAATGTTTGGAAAGTTCACTCATGTCCACAGACCTTGGTTCTGGGCCACTTGGCTCACGCCTGTAATCCTAGCTACTCAAGAGGCTTAGATCTGAGGATCAAGATTTGAAAGTCCATGAAACTCTAGTCGCCAATGAGCTACCAAAAAGCTGAAAGTGGAGTTGTGGTTCAAGCGGTGGAGCTCTAACCCTGAGTGAGAAAGCTCAGGGACAGGGACCAGGCCCAGAGTTCAAGCCCCAGGACTGACACCAAAAAAAAAAAAAATTAAAAAATAATAATTTCATCTCATTCTGTTTTCTCATAAACCATTCCTCAGTGTGAAGCTCTTTCTTCACTTTTAAAAACTTGGTAAGTGATACCATGATTGACATCATCATCCCTGTATTCACTTTTAGGAGGAATGCTTTGACTTAATGAAACTGTGAGCTTGGGGGCTAAAAACTCAGGATGGGAGTTGGAGTTGTAACTCAAGTGGTAAGGCACCAGCCTAGCAAGCACAAGGCCTTGAGTTCAAACCTCAATAAACCACCACCACCACCACCACAAAAAAGCTTCCTGGGTTGAACTTCCGAGTGTGGAACCTTATATAAATCACCAAGCGCTTCCACGGTTTGCTTCTATGTGTGAGAAACTTGCATTCCAGACCTCCCAAGGTTGCTGAGAAACATCACAGGCGCTAACAAGAGCATGTATTTTAAAAACGCCTGGTTGGTAGGATTTCAATAAGTACTTAATCCTTCCTTCTTCCCAAACACCATTTTAGTAGCTGGGTTAGTTTATCAATAGTCTCCTTCCTGTAAACCAATTATTTTGACAGGATTTGTGAAGCAGGATTACAGGAAAAAGGAGAAAAGTAGATTTAACCTTCTCTATAAACTTCAGCTGGAACCAGACATGCCCATTCCAAAGCCTCTCAGCTTTCCTCCACTGTAAAGCAAAAACAATCTGAGGAGTGGTTTCGAGCAAGTAGATTATTAGCTGGATGGATATCTTTTTAACCTGATGTTTTTAGTAACAAGAAACAGGAGACTGCTCTTCCAGAAACCCTAACAGTGATTTACCCCCAAACCAGGAGAAAACAAAGTTTATTCTTTGCCCAAATGGTTAACAGTTTGGATGAAGGGGCCAAAGTCCAACAAACACATTGACTAAGTGTCTGACCACTGATGAATTTTGAAGTCTACAAACACTTTTCACTCTCCATGAAGTGATCATAACTCCATCCACCAAAATAGTTTCTTAATAGAAATGTGATTTACCTCTTGATCACTGTTATGGCTTGAACAAAATATCCCACACAAATTCAAAACCTAAGTACATCATTCTGGGGAGGTTCTGGCGCTCACCTGGAAGAGTTGGTCATAGGGTGCTGCTTTTGTTCCTATCTTGTTCCTGGAACCTTTCTCTCTGTTTCCTGTCTGCCATGAGGTGAAGAAGATCCTCTAGCACATACTCCCCGATTGTCATGATATTCTGCCTAACTGTATGGGGCCAAGCAACCACGAACTGAACCCTCCAAAACCATGGGCCAACGCTTAATATTCCTACATCTAAGTTGTTTCTGCTGGGAAAGCTAATTAATTAGCACAATCACCTAAGCATGGGAGAATCCATGCTTCACACCTGTCCAGTTATGGGAAGCTAGATGTAGAAGTTTGGCCACCAGCAATCTTAAAGGAATGTACTGAGAATTCTAGAGAAGAATAATGACTTCCTATCACCTCTACCGTGTATAAAATCGTTAGGATACAGGATTTGAAAAGAAACTTGAGAACAGAAAAGAAAGTGGACCTGTCAAGATTATAAAGATGAAAACTCATGAGGATGTCTTGCTCCGCCTCCTTCCTCCAAAAAGTGACTAGGTTGAGGACATAGTGGGAGGAAAAGAGTCCCAGCCAGCCCAAGATGCACAGCCCACACTACTGTAACAGCAACGGGTTAACAAAGGGAAAGCTAAAACAAATTTATTTAGTCCATGTTTGATGAGACATATGAACCTTCAGAATGAAGATCCAAAGAACTAGGGAGAGCTTTATTTTTATATTGAAGATCAATGAAGCATGGGCAACTATGTAGAAATGGGATTATATAGTTGAGAGTGCAGCTCAGGGGTAGAGTATTTGGCTAGTGTGCTCTAGAGTTACATGCCTAGAGTTTCATTCCCAGTACTGCAAAAAGAGATAGTAGATGATGATAGACAGACAGACAGAGATAGATAAAGATAGGTAATAGGTAGATTAATGGATAGATGCAACATTCATTATCATACACGTCTGTAATCTTGGAGGAAAAGACAAAAGGATCTCAAGTTCAAAGTCAAGAGGATCTGAAGTTCAGGGACAGTCTGAGCTACATATGAAGACCTGGTCTCAAAAACAAACAAAAAACCCAGAGGAAAGAAAATGTGATTGAGCAAAACAGGTATGGCTCAACAGTGATAGATTGTCCCATACTTCCAAAGGTCTCGTGGATGAAAATAAAATTAGATAGATTATAGACATATAGAGAGACATATAGAGAGAAAGAGAAAGTGAGATGGGGAGGGAGGGAGGAAGGGAGGGAGGGAGGGGGGAGGGAGGAGAGAGAATCAGAAGACTAGGTCAAAGGTAAGTCAGAAATTTTTTTTCGGTCAGTCTTGGGACTTTGAACTCTGACTGGGCACTGTCCCTGAGCTTTCACTCAAGGCTAATGCTCTACCACTTTAACCTATAGCTCCACTTCCAGTTTTCTGGTGGGTCATTGGAATTAAGAGTCTCCTGGACTTTCCTGCCTGGACTGGCTTAGAACCCCAATCCTCAGATCTCAGCCTCCTGAGTAACTAGGATTATAGGTGTGAGCCACTGGTGCCCAGCTCATATTTTCTTGATGTCCATTTTCTAGGCAGAAATACAGATAAAGGGAGGTTAGAATCTAATTCTAAGTTGAATTATTTAAGTATAATTGTAAGTTTTATGGCTGGCTTTGAGGGAAAGGAGTAAAAGTTTCTATGACCTATCTTGTGGAAGAGGAATTCTAATATCTATGACTTGCTTCAGGAGAGAAAAAGAAGGGAGACACAGAGAAGCAGAAGGCTTTGAGCTACTTCTGAGGCATGCAGCATCCTTCAATGCGAAATGCTCAGTAAAGCTTTGCTTTGGGTTCTATTTTCTGAGCCCCAGCAAGAACAATGTGCAACTCACAGTGCTCTTCCACAAGCAGGAAGCCAACACCTTGCAGGAAGCAGTGGCCACTGGACTTTAGCAGGAAACCAGAGCTATGTAAACGGGGTTGTTGAATGGTCAAAAGATTTTATTTGGCCTGCATTCTCACTCATAAAGATGACTTAAACCGTGCTCAGTATTGATCTGGTACTAGAAAAAAGGGACACAGACACCAAATCAAATTGCTAATCAGGAAGTGACCTGGCAGACAGAGAGTTTGGTGTTAGACTTGGTGATATTTATCCCTGGACTGAGAAGGAACATGAAAAATCTTTCTGACTGGTGCTCCAGGATGCTCCAAGAACATCTCTCTTCCCTGGCCTAGGATCAGCATTTTTACTTCCTATGGTCCCTTTGGACAAACTCCAGAATCCGTTATTGACTTTGTAACTTCCTCTGTAGCACAGCTATAGAACATCTGGATGATCTGTCTTACAAAAAAACAAGGCATTGATTTTCACTTGTTTTCTTTTTTGGACTTGCTATGCAGCCCAGGCTGGCCTCACATTCACAAGCCTGCCCCAACCTTCCAAGGGCTGGAATTACAGCCCGCCTCATCACTCCCAGCTTCATTTTCGCTTTTAAAGAGCTTTGTAAAAGACATTTGCCTACTAATAAATAAATTGCATGCCCTTCCTGGTGGATTTCTGTTGACACAGACTCGACTCCAGACATTGGTGAGGCTATGGCTCCTCAACAGCTCACGTGACAGTCCTGGTGTAAACTGAATGTTGCTATGTCAATATGCTTTCTTGGTTCACCTCTTGGTCTTCCCAGGCAGCCAGGCAGCCAGGCAGGCAGAACCAAACAGTATTCTCAGGCCACTTATCTGGGTTTGGTTTCTCAGAAGACTAACATGTCATTGGGAGTGGCTGTGTACTTTGTGGAACCCAGTGTAAAAATTAGCAATAGTGGAAGCTGTCCATTCAACAGATCATGTGGCCTTTCTGAGCAGGTCTTGTGTGCCACTGCCAGGTGGCACTGACCAGTCTGGTCTGTTCATGGTGCTAACCTGTGCCAATATATTCAGATCAATGAGCAATGCTTGCAAAATGCATCAGCTTCTGCATCTACTCCTGTCCCAGGTGGGTAAAAGAGCTCTTTAACATGTATAAAGCAGGGATGGAACGTGGCTCAGTGGTAGAGCACTTGCTTAGCGTGCATGAGGCCCTGGATTCAGCTCCTCAGTATCACATACACAGAAAAAGCCCAAAGTGGTGCTGTGGCAAAAGTGGTAGAGTTCTAGCCTTGAGCGAAAAGAAGCTCAGGGACAGTCCCAGGCCCTGAGTTCAAGCCCCAGGACTGGCAAAAAAAATCTATAAAACATAAAGGAGGTAGGGCTGGGAAGGTGGCTCAGTGGTAGAGCGCTTGCTTTGCATGGATGAGGCCCTGGGTTTGATTCCTCAGCACCACATAAGCAAAAAGAAAAAAGCCGGAAGTGGTGTTGTGGCTCAAGTGGTAGAGCGCTAGCCTTGAGCTGAAGAGCTGAGGGACAGCACCCAGGCCCAGAGTTCAGGCCCCACGACCGGACCCCCCCCAAAAAAGAGGAGGTAACAATACGAGATAGGAAATGTACTCATTACCTTACTTACAGTATTTTTACAATAAAAAAGTATTTTAAAAAACATAGGAGGAGGAAACAGGAGAGTAGGAGGACACAAAAAAGGGGGGGGAAGGGAGGACATACAGCAGCGGGACCCATCAACTGCTCTGGACAATGATCAAAACAAACTGAGCAACTCAATGGCAGCAATGGGGGGAGAGGGGGCGGGAATGAGCGGGAAAGAGGGAACGGCTGACACTAAGCAAGGGGAGAGATGTGTACCTATCACCCACTGTGGAGGAAATGACTGTGTTGCCAAAGCTCATAGAACTCAGAAACTTTATAGACCACAGTAAAGACAAATTGTCCCATGAGAAGAAAAAAAAAACAACATAAAGAAAACACTGAGAAAGCTGGTTTTATGTGGGAGAGGAAGAATTCTTTTCAGACATGAAATGAACCTCACCTTATTTGTGTAATGAGGGAGTTGGACATACTCTGGGCCTGGGCGCTGTCCCTCAGCTCTTCAGCTCAAGGCTAGCACTCTACCACTTGGGCCACAGCGCCACTTCTGGCTTTTTCTGCTTATGTGGTGCTGGGGAATCAAACCTAGGGCCTGATGCATGGGAGACAAGCACTTTACCATTGAACCACCTTCCCAGCCCCATGGACATGAACTTTAAAATGTGGTTTATGGGCTGGGAAGGTGACTTAGTGGTAAAGTGTTTGCATGAAGCCCTGGGTTTGATTCCTCAGTACTACATAAACAGAAAAATCCAGACATGGTGCTGTGGCTCAAGTGATTAGAGTACTAGCCTTGAGCAAAAGAAGCTCAGGGACAGTCCCCAGGCCCTGAGTTCAAGTCCCAGGACTGTCCAAAAAAAAGTGTGGTTTTCCCAGCTCTCACATTGCAGCTGTATAATCGAAAATGGTACTAACACTATTTCATGCTCCCCTTTAACCACAAAATGTTAATAGAGGCTGTGCAGCCCTACTCAGTGGCCCTGACTTGGAAGTATACACTTAGTAGCTTAAACTTTAGTGACTTACACAAAGCAAAACCATTTTTAAATACTCTGTAGATTCACTGGTGACAATAACCTGCACTGGTTACTCCTGCATTGTTGTGGCCAAAATTCCTGAAACAACTTAAGGGAAGAAAGATTTTATCAGTGGTTCTTGGTGTCTATGTATTTCCAGCTACCCTCAATCTGGTAATCCTCTTGGCTCAGCCTCCCAAGTTAACATTACAGGCATGTACCAACACATACGGCTCATCTGGTAGAAGTTTGATCATCAATTTTGACTTGATCCCAGGGGCTCACTCTTGTTAGGAAGCCAACGGTTAAGGAAAGGGGAAGTTGCCATGTCTTGCAAAAGCTGAACCTGGTGGCCTGGGCCTATAGGCATGTACTACCACAGTGTGTTTACCTATTTTTGCTGGGGCTGGCTTCAAACTGCCACCCTATGTCCATATCCAGAACATCTAGGATGGTGTATGCCTTCATATCCAGACTTGACCTCCAATTCTTGATCCTCTTGCCAGATAAGGTAACAGACATGTGCCAACCCCCCTACCCCCCCACTCCCCCCTCAGGAGCACTGCCTTTTCTGAAACGTCAAAACCATAACTCAAAAGAAACCTACAAAAGTGCTGTAACAGAACAAGGCCGATGTTCAGAGTAGAGGCCAAGGGAAAAGTCTGGCTTTGAAATGTACTGGGAATCGCGGAATATTCATATCAGGATTTCTTGGCTTCGGGAGAGATTTGAGACATATTTGAAAAATGATTCATTTGGTAACATAGGCAATCTTTAATAAAGATAAAATACCTTTAGTAAATTTGTAAGCAAAATGACTCTCTGGGTAGTCCTATGAACTATTTTGAAGGTTCAGAATACCTACAGGGATTTGAGGATGAATCTGAAATTCCCATGAGTAACTTGGTTAGTAGCAGGAAGAGCTGGTGCTTATTAACCTGGATCCAAGCCACAGTGAGATCCAAAACCCCGCCTACGCTCTGGAAGTGGTCACTCTCTCAGGATATATATCCGTTTCCAGAAGCACTTGCGGCGCCACTATTCTGTGCATAAATCAGAATAGGTATAAAAACAGAATGTGTGGGGCTGGAAAGGTGGCTTAATGGCAGAGTGCTTGCCAGCACGTTCGATTCCTCCGCATCACACAAGCAGAAAAAGCCAGAAGTGGGTGCTGTGGCTCAAGTGGTAGAGCGCTAGCCTTGAGCTGAAGAGCTGAGGGACAGTGCCCAGGCCCAGAGTTCAAGTCCCACAACCAGCAAATAAAAAATAAAAACAATGTGAACGTCAAGGGGAGAGGAAGCGCAGGCTCATCCACCCAGGCAGGAGCGTGCATTTTCCTAGTAACAGAGCCTTCATGTGCAATATGCCTGCTGCAGAGTCCATACAATTAGGGCAGTTAAAAACCGGTGCGTGAATTTTCCAGAGTTTTGCTGACACCTCTCGGATCCGAAGCATGCTATGCAATTCCCCTGACTTCAGGTTAAGTCTTCTGAGCTAAAGATGAGTTCGAAGGTGAGACAGACGAGTGTGCTCCCCAGTACCGCCTGTGGGGTCAGCAGCAGTCATGAAGGCTCCAAAGCGGGAATTCTACAAGGGAGGTAAACTTAAATATCTTTTTCTGGCTCTTAAGTCCAAAACGTAACAGGAACTCTCAAGCTGGGGAAGTGAACTTTTGCATATTGATGCCCCATGAATGTTCTCCAAATGAACCTGAGGCACTGAGCTTTGGCTAGGGGCATAAAACCCAGCTCAGCAAGGCCAAGTCCTGGACAGCTACCATCTAAACACCAGCCATCCAGGACCCTCGACACATGTCAGGTAACAAGCAGTTAGCAAACCCAACTAAACAGATAAGGGAAAGATGCAAATAAGGAGACACAAAACGAAAACAACTTTATCACAACATTTATTTCAGGGCCTGAAAACATTCAGACTAGTCAGACTGGAACTCCTACAGATCGACACAATGTAAATCTCTTGAGAACATGGACAATTAAACACACTATGCGCTGTGCAAAAGCAATGGCTAAGAAAACGCAAGGTGGCAGGACAAAGGACATCCCCACAGTGTTAGCAAAGGCCACTCCGACGCAACGCACGACGCAACGCACACAAATGTGTGCTTACACTTCATAAAGCTTCTGGTGACGGAAGCCCGTTTTCCAGTAGGATTTCTAATGGTATGACGGGTTTAGGACTGGGGCTGGATGTAGCTCACAGATGATCTGCCTAGCATTCATAAGACCATTCCCTACACCGAAGATGGGGCAAAAGATACACATCTATCTATGTGTAAATGAGTGTACATATGTATGTATGTGTGTGTGTGTATGTGTGTGTGTGTATATATATATATATATTAAAGAAATAAAAAGGCCACAAACTGCATCATTTTCCCTAAATTCAAATTCCTCTTAAAAAAAAAGAATAAAATGTATGCATTCCTCAGTTACAGAAGATTTAATATACTTTCTACCTGCTTCCTATAATTGTAAGAGAGTGATCTAATTTCTATATACCTGAATCTCTCCTGTCACCTGCCTCCCCATCAACACATCTCCATGAAGGTGAAAAATGACCTGACCAGCAGAGCAATCTGCAATTTAATTCCCTAAATAGCCCAAACTTCCTATTTTTTCTACTCTAAATGAAAGGATTTGAGTGAACTTACAATCAGTAGGATAAAAAAACAAAAAGTAAAAATATGTCACTTTATCTGTAAGTGCTCTTCAGCCTCCCACTGAACCACAAGGAGCGGACACCACGCTAACAGCCTCATTGGCTCCAAACATATAATCACATTAAAAACAACCTTCCAACTATTTCATAGTTTAATTGGTTAATAAATAGTTTCCTCAGGGAGGAAAAAAACATTTTTTATTCTTTAACAAACTGGTACATACTCATCAATGCTATCTGTTACTTTAGATCAGAAAGTCATATAAAGATAAACTGATTTCTTTTTTCTAAAAATCCAATACAAATAGGCACTTAGCCACTGCTCATACTGACATGGGCCAGAATCAGGTGGACAGATCCAGTCTCTTAGGTGTACAGTTGCAGGGTGGTCTGAGTGGGAAAAACAAATGCTCATTTGCCCATGGGCTGTATGAGGCCCCACAGATCAACTGGTACATGTCAGGACAGACATGTATGCTTTGGCCTGTCTGCCTATATTAATAATTTTGTATGGCCTGGAATGTGATAAACATCCAAATAGCCCTTGGCCAGAAAAAGGTCCATCACCTCTAGAGAGAAAAAGAACCAAAGTTAAAAAAAAAAAAAAAAGTTAAAGGAGGACTAACTTCTTCAAAAGAAGAGAGCCCGGAGTATAGAAGACGGCGTGTGTAGCGCAGCACACTTGAGGTCCTGACTCAATCCCCAGAACCGAACAGCAAGAAAAGAAAGAAATATTATGTAACATCAAAGCAAGACCTGCAGAATCAAAACAACATTCATCTTAAGAGTCTTCCAAAACCCAGCAGGCAGAGGGAGACTAGGCCGCTTAGGGCTGAGGCAGGTCTCAGAGGTTCATACACAGCACAGTGAACCACCTCCTAAGGGAAGAGAGGAAAAACATGCACAGAATTCTTCATGACTGTCATAACCACGAACGCTCACAAATACCAAAAATACATTCTGGATGCTCCTCCTCCCTAGGCTTAAAGTAAATTATCAAGCTTCAATTTTCAAGTCTTCTGTGGAGCAGCACAGGCTACACAGGTACAGGTTGGCATCCTACGATGAGAACTGGAATTCTCACCTCAAATTAGCAACCTGTTTTGTTTACCCATATGTATATATGCTCTGTTTCCATCATAAGACACTTAGGATCCTTCTAGTGATTCATTTTAATCAACATTACATTTAAAAGTCTTGATTTTTTTTTTTTTGAGTACTGCAGTCTGGTGGGTTTCGACAGCACTGAAGCATACATTAACAGGGCAACTTCATGTAATGTCAGAACTCACTCATGGCCATAGGACAATGTCTGACTTTCAAACAAAACCAGGATTGGGCTGCATAGTTATGACCAGTGAAATACTAGAGAACAGAAGAAACAAAAAAAAGGTACTTTTTTCCTTTCATCAGTGACCATTCATAATCTTTCCTTTAGAGACCTGGAAAAAATTGTCATCTTTGAGTTTCAAGTGCTCTGGGGATTCCAGCAGCCGCTTGGCTTCTTCAATATCCCCTTGAATGGCTGCAATGAGAGAGTCTGCAAAGAGAACACACCGGTTAAGATAACAGGAAAACTGCTGCTATGTTTGCAGCGACTCCAGTCCTAACTCTGACGGTGGCTCATGCCCAGTGTTTGTTCTCTTTTTCCATACATAAGTAAAAGTCAATGGTACATAAAGGCTATCCCTTGAAATTTCATACAGAAAGCATAGGCACAAACATATACTGAAAATGCCCAACAGAAGAAGTTACTATCTCTTTTTTTGGATATTATAGTTGTAAAAGAAACATTTATTTTTGTTGGGAGTGGGGCTTAAGCTCAGGGCCTGGGTGCTGTCCCTGAGCTCTTTTGCTCAAGGCTGCTAGCACTATACCACTTTCAGCCACAGTGCCACTTCTGGTTTTCTGGCTGGCCTTGTACTGCTATCATCGGATCTCAGCCTTCTGAGTAGGCAGGATTACAGGAGTGAGCCACCAGCATCAGAAAGAAACTATAATTAAGTACTAACAGATACCATGATAACATCTGAAACTAATGTCCACTGTGACTGTCCCTTCCACTAGAGGCTTTCTGAAAAATCTCATTAACTTCCTGTTTAAGAAAGGCAGCCAGCCTGCTGGGATGGACTCTAGGCTCTAGAACTTACATGTAACTACTGCGCAGTTCCTACGTTGAAAACTGTTCAAAATCATGTTGATGACATTTGGAAGGGGAGCTGTGGGGAGGTAACGGGGTTATGAGGGCGGCTGGAGTAACAGGTTCTCAGGGAAGTAAGCCCTGTTACAAAAGTTAAGTCTTGCTAGCACTCTTGTTCAACAGCAAGAGCCTCTCACCAGCTGCATGCCAGCTGCCAGCACATGATCTTGGGATTCCAGGCTCCAGAACCAAGAGCTGGGTGAACATCTGTTCTTTATGAATTACCAGCCAGGTACTCAGTTATACAGAAACAAAACTACACTAAGAGTGGTTTGGGGAAAATTACTTGTGTGTGTCAATTTTCACCTCTATGAAGTGGGCAAAAGAATTCTTCAATAATAGTTGTAGAAAAAGAACTTAGTACCTGCTGCATATGAATTGCTCAAATATCGTGTCACACCCTCGCTATCAGAAGTAACAGAAGGTCAACCTGAGAACTCACCTAAAGAATCAAAGTTCTTTTCTGGTCTGAGGTAGCCAACAATGGCCACATTGAGGATTTCCCCATAGAAGTCTTCTTTGAAAGTATGCATGATATGGGTTTCCTAAAAATAAAATGTTGAGATGATGACCATGAGACCATAATAAATATAAATTTTAAAATACATCTTCAAGTTTATAGGGGATCAATTAAAATGAAAAAAAAAATCACTAAAATTTTAAAGACCAATTCTCCCATCATTTCTGTCCTAACCTTATATACAGCCCTAAGTGGGTTAGTGGATGGATTATATTAAAAACTCAGATATGGTTCACTGCTTAGTAACTTCTCCAGCTCAGATAAATCATCTAAGTTTCAACAGACTGCCTAAAAGAAGAAAGCTGAGATTAAAAGGCAAGCAGGGCTGGACTCCCAACGCTTCAGAGGCTGACCAAAGACAGAACAGAGTCAGCTAGACTAGGATGATGGGATCAGAAACAACAAAGTGTAAACATTTAGAAACATCTATCCTAAGGTTTATTTTGAAGCTCTTGACTTGAGAAAATCTAATCTATGTACCAATCTAGAAGGGTGCAGCGAAATCATTCAGAGTAATTACTAAAACAACAGAGATGACTTAAGTGAACTGTGTATACTTAAAATAGGAACCAGATCAAAAACAGGAAGGAAATAAATATGGGACTAAAATCATGGGAAGTTTTACCTTTTCTCTTAGAAAAATAAAATTGCCTTTCCTAACTTTCTATTTTTCTTGGTGGTTGTTGCCTTGTTCTGATTCCCACCTACCCCTTCAGTGCTGGGACCAATCCCAGGACTTCATAACGCACTCTAGCACTAAGCTACACAGCTAGACAGTCTCTCACTACCTGCTCAGGCTGGCCTAGAACTCAAGATCCCCTTGCCTTGCCTCTGGAGTGCTGAGAGCAGAGATGGGAGGCTGCTTGTGATCTTTTAAGATGGGGGTAATGGGTGGGACCCACTTTTCTATGTTCTCTATCTAGAGGGAAATCACTTTGCACACAGTCTCTAATATGCATATATCCTTAGAGAGGGACAGAAGTAACTTTTATCATTCCATATCTTCTGTCTACTCAATAAATGGGGAAAAGTGGATTGTCAGTTATGATAGAGGATGGGATGAGTAAAAAATTCCATCTTCCCGAAACAGATCTACTCTCTCTAAAACAAGTGAATGATTCAAAGTTAGCCAAACTCAAATCCTAGCTGGTAGAAACGGACAAGCTATTCTAAAACCGACATGAACGGCCAGAAGTACCCTCAAGAAACATCAAAAACCAAACTGGACATACTGGACATTGATGAAAGTGAACTATACAACTTGCAGATAGAGATGGGAGCAGGGAGAGAATGAGAGAACTGATGGCACTGTACGAAAGGAAATGTACTTAGTACCTGACTCATACAAATGTAACCAGTCTGTAGATCACCTCTATATAAACAACAAAATAAAATTTAAAAATCCAGGAGAGTTTACACAACAGATCTGAGGACCTGAGAGGGCACTATGGGAACTGACACCCTGACAGACAAGCGGAAAACATGCCTGTGAAAGCTCAGGTGACACTGCAGCGCTGGCAACAGCAAGCGCTGGGTCAACGCCAGATCCTTTCAGAAAAAAATTCACCTTGACTCCTATTGCATACTATACTCCAAAATCACTCTGGGTGGGCTGGGAAGGTGGCCCAGTGGTAGAATGACTCCCCAACATCTACGTGTGGGGTCCCTAGTGCTGCCATAAATGATCATTTAAGAAACACGTCAGCTTTTAACAGAAAAAGTATCTTCTTGACCTTCACTTAAGAAAGATTTCTTGGGCTGGGAAGGTGGCTCAGTGGTAGAGTGCTTGCCTCGCATGCATGAGGCCCTGGGTTCGATTCCTCAGCACCACAGAAGCAGAAAAAGCCGGAAGGGGCACTGTGGTTCCAGTGGTAGAGTGCTAGCCTTGAGCTGAAGAGCTGAGGGACAGCGCCCAGGCCCAGAGTTCAGGCCCCATGACCAGCAAAAAAAAAAGATTTCTTACTTTTTTCCCAATGCCAGGCTTGAACTCAGAGCCTCACACTCTTCCTTCCCTTTATTGTTCACACCTGGTGGCTGTGCCACTTGGCAACGCCTCCAGCCTGAGTTTTTGCTGGTTCACCAGAGGAGTCTCCAAGACTGTCTTATTTCTGCTGTCTTTGGACTTGAACCTTGGTATGTTGGCCTCTGAGTAGCTAGGAAAAAACAATCCTTACTGAAAAATGAGCTGGGTCATTATTGAAGTTAAGACTCAGGGACCTAGAGATGTACCTTAGTGGTAGAGCATTTATCTAGTATGATTAGGACCCTCGGTTCAATCCCAGCACTAGAGAGAAAAAAAAAAACAAAAAAGGAAAAGGAAAGCCACCAATGAGTTTTAAAAAATAAACCCACACTAGAAATTTAACTACATAGTCCCAACAAAAGAATTAAATTTAAGCTATGATAAGAACTTCAAGATCCTATCACAATGAAAATGTTTAATAAAGGCAAAAGACTTGAATGGGCACTTCAGTTATTCATTTCTGGCAAAAAGCCAAAGGGGTGGAGCTCTGAAATGTATGAACATCTTATCAGTGGGAGGTTCTCCTAATTTTCAAAGGATTTCTAGGGCATTTCTTAAATGGCTCAACAGGAATTCCTGTTTTCTGAATAGCTCAAGGGCTAGCCCCTCCTCCCTTTTCTGAAAATATTCAATTGTTGTAGGTCATTATGGCTTGGTTATTATTGCTTATATCAGCACTTAGTTCTGTGGTTTTCCAACTGTGACACACTTCTCTGTCTTATTAACTTTGCAAGGAAGTTAAAATTTAGATTGCTACAAATCTGTTTTTGTATTTCACTTGGGCTAACAAAAGATTAAGCCAAATCCAACAAATAAAATATTTAAGCTGTAGGGATCCTGCAGAAAAAGTGGAACACATACAAAGAAACCCTCTACCCTGAAGGTGATTTTACAAAGAGGCTCAGAGGGGGCGGGTAGCTCTATGGTACAGTGTTTAACATGCATTAGGGCCTGGGTAAAAAGCCACCGGGTTTGGAGGGAGCTTGAGAAAGAAATATACACACACCAAGTGGCATTATCCCTGTAATAAGCCGTTCTGTACTTTACAAAGCAATCAGTAAAGTGTAAATTAGTGTAAATAAATAAGCAATTATGAAAGTATTATTGTAACTGTGGGTTGTAACTGTTTTCTCATCTATGTGACTTTAAAATGCACCAAAAAACGTGTCTGTCACACAATCTATAGATGTTTTTTCTAATTTCTTATACTGCTGAAGTTAGCATGAACTCAAATTATACTTACAAAACTTTAGGATGTTAAAGGTAACAAGAAAATATACAAAACAGAATGAGAATAAAAATGTGTCACTATAAAAAAAAAATGTAGGGCTGGGGAGGTGGCTCAGTGGTAGAGCCCTTGCCTTGCATGCATGAGGCCCTGGGTTCGATTCCTCAGCACCCCATAAGCAAAAAGAAAAAAGCCGGAAGTGGCGCTGTGGCTCAAGTGGTAGAGTGCTAGCCTTGAGCTAAAAGAGCTGAGGAACAGCGACCAGGCCCAGAGTTCAGGCCCCACGACCGGACCCCCAAAAACAAAAAAAATGTAGGGCTGGGAAAGGGGCTCAGTGGTATAGTGCTTGCCTTGCATGCATGAGGCCCTGGGTTCAATCCCTCGGCACCACATAAGCAGAAAAAGCCAGACGTGGTACTACGGCTTAAGTGGTAGAGTGCTCACCTTGAACTGAAGAGCTCAGGGATGGCACCCAGGCTCAGGCCCAGAGTTCAGACCCCATGACCAACAAAATAAATAAATAAAATAAAATAAAAAATGTAAAAGTGAAACAAAAGAGCAGAGCACTGGTATCTCACCCTTGTAATGCTAGCTACTCTGGAGGCTGAGATCTGAAGATCGAATTTCAAAGCCCGCCCTGGTAGGAAAGTCTGTAGACTTTGATCTCCACTAAACTATCAAAAAAAAAAAAAAAAAAAAAGTAGAGCTGTGGCTCAAATGGTAAAGCACTAGCCTTGAGCAAAAGCTCAGGGATAGTACCCAGGCCCTGAGTTCAAGCCCCATGATCAAAATTTAACAATATTAACTTACAAAGGGAATGGCAAAAGAGGACAAACAGAGCTGAGCATGGTGGCTCACATCTATAATTCTAGCTGCTTAGGAAGCTGAAATTTAAGGACCCTGGTTGGAAGCCAACCCAGGCAAGAAAGTCCCTGAGATTTTTACCTCCAATTAACCACCCAAAAGCCAAAAGTGGAGGTGTGGTAGTAATAATAAGTGCTGGCCTTGAGCAAGGAAGTTCAGGGACAGTATCTACTAGTCCCTAGGTTCAAGCTCCAAGACCAGCACCAAAGGAAGGTAAATAGACAAAAAAAAAAGAAAAAATAGAAATCCCTCCTTGTCTGCAGTTAGTTTAAATATAAATGGATTAAATTCTCCTACTAGAAGGCAGAGATGATGGCTCACACTGGAAATCCTAGCTACTCAGGAGGCTGAGATCTGAGGATCATGGTTCAAAGCCAGCCCTGGCAGGATTGTCTATGAAACTCTTATCTCCAATTAACCACAAGCAAACTGAAAGTAGCACTGTGGATGAAGATGGTAGAGTACATAGCCTTGAGCAAAAGAGCCCAGGGACAGTACCCCAGGCTTGGGTGGGGAAGCAGAGTTGGGGAAAACAGAATTTTAAAAAACAGTAATCTAATTATATGCTGCCTATCAGACAACTCACTTCGGATGTAAAGACACCAACATGCTTAAAGTAAAAGGATGGAAAAAGAGACCCCAGTCAAATAGTAATGAAATGCTTCCCAACACCAGCCTGGACTCATTTCCTCCTGCCCCAGCCTCCTGAGTCCTGGACTACAGGTATGCAATATTGGTACAGAAATACTTCACTCTCACATTCTTCAAATATGCTGCCGAGAATTTGAGTATTTGAGCTATCTTGTACTTAGTACTGAAAAGTTCTATGTGCATTAAATGCAGCCCGTGACTCTAAATCATCAACCTGTGTGCAGTTAGTTAGCAAAACACAATTCTTACCATGGACTTTTTCAAATTCTTATAGTACGGGTTCCATCCAATGCTCACCACCATTTTGTGGACATCACCGCTTCCAACACTGGCCCAACCATAATAAATGCCAGTGGATACATCAGCAGGGAGATTGTCTACTACTTGCTCAGGAAAATTAGCTGCATAATAGAAACATTCAGGGTATTAAAAAGGTTTCATCATATTACATACTGATTTTTTTTAAAAATCACATGTAAAACCAGTCTGAATATTATACGCAAGCTGTCTAGAGCCTTAATCGTGATGACCAATCTCATACTGGCTAGTTCTACATTTCTTTCTCCTCGTGATATGGACAGGTAAGGAATAAGGTAGAAGGCATATAAGGTATATAAGTCTCTCAAACAAAAAGAACTGAAAAACACTCTTGGTGGAAGGATGCAGGAGGCCTGCTGGAGGTCACCAAGTCTGAGGTCCCAGCTAAGCCTGGCAGGCAGGTGGATGGTTTGACTCCAGGAGTTCAGACCCAGCCTGGGCGACCCGCAAGACCTTGTCTGTGATTATTTCAAAATTGAAAATAAGGGAGTGGGGCTGTGGCTCGGTGGCAGCGTGCTTGCCCAGCATGCATGAAGCCCTGGAATCGACTCCTCAGTACCACATACACGGAAAAAGCTGCAAATGGCGCTGTGGCTCAAGTCGAGCCTTGAGCAAAAGCAGCTCGGGGGCAGCGCCCGGGCCGCGAGTTCAAGCCCCAGGACTGGCAAAAAAAATAAATAAATAAAATGAATAAAAATATAAAAGAAAAGAAGAACATGTTTAGACTCGCTCTTTCCTAAGTAGGTGGTGCGCTCTACCTAGGACTCCAAACTCAAGGCCCAAGCTTAAAGGCTGGGTGAACAGGTCAAAGGGCAACCCGCTGTGCGTTTTCCTTTAAGGCCATCGTCCGCCCCAAACCTCGGGTCCCCAACACGCAGACAGGCCAAGACCTGGGAGAAGACCCGGGAGTCAGCCTTCGCCGAACTACCTGCCCCCGGGCCGCCTCCGGGACCCGGGGCCTTCCCGGGGTCAAGGGTCACGCCAGCCGCCGGGCCGGGCTGGGGGGGGGGCTCCCCGTGCCAGGCGCGGCCGCCGCCCAGGCCTCCCCCCGCCCGGCCCGCGCTCACCCGTGGGGATGCCGAGCTGCCGGGAGCCGCGGCCGAAGCCCCGCACCACCTGGCCGCGGCAGAAGTACGGCAGGCTCCTCATGACGCGCTCCGTGGGGGACGCGGGCGGGGACCCGGTCCGCGCGGCCGGCGGCGCCGCCGTGGGGGAGGCGCGGCCCGGGCCGGCGGGCCAGCCGGGGGGGCCGGGCGGGCGGAGGCCGGGGGCCGGGCGGAGGCCGGGGGCCGGGCGGAGGCCGGGCGGGCGGAGGCCGGGCGGGCGGAGGCCGGGCGGGCGGAGGCCGGGCGGGCGGAGGCCGGGCGGGCGGAGGCCGGGGGCCGGGCGGAGGGCTGGGCGGGCGGAGGCCGGGCGGGCGGAGGCCGGGCGGGCGGAGGCCGGGCGGGCCGACCCACGACTCGCCGCGGTGCCACCCGAGGAGAAGCCGCCAGACGCCCGCGCAGGTGCGGCTGCCGACCCGGAACTCAAGCGAGAGCCGAAGTAAGCGTGGATGTGGCCGGTGGAGGGGCTCGGAGCGGAGGCCCGACCGCCGGAGGCGCGACCGCGGGAGGCTGAGCAGGAGGCTCCGCAGCTAGCGGACGCGCGGCGGCGGCGACACTGAACTGGGGCTGCTCGCTCGGCTTCCGTAGTCCCGCCCCGTCGTGGCCACGCCCCCTGCCCTGCGGTCCCCGGCCTCCGTGGCCACGCCCCCTGTCCTGCGGCCCCGCCTCTCCGGCCTCCGTGGCCACGCCCCTGCCCTGCGGCCCCGCCTCCCCGGCCTCCGTGGCCACGCCCCTGCCCTGCGGCCCCGCCTCCCCGGCCTCCGTGGCCACGCCCCCAGCGGCGTCTCCGAGCCGCCCCGCGGTGCTGCCTTCTTGGGGGCGCCGGAAGTCGGGCTCCGGAACCGTCGCCCGGGGTTCTTTGCCCTTCGTCCTGTTCCCGAACATTCCGTTCTTTAGCTCCCCGCCGACCGCCCCACGGATCGAAGGTCGGCAGACCGGCTGTTCGCTGTGGAGGCGTTCGCGGAGGGGCCAGCCTGAGCTGGGAGGCCCCGAGCCCCGGGGACCGCTCCCGCCTCCCCTCCCCGCCCCCTCCCCTCCCCTCCCCTCCCCTCCTCTCCTTCCCCTCCCCCTCCCCCCTCCCCTCCCCTCCTTCCCCTCCCCTCCCCTCCTCTCCTTCCCCTCCCCGCCCCTCCTCCCCTCCCCTCCTCTCCTTCCCCTCTCCTCCCCTCCTCCCCTCCCCTCCTCTCCTTCCCCTCCCCTCCCCTCCTCTCCTTCCCCTCCTCTCCTTCCCCTCCCCCTCCCCTTCTTCCTCCCTTCCCCTTCTCCCCTTCCCTTTCCACTCCCCTCCCCCTGCCCCTTCGCCCCTTCCCCCCTTCTTCCATCCCCTTCGCTCTCCTTCCCTCCCTCTCCCCCATCCCCTTCCCCTCATTGCCTCCCCTCGCCCCTCCTCTTCCCCTCCTCTTTTATCACCCTCTCCCCTCCCGTCTACCACCTCTTCCCTCCTCCCCCTGTCCCCCTCCTTCACCTTTACCTCTCCCTTCCCTCCATCTCCATCTCCTCTCTGCAAGACGTGGCCTGATCCTGGCCTGACCTCCACCCTGTGGCAGCTGAGCCTGAGCTCAGGGAGCCCCCTGGAGGGCTGTCCAGGGGTTCACAGCCTGAGCTCAGGGAGCCCCTGGAGGGCTGTCCAGGGGTTCACAGCCTGAGCTCAGGGAGCCCCCGCGGAGGGCTGTCCAGGGGTTCACAGCCTGAGCTCAGGGAGCCCCTGGAGGGCTGTCCAGGGGTTCACAGCCTGAGCTCAGGGAGCCCCTGGAGGGCTGTCCAGGGGTTCACCAGCACAGCTGGCACAAGGCGGCTTCCCTCTGGAGAAGGGGTGAAATGGTTTTCTTCCGGTTTTCTGCAGTCATTTTCCTTCGCTTCTGTGTGTGTGTGCTGTGTGTGTGTGTGTGTGTGTGCTGTGCGTGTGCATGTGTGTATAGCATGCTCGCTTTTTCACTCAAGGCTGACACTCTACCACTTGATGCCACAGCTCTGCTTTCGGCTTTTTCGTGGTCGCTTGGAGATAGGAGTCTCTTGGATTTACCTGCCTGGTTTGGCTTGGAACTCCAGTCCTCAGATCTCAACTTTCTGAGTAGCTAGGAGTACAGGTGTGAGCAGCAGTGTAAACTGTCAAGTACAGGGAGTGCCACGCAAAGAGGGCGTTAGGGCGAATGAGCCAAAGTCCAGGTCCTCATGGCTAGTGGGAAGGAGTGCCCGGCACACCTGATTGTAGCTCATTGTAATACCACAACAGAAACCCTACAACGCGCTTCCTGGAACCTGGGGGTTCGTGCTGGGGCCAGTAGAAAGACCTTCACATGGAGGAGAGGATAAGCGGAACACGGGGTCTTGGGGACAATGAAACTATTTTGTATGTTTCTGTAATGCTTCCAGTGTTAAAACGGGTAGACCTCCATGGAAGGCATGGCTCAAATGGTAGGGTACCTGCCTAACAAATGTGAGAACCTGGGTTCAAACCCCTATAGCACTAAAAATAAGCCCATAAACTGTACAGTACTTGCTAACCTAATAGGGCTCTTTTAAAAAGCTTGTTTCTAGAAAAAATATATATATTAAGCAAAGTAAGCCAGAAAAATAGGTTGTCCAATTTCCCTCACCTGAGGTCATTAGAATGTGCTTATAAATCTACAAGTACACACAATGATGGTAAAAGACAGAAAATTGCCCTTGGACATGATAAGTAGACATTCACACAGTGAGCTCAAAAGAGGATATCCTTAGGAGAAGTTCTCAAAAGCTATGTGTATATGATCACATTAGTTAAGCTTATATAGAAATGAACTCCAAGAAATGGAAACAAGGTTTCCAGTCCGGAGAGCCAAACTCCTGTTTGGCAAATGCTAGGCTTGGTGCATCCATTGGTTCTTCAATCAGACCCCAGTTTGGGACAAGATTGTTGGTTCTGTCTAGATCGCTGACCCCCTTACTGTGTGGGAATTGAAGCCACTAGTTTCTCCCTGACTCCTACTAAAGATGGGGCTAGCTGTAATTGGAGTCATCCCTGGGTAACCTCGGGAGACTTCTAAGGACGAGGAATTTGTGTGCCTCTTCCAAATACCAAATGCAAGGCTCCCCTTACACAGACATTTGCAACACAACCCTGTGTACCTCGGATAGCAGCTCAAAGTGAGATTACTATCAGGCCCCCAATACCGCATGGTTTGCATGCACACATGGGTTATGTAAATGTGTAGCTGGAAAATGTGTGCTGGCAAACCAAAAAGATGGGGCTCTGTGTGTACTTGTTCCTATTATGCCCCAACTGTTTGAATACAGTGGAGAGGGAGGAATGACACATTTTGATCCCCGAAAAGGAGAACATCAAGTACGACGAGCCGTGCCTAATGCTAATTCCTATGCTAGCAGGTTACGGGTGGTAGGATCTACAGCTATGAGCACCTCTGCTTTGACAGAAGGAGATTAAAAACTACAGACAGCTAAGTGCCCAAATAGATGAGCATATAAGGCATCTAGAAAACCCTTTATCGTGACTGGAGAACCCGCTGGACTCTAGCAGAAGTTGTCCTTAGAACAGGAGGGGACTTGATTCATTTTTTATGGAACAAGGAGGATTGTGCATGGCATTAGGAGAAGCTTGTTGCTTTTTTGCACATCAATCTGGGGCTGTTAGGGAAACTTTGGCCTTGGGTAGAAAGAACGTGAAGGGCCGAGAATGTGATCGGCAGGCCTTAGAGTCATGGTATCAGTCTCTCTTCTCATGATCCTCATGACACCCACATTACTATCAGTGCTAGCGGGGCCATTCACTATACTCTTTACTAGCTTTAACAGCAGGACCCTGCCTTATTCGTTGCCTAACGCATGATAGCCAGGATCAGGCCGTCAAGTTGATGGTTCTACATACTCAGACCCAGTACCAGCCCCTTTGCCAGGCAAATGAGACGGAAACATATCAGTGATTCTAACAGAAGCAGGAGATGTGGTGATCCCCCCCAAAAAAAGAATGTAAAATATGAAATCAGAAACAGAACAAGAAATATTAAGAATAGGGCAACACATTAAAGGCACAGCATTCCTGTAGAGAAAACCCTCAGGTCGGTCATTAAAGGAAGAATTCCAAAGAGCAGGTTACTGGAATTCAGTAAACAGCAGTAAAACAGTTATCACCCACCAGTAGGCCAGGGGTGAGGCCAAACTATGGAATGCACAGTGACCTGAATAACTGGCAACAAGAACATCTGCCCTTTTGCAGATTCTGAGAAATGGGTCAGGGGAAAACCAAGCAGAGCCACCAAATTCCCTCAAACTGTGTAATTTTTGCTTCTGTACCCCGTGTGCCAAATTCCTGCTAACTGCATAACTCTTGCTTCTGTACACCCAGCTTGCTTGCTCTGGCTTATTGCAAAAGCACCACCTGTGTGTGTGTGTTTGCCTTCCAATACCCAGCAGATTCACAACTTGTCACTGTATTCCAGAGCTCTGTGAGCTGAATACAGTCGCCACACAGCAATAAAGGCTCTTAGCCTAATTGACTGAGTGTCGACGTGTCTCTCTGGAAAATCGGGGTACAGCAATCATCACCATTGCAGCGTGGTGCATCAAACCCTGAGCCTCACGCCTTCTGCCACTGAGCTGCCCTGTCCTCTTGCTACACCAACTGGTCTCCAACCACGAAGTCCACTGAGCTTCTGTGCACCAGAGCTTGTCGATGAGGTGGACCTGATTGATTATTGTCCACATGACTGAGCTGATCTCCTACCCAGTATCCTTGTTGGATGTCCTGAGATTGGGTTAATAATCAAGTGCTTGGATTTTCCCATCCCACAACACTCTCATTGTCTAGTGGCTTTGAAGTTCCTTGCCAGAAATCTGCTACAAAAATCAAATAAGTTCTTTATAACACAATAATCCAGTTTAAAAAAAAGTGCAATCCAAATTACGACTGGTGAAAATACAGGTGACTGGATCTTCTAATATCTGGTATCTGGGTTAGCATGGGCTTGCAGGTTCCAGGCAGGAAGCTGAGGGAAGGACGTGAATAACAAACACAAGATCATGTCCCTGGAACTTTCCAGCGGTGGTGACTCCTAAAGAAATCTGGAATTTTCCCTCCCTCTGGTGACACTTCCCCTCTCTCACTGTAGTGAAGTGCAGCCATGAACTTCAAAATAATATGAATATCAAAGCATTCTCGGTTCTCAGTACCCTCCATACTAGGCGTAATCTGAGGCAGAAGGAATTCCCTTTACCTAGGTCAGCCAAGGTCATGGTAAGATCATGACTCACTGGCTCCAAGTTCAACCTACAGATGGGCCCAGCCAGAAATGCTGCAGAGACTTGGGGTGCCTTGAGGGGTCAATAAAGGACCCAGCTCCATGGCTGTCCCCTGGAGGCAGAATCTTGAGCAGTAGGATGTAATTAGAACTGCACAAGGGTTGGTAGACAGAGCCCAGTAAGGGTTTCTAACCAGGCTGCAAGAGTAAATGATCTTTTAATGCTGTCCATTTCCCTGGGGAGATGGTCTTTACTCCAGGGTAAATCAAGTACTCTAGTGTTTGGATGAGTAGATTTCTGCTGTGAATGATAAGATTATTTTTGACTTTTCATCTTCCTGAGATAAGCAAGGTAAGAGTGGCTTAAGCCTATAATCTAGCTACCCTGGAGGCTGAACTCTAAGTATCAAGATTAGAAGCCAGCCCAAACAGACAAATCTGAAACTCTTTTTTTTTGGTCAGTCCTGGGGCTTGAACTCACAGCCTGGGCATTGTCCCTGTGCTCTTTTACCCAAGGCTAGCACTCTGCCGCTTTGAGCCACAGCACCATTTCCAGTTTTTGAGTGATTAATTGGAGATAAGAACCTCACAGACTTTTCTGCCCAGGCTGGCTTCAAACCATACTCTGCAGACCTCAACCTCCTGAGTAGCTAGGATTACAGGTGTGAGCCACTGTACCAGCTCTGAGAGACTCGTATCATCAGTTAACCAGCAAAAGGTCAGAAGGAGACATGTGGCTCCAGTGGTAAAGCACCAATCCTGAACAGAAAAAGCTAAGCAGGAGCCTGAGGTGCTGAATTCACGCACGCACGCACACACACACACACACACACACACACACACACACACACACACACACACACACACACACACTTCTTGAGATTAAAAAGTTCTAATAGGAGGTTGAAGGCATGGCTCAGGTGTTAAGAGTGTCAGCCATTGAAGAAAAGGGTCACATCAAGAGGTTTTTGTTTTGTTTGTTTTCTGGGTTTTTTTTCCCCCCAGTCCTAGGGCTTGAACTCAGGGCCTGGATGCTGTCCCTGAGCTTCTTGGGGCTCAAAGCTAGCACTCTACTGCTTGAGCCACAGCACCATTTCTGGCTTTTTTTGAGTAGTTTATTAGAGGAAAGAGTCCACAGGGACTTTTCTGCTCAGGCTGGCTTTGAACCGCAATCCTCAGATTCAGCCTCCTGAGTAGCTAGTATGCACCCAGCACATCAAGAGTTTGAACTGAGGGCCATGAATGTGGCTCAGTGCTAGAGTGCTTGCCTAGCATGCATGAAGCCCTGCGTTCGACTCCTCAGTACCACATACACAGAAAAAGCCAGGAGTGGGGCTATGGCTCAAGTAGTAGAGTGTTAGCCTTGAGCAAAAGAAGCTCAGGGACAGTGCCTAAGCCCTGAGTTCAGTCCCCAAGACTGGCAAAAATAAAATAAATAAAATAAAAAGAGTATGAATTGAAGCTGGCACCAGTGGCTCACTCCTATAATCCTAGCTACTCAGGGTTGTGGTTCAAAGCCAGCCTAGACAGGAAAGTCTGTGAGACCCTTATCTCCCATTAAATCACAGAAAAAGCTAGAAGTGGTGCTGTGGTTCAAGTGGTAGAGTGCTAGCCTTGAGCAAAAGGAGCTCAGGGACAGCGCCCAGCCCTGGAGTTCCAGACTTAAGACTCGCAAACAAACAAACAAGCAAAAAAGAATTGAGTTGAATTGGAAGTGATTTTTGTTGTTGTTGTTGTTCTTTTGGTTTGGTTTTTTTTGTTCTTTGTTTTGGGTCCAGTCATGGGGCCTGAACTCTGAGCCTGGGCGCTGTCCCTCAGCTCTTCAGCTCAAGGCTAGCGCTCTATCACTCGAGTCACAGCGCCACTTCCGGCTTTTTTCTTTTTGCTTATGTGGTGCTGAGGAATCGAACCCAGGGCCTCATGCATGCAAGGTAAGCACTCTACCACTGAGCCACCTTCCCAGCCCCACATGAGACTCTTTATCTCCAAGAAACTACTCATAAAAACTGGTGCTGTGGCTCAAGTGGTAGAACACTAGCCTTGAGCACAAAGAGGCTCAGGGACAGAGCCTAGTTTTAAAAGAATCCCTTTTAAACTTCATTTAATCTAGTAACTTCCTACCACATTGAACCACCATACTTCTGATTACATTTACCATTATTTACCATTTCCAAACACAGCCTGCGATGAACTCTAAGATGATTTCCATGAGAGCACTGTGACCCAGTGATTCTCAGAGGGGTAAGGGGCTCCCCCAGATGAGCGTGTGAGAGAGAACTCTCCCTCACCTACTAACTTAGAAACTCTGGGTGGGGCCAAGGTGGTGGTACAATCCCTGTCCTGGTGGGGAGACTGTGACCGCCCGAGGATCGTGAGTTCCAGGTCAGCCTGGCACTACACAGTAAGATCCTGAGTGTGAAAACAAAACAGAACTTAAACAATTCCCGGTGGACTCGGCAGTCTGTGCTTGCACCTGCCCTGGTGACAGGCATGTCACAATTAGCCAGCGGTGCACCCACCAGAGACCACCAATTTAGAGCAACCTAGGACGGCTGGTTCCAGGTTTCAGACTTCCTGACACGCTCAAAACCTCAAAAGCTTGCCAAAAGCCTGACCCTATACCACACTTCCCATCAGTTCAGTCTGAACCCCTTTGTATAGACTCTAGTGTAAAGACCTCTGTGTGTGTGCACACGCACATGTGTGTGCGCATGTGCACACGCACTGGTACTGAGGCTTGAACTTAGAGCTAGTGAGTGCTCCCTGAAAGTTTGGCTCAAGGCCAGCATTCTACCACTTGATTCACACCTACACTTCTGGTTTTTGCTGGTTAGCTAGAGATGAGAGTCTCTTGGATATGTTTGACAAGGCTGGCTTTGAACTGGGATGCTCATCACAACCTCCTGAGCAGCTAGGATTACACTTGTGAGCCACTGGTTTGGGGCTGGTATGAGGATTTTTTAGGAAAACACAGTAGTGTTCAGAAAGGTGAAGAAGTACCAGATTAGCCAGTACCAAACTGTACTCTATACTAAGACATTCTAACAGTTGGGTCGAAAACATTTCATATCACTAATAAGTGATATTTCCATCCGAACTTCTATTTCACAGGTAGGAAAATTGAGACTCAGACAATGTGGCTCATATAAAGCAGACCACAGACAAACTGTTAACAGGGGAAAGGTCAGATGACACCTTCTACCAGTCTCTGCTCTCTGTCAAATAGCGGGCACAGTATTACTCTGGGAGGTTTCCTGTGATTGAAAAAGGGGGCGGAAAATCTTAATGAGTTTTGAAAGCAACTTAAACACAATCATCAGGTATTTGTTTCTCCTTCCTTCTTTCCTTCTTTCCCTTCCTTCCCTTTCTTCCTTCCTTCCTTCCCTTTTTTTGTTCTTTCCTTCTCTCTTCCTCCCTTCCTTCCTTTCCTCCTTCCTTCCTTCCTTCTTTCCTTTCTTTCTTCCTTTCTTTTTCTCCCTTGTTTTTGGGTGCTGGTGATTAAACCCAGCATGTTAAGGCTATACCACTGAGCTTACATACTGTTTTATATTTGAAAATCCCCAAACTGATAAAGTAAAGGAATACTGAGTTTAAAAAAAGTTTTTAGTTTCGGCTTTGCAACTAAAATCCGACTCTGAGGAACGGTCCCCACTCAGAATCAATGTGAGAGTCGCCCTCATTCATCTGGGTCTACAACAAGAACGGTGGCTTTGTGACACTTGCTCTTCCCGATCTGACTCGGATGACGTGACCACCGAGGCGGCGGGCACGGTGACTGGATGTGAGAAGGTCTTGATTGGCCATCGTCAGTTTTAAAGCTGGAGAAAGGAAAGCAGAAGGCAAAGGGTGACTTCTAGAAGCTTGGACAAAGCAAAGGAACCTTTTGCCCTCCAGAGAATTTAGCGAGGAAGACTGCCCTGAGACACCTGGATTTTAGCTCATGAGATTGTCTCGGACAAGTGAGAAAAAAATCAACCAGTGTTGTGTTAAACTAGTGACATTTGTAATGGCAGCAAAAGGAAATTCACACAGTGCACTTATCCCATTACTGGAGGGAATGAAGGAGATATGGAAACAGCTCTTAAAAAATGGGTCAGGGAAGGTGGCTCAGTGATAGAGCGCTTGCTTTGCAGGCATGAGGCCCTGGGTTCGATTCCTCAGCACCACATAAGCAGAAAAAGCTGGAAGTGGTGCTGTGGCTCAAGTGGTAGAGTGCTAGCCTGGAGCTGAGAGCTGAGGGACAGCACCCAGGCTCAGAGTTCAAGTCCCATGACCGACAAAAAAAAAATGAAGTGCCCTGTAAACAAGTATTTGGTGACTCATTCATTTATCCACTTGTTCTCCTATTAATTTATCAAATATTATTGAGCTTCTGTTTGAAGCAGAGCGCCCATTTATAGGTGTTGGAGTTATATGGAGAATAAAACATGGAAGGGCTAACGATCAAGATGCATTGTACTCTAGCCTGATTTCTGGATTTGAAATGTCTTAGTACAACTACTTAGTAAAAATTTAAAAAAATAACACATAAGGAAAAACAAAACATAGAGCTCAGGTAAAGCTCTGTGGTAATGAATTCACTCAGCATGCACAAGTCCCTCAGTTTGATCCTCCACATTGCCAAAAAATACAAATAAAATTAAGACTCAGAATTACTTGCTTTTGTGTGTGAACCAAACTCAGGGCTTGAATTCAGGGCCTGGGCACTGTCCCTGAGCTTTTTTGCTCAAGGTTAGTGGAGCCATAGCTCCACTTCTGACTTTTTAAGTTTATTGAAGATGAGAATCTCGTGGACTTTTCCTCCTAGGGCTGGCTTTGATTTGAGATCCTGAGTTGCCAGGATTACAGGAATGAACCACTGATGCTGGTGAATTATGTATTGTTTAATGGTATTAAGGGAAGAGGAAAAGTTGGGTCAGAATGTCTCAATTTATTTGTTTACTTATTTACATATGCATACATGTGGTGTGTGTGTGTGTGTGTGTGTGTGTGTGTGTTGTATATATGAAAGAGAGAAAGAACAACTCTGAACATTCAGAACATTGTTGGCCTTAAAAATTGGATGGATAAATGGATGGACAGATAGATAGATAGATGGAGGGGTGGATGGATGGATGGATGGATGGGTGGATGGGTGGATGGATGGATGGATGGATGGATGGATGGGTGAATGAATAAATGGGTGGATGGGTGGACTTTTAAATATCTGAGACAGGGAAGGAAAAGATTAGTCACTGTGTCCCTTGTGTATTGGACATACTTGTTTGAGATGGTGATTTAACCTCTAAGTAGAAACAGCAGTCCAGCAACTGGCAAATGAGTCTGGAATTTAGAGGATGGGGAGAAACTGGGGCTAAAAATCAGAGGTTATGAAGCCACGAGACGGAACTCGGAGAGGAGAAGGAAGAGCTGAAGGCTGCGAGTTGAGGCTCTGTGACATAAACTGGCCAGAGAGATGAGGAAGAGCCAATGAGCTTTCGAGGAATGACAGGGGAAGAAAAGCTGCCAGGGTTCAGAGCCCAGTCAAAGAACAGGGTTCAAGTCCCGGAGAGCTTGTCTGGACTGCGCTAAGATGACAAATAAGACAAGTTCTGATCAATGCCTAGCAGGTATTGTAATGTGCAGCTGAAGTAGACAGAAGTAGCTTCTCCACAGACCTTCGCCTAAGCCCCTCTATAGAGGGTTTGGCAGGATTGGAGACTGAAGAATACAGATGTTTGTCTTCTTTTTGGATTTCCTGAGACACAGGCTGACTATGTGACCTAAGCTGGCCTTGAACCCTCTGATGTGCCTCACCTGGATTCTAGAATTAGTGGCTTGTGCAGTATTAGACCCTGGCTACAAGACTACATCTACAAGCAATGTAGCGACAACTGCAGCTCATTTCTGTCACTACCACAGAGTTCAAGGTGAGTACTGTGTAAAGCAGGGCCTGGTACTTTGCAAATGATGACCACTCCTTTGAGTTTATGAGTTACGTGTGACAGCTGCCATGCAGAGAGACAACTTAAGAGTAAAAATCCAGCCTGCCTTCCTTCTTTCCTTCCTTCCTTCCTTTCTTTTTCCTTCCATATTTCTCTTTTTTTCTCTCTGTGTGTCTCCATCTCCTTCTCTGTCTCTGTCTCTCTGTGTCTTTGTCTGTCTTTCTGTCTCTGTCTCTGTCTTTCTTTTTAGCTTGACAATATCAGAGTTTGAAATCAAGTCTTGAAGCTTGCTTGGCTGGCGTTCTATTACTTGAGACACATCACCAGCTTAGCTTTTTGCTGGATATGTTTTAGGAGTCTTGTGGATTTTTCTGCCCAGTCTACCTTCAAATCTCTGTCCTCTAGATCTCAGTCTCCCAAGTTGCTAGGATTACAGGCGAGAGGCCCTGGCATGTAGCCTTCGGCTTCATATACACAAACTCTGCCCCGATGATGCCCTTTATGATGCTTTAGTATACATACGGACTTCACTTCTAGGTGAAAATAATTCTTTGAAATGTAGTTCATAAAATCAAATAGCAACAGCAACAGCACCTAGAAATGACCTGGGTTCTAATTAAATATAGTAGGCCTGCTCTAGTGGCATAGGCCTATAATCCTCGCTGCTTAGGAGACTGAGATCTGAAAATCAAAGTGCAAAACCAGTCCAGGCAGACAAATCAGAGACACATGTATCTACATGTGCTAGTTAATTAACTAGCAAAAAGCTGGAAGTAGAGGTGTGGCTCAAGTGCTAGAGTACCAGCCATGAGTTAAAAAGCCAAAATAAGCTTTTGCAAAAGCCAAATAAGCTTTTGCAAAAGCAAAAGAAAATGAGTACATGCTATGGTATATCCTCTGCATTGTGCAGATAAATTGGACACAATAGAGGGCTTCATATAAACTGAGATAGATTCTAACGTGCTAACCAACAAGAAGTAAGGGAAAGAAGTATGCATATAGTAAGTAGACATTGCTAAATTGCTCAGTATGGATACTTGTAATGTCAAGCAAATATATATAAACACACACACATTAGAACTGAGTTTAAACTATTGATCAGACCAATAGGGGTTTGGTGGGAGGGAAAAGAGAAATAAACAGGATAAATGAGGATGAATATGGCTGAAATAGATTAAAAAATTATTGTTATTACAAAGGTAATATACCAAGGGATTACAGTTATGTAAGTCAGGTGAAAAGTACATTTCTTTTGGGACAATGTCACCTCTTCCCTTACTCTCTCCCAGTTTTCCCCTCCTGTCCCAACACACAAGTGGTAGAGTTCATTTGCAACATAGTGTTTTATGAATACCACTGCTGCATTTTGAAGTCCATTTTTTTGCATGCATGAAAACAGAAGTGAACCTTCTTGAACTTGTTTTAAAAACCAAACTATTGAGAGAGAGTGATAGCGGGGTTTGAGATTGATTGGAATACCTTGGATACATGTGTAGAAATATCACAATGAGGGGCTGGGAAGGTGGCTCAGTGGTAGAGTGCTTGCCTTGTACGTATGAGGCCATGGGTTCAATTCTTCAGCACCACATAAGCAGAAAAAGCCAGAAGTGGCACTGTGGCTCAAGCAGTGGAGCACTAGCCTTGAGCTGAAGAGCTGAGGGACAGTGCCTAGGCCCAGAGTTCAAGCTCCACAACTGACCAAAAAAGAGAAATATCACAATGAAACCCTCCTTCCCTGTATATCTAAAGCATGATGTGTGTATAGATAGATAGATAGATAGATAGATAGATAGATAGATAGATAGATAGATAGATAGATAGATAGATGGATGGATAGATATAGATATATAGAACTGTTTTATTTGACCATTTGTGTGTACATGTGGTTTTGCATGTCTCCACCAGAGGGCACCTCTGCCACGCTTCACGCAGCTTCATACAGCATATCCCAGTCCGTACGGTGGGAAGGTTTTTTGGTTTGTTTTTAAATGGTTATGCTGAATTGTCCAGGCTGGCCTCTAACTCGTGATCCTCTCGGAGTGCACTACCCCTTGGCTGAGGTCATTTATTAAATGTTTTATGTGTCTGGAGCAATATTGTTCGTGCAGCATGGGACTCTAGCATACCGTTTAACCGCCTGTAAGCTCACGATCTCCTATGATAGCACATGGGGTCCAGTGCCAGCGTCCCCTGTTCTTCCCGGCTCTATTCCCTTTCTTCCTTGTGCCAGAGCTCCCCATGGGGAGTGCGGCACTGGCTTCTCTGTGGTGCCCTGAAGCTCGGCTGCTCCAGCTCCTCCAGCACTCTTGGGAGGAGGCCCTGGGGTCCAGGAGGATTTCCCAGAGCGCCTAATGGTCATCGTAAACTCCATGGGCCCTGCCCCTGCCCAGCTGCACACTGGGCCTTGCTACCCCTTCTAATCCTGACTAAAGAAGACTTTACACACGAGAACCCGGAGCATTTACGTCGACACACTGCGGCTGCACTAGTTACCATGAGGCTGTGCAAGCTATCACCTATACCGCATTAGCTCCGTTGGTGGACATGCCTCTCTTTGCAGAACGGATATACAGATATGTGCACACAGTCCGGAAGTGCATACAACATAGGCCTAAAAGCCTCTACGATCAGGTGAAACACCCAAAGTAGGAAGAAAGCAATCCCAGCAAGGAATGGCTTAGCTTGAACAATGTGTCGGCCCCAGTGAAACCAGCCTAATGTTGTTTCTTTACTCTCCTTGCTTTCTTTGGAGATGGTTATGACGTTTATGGCTTGAAAGTAAACTAAAGCTAGCGTGCTGGCCGCAGGAGCCTTATGTCCTGATTATGGCAGCTTGCGATTTTTATAATGTGGTAATTGGATTGAACACAATCAAAGTACAGTAGTAACTCAATCCCTTCCTAGACAAGTAAGCAGACAATTAGATACTGATGTCAGAATCCTTGAGCAAACCTAACTGTGCAGGGCCTGGCTACTTTGGCATTGCCCTCCATGGTGTTCCCACCATTCACGCATGACAGACACAGATGGTAAAAATATTGTTAGGTTGAGCCTCGCTTGCCTTCATTCCGTCATCTTTGTATGAATCCAGTGGCTGTGGGATATGGTTTTTTGTTTTGGTGTTTGGTGTTTTGGGTGTGTTTTTTTTTTCCCTTTCTGCTCTTCCTCCTCCATTTAAAGTGTGTAGCTGATGTTCATTAAGAAAGTGAGTACGCCACTGATGGAAGGAAATTCTAAGAAAGTGCATTCCTTGGTGGAACTCTGTCAGACCATCCTTTGGGCCCACTTGCTGGAAAAGCAGAATCAAGTCTCAACAATGCCTTTGTAACTGAATCCTTCAGTGTTATTAACATAGGACAGCACTATATTGTACCTCTGTGGATGTAAAATGCCTTCTACCTGCTTGATGATACATTGTAGTGCAGTAGTGACTGTGCTTTATCACAACTGCTTTTTCTTTCTTTCTTTCTTTCTTTTTCTTCTTCTTCTTCTTTTTTTTTTTTTTTTTTTTGGTTTGTCTTGGGGCTTGAACTCTGGGCCTGGGCGCTGTCCCTCAGCTCTTCAGCTCAAGGTGAGTACTCTACCACTTGAGCCACAGTGGTTTTCCGGTGGTTAATTGGAGATAAGAGTCTTACAGACTTTCCTGCCTGGGCTGGCGTTGAACCATGATCCTCAGATCTCAGCCTCCTGAGTAGCTAGGGTTACAGGTGTGAGCCACTGGCTTGTGGCAAGAGCTGTTTTTAATGATGTTATTCAACAATGTTTTCTTTCCAGATAATGACTGAAGAGCTATTTTTTTAATGGTGCCAGGAAACAAGAAGAAGACGAAGATGACAACAATGAGGAAGAGGAGGAAGAAGAGTAAGAGGAGAGGGAGGAGGGGGAGGAGGAGGAGGAAGAGGAAGAGGAGGAAGAAGAAGAAGGAGAAGAAAATGACGACTTCGACTTTAGAAAGGAAATTTTAAAAATTGTGCTAGTCCTGGGGCTTGAACTCAGGGCCTGAGTGATATCCCTAAGCCTTTTCTGCTCAAGGCTAGAGCTCTACCACTTGGGTCACAGCTCCACATTTGGATGCTTTAGTGCTTAATTGGAGATAAGACTCTCACAGACTTCCCTGTCAGGGATGGCTTTGAACTTCAATCATCAGATCTCAGGTTCCTGGGTAGCTAGGATTACAGGCATGAGCCACTGGTGTCTGGCTAAAAACTAATTGTGAAGCTAGGAGTGTAGCTCAGTAGTGGAACCCTTATCTGGCATGTATCCAATCTCTAGCACAATTATATATATAGGTACAGTTTACATACAGTAAAATACACCTGTTATAGTACCATGAATTTTGACACACCCAGGAAATGACCATGGCAAACAAGATAAAGACTATTTCTTGGTCTTGCACCACCTCACATGGCTAGAAGTGCACAACTCTGTGGTATCAGACTTGAATAGACACACAAGGGATATGGGAGATTTCGTCAAGGCAGTTTTGTTTTACGCAAAAGGGTGCAATGCCATTACTTTACTTTAGGCAAGCTCACTGGGCAGGGCAGTTGGCTAGGTTCTATTCAAACTATTCCTCCTCCTTTGTTCCTAAGGCTAGAAAGGGGGCCATTCTTTAATTCCTCTCAAATTCACTTAACAACTACAGCTTATTCTTTTCTTTCTTTTCTTTTTTCTTTCTTTTTTTTTTTTTTTTTGGTCAGTCATGGGGCTTGAACTCTGGGCCTGGGCACTGTCCCTGAGCTCTTCAGCTCAAAGTGAGCCCTCTATCACTTGAGCCACAGCGCCACTTCCAGTATTCTGGTGGTTAATTGGAGATAAGAGTCTTATGGATTTTCCTGCCTAGGCTAGATTTGAACTGTGACCCTCAGATCTCAGCCTCCTGAGTAGCTAGGATTACATGTGTGAGCCACTGGCTCCCGGTAAACAGTTTATTATTTTAACTTCTTCAGTACAAGCCTTATCTCTCTAACATAGTTAGCTGATCACAAGCAGTATAGATAATAGTTACCATTGAAGTAAATAAAGCAAATAATTCCAAGAAACAGCAATACACAATACCAAATACACTTTAGTTTGACAGGAACGAATACTTTTTCTCACAACACCTCAATACGGATACCCTACCTTCCACTAGAGATTAGATCTGCTCCAGAATTTTAAATATATAAAAGTGAGTACAGATATGAATGACAGAATATAGGCCAGATATGCTGGTGCAGATGTATGATTACAGCATTTGGGAAACTGAGGCTAGCCTGGACTACATAGTGAGACCATGTCTCAGTAAACAGAACAAATGATAAACAAAATAATATATATTTCTTGTGTTTGGAATCTTTGTCTCTTGGTCATTTTTCTTTTCTTTTTGTGCCAGTCCTGGGGCATGACCTCAAGCCCCTGGACACTGTCCCTGAGCTTCTTTTTGCTCAAGGATAGCACTCTACCACTTGAGCCACAGCGCCATTTCCGGCTTTTTCTGTGTATGTGGTACTGAGGAACTGAACCCAGGGCTTCATGCATGCGAGGCATGCACTCTAACACTAAGCCACATTCCCAGCCCCTCCTGGTCATTTTCATTGCCCCTATTTCCCACCCCACCCCCACCCTCAATTAAGTATTATCCCATTGTAAGACCATGCTACATTTTTTTTACATCCATGCAAACATTAACTTTGTGCCGTTATTGAGGCTTGAATTCTTGCTTAGCATTTTTTTCTCAAAGCTGGTGCTTTACCACTTGAGCCATACCTCCACTGCCAGCTTTCTGCTCATTAACTGGAGATAAGAGTCAGATCTATCTGCTTGGGCTGGCTACAAGCTTCAATCCTCAGATATCAGCCTTCAGTGTAGCTAGGATTCCAGGTGTGAGCTACCAGTGCCATGCTGGAATATGTAATTTATTTAAGCATTCTTTAAAATCTCTTAGCCAATAAGAATCAAATACTTTTATGGGATTTTATTGCCTAATTTTGTGACATCCTAGAAATAAGAAACTGTCTAGACAGTTTTGATATTGGGTATTTGTGGTTTCTTTGTTTTGTCCGTTATGAGGCTTTAACTCAGGACCTGAGCTTTTTGCTCAAGGCTAGTGCTCTGGAGCCACAGTACCACTTCTGGTTTTCTGGTGGTTAATGGGAGATAAGAGTCTCACAGACTTAACTGTCTGGGCTGGCTTTAAACTGCGATCCTCAGATCGCAGCATCCTGAGCCACTTTGTTTCTGCCATTTTGAAACTACTAGATTGAATGAGAGCAGATAGTGGTTGGTAGCTACCTATAGGGTTAATGGAAAGTTGACACAGAGTCAAAAATCTTAAAAGTTGCTGAGAAAAAAAAATCCCACTTACATTTATTTATCTACTACTTTTTAAAAAAATTTTCCACCACTAAGGTTGAACTCAGGACTTCAACCTCTTGAGTTGGATTCTTTCTCTTGAGTCTTGTGTCTACTTCTAGCTTTCCTGGTGGTTAAGTGGAGGTAAGACTTTATCTGCAAGGACTGGCTTCCAACTATGATCCTTTAGATTTCAGCCTCCAGTGTAGCTCGGATTAGAGGTATGAGTCACCAGTCCTACATTTCTCCCTTGCAGAATTCCTGGGGACCCTGTGGGGTATAAAACACCATCACCAAAAATAAGAACATCCTTACAGAAGGACCGAAGAAAGCATCTCTTTGCCACAGATAGTCAAGGTACCTTTAACCCTGACTTCCAAAGCACTGGGTTAAGAGTTAGACCCACTAGGGCTGGAGCTGGAGCTCAGTAAGAGAGTGCTGGCTGCAGTAAGGTCCTGCAATTTCCTCCAAAAGAAAACCCAAGCCATGGGAGGGCCCTCAAAAGCCTAAACCTGAGCAGAATCACAGCACCTGAAAATGATCAAATCAAATCAAATCTGGACATATAACAGGAGAGGCTTTATTTAAAAGGCTTGCTGCAATAAGAGGAAGGAGGTTCTGATAGAATACTGTCACTGTAAGGTCTGGAAGTTTTCAGGTTCAGTTAGAAAGAGTGGTTTGGAGCTGGGAAGGTGGCTTAGTGGTAGAGTGCTTGCCTCGCATGCATGAAGCCCTGGGTTCGATTCTTCAGTACCACATACACAGAAAAAGCCGGAAGTGGCACTGTGGCTCAAGTGTTTGAGTGCTAGCCTTAAGCCAAAGCAGCTCAGAGACAGTGCCCAGGCCCTGAGTTCAAGCCCCAGGACTGGGGACTGGGGACGGGGGAGGGGAAGAGGGGTTTTTGGTTTGCTTTGGTATACTTTAGTTTCAGAGAGGCTCTCCCTGTGAACAGCCAGGGCTTTCTCCTAGGCAAAGTCCCTGGGAGGGTTGGGCTGCATTCCTGTTGTTCCTTCAGCTGGGGGAGGGGTTACAAGTCAAATGCTTGGGAGAAGGAGGAAAACCAGAGTGAAGTTTAGAGTGTCCAGGCTCAGCCAGGAGGGACAGTGAAGGAGTAGATCATCTCAGCATTAATTCCCAAAGTGAGAACGGGCATTTGGACAGCCTGCGTGGCCTGGCAGGAATGAATGAGGCCGTGATCCACAGGTCTTGGTGAGGCCATTTGTGGATAGGCGCCATCTGTGGAGGAAGTGATCTGTCAGAAAACACAGCAGGGAGGAGATGGCACTGATCTGCATCCGTTTCCAGGAGCCCAGAGGTGGGTGAAGTCCAAGTCCAGCATCAAGTGCAAGCACACATCCTTCCCGCAGGACAGAAGGCCAAGCCCGCTCTGGGTTCATCTCTGTTGCATAGAATAGCAGGAAATGCCTTGCACTGAGGGACTTCAGTTTATAAAGCAGCCCCTTTGACCTAAGTTACTCCATTTTGAACACAAGGGCCAAGGGACAGTGACATTTCATTTATCCAAATAAACCACCACCATCTGCCAGCACCCCAGGAGGCACAAATTGATAGATGGTTGATGTATGGCAATAATTATACACATAAACATCAAATCAGAAGCATCAGACATGCAAGCTTATCAATCATATCAGTTGGAAATTATAAAGCAAAGAACACTGCTGCGGGGCGCCGGTGGCTCACGCCTGTCATCCTAGCTACTCAGGAAGCTGAGATCTGAGGGTTGAGGTTCAAAGCCAGTTAAGACTGTGAGACTCTTATCTCCCATGAGCCTCCAGAAAACAAGAAGTTGAGTCTTAAAGTGATAGACCAGCAGCCTTGAGTGAAAAAGTTCTTGGACAGCGCCCAGGCCCTGAATTCAAGCCCCAGGACCCACAAAAGAAAAACAATAAGGAGCACCCCAAGACTCAGCTTTGGCATGCAGACTGCCCTGTCACTAGGTCAGCACACAAGCCTCATGGAAGAAAGCTGCCAGGCCCCATACACCCTGAACACCTCCACATCTGCATCTCCAAAGCTGCGGTCTGTGTCCTGCTAACAACGTCCTTGCATCTGTATGTGCTGTCTGCCTCTGCCGGCAATGCATTTCTATCACAGCCGCATCTCTGAGGCATTGCCTAATCTACCTGTCATATTAGGATGGTTGGTATTGACAGCCCTGGATTGCTTACTAGGATAGGTCTTGAAGTTCATCCTCTGTCCATACTCTTCTTTATGTCCTGGGATTGGAACTCACAAAGCACATTTTTCTCAGGTCAGAGTTTGCCAGTGGGGGCGGGGTGGAAAGGTGAGCGCCACCTGCTGGCCCTTCCCAGCAGTGCTGCCTAGCCAGGCCCCTTCCTGGCTGCAGCAGGAGGTTGGCTTGCTAGTTTAATCCCCACCCCCACCCCACGCAGCTTCCATGTGTACTTTCAGGCAGGAAGCACCCCCTCTCCCCTAGGAGCTGAGCCCCAGCTCCCCAGGGGTGGAGGCTCCTGAAAACCACACCCTTACCTGTCCCCAGGGGAGAGGCCGCTGCTTTCTGCAGTGACTGTAGAATGTCTCTTGTTGCCTTTCTAAACCTTCCAGTATCCATTTCAGCAAGTCGGGAAGTGCTCTGTAAAAAAAAAATGTCTGTGATTTTTGCTTTCTCACTCACATAGCCCTTTAAGCAACCCAGAAATAGCTTCTGAACTCCTGTGGGTTCCTGGCTACAGGAAAGTACAGGTGGATTTCATTTATGGGTATACAACATGCAACTGGCAAGGGAATTGCATTGATGACTTAGAGGCAATATTCAAATAATAAACACAATTAAGTCTAATCTAAGACCTACTGTAAAATCCAATGCTTGGTTCTTGTAATTTATTTTCCTATCAGCATAACTTACACAAAGGTCAGGAATCCTGAGGCAGCCCTAGAATCCCAGCACTTGGAAACAAAGACAGCGGGATCACATGTTTAAGGCCAGCTAAATCTACATAGTAAGACTCTCAAAAATAAATAGGAAGTGGAGCTGTGGCTCAAGTGGTAGGGTGCCAGCATTGAGTGCCCAGATCCTGAGTTTAAGCCCCAGTACTGGCACAACAAACAAACAAACACATACCAGGACAGGATCTGAGACCCTAAGCTAAATAGTGTAAGTATGAAATGATGTTGGAGGCATGGGTCAAGTGGTAGAACTCTAGAAGCTTAAAGCCCTAAGTTCAAACCTCATACAGTCCCCCCCCTTCCCACCCCCACACTAAAGTTAAGCAAGGCTGGGCATACAGCTCCATGGTAGAGTACTTGGCTAGAAAGTGTGAGGGCCCCAGGTTTGCACCACAAAAAGAAGAGAAAAACAGAAAGACAGTGAGAGAGAAAAAGAGAGGAAAGAGACAGAGAGACAGAGACAGAGACAGAGAGAAAGACAGAGAGAGACAGAGAGAGAAGGAGAGAGAGATTATACTCTTGGAGGGAGGGAGAAGAAAGAACAAAAAAGAGAAAAAGAAGCTAGGTATAAACAGAGTGAATTCATGAGTGTGGTAGTACATGCCTGTAATCTCAACGACTCCAGAATCAGACAGGAGGATCCCCAGCAAGCTCTGGAGAAACTTACTAAGACCTTATCTCAAAAGCAAAATAAACCCAAAAGTTATGGGAGCATAGTTCAGGTGGTAAAGCACTTGCCAAACCTCCAGTATGGAAACATTTTTTGAAAAAGAGAGAGCCCATATGGGATTGTGGTTTTCGGGTGTGGCTAAGCTGTGCTTCGATCAACCGCTCTTCTGGTCCTCGGCCTAGCTGGGCTCCGGTGCCATCCTTCACAGCCTTTCCCCAGGGCGTATAGCCTCTTCAAGTCAGACTCCCCTGAGATACAGCCCCAGGAAGTGGTGCTGTGGCTCAAGTGCAGAGTGCTAGCCTTGAGCAAAAGAAGCTCAGGCACAGTGCCCAGGCCCTGAGTTCAAGCCCCAGGACTGGCAAAAAAAAAAAAAAAAAAAAAAGATCTTTTTTTGTAGAAATGACGGATAGTGGGGCAAGCTTATTTATTACAAGGAAGGCATCCACACACACCTCCCGCAGGACATGGTAGCAGGGGAGTGAGCAAGTGTGTAGTTCCTTCAAAAGGATATGAAGATGATGGAAATCCTGTTCTGTTTTCTAGGAACTAAAAGTCCAGTGTGGGAAGACCCAGATACAATAGTCCTCCAGCTACAAAGAGTCCAGTGTCCACTTTTGTAATCGACTCTAAGCTATATGCTGCAAAGGTGGAAGAGAGGTATTACCCATGTTACCAGGACCCTATGGGTTGTTTTGTGATTTACTTGGATCTGACTGCTAGATGAAGATAAATGGAAGGCGATGAGAGTTTTTTTTCTTTCTGTTGTTGTTTGCCTGTCTGTCCAGTGCCTGGGTGCTGTTGCTGAGCCTCTCTTTGCTCAAGGCTAGCACTCTGGTGCTTAAGCGAAAGCTTTACTTCTGGCTTGTTGGTGATCATTTGAGGTAAGAGTCTCACAGACTTTCCTGCTCAGTCTAGCTTCAAACCAAGATCCTCAGATCTCAGCCTTCTGAGTAGCTAGGATTATAGGCATGAGCCACCGTGCCCAGTGATAAGGTTATATATGTATATATGTAAAATCTTATCTATACATCTATATATAACCTTATCTATCTATACACAATATCTCTACCTATTTTATAAACAACGTATGTACAATATATACGTACATGTATATATAGCATGTATATATGCATACTATAAACATATGCACACCCTCTCCCACCTCTGCAGCTAGGTGTTGATTCTAGAAGTTGACCCAGGGTTCTTTATAGCTATATGTGTGAGTATCCTACACACGTATGTGTGTTATATGTGTGAGTCTGGATGGGAAATTAAAGCCTAGGCGCGGTCTGTCACAGTGTGAAGCTGCGGGCAGAGGGCGCCCTCCGCTCGGCGCAGAGTCCCAGCCGGCTCAGGTGGGACAGGCAGGGATGCTTGGGACAGGGACCGCCCGGGAGGGGCGTGGCCTCTGGGGGTGGGTCGGGGCGTGGCCTCCTGGGGGGTCGGAGGGGCGTGGCGTCCAGGGAGGGTCCGGGAGGGGGCGTGGCGTCCAGGGAGGGTCCGGGAGGGGGTGTGGCCTCCAGGGTGGGCCCGGGAGGGGGCGTGGCGTCCAGGGAGGGTCCGGGAGGGGGCGTGGCGTCCAGGGTAGGTCCGGGAGGGGGCGTGGCGTCCAGGGAGGGTCCGGGAGGGGGCGTGGCGTCCAGGGAGGGTCCGGGAGGGGGCGTGGCGTCCAGGGTGGGCCCGGGAGGGGCGTGGCCCGGCCGGGGCTGGGCGCGCCGGGCGGCGGGACCGCGGCACCGCGCCGCGGGGACGGCTCCGGGGCGCAGGCCGGCATCCTTGCGTGCGCCCGAGCCGGGATCCCGCTCCAGGTACGCGACTCCTCGTCTTCTCCCGGGGCGGGCGCTCCCACAGCGGGCGCGCCGGGCTCGGTCGGGACGGGGAAGCGGGGGTCGGGGCGGGCGGGCGCGCGGGGCCGGGAAGCCCCTGCACGGCCTCTCTGGCGCTCGCTGTCCTGCGCTGCAGAGCGGGCGCACGGGGCTGCCCGGGCCTGGGGTGTCAGCGGCCCCTCCTCCGCTCACCCGCACCCGGGGCCGCGTTAACTGTCCGGTGGGGGAGCGGCCGGCGGTGGGCGGGGGTCAGAGGCACCGCGCCCGGCTCGTCCCGCTCGCCCCGCCGGCTCGGTCGCGGAGCCCGGGACGCCCCGTCGGCCCTCCTCCCGCTTCCTTCCTTCTGCGCGGCGGCCGGCGTGCCGGCCTCCCCCCCCCCCTTCGCTCCGCGCCCCGCGCCCGCCGCTCCCGCGCTCTCCCCGGCCAGCTCCCGCGCCCCGCGCCCGCCGCTCCCGCGCTCTCCCCGGCCAGCTCCCGCGCCCCGCGCCCGCCGCTCCCGCGCTCTCCCCGGCCGGCTCCCGCGCCCCGCGCCCGCCGATCCCGCGCCCCGCGCCCGCCGCTCCCGCGCCCTCCCCGGCCGGCTCCCGCGCCCCGCGCCCGCCGCTCCCGCGCTCTCCGCGGTTCTGTCTCCGATGCCGAGGGCAAATCCCGGAGCCCTCCCCCCAGCCCCCGCGTGCCACACCTGTCCGCACCGTCCACCCAGGAGCACCCCGGGCTGGGCCCCGCGCCCTCCCAGGTGACCCCGAGGGTCAGGATCGCCCCCCCCCCCATCTAGGAAGAGAGGCCCCCGGTGACCAAGCCTGAGACCAGCGGGTCAGGGGCCTGGACGGTGCCGCGAGGCCGGAAGGGAGTCGCAGGCTTGGGGCCTGAGTTTGGGGGGCGTGGGGGGGGCTGATGGACAGGTTTGCACTGTGGAAGGGAACCGGAGCGGCCTGAGGCTGCACGCCGGCCCGTGACCCGGAGGGCTCCCGCGCCGGTGGCCGCGCTCCCGCCCATCCCAGCAGGTCGCAGGTGCGGCCGGAGGAGGTCTGCCTGCCTCCCTCCCTTCGGGGCTTGTTTGTCTGTCTGTTTGGTTGGTTTTAAACGTGCTGCGCTGCGGAATGACTCTGAGGAAGCCCCGCGTGGTTAGGGGAGGCGGTCAGATTCTGTCCCTCCGACACTCCCGGAGCCACCTCCTCTGCGCCCGTCCCCGCTGCGAAGGGCCTTCAGCTGCGCCCAGAGGGCCCCGATTCCACCTTCCGTTAATCGTGGCTCATCACTGATGAATGAGAATGCTTCTTAGGCTTCCGACTTGCTACTTTCCACTTGTAATGAAAGAAATCGACTCTCTCTCTCTCTCTTTCTCTCCTTCTCTCTTTCTCTCTGTCATGGGGCTTGAACTCAGCCTGGGACTGTTCCTGAGACCTTCAGCTCAAGGTGAGCACTCTACCACTTGAGCCACCGCACCCCTTCAGGCTTTCTGGGAGTTAATTGGAGTTCCTGCCTGGGCTGGTTTAGAACCGAAATCCTCAGACCTCAAACTCCTGAGTAGTTAGGATTACAGGCGTGAGCCACCAGCACCTGGCACTACTTTCTCTTATAACTGGGATTACAGCCAACGCCCTGGTGGCTCTTGCCGGTCATCCTAGCTACTCAGGAGTTGAAATCTGAGGACTGCAGTTTGAGGTCAAGAAAGTCTGACTCTTATGTGCAGCTAACCAGCAAAAACCAGAAGTGAAACTGGTTCAAGTGGTGGAGGTCCAGCCTTGAGTTGAAAAAGCCAACAGACAATGCATAGATCCTGAGTTTAAGCCTCAAGACTATCACAACAAAATAAAAGGAGGGTCACAACTCATCTGTTCACAGGGACAAACAGGTGACGTTCAAGCCTGCTTGGCCAAGACAGGAGACCTGCAGCCACCTCCAGGTAGGAACTGCTCAGGAATTCTGATCCCCCCAAATGTTTTTTGGTCCCAGTCTTGGAGTTTGAACTCAGTGCCTGGGCCTTGGCCCTGAGCTTTTTTGCTCAAGGCTACCATTCTACCACTTGAACCACAGCGCCACTTCTGGTTTTTGAAATTGTTTTTGTTTTTTGGAAGTTTATTGGAGATTAGCATTTCATAGCCTTCCCTGCTCAGGCTGGCTTTGAACCATGATGCTCAGATCTCAGCCTCCTGAGTAGCTAGGGTTATAGGCATGAGCTACTGGTATCTGGCTTTTTTTGCCCTTCCTTTTAGTTTCTGTTTTGAGTTGTCTTTCTTATTTTCCCCCCAAAGCAATGCAGCTGAAAAGGTTTGGTTTGCTTGTGCTTTTAGTAGAATTGGAATTTGAACTCAGGGCCTGGTGTTTACCTAATAGCAGATGCTCTGCCACTTGAGCTATACCATTAGCCCCAAACCTGATTTTAAATATTGGTTCTTTTATTGTCCTCTTCCTTTTGTTTTTAAATGCAATGAAGTGAGATTTGGTTTGGTTCATCTCTGTCTCAGAACCTACTGTTTGTTCATAATGATTACATTCTCAAGTGAATGAAGATATCTGAACTATGATGTAGGTAATTGCATCTTTTTTATGGAATGAAGTGATAAGAAAGAGATATTAGAACTGTTGGAAAATGAGTGCTCTGATTTGTTTTGTTTTGTTTTTGGTTAGTTGTGAGGCTTGAACTCTGGGCCTGGGTGCTGTCCCTTAATACTTCAGCTCAAGGCTAGCACTCTACCACTTGAGACACATTGCCACTTCTGGTTTTCTAGTGTTTAATTGGAGATAAGAGTCTCAGACTTTTCTGCATGGGCTTTGAACCATGATCTTCATATCTCAGCCTCTTGAGTAGTTAGGATTACTGGCGTGAGCCATCGGCCCTGCCTGGCACTCTCCTGATTGATTTTGCTATTTCTTGTTAAGTATCTCATGAGTAATATATCACTTTTTTTTTTTTTTGAGATATAGTCTATCGTTGGTAGCCTAGCGTGGCTTTGAACTTGACATCCTCCTGTCTCAGTCTCCTCTCTGTCTTAGTGCTGAGCCTACAGGCTCATACCATCACAGTGGCTCTCTTCTCTCACTAGTTTTAATGTTCGTGGTTATGAGAAATGCGCCATGGTTTCAGGTCAGCATGTCAAATGTCTCCCTCCCAGTGTTAAAGCTGGAGTTCCCGATGACTGTTGCTGTCAACCAGGGGTGGCATGATTGTGGGGGCTGTCAGCTCTTGGCTTTGACAGTGGAGACTCGGCTCGGTGTTGTCCTGTTTCCTTAATGTCTTCTGCGACAAATATGTGCAGGGTTAGAGCAATGTTCTTTGGCACCGCTGACATTTTGGGCCAGATGGTTTTGTGTCAGGAGATTTTCCTGTATACCATAGGGTGTTCACCAGGATCCCTGGTTTTAAACCTACCAGATGCCTGTAGCTCCCCTCCCTCCAGTTAAAAAACTCCATATGTCTCCAGACGTGACCAAATATTTGTTGAGAAACAAATCCCTTAGTTGACTTTGCTTCTAACCCCTAGTTTACAGGATATAAAATGCTCTAGACACTTAAGAACAGAAGTACAGGCTAAACATAACGAGCTTCAAGTTTCAGTGGTTAGAGAAGATATTTAAATATGTAAGGTGGGCACTGGTGGCTCATGCCTATTATCGCTACTCTAGAGGCTGAGACCTAAGGGTCATGGTTCAAAGCCATTCCAACAGGAAAGTCCACGAGACTCTTATTTCCAATAAACTTCCAAAAAAAATTTAAAACCTGGAAGTGGAGCTCAAGTGGTAGAGTGCTAACCTTGGGGAAAAATAAAAAGCTCAAGGACAGTGCCCAGGCCCTGAATTCAAGCCTCAGAAAGAGAAAGAGAGGAAAAAAAGGAAAGAAAGAAAGAAAGAAAGAGAAAGGAGGGGAGAGGGAGGGAGGAAGGGAAGAAAGAAAGAGAAAGGAAGGAAAAGAAAAAGAAAGGAGGGAGGGAGAGAGGAAGGAAGGGAGGGAGGAAGTGAGGGAGGAAGGAAGGAAGGAAGGAAGGAATGGCATTTGTAAATGATTGCAAAATAGTGACAAGAGCATTAAGCCAAGCAGGACCACTGCAGGGCTGTACGCTGTGAGGCTGGCTCCAGTTAAAGCTGCTTATCCATAGCTAAAAGGGTTATGATCATAAATGCAGCCCTTAACTGAACTGTTGCCAAACACCACCTTGAGTTTCTGATTCACTGATTAAACTTCTACTTTTCATCACGAATCAGTACAATAAAGTTCCTAAGAGATCCTGCCATGCTTAATTCTTCTCTTGTTAAAGAGGGAGCCACATGGTTGGCCAGAGTGTTGGGTTCCTGAGCTACCGCTTTAGGCAGTCAGTGAACAGCTGTTTACTGAGTATGTTGGGTGCCCAGCAGTGTTGGCACCGGGGTCACATTGTGGCCATGGCAGACCATCCTGAACTATAGGTATTGTCCAGTCTGTTGGCAGACGAGGAGAGAGACTGGCACACAGTGGCACAGGCTCTCACAGTCCTGAATGGTGCTTCAGGGGTGTTGGGAGAGCAGGAGTCCTAGGGCCCTCCTGGGGAGGAGGATTGCTTGGGGAAGGTCTCTCTAAAAAGCCATTCTTTAAATGATGGCATAAGCAAGTAAAGAAGAGATGAGTGGCCAGGCCGATAGGGTTGCGAGCAACATGGAAATGTGGCTGGATCATTTTTTAGGTTTTAGGATTTGAAAGTTTGGTCATAAGAACCCACTGAAGCATTTTAAATGAGAGCAGTGATGGTTCCATTTGAGTTTTTAAAGTGATCACCACTGTGGCTGTGTAGAGTGGTTTCAAGGGGTAGGCACTACTGGTTGGCATGATTGGTACGTTGGTGCAAATCAGAAAAGAAACCTTTCCTTGTATATGTATGTGTGGTGCGGGGACGGGGGGTAATCACATAGAAAAAAAATGCTGATTAGACTGCTTGGACCAGTTCTAAAGGCTGTTTCCTCCTGTGCTACCAAGTGTGGCCAGGGGGGGTGGAAGGGGAGAATGGGTGTGGCCCTCGCTGCTGAGGCCTTTTGTGGTCACCCAGGGCTGATGCAGTGGCCTTCACTAAAATGTAATGGCAGAGAGACCGAGATGGAGTTTGGTATTCAAACCATTCGAAGGTGGTAATTATTGGGATATGGTTGATAGAGAGGGAGGTAATGAGGATGAATCAGAAAGTTCTGGCATAAACAACTGAGTGGGATGGAACGGTGAAAGCACAGAGTCCCAGAGCAAGGGAGGTGGATGGTGCTGGAGTAGACTGGGTAATTCCAGTTTGGAGATAGTTTGTTTATGAGACATCCAAGTGAAGCAGAGGAACAAGCACCTAAAACTCATGAAGGAGAGCTGAGGTAAAAATACAGATGATTGACCATTGCATATCACGGATTCTCCAGCCCAGAGTGGTGGTATATACCTGTAATCCTAGCTCCTAGCTACTCAGAGGCTGAGATCAGGAAGATCAAGAGGTCGTTTGTTTGTTTGTTTGCCATTCCTGGGGCTTGAACTCAGGGCCTAGGCACTGTCCCTCAGCTTCTTTTGTCAAGGCTAGCACTCTACCACTTGAGCCACAGCACCACTTCCAACTTTTTCTGTTCGTGTGGTACTAAGGAATCGAACCCAGGGTTTCATGCATGGTAGGCAAGCACTCTACCACGGAGCCATATTCCCAGCCCTGGAAGGTCAGCGTTTGAGGCCAGTCCAGGCAAAAACTGATACCCTCTACCAACCCATAAAAAATGATACAGTAGTGTGCACCTGTCATCCTACCTGCTTGGGAAGAGTACGTAGGTGGATTGTGGTTCAAGCTGACTCATAAATACATGACCTTACCCAAAATATAACCAAAGCCCAAAAGCCTAGAGTTGTGGCTCAAGTGGTAGACAGCCTGCCTGGCAAGCACAGGTCCGAGTTAAGGTACCACAAAAATAAGTAAAATAAACCTTCCACAGAGGGTATGTATAAAGCAAGAAGAGAACAGATCTGGTCTGTAGCATTGGAGCATTCTGGGTAGAGGACAAGCCACTGAAGGCTACTAAAGAGCCAGATGGATATATGTGAGGTGTAGGGCTTTTATTTTTTTTTCTTCAAAGTGAGATGAGAGGATGCATGAGTTCTAGAGATGCGGAGAACTTCTGGTGGAGGAAGAGGCTACCGATGGAACAGAGTGAAGGCATGTCAGGACCAGGTCTCCAAGAAGATGAGAATGCAGGTAGAGGATGGGTCTATGATGGAAGGCCGGAGGGCAGTGGTGTGGGTGAGGGTACGCTTAGATTTGGGAAGCAGGATTTCTAAGACTTCTCTTTTCTCTGCAGGAGGTAGAGCCTTGGGTTGAGTTGGCTGCATTTAAATGTGAAGTCAGATTATTTCCTTACCAGGTGCTTATTGAGCACTGTCTTTCTTTGCTTCTTCCTTCCTTCCTTCCTTCCTTCCTTCCTTCCTTCCTTCCTTCCTTCCTGCCTTCCTTCCTGCCTTCCTTCCTGCCTTCCTTCCTGCCTTCCTTCCATTCTTTCTTTCTTTTTTCTTCTGGGAATGTGAAGCCCTGGGTTCGATTCCTCAGTACCACAAAAACAGACAAAGCCAGAAGTGGAGCTGCGGCTCAAATGGTAGAGTGCTAGCCTTGAGCAAAAGAAGCTGAGAGACCATGCCTAGGCCCTGAGTTCCAGCCCCAGGACTGGCAAAAAATAAAATAAAAATGCAGTGCAAGGGATTGAACCCAGAGCCTTGCACATGCTTCACAAGAGCTCCATGTCACCAAGCGGCACATGCCCAACTGAGCAAGTTTCACCATAGACCCTGTGGAAAGTGTTCAGATGGATGGTGATGATTTGGGCTTTACACACTGGAAATAACCTCCCACCCCTGGCCTATACATTGCTTCCTGCCATTAAAACATTATGTAAAAGCAGCTTTGTGTTTTGGAGCAGTTATGGGGTCATAGCAAAGTGAGGCAGGCGGCAGGGCATTCCTGCTTGCTCTCTGCCTCCACGTCCCCATTGGGGCATCAGTTTGTTATAAAATCTACGCATTACAGTGTTACACCAACTAGAGCTACACTGCCCTAAACTCCTGAGTTCCACCTCTTTATCTTCCCTCCTACCTCAACTGTTCCACCCTTGAACCTTTCACTATCTCCTTAATTGTGCCTTTCCCTGAACCTTAAGTCAGGCTTCTTCCTCTTACTGATATGTATAATTTCATAGCTTGATAGTTCTACTTCCTGCCTTTGACTTTTGGTTAAAGGCAATAAACTTGATACAGAACTTGATAATAAACTTGATACAGAACATGTCCATCTTCTGATGGACATGGCTATCCTTAACTGGAGAAAAGCCTTTTCAACCCCGCCCGCCCCCCCCCCCCCATACTCAGTGAGTAATGGTAATGGCCCCGTATTGAGATGCTATTGGATCTCTGGTAGGAGGGTTGTTACTGGCATTTTTTCGGGGGAATAAAAAACAACCCCCAAACCTCCCACTGTCGTTCCAGTGCCCAGCTAAGTTTGGAAGCCACTTAACAGGGATGGCTTCTCCTTAACAAGGTTGGTCTGCCACTCTGCCATGTTGGCTTTTGGCCTTGACACTGGGCTTTACTCTCTATCAGTATGTAGGACAGGAAGGGCAGGGCCATGGTGAGCCAATCATATTGGTATGCAAAGCAAGATGCAAATATCATTGCTGTAGGGCACTGAAGGAATATCCTCTTGTGATTTCATAAGCATTTAATAGAGAAATCCAATCTTTTTATTTATTTATTTTGCCAGTTCTGGGGCTTGAACTCTGGGCCTGGGCACTGTCCCTGTTGCTTTTGCTCAAGGCGAGCACTCTACCACTTGAGCCACAGCGCCACTTCTGGCTTTTTCTGTGTATGTGGTACTGAGGAGTTGAACCCAGGGCTTTATGCATGCGAGGCAAGCACTCTACCACTGAGCCACCTTCCCAGCCCCATTTTTTTTTCTTTAAATCATGTCTAGATTAACAGGGGTGCTCACGTTTGTATGTCCTGGAGGGTGAGTGTGGTTCCCTAGGTGACAAAGGAGGCGGGCAAGGCTTCCTTGCTCAGCTGGCTATAAAGTAAGTATAGAGTACGGAGATTGCAAATTGTGAGCTACAAGGTATCACTAAGTGGTTTAATCTGATGAAACACAAAGGCTTCAAATCAGAGCGCCTCTCCACTGCTGTCCCCACACTTGCCTGCAAGTGATTACGGGTGTACTGACAGCTTAGCTTCTCTTGGCTCTCCCTCTTCGGCTGAGCAGTGTAACAGGTGCCTTTTCAGTGGTGAGTTGTGGCTCGAGCCAGGCTAGCTGTAGATGACTGTGGCTTAGGTTCTAGCAGCTTCACGTTTTGCGGTGGAGCCTTGGAGCAGGATTGGCCATCTGCTGCTCCCTGCTATCACCTTGAGCTCTTGGGCACATACAACCTTTTCTAACAAAGCCACAGGTGGGATGATGTAGTTGATGCTGGCCCATAACTCAGTGATCCTCCTACTGCAGCCTGAGTGCTGAAGTCAAGGTCCTCAAGTGACTATACCTCGCTAAAAAGGCAGAGCTGTCAACGTGTCCTTTCCTAAGTTTATGATGCTGGTCCGTAGCCACAGGTGCTTGGGGAAGGAGGAAAGTTCGAGGGAAATGTGAGGGTTTCAGGGTAGGATGGAGACTGATTTCTTTTCAAGAGAAGTTTCTGCCACTTGGAGGCATTTCGGCGGTGACCACTTGGAAATTTTTTGTCATAGTGTCAATAGGTATCCAAAAATTAATGCTATAACGTATCAAAACTCTCCAAGGAAAAGAAAAGTTAAGACCTTGGAAGTAGAATTGTCTACTTTAAAAATCTTTCAAGTGAGGAGTATGAACAAATGAGTTTTAAATCTGTTTATTTAAAGTGGGTGACCCTTGCTGGTTATTCAATTTATTGGTATAATTATTGAAATCTAGCAGCTGAATTTTACCAAAATACTTTGTTATTTAACTTTTTTTTTTGGGGGGGTCCAGTTGTGGGGCCTGAACTCTGGGCCTGGGCGCTGTCCCTCAGCTCTTCAGCTCAAGGCTAGCACTCTACCACTTGAGCCACAGCGCCACTTCCAGCTTTTTCCTTTTTGCTTATGTGGTTCTAAGGAATTGAACCCAGGGCCTCAAGCATGCAAGGCAAGTGCTCTACCACTGAGCCACCTTCCCAGCCCCTTAACACTTTGTTAAAAACAAAGTATTGATGGTACTCAGAGGGTTGAGACAGAAGAATTGCTTGAGCCCAGGAATTGTAGGCCAGCCTTATATAGACGTTTTATTTATTTACTTTTTTTGAGACATGATCTTTCTGTGTAATTCAAGCTGGCCTTGAACTCTGGATTTTCCTACCTCAAACTAGGATTCCAAGTGTGTAAAACCATGCCCAGCCCATGTAATTTCAAAATTGAGGACCTTTCAAGGCCTCTGTGTGTGTGTGTATGAGAGAGAGAGAGAGAGAGAGAGAGAGAGAGAGAGAGAGAGAGCATGTGTGCATGCATGTGTGTGTAAGCATGCACAACCATGCATGCTAGTACTGAGGCTTGAACTTGGGGGGGGGGTCTCTTACTCTTAGATTTTTTTTTACTCATGCCTGTTGTTTTACCATCTGAGCCATACATCCACTGTTACTTTTTACTAGTTAATTAGAGATAAGAGTTTCTTGGATTTTCCTGCCAGAGCTAGCTTCTAATTGGGATCCTCAGTTTTCAGCCTCCTGAGTAGCTAGGATTACAAGTATAAACCATAGGCTCCTGGGCCCAAGATTTTTATTCCTATGGTCTCAAGTGACCTTGGCAGGCTTATCATTTAATAACTGAGTCAAAATCCGTGCATGCGTGCTTGCGTGTGTGTGCGCATGCATGTGTATTTAGGACTTTGACTTTCTACTGCTATTTTATATAATGTAAATATACGTTTAAAATGTATAACAAATATAAATGTGTACATATATTTAGAGTAAAACAGTTTGGCAGCTTGCTTGCCAATAAATTTTCATTTAAAACTACCTCTGAAACCCTAGTGTTTAGCCACTGCCAAGGCCAAACACCACTTGTCAGATCCTGCTACTTGCCCACCAATAAAAGGAACTCGGTGAAGGGAGAGAAAGGAGATTTATTACGGGGTACAGGCATGCCCTGGGGAGACAGCACTTGAGCCCATCCACAGACATCCCTGGGGTACAGACATCAACTATGTACTGCAGTAGAGGACGAGAGGCTGGGAGAGAGAGGTATGCAGCATCATTAAACAGTCCTGCTCCAACTAGGGCCTGGTGATCATTGTTTTAGTCCTTGTTTGGGTTAGGGTTCCAGAAAGTTATCCTTGTTATCTCTGCTTGAGATAAACAAGTCTGTTGCTAAGCGGGTTCCCTGAGGAGGCTTAATTGGTCTTTGGGTATACACTTTCCCATCCCTTGTCCTGAAGATGCTTATCATCAGTCCTGTCCTTCGGGGGTTCCAAGGTGATTGCGAATTGCCTGCTGGGAGAAGGGCTCCCAGCCCAGACCCACAAAAAGTGGAGTCAGATAGGATGCCAAGCTCTTCTGCTTGTAGTTCAGTCACGGGCCCAACTAAGTAGTCAGTGCTTTTCAGCAACAGCTGCCTTTAAACACAGGGCAGACACACTCCTATTCTTCAGGCAGCAGAAAATAAAATTACAACGAAAGGGAAAAAAATTAAATTGGCTGGCGATGGATGTGTTAATCATGCTAGCCATTTTACGCTGTCCGTGTACAGTGTACTCAGTCATCACCATTATACACCTAAATGTATTCAGGGTTTGTCAATTAAATAATACATGAAAAACCGAACAAAATAAGCGTAGCTGGGTGCCAGTGGTGCAGGCCTGTAATCCTAGCTCCTAAGGAGGCTGGGGTCTGAGGATCACAATTGAAAGCCAGCCCCGACTGGAAACTCTCTGAGACTCTTACCTCAAATTAACCAAAAACCCCAGAGGTGCAGCTGTAGCTCATGTAATAGAGCGAGGCTTCAGCAAAAAAAGCTACAGGGCAATGGCTAGGACCCGAGTTCAAGCCCCAGTAGCAGCACCAAAACAACAACAAACATGTGCAGGCTTTGGAGAGTGATAAATAAGAAACACGGGCTGTGTCTTCTTTCTCTTGATACTGGATTGGATCTCTCTGTTTGGCATTGGGCTGAAGAAATACAAGCTATTATGAATCAAATAAACTATAGTTATAGGCCCTTCCTTTAAACACCAGGCATTCAGTAATCCCAGGCTGGTCAGTGCTTTGAGGTTTAAGCACTGACCATGTGGTGGCTGATTTGTTTCATTTCACTGGCCCTCAGTGCTATTGTTTTTAAGCCTCCTGTTGCTCACCAGCCAAAGCTGGTTTGATTGTTTTTGTAAGCAGGTTGGTGAGAACAATCATCTGCGGGGCAGCTGTTTGAAAGCAGGTGGTGGTGAGGTGAATGGGATTATGTGGGTGACCCCAACTCTTACTCCTTCCAAAAAATATAGAATTGAATCGAGGCGTTGCAAGAGTGTGAAAGGACAAAACCAGCCCGTGCTTCTAGTTTTCCCAGGCTTCCTTTAGAAAAACTGCTTAGGTTCCCAATCTCCTCTACCCTTATCTCTTAGCTATCCTGTCAATGACAAAAAAAAAAAAGGGTGGGGTTTGGAACTCCCGAGGGACTTTCCTTATACGCTGGCCTACAAGCTATTCTAATACGCTTTAAAAAAAAATTCAAGTTACTTGGATGAATACTATGCCCTTGCCTTTTGAATATGTCTACTGAGCATCATGGCCTTAAGGATGAAGAAATAACCCCAGAACTTGTTTAAGGCTTTTTTTTTTTTCTTTGTCAATTGTGGGGCTTGAACTCTGGACCTGGGCGCTGTCCCTCAGCTCTTCAGCTCAAGGCAAGCACTCTACCACTTGAGCCACAGTGCCTTTTCTGGTGGTTAATTTGAGGTAAGAGTCTCACGGACGTTCCTACCCAGGCTGGCTTTGAACCTTGATCCTCAGATCTCAGCCTCCTGAGTAGCCAGGATTACAGGTTCGCCCCATACCCTGCAGTACAGGAAATCAAACCCAGGGTCTTCAGCCAGTGTGCTAGTCAAGGGCTCTGTTGCCCAGGGCTGGTCTGACCTGCTTTCTGCCTCCATTTCTCTTAATTTCCTGCACTCGGGAATGCACCCAGACCCAAAGACCTAGTGAGCACTCCCAGAAGCAGGGGCTTCCAACACAACCTTGTGTCCTTACCACTCTACAAAGAATACATTGTTCCAAAAATAGTGTTCATTATGTTGGCCAGACCTATAATTTCCCCCACAGAAGCCTCAACAAATAACCACCCTGCAGATTCCTTGAGAGTTGGGAGCTGTGTTTTTCCCACCAGGACACAGGAGTCAGTTTTGTATAGTATTTGCTCAATATGGCATTGAAGTATCTCTAATAGTAAGCTTGAAGGTTACTTTTAGATGAAAGATTTGATCCAGGCATGAGGAAAGAAGGGTTCAAGGCCAGCCTTGGCTATATAGTGAGACACTGGCCCCCCAGAAAAGCAAACAAGATTTGCACATTGGTCAGATGCAAGAAATTATAAATAATAGTAATAGGTTGCTAATACTATACTAGATTGCTAATATTAGGCTTTCTGCTTAGCTAAGATTGCAGACATACACCACCACATCTGGCTTATTCATTTGGATGGGATCCTGCTAACTTTTCCCCCCAAGACGATCTTCCCAACTTCTGCCAGGTAGCTGGGATTGTAGTGGGGAGGGGCAGTGAGACCATTTAGTCCTCGGTGAAAATGTAAAAGATTTTATTGAGCAACAAGTGCTGATGCTCCAGGACCGCACCTGGAGTGGGAATCCCAGGAAACAGCCCCGAGGGCCAGCCTACATCGGCTTTTAAGCATTTTGGGCTAGGGTGGGGAAAAGGGGAGGCTGGGTGTTGGTTTTAGCCAATGATTGTTACAAGAAATTTGAACCTTAAGTTTAAATTTCCCGCCAAGGTTTTGCTGGTGGGAGGCAGGGGACTAGAACAAAGGGTGGTGATGGTTCAGGTTGGGTTAGGGTTTGCATTGTTCAGAAAACAGCAGAAGAGAGTTACAGTTACAGAGTCATAGTTACTAGCTAAAATAGCTACTTAGCTACCAGGGAAGTCTTAAGCACACGTACATTTTTATCTTAAAATCATTCATTATCCATTTTACACAATCCAAGTCAAATATTATATTCCATCTTTACTTCCTCCACCCTATCAGGGTTACAGATGTGAGCCCCAATGCCCAGGCCCAACTATTCTTTTTTTTTTTTTTTGGATCTGGTCCCGGGGCCTGAACTCTGGGCCTGGGCACTGTCCCTCAGCTCTTCAGCTCAAGGCTAGCACTCTACCACTTGAGCCACAGTGCCACTTCCGGCTTTTTTCTTTTTGCTCTTGTGGTGCTGAGGAATCGAACCCAGGGCCTCAGTCATGCAAGGCAAGCTCTCTACCACTGAGCTACCTTCCCAGCCCAAGGCCCAACTATTCTTAACCAGAATTCATGTATGCTCTTTTTTCCCAATTAAGTTTTTACCTTTTTGGGGGGCCTTAGACCTTGAATCTAGGCGTTAGGCACTGTCCCTAAGCTTCTTTTGCTCAAGGCTAGTGCTCTACCACTTGATCTACAACACCACTTCTGGCTTTTTTTTTCTGTGATTAATTGGAGATAAGAGTCTCATGGACTTTCCTGCCCTGGCTGGCTTTGAACTGTGATCCTCAGATCTCAACCTTCTGAAAATCTAGCATTACAGGCCTGAGCCACCAATGCCTGGCTAATTATTACTTCTTTTCAACCAACAAAGAGACTGAAGTTATGCAATCTATTGAACACTCTTTTCGTGGTTGTTGCTTACCAGAAATGTAATTTAAAAACTTTTTTTTAAAGCTGAAGTTGGAAGAGGCCAAGGGCTATCCTACATTTGAGTTGGTGGCTTAGTGAGGGTTCCCAAGTTTTCTGCTGGGTGGTCTGGCTCCAAAATCCATTGTTTTCATTCTCTTCTGCCTCTTATGTATAGACAAACTCAAGAGAACATATCTAGCCACAAGTAATCAAAACAAGACAAAAGGAAGCCCTCATGTGCCATATTCCAGATGGAATATTGACAAAAGTAATTAGACAGCATATGCCTAGGTTAGGACCACATTAAAGCAATTACAAAGGGAAGAGGTGCTCAGCCAATCAAGTAAGTTAAGGATATACAGTTGACTTAAGAGCCTTACCCTTGGAATTCCCAAGGAAATCCTTTAAAAGCAAGGAAAAAACACAAAGCCATGAGTGTAGCAAAATACAAATTGCTTATGTTTATAGCAGTATAATTTGGAAATACCCTTAATAGTCAACCTACAAACAAAAACTTACAGTGGCAAAGACAGGAAAGAAATCTTTGCTATCCAGTAAATAAAACAAAAAGGCAAGTCCATGACTCCCTACTTCTATTTTCTCTGAATGATATTTTTTTTGAGGGGGGGGTCCGGTTGTGGGGCCTGCACTCTGGGCCTGGGCACTGTCCCTCAGCTCTTCAGCTCAAGGCTAGCGCTCTATCACTTGAGCCACAGCACCACTTCCGGCTTTTTTCTTTTTGCTTATGTGGTGCTGAGGAATCAAACCCAGGGCCTCATGCATGCAAGGCAAACGCTCTACCACTGAGCCACCTTCCCAGCCCCAGCCTTAAGTTCTTTATCGCTCAGCTTTGGGGACCTTTAGTGGAATCCAACCTCTCCTTACACAGAGGGGAGAGACCAAAATCTGAAAGGTCAGGGTCCGTCCTGAACACAGGGGGTGAACCCTACCAGAGGTGTAGCTATGGTTTTAGATTTCTTCATAAATACACCCTGTGTCTAACCCAACACTGCATGCTTTGAATTCACCCTCCATTCCCTGATACACTGTCATTTAGAATAGTTAAGTACTATACTTTTTTTTTCTTTGGGAAAGACTGAGCTACAGGGCACACTTATTTAGCAAGCAGTATCCAGCATGCTGTCCTTCCTTCCCTTCCTTCCTTCCTTCCTTCCTTCTTTCTTTTTTTCTTTCTTTCTTATTTACCCCCCCCCCCCCGAGAAATACATAGATTTTTGTGTTTGAATCTTTTTTTTTTCTTCAGTGCCAGTCCTGGGGCTTGAACTCAGGGCCTGGGAGCTGTTCCTGACTTGTTTTACTCAAGGCTAGTGCTCTACCATTTGAGTCACAGCTTTTTGACAGTTAATTGGAGATAAGAATCCCACACAGCCTTTTCCACTCCCGCTGGCTTTGAACTGCAATCCTCAAACCTTAGCCTCTTGATAAGCTAGGATTTTAGGTGTCAGCTGCCCAACTTTTTGTTGCTGTTGTTGTTTGTTTTTGAATCTTTATTGATGGAATAAGTTGAGGCTAGACCCAGGGAGATGTGTGAGTAGAAAGGATGGGGCAGGAAGTCCTGGACCAGTGGGGGCTTTCTAGTGAACTTTCCAAGCTCCAGTCACCAACAGTTCTGCAGGACTCTGCTGAACTGACAGGACCCCAGGACCACTCCTGAGCACACAGTCCCAGATGCTTCGTAGGTGACTTAATCATCTTGAGAGGCTGGATATTGTTGTGTGTTTGTGTCAATACTAGGGGGTTCAACTCAGGGCCCAGGCACAGTCCTTTACCTTTTTCACTCAGGGCTAGCACTCAACCACTTAAGCCACACCTCCACTTCTGGCTTGTTGCTGGTTCATCCTAAGATCCTCATTGACTTTCCTGCTTGGTCTGGCTTCAAATCACAGTGCTTAGATCTTAGCCTCCCAACTAGCTAAGATTACAGATGCAAGCCCCTGGTACTTGGTGAAATGGATATTTTGAAGGGAGAGGAGTGCTTAGGGTCAAACCTGGAGTCTTGTATATAGCAGAATCTCATTCGCCAAATGAGGAAACCAAGACTCAGAAAGAGCGTAACTCATCCAAGCCACATGAAAACAAATTGGCATGGTCAGCATTCTGCTCTTTTCTTTAACTTTGTACTCAGGCTTGCCAGTGGCCTCTAAATACTGTTAGATTTCAAGGAGGGCGTGGTCACAGAGACCATATGTAAGAGGGTGGTGGCTTGATTTTTGAGTTTAGGAAGATACAGCATTTCTTTTTTCTTGCTTATTCTTTGTTACTTTGGAGTGAGAATCTATATGCTTACAATCTCAGTGAAGCAAATAGAATTTGAAGGCTACCTCTAAAACCAGGAAAGTGGGTAGAATTTTGGAGTTGGTCTAAAGACTAAGGGAACACTTCAGAGGCTAGGGTATTTAAAATTGGGTTTATTCAGAAGCCCCAGGACCTGCTGTCTCTGTCTGTGACAAACAGGACAGGTTGTGATTTCATCTCGCGCTGTACCCGCAGGGGGCGAAGCCAGGCCACTGGAAGATGGCTGTGTTACAGCATCCTTCTTGACGTGTGACCTACTTTCCTCAACTTTAAAATGAAGAGTGGACAAAATGAACTTAAGTGACTTTCCGATCTAAAATTGTCTTTCTATAAAACGGTGGTGTCATAGCCGAGTCTTATAAGCTATAGACCTTTACAATTTTATTTAATTTTGTTTTATAAGAAAGGAAAATATCACTCTTCAGCCTGGAATCCCAACGGGACAGTGAGATCACGGGGGATTGAACTAGGAGCTTTATTCATGCCAGGCAAGTGCTCCAACTTAGAGCTCCACCTCAGATCCAAAGGATCTTCCTTATTCAGTGACTTTGAGAAGATGGACGTAGGCAGTAGACTAGGAGGGTATTGGTAGACATGTTTCTGTGGCTATCTGAAGGAAAAAGAAAGACCTTTGCCAGACCCAGAGTTCCTGTAAATGTAGCTCTCTTCAAGAACAAAGGCTGATTCTAGCCACTCAGGAGGCTGAGATCTGAGGATCTCTGTTCAAAGCCAGCCCTGGGGGCAGGGGGAGGGAGGGAATTCCTTGAGTCTTCTATCTCCAGTTAACCACAAAATGCCAGAAGTGGAGTTGGGTCTCAAGTGGTAGAGCACTAGCTTTGAGCACAAAAGCTCAGGAACAGTACCCAGGCCCAGAGTTCGAATCCTAGGATGGGCAAAACCAAAAACAAAAGAAAAAAAAAGAACAAAGACCGACTGGCACAAGGATGGAGGGCCCAGGAGAGATGGGAGAGAGAGGTTAATCAAGAAGCATTGCATTGGGCTGGGAAGGTGGCTTCGTGGTAGAGCGCTTGCCTCGCATGCATGAGGCCCTGGGTTCGATTTTCCTCAGTGCCACATAAGCAGAAAAAGCCAGCAGTGGCGCTGAGGCTCAAGTGGTAGAGCACTAGCCTTGAGCTGAAGAGCTGAGGGACAGCGCCCAGGCCCAGAGTTCAGGCCCCATGACCGCCCCCCCTGCAGAAAAAAAGCTGACGTGTTGAATCCAAATGCCGTTGTACAACTCCAACTATGAAAATATATATCTAAATCAAGCCCACAAAGGTCGCTGATGACTCCTCAAAGGTCAGCTCATTCTCTACACAGCCTAAGGGGTTTCACCATTACCTCAGTTGCCTTGAAGTCTGAGTCACAGCAAAGCCATTTCTGTTCAGGAGCAAAGTTCATTTGATGAGGATTTACAGAATCCTTTTTGGTTACACATACATCCTAAGCAAATAGGTCTGTCTGTCTGTCTGTCCATACTGTGGCATTGGACTCAGAGCTGTCCTTGAGCTTTTTTTTGCTCAAGGCTGGTACATTCCCACTTGTGCCATGCCTCACTTGCAGCTTTTTGGTGGTTAATTGGAGAAGAGAGTTTCAGAGGTTGGCTTTGAATCACAGTCCTCTGATCTCTGCCTCTTGTGTAGCTAGGATTTCAGGAGGGAGTCACCAGCACCCAGCTCACAGATACTAGTTTTTAAAAGGAATCTTCAATGTGATTGCGGCCTTGGTAGAAAGCGTTCTTTCCCCATCTCTCCCGACCCCACCCACCCCTAAAATTACCTGATTTCAGTTGACCTTTGTTTTTGACCATACCTGTTTGATCACACAGGACCCTGTACTAGAAAAGGTTTTTCTTTTTCCTTCAGATAACCTGGGGAACATAGCTGCCTATACTCTCCTAGTATATTTCCTTCTATGTCTGTCTTCTCTGAAATGGACTAAAGAAAGCTGCTCATAAGGAAAAATCTTCCAGTCTGAGGTGGAGCTCACCCGTAGAGCACTTGCTTAGCAGGAGCGAGGCCCAGGGCTTCAGTCCCTCGCCTGTAAGTAAATAGGTAAAGTAATGTGGGGTTTTTTTTGTTTGTTTACCTGTACACCTGATGTAAAGAACTATGCATATAATTTATGAGCCAGCTGCATCTCACTTTAATTTTAATGAAGCAGTTAAAAATGAACACTCACCAAAGGAAAAAGACAATAAGTCCAGAGTCGATAAATCTGTTTGCAGCTTTGTGCAGCTCCCACACCCTCTCCTGATGTCAAACTTTCTTCATTGGAGGTTGTTAGATCATTTGGACTTTGTCAGAGAACCACACAGACATCCAGGTACAGAGAACAAAGAAAGGTTTACGGCTGGGAGAGGGGCGGGCCAGACCCCTGCTCACCAGGGAGAAGTAGAAGCAGCCAGGGCTCTTGTCTGGGGTGACCTGTGTAACCTAGGAGGCTTAGAAGGGGCTAGAAGGGGCTAGGAGGCGGAGACCCCGGTGTGGACGTGAGGGCCAGGGGCTTCATCATGGCGGACCAGGATTGATGGCTGTTGTCCAGCTAGTAGATAAGGGTCCTGCAGCTGCCCAGAGCTGAAGGTCACTCTAAGGGGCTCCTGTTGCCTTCTATGGTGGCAGCTGCCCCAGAACAGCGCCATCCCAAGGTCAAGGGGCTGGTGGCTGAATACTTACTGCCTTTACTACATGGGCCTAGTGTTGCCTAGGAAGGGAGCGTGCCAAGCTGTGGAGAGGGGAAGGAGCGTGCTAAGCTATGGGAAGGGAGCTCATTTCGCTAACAGAGGTAGAAACGCTGTACCTAACTCTTTATTCATCTGTCTGTCAGCCTCCAGTAACCCCATGTGCTCTTTGCCTCTGAATTCAGCTCCTTTTCCTGCCTCTTATAAATGAGATCCTACTATGAGTGTCTTTTTGTGTCTGGTTTACTTCGGTTCACAGTGTCCAGGGCCCATTCATGTCACAACAGGTTAGAAATGACCTGTTCTCCTTTGCCTCTCCTCTCCACCTCCTCATTTTTTCTCCCTCTCTCTGTCTCTCTCTCCCGCCCCCCTCGGTTTCAGCCTCTCACTGTGAGAGCCAGGCTAACCTCAAACTCATGATCTCTGATCTCATGCTCAGCCTGCCGAGGGCTACTATAGTTGTGTACCATCTTGCCAAGCTCAAATTTCATTCCTTTTGAAGGCTGAATACTACGCCACTGTATGGACAGCCTACATTTGCTGTATTGTTTCTTTTCCTAACTACTGATATGGTGCCTTTATTTTGATGCTGAAGTGTGTGTGTTCCTTTGGCTTCTAGGGGGAAATAAATGTATGGAATTTGTGTGGGTAAGACCACACACCTATTTCTAGCATTCATTTTCAGTTGAACAGGAAGTTGGATGAAGTGGGACCAGTGGGACTTCTGCTCTGCAGGCTGTGGTAGGCAGGGAATCTGAGGACACCTTTTGTAGTCGGTACCTCTGCATCCCTCCTTTCCAGCTAGCCTTGCTACTGAGCTGGAGCCAGTAGCTTGCAGCCTGTGCTGTCACCCTTGATGGGCAGATGAGGTGGCCCCAGGTAGAGCGGCCCCAGCATCATGCCGGCTGCCAGCACCCCCCTGACCTCCATCCATTCCGGCACGATGTTGTCTCCAGCTTTGGGGAAAAAAGAATGAATGGAGGCCAGGTAGTAGGTTTCTGTTCACTCTTCTGAGCTGTCATTTGGTGTGTGAAGAGATGTGTGGTCAGCCTTTAGTCCTAAGCAGTGCATGCCTGTGTGCATGCATGCATGCATGCTTATGCTCACGTGTGCATGTGCATGCGTGTGGGTGCTTGTGTCTGCGTGTGCATCAGGGGTGTCTAAGTTACCCTGTTTGTCACCAGTCTCACCAAGGTGAGGACATGGCTCGGGGTGAAATGGGGAAGGAAGTCTTCAATGTTGCCCAACCGCAATGGTCATTATTCACCTTGTGAGCAGCTTTGTCTGCCCGGGGCCTGTTTGCTGCCCTCCTGGGGTTGCCGGCACCTCGGGCCCTGTCTTCCTGAGTCTCTAGAGAAAGTTTAAGAAGCAGGAGCCATTTCCATCCTGACATCTAAATCCTGTCATGAGCAGCACAGGTCTCTGGTCATCCAGGGAGCCTCGTGAGTCCTTCCCGCTTTCTGCCAATGCAGAGACCTGGATGTTACGGGCGCTGCCAAGCACTGGCCGGCAGGAAGGCAGCCCGCAGCCCCTCCGCCGCTGCTTGAGTTCCTAGTTGTGCCCGTGGGGGCCTGAGCTTGAAAAGAGACAGGAATGAATGCCATTTCTACTAACGAGTGAAATGCCAGGCTGTTATTGAAGTGACGTTCGGTAGTTTCATGAACAAATGGAAGAGCTGAGTAGAACTTTCCATGCCGTTCAGGCAGGGGAATCAGGTTTTTTTCTTCTACACAGTGGAAACTTTTTCTTTTTGGCAGTCCTGTGGTTTGAACTCAGGGCCGCATACTTGCTATACTTTACTATTTGAGCCAGGTTCCCAGCCCTTTTCAGATGAAGTTACACGTTTTCCCCCCAGGACTGGTCTTGGACTGTGATCTTCCTAGCTTGCATGGCTGGGTCTACAGAAGCCCTGTTCTTGGCTTTTTTTTTTTTTTTTTTTTAATTGTTAAAGGTTACAATTACATGGGCAAGATGAGTGCATTTCTTATCAAGCATTGTAGCCTCCTCCTTTGTTTACCCTTCCCATCCCTTCCCATCCTCCCCCCGCCCCCCCCACCAATCCTCCCCGCTCCCCCCCCCCCACCAAAGTTGTAAAGTTCGTTTTTGACATAACAACTTGTACATCTCATTGTTGCAATGGGTCCACCTGTATCCCTATTTAAATGATTTGTTTTTCCCCTTCTCCTCCACAAATTATACAGACATCAAATACAGTTGAACTCAGGCCTGGGCACTGTTCTAGAGCTTCTTTTTGCTTAAGGCTAGCACTCTACCACTTGAGCCACAGTGCTGCTTCTTTTGTGGTATTGAGGAATTGAACCCAGGGCTTCATGCATGCTAGGCAAACGCTCTACCACTAAGCCACATTCCCAGCCCTATTTTTTTGTTTGTCTTTTGTCAGTCCTGGACTTGAACTCAGAGCCTGGGCACTATCTCTGAGCTTCTTTTACTCAAGGCTAGTGCTTTACTACCTTTTCTGCTTATCTGGTATTGAGGAATCGAACCCAGGGCTTCATGCATGCTAGGCAAGCACTCTACCACTGAGTCACCTTCCCAGCCCTATTTTTTTTTTAAGGTAAGGTTTTCCTAACACTTTACAGGGGAGGCTTTTACCATGATCCTTCTATCTCTACTTTGCCCATAGCTGGGATTACATTCGTGAGCCACTGTACCTGGTCCAGGCAGATTTCTTGAGTCCAAATTCCCACAAGGCAGCTCAGAGATCTACAAGACTATGCTAGGCAAGTACTCTCTCTCTCTGAGAACCTTCTGGAAGAAGGTTTGTTGTTTTTAGGGAGAGGAACAACATTGATTGTGTTTAAAAAATAATTTGTAAAGACGGTTCATAGCACAAAATGTTATTTATTATTTGTTTATGCATTTATTTTGTAAGTGTGTGTGTGCTTGCACACACGCATGCCACTACTGGGCCTGATCTTGGGGCCTTGTGCTTTCACACTCACTGCAGGTGCTCTGCCCCTTGAACCATACCTGCAGTTCCAGCTTTTTACTGGCAAAGAGGCATGGGGGTGTGTCTCTTGATTTTTTGTTCCTCCGCATGAGCTGGCTTTACACCTTGATCTTTATGAGTAGCAAGGATTACTAGTGTGAGTCACCAGTACCTGGGTCAAAGTGTTGTTTTTTCCCCAAGGTTATTATTATTTTTAACTCAAGTTGTATAGAAATGCAAGGGGCCATGGAGAACTCTGTCCCCAGACAGTCACAGTCATGAAAAACAACACTGCTTTGTCAACAACCCCTAGAACTTTCCATTCTCGGTTATCCAGGAGAAATAATGTGAGCCACGTGTATTTGAGAGCAAAAACAAAAATGAAGAAGGGAAGTGTAATTTTAATAGAGCAGCGATAAGCTGAAATCCAAACTGCATCAAAATCTGAAACTTTACAAGTGGAAAATTCCACCCCTGACCCTATGTGACAAATTGAGTCAGGGCCCCAACACACTGACAGTTTATTAAAATTACCCTCAACCTCGTTGTCCAAGGTGTATAAGAAACATCAATGTGCTAGACTCACGCCTGTCATCCTAGTTACTCAGGAGGCTGAGATCTGAGGATCACAGTTCGAAGCCATCCAGGGCAGGAAAGGTCGTGGGACTTTTTTCATTGTCAAGGTGATGTACAGAGGGGTTACAGTCACATACGTAATCCCCAACTAACCACTAGAAAACTGGACGTGGCGCTGTGACTCAAGTGCAAGAGTCCTAGCCTCGAGCAAAAAGCTCAAGAGAGCTCCCAGGCCCTGAATTCAAGCCACAAAACTGACCAACCCCCCCTCCCCAAACCAAAAACAGAAGCATCAATGAGTTTTCTCATAGACTGGGTTCCAGTCCTAAGAGTTCCTTCTTTGCAAATATTCCAAAATTCTAGAGAAAAATATACTCCTGCCAGCTGAACGTGTATTATTTTTAACTATATATAAAACAGTATGAGAAGTGATTAATGAGTTATTGAAATGTTGCATATGTCCAATATATGAGGTATACATACTTCAATAAATGGTGAGCTCATACAGTCAGCCAGTAAAGAGAAATGTCCAATCCAAACACTAAAGTTATATTTAAAATATAACTTTATATATATATATATATAAAACATAAAATATGGTGCTTCAGGTTTTACACTTTAATTAATTAAATTAATTAATTTCCTCTGTCATGGTAGTCACATTTCAAGGGCTCGGTAGTTGCAGTGTAAAGCATAGCCCTACCATGTAACCATTCGTTTTAGCTTCTAGGGATTAAGCTCAGGGCTTCACGCTGGCTTGACAGGCACTGTGTAGCTTGAACCCCGCCTCCAACCTCTTTATTTTCCAGGTGGCATCTGGCTTTCTGCCTGGGCTGCCACCTTCCCACTTCTGTGGCCCTGTGTCCTTGGAGATGCCAGGCATGCCCCACCCACCCACCCAGCCAACCCTTTGCAACTTTTGTAGATTTCCATGGGTGTATTTACATATCCCTCAAGCATAGAATGCTTACCTTGTTCCTAGTTTGCTCTCTTTCAAGTTCGGCTGTTGTGGAAGACTTAATTCTCCCTCACCTCCCATTTACCCTTCTGCCTTCTTGCCTGCCCCCCCACCCCCAGTCAGTCATTCTGCAGTGTGTTTGAGTTTAGTGCCTTTATTTTATTTTTTATTTTGTCAGCAGGGGGACTTGAACTGGGGGCCTGGGTGCTGTCTCTGAGCTTCTCTTTACTCAAGGCGAGCACGCTACCAATTTTGAGCCACAGCGCCACTTCCAGTCTTCTGGTGGTTCATTGGAGGTAAGAGTCTCAAGGTCTTTCCTGCCTGGGCGGGCTTGCACAAACATGATTCTCAGATCTCAGTCTCCTGAGTCGCTAGGATTACAGGAGTGAGCCACTGGTGCCCCACCGGTATAGTAGCTTATTTGTTTACATTTGTTATTTAATTTTCTGGTGCTATTTCTTCAACAGTAATCTTGGTGTTTGAGGGGGGAAATCACATTATCGTTTTTAAGCAGTATACTTTCAGTGCCCGTGTTGTCTGCCTGTGTAAGGATCTGGACACCAGGCTTCTGTTGTGGGGATAGGAATAGGAGCGGGAGGGGCCACATTTTTGGCAAAGGAGTGTGGTAGTTTGGGCTTCACTAGGCAAGCATGGCGGGCTGAGTTGCTCTGTAGGCCTGGCCCTGCGGTGAGGCATGGAGATCGGCATCATTCCCTATCATCTGGCTTTGCCTGCAGCGTCCATCCACAAATCAAGCGCCATTTCCCAAAAGGCACAGAAGACATGACCCACTGCTAGTCATAAAAGGCTCATTGTCACCTCCTGTTTGCATGGCTGGAGCCTAAGAGATCAGCAGAGACTTCTGAGAGCACCAGCTCCACAAATTGATTGATTTGATTTGGTTGAGTTTTACTGGGTACTGGGGCGTGGACTCCAGCCTGAACACTGTCCTTTAGCTTTCTCACTCAAAGCAGATGTTCTACTCACTCAAAGCAGATGTTCTACCACTCGAACCATAGCTCTACTCATAGCTTTTTGGTGGTCCGTTAGAGATAAGGATCTCATGGACTTCCCTGCCTGCTTTGGCTTCAAACTGTGATTCTCAGATCTCAGCTTCCAGCATATTGAGAATTACCGGCGTGAGCCACTGGTGTGTGGCCGCGGCAATGTTGTTCAATCATTGTGTTAGGTCTGCAGGGGCAACCAGGGGTAGAGTGTCAGATTGTCTAGGCGGAGAAGGGCTGGGAAGCTCTACAGCTCCCTGCAGAGGGTCGCAGAGATTAAGAGACCACTCTTGAAGCAGGGCAAGCCAGGGAGAACGGCGTTCTATATCATCTGTACCTCAGGCAACCCTGAGGTGGTTGAGGGGTGAGTTTGGGGAGGAGGAGGGTGACCAGATGCTCAGAAAGAACTCCATTCCCAATGGTAGAGCTTCTGTCTCAGGAGTATCTGTTTCCTACTCTGTCTCTTGGCCTGCTTAGAGTAGCAGTCCTAAGACACTTTGATGACTTCCATCACAATTACTTTTGGTATTTTGTCTCTGGCCACAGAGCTGCATAGCCCTAGGACTGTGGGTGACGCAGAGGGCAAGAAGAAAAACCAGCTCAGACTTCCTGTGGCCGAAGGGCGGTGGGGTGTGGGCCCTGATTTTCCATCCATGTTGAGTATGCACACCCAGGAAGAGGCAAGGCGTGGAAATACACACGTGTACAGATGTGTGCAGGTGCTTGAAAGAAAGATTATCTCCATGGCCTTTAAAAAAAAAAGGAGGGGCTGGGAAGGTGGCGCAGTGGTAGAGCGCTCACCTTGAGCTGAAGAGCTGAGGGACAGCTCCCAGGCCCAGAGTTCAGGCCCCACGACCCACAAAACAAAAAAGAAGAAGAAGAAGGGTCCAGAGCATCGGCAGTATGGCCCTCAGTACTAGTGCTCTCGCAACGTTCGTGAGTGTGCACCATGGTTTCATCTGTAACTCTGAGGGGTTGAGGAAGGGAGAAGTTAAGTAGGTAGGGTTTTGTTACATTAACTTACAACGAGATTCTTTCCTCCTAGCTACTAGGAAGACGAGAACAGGAAAGAAAAAAAAAAAAAAAAGTGCAAGACCCCATTTCAATCAATAAGAATTGGGCATGGTGGCACATACCTGTCTCCCAGCTACATGGGACGCATAAGCACTCCAGACCAGCCTGGGCAAAAAGCCACACTCTATTTGAAAAACAACTAATCTAAAAAGAGCTGTAACCTTGGGTCAAGTGGTAGAGTAGCTGCCTGTCAACCTCAAGGCCCTGAGTTCAAACCTCAGTATTTTTTTTTAAAAGGGAATTAAGGTTCTGGGCCTGGTGGCTCATGTTCCTAAGCCCACGACTTAGGAAATGGAGGCAGAAATGGGCTCTGACTATATAGCAAAGTGGAGGCCAGCCTGGACACTCTATGGAAATCTTGTCTCAGAAACAAAAGCTGGGGTGGGCGAGAATTAAGGAAAATACATCTTGAGCACATGAAACTCATTTCTTTCAACATTTTCCTCCATTTTTATCTAGTGAAATTCTCTAAATTAACATACTAGTAAGTGTCTGGTATCAGAATGAATATGAGATGTTTAAGAACTGGTTCATTTTGATACACAGCTAGATGTATATACTAGTCATATCTAGTAGATTTCGGTTTTGAAAACCACAATGGCCCTCATTTACTTGGGAATGGAGGTCTCCTGTTGTTGCTTATTTCAAGCTGAAATCTAGATCTGATAATCAGTGATTTGGGGCCTTTTCTTACAAGCATCAATGGTATTTACCCATACTTCATGTTTTCCCATGGATCCTGACCGTGTCTAGCTGTTGGAGACAAGCACATTCTAAAATTAGAAAGAGGCTCTGGGTTTGTAGCATCAAAGTAATCCTGACCATGTTCCCATAGTGTTTTATATATTGCTGACTGTTGTTTATCCTCCTTCCCTCCCTTCTTTCTTCCTCCCTCCCCCCCTTTTGTTCCCTCCTTTCTTCTATTCCATCTATTCCTTCTTTTCCCTCTCTTCCCCTCCCTTCACTCCTGAGTTGCCTCCCTCCCTTCCTGCCTCCCTCCTCCCTCCCCTCCCTTCCTGTTGCTGGGAATGGAAGCAAGCCATGGCTTCAAGCAGAGTTGCTTTGCACATTGATTGATAAATAGTGTTTACATATAAAAGCCCTGTTCTTCAGATCTAAGCCCTGGGATAGGTTATGATTGCTGTTTTCCCTTTTGCATGACTGCTTTGTTTGGGATCCATAATTACACTCCTAACTTCCTTAGTCTGCTTTGTTTTCAAGGTGCTTATTACAAACTCAGACTCAAAGTCTGCCATTGTTCAGGTTGGTTTTCAGTGTTTATTGCCTCAGTGCCACCAAGAGCAGGCCAAGGAAGAGCGCAGGAAATGGATAAACCTGAGCAGAGGCCTACCTACCACTCACGAGTTTTGTGTTGTGGAAGACATGGCTCCCAGGGCCTGCTGACCCGCTGGGGTTTGTCTCTTGGTTTCCTACACGGCTTACCATGACCTTCTTCATAATCCTGGGCTTCTTTTGCCTCTGTTCCATCCACCTCTGTGTCTAACCTGATGAGTCTCCTTTCTTGGTTAATACTGCTGTGTTAGGAAGCTCCGTGTTTGGTAGCTTCATGAGAATTAGGTGGGTAAATGTAAATATTTTTGAGACATGAATGTTTAAGTGTTTTTTATTTTGTACTTACTTTCATTGATAATTCATAAGAATTCCCAGCTGGACCTCGTTCTGTTTTCTTCAGTACTTGGAAAGCATTGCTCTGTGCTCTTTTTATTGGTTTCCATAGCTGGGTTTTGTGAAGTGTGAAGAAGACGTTCTTCTTCTTAATTCATTGATGTTTATTTTTGAGACAGGGTCTCTCTGCGTAGCCCAAGCGGGCCTTGAATCCACTATGTAGTAAGGCTGCCTCTGCCTTCTGAGTGCTGATATGAAAGGCGGCTGCCACCTTGCTTGGCTCTGAATCCACTTCATGTGCTTTTCCCCAGCATTCTGACATGTCGTGGTAGATTAATGAAGAATGACTCTTGGCGTGAGTTCTAGTTTCACCCACCATATATGGATTTCATCAATTTATGCACAAAATCCTCTAGTACCAATTTCTTCATCTTGGGATATATATGTGTGTGTGTGTGTGTGTGTGTGCATATATATATATGGTGCTGGTACTAGGGGCTCAAGGCTAGTGCTTTATCATTTGAGCTACACCCTTACTTCCAGCTTTGCAGTGGTTAATTGGAGATAAGAGTCTCATGGACGTTCCTGCCTGAGCTGGCTTCAAATGGAGATTCTCAGCTCTCAGCCTCCTGAGTAGCTAAGATTACAGGCATGAGCCACCTGTGTCCAGCTCTTCACTTACTGAATTGATACCATTCCTCCTCCTGCCTTTCCACCAGAAAGTGAATCTACTGGCCTGACCTTCTAAATGATTGTATTTCTTTCTCTTATTTTTTTATTCCTACTTGGTCACAGTTGGTCTGTTTGAGAATTCTCAGCTTGATCTTCCAACCCTTTTATTGAGTTTTGTTTTGTTTTTAATTTTGCTGTCATCTCGTTGGTTTTTTTTTTTTTTTTAAGGGTTCTTTTTATTTTCTAGGTGTCCTGGGGTTTCCTGTTGTCCTCATCCATTGCTGTGAGGCAAACCACCTCCAGCATAGTAACACACAGCATTGGCCATTTCATTTTATTTATGTTTTGTTCCTGATGTGCACGGGTGAAGAATTCAGGGATGATTTCCGCGGAGAGAGACTGAGCCGTCTGACCGCGTCTCACTCTGCACACACAGGCAACTCGGGTGGAGTCAGAGCTGGGCTCAGTTAGAATTGTTGGCTTTGAATTTTACCAACCTGGCTTCCCACAGCGTAGAGGCTGCTTCAGAAATGAACGTCAAGAGAGAAAATTTTCCAAGCAACCTGGCAGTAGCTGCCTGGTTTTATATGACTTAGCTTTGGTGTGGTCACTCTGGCGTGGCTACACTCCACAGAACTTTCCTCAGTCAACATTATCATATGGCTGTCCAAATGAAAGCAGGAAGAGATAGCCTAGTTGATGAGAGATTGGAGGTCAGATTACAGAAGAACACCTGTAGTGACCGTGTTGTCTGGCTGTCTTCAGAAAATGTAATCTGCTCCATCCATTTATATATTCTTTTTCTTTTTTCTTTTGGTACCAGTTCCGCTGGAACTCCAGGCCTTCTCTTCTTGAGCCATACCTCCTCTTCTGGCTTTTGCTGGTTCATTACAGGTAAGCATTTCAGGGATTTATCTGTATGGTCTGGTTTCAAACCATAATCCTCAGATCTCAGCATCTAGATCACAGGCTCCTGAGGAGCTAGAATTACAAGTGTGAGTCACTAGCACCCTGCCCATCCATTTATTTTTTTAATGGAAGTAATTATCTTCCTAAGCATTTTATTGGTATTGGCATTTTATTTATTGTGTATAGGATGTTTCCTTTGAACACGGAAGGAACTCCACTATAAGTGACATTTGTTAAGTCATTTTTCATCTCTTGGCTTATTTGGATTTCCTGGCGAATGAACTTGAGCTTGTTTTCACAGCCAGGGTTCTGAGATCCAACTGGAACAAGGAAGTCAGAGGGGAGGAAGGAAGTGTCAGTTTTCTTGTCTGGGTTCTTGTTTTCTGCATGGGGCTCTGCGCTCTTTTCCTGGGGCCTGGTATGAGCTTTGCAGAGACTAAACCCTGGATCTTGGCAAAGTCTGGGGTGAAGACCCATGTGCCTTCTAAACAGCTGCCAGACCTCCTTTCTACAGTGCTCTTGTCACCAGTTCCTGAACCTGGTGAAGATGGTAGTAGTAAATGGAGCTGGATCTTTTTCAGTCTGGGGTTTGTGGATCTGATTAATCAGTTACTTCTTCATCTGTTCTACCATTTGCATCGCCACCTCCTCTTCCCTCACCCCCCAAAGTCATCTTGTCTGTCTTCCCACTGCACTGAATACTCAAACGGACCCCTCACCTAGGCCCAGGTGTTTTATGTTCCCATATAAATTATTTATGAATTATATAAACTAAATTATAAAATTACGTTGAAGTGTGACCAGACTGTCACCTGAAGGGTACTTGGTAGTTTTCCTATTGTCTCCTGCCTTGACTTCTTATCACTGGCACTATAGAAGAAAGAGCAGTCTATTTTCAGTAGAGCTTTGCATTCTTACATTTCTTGTTTCGTTTTTTTCTTCATCTCTTTTGCTAGAAGTCACATGTTAAGAACTATTGTCTTCAGGTACCATCTTTCCTTCTTCCTTTCGTTTCCTGCTCCATGGTGTTCTCTATTTGAACTAAGAATTTTTGGTGATTCAAGCTGCATTAACCTAATACAGCGTATAAAATGGGCGTGGCTCAGTTGGGAGAGCGCTTGCCTAGTGAGCACAGGACCATGAGTTCTATCTTCTTTACTGCCAAAAGAAAAAGAAGGTAGTAGGCCAGGCTCTGTTGGCTCAGGCGTAATCCTAGCTACCCAAGGGACTGAGATCTGAGGCTCACGGTGGAAAGCCAACCTGATTAGAAAATCTGAGACTCTTACCTCTGATTAACCAGCAAAAAGCTGGAAGGAGCGGTATGGCTCAAGTGGTTAAGTGTCAAATTTGAGTGGAAATAGCTGAGAGGTCCTGAATTCAAGCCCCAGTCATAAGGCGCACACGCATGCACACACACATACACACACACACACACACAAAACTAATGTGCTCAGATGCTTCATTTCTTCATGGAAATTCCTTTGTGTATTTGAAAGATCTTTTTGTGAAACTTTACTTAAGAGGGTTACAATGGTGTACAAAAAAACTTGTAATGCACTGCTGTACTGATTTACCATGATTTTGTGTTTCTCTGTGTGCTTATCATTGTTTTTTATTATTGTTGAAACTGGACATTTTATAATACGTCAGCTCTGGAACTCAGAACTCCATCCTTACCCTGTTTGAGGCTGCTTCTTATCGCTACTCGTTTGTTTAGCAATTTTCCTTGGTACTTTCTTTTTTGTTTTGCTCTGAGACTGGGACTTGAACTAGGAGCCTGATGGGTTTTGCTCATTGACTAGCACTCTACCAACTGAGCTATGCCTCCTACCCCTTCTTTGAAACTTTCTTTCTTTTTTTTCTTTTAATTTTATTAGTTTTATTTATTTTTTGTGTATGCGGTACTGCGGAATTGAACTCAGGGCCTTATACGTGCTAGGCAAACCATCACTAAGCCACATTGCCAGCCCTTGATACATTCTTTGATTAATTTTCTAGTGTCTGTATTTGTTGTGTGGGGCACTGAAATCTCTGCTCCATTCACTTCAGGGTTTGCCAGTGACTGGACAGAGGTTTCTATAAACGTCTTGAACTATAAGAGGCAAGGAATATCATTGCTTAGTGTTTTGATGTTGTAATGATGGAAATGCTTAACGATTTTAGCAGAAATGTTTGCTTTCAAAGAAAGTGTGGGAGCAGGGCAGTGATCAAGATAGTCAAAGGAAAAGGAGAGGAAGTATGGTCACTAACATGCTAGTGAACGCTGGAATCTGTATGCTGGGTTTTCCAGTCATACATACTGGACCATTAAATGGTTGCTCAGCATACATTTTAGAAAAGGCTATTAGAGGGGCTGGGAAGGTGGCTCAGTGGTAGAGCACTTGCCTTGCGTGCTCGAGGCCCTGGGTTCCATTCCTCAGCACCACATAAGAAAAAAGCCGGAAGTGGCACTGTGGTTCAAATGGTAGAGCGCTGGCCTTGAGCTGAAGAGCTGAGGGACAGCGCCCAGGCCCAGAGGGCCCCACGACTGGACCCCCCCCCCAAAAAAAAAAAAAAAAGAAAAGGCTACTAGAATTTCCTTTCATATAGGCTTCACCAATGGCTAGGGGTATAGTTCAATGATAGAGAGCTGGCCTAGCATATGAAAGACCTTGGGTTCGATGCCTAGCAATATACACCACTCAAACACACACACACAAAGCTTAGCTTAAATTGCCAGGTGTTTTCAAAACCTTTAGCAAACCATACACATATTAAGTTAAAAAATAAGATTGTAAATGAAGAAATTGTAAAAGAGAGAAATAATTGGGGTATGTATTTCCATCCACCTCACTTATTTCTCATTCTGTCTTGTAGATTATTTAAACAGCCCTGGAGGTATATCACCATTGTTGGTGCATTTAAGAAACCTAACAGTATGACAGTGACCAGAACACTGAATCACCCAGACGTCTATGTATTCTGAATGGTAAAAATCCAAATGCTTCCTTTTATTCTGCATTTATGTGGTACTGGTAATTTTTATTTTCATTATTGATAGTGATAATCTATTTCCCACTGAAATATTTAAGAGGTTCAGTGTTAATTCTGGCATTTAGAACTTAATTTAAAATCTCAGCCCCTAGGTGGCTGACACAGGAAGATCACAAATTCGAGACTAGCATAGACTATAGTGAGACCCTGTCTCAAAGAACAAAAAGATTCTTTAAAAAAAGCCTCCTATGTCAAGACTCTCTAAATCTGGGGCTAGAGGCATGGCTCAAGTAGTAGAGCACCTGCCCAGCAAACAGAGGACCCTGAGTTTAAACCCTAGTACTGAAAAAAACAAACATCACTTTATAAATCCGGTATGGATATGGTTCATGCATGGTATTTGATCTGTTTTGGAACAGCCCCTATTGTTGTAGAACCAATTGCTAAATAACAAAATTGCTTCTAAAAGCTAAACAATAGCTAGGTGCTTGGGGCTTTATACCTGTAATCTTAGCTACTCTGGATGCTGAGATCTGAAGATTGAGGTTTGAAGCCAGCTGGAGCAGAAAAGCCCATGAGATTCTCACCTCCAGTTAACCAGCGAAAAGACTGAGTAGAGAGATGGCTCATTAGGTGTCACACCAGTCTGGAGCAAAAAAAAAAAAAGCCAAGAAAGAGGAGACTTCAAGCCTCTGTACACACACAGAAAATACCAAACAACATGTGAATGTTTGGAAGCATTTTTATAGTAAAAATAGGGTGGTCTCCAATAGACATTATAATTTTATTATTTTTCCAATATTAGTATTAATAATAATTATTAATTTTTGTGTATTTACCAATCCTGATGCTTGAATTCAGGGCATGGGTATTATCTCTGAGCTTTTTTGCTTAAGGCTATTTATTGCTGTACCCCTTGAACCAAAGCTCCATTTTTTTTTTTTACTGGTTAGAGGTAAGAGTCTCATGGACTTTCCTGCCTCGGCTGGCTTTGAACCACAATCCTTAGATCTCAGCCTCCTAAGTAACTAAGATTATAGGTATGAGCTACTGGTTCTGGGCTAAAGGCTCCATTATTAGGAAATACAGGCTCTATTTTGGACTGTGTCTGTCTTGTCTTCCTGTAGTACTTGTCATTGAACTGAATTTAAATATGGTATTAACCTAATTCAGCCCCCAACCTGGCCTCATTTTACATAAAATTATTTTAGTTCGGTTTGAAAAGTCAGTTGAATTATTCTGCTTTCAAAACTTCTTTAAAAATGTCTGAATGATCTGCTCTCTTCGAGCCTTCCTGATTGCTGACACCACTTCATGGACGTGAGTAGCCATTAGGGGGACATACTGGTAATGATTTTAGTGCTTGTTAACACTGGTACTCCCCAAGTATAGACAGTTCAATAATTACAGTCCAGGTTCTAAGTCCAGCATCTCAGTCTATGCATGTTAATTGAGGACAACTTAGTACTAGGTTTTGGCAGCTGTGTCCAGGGTCCCCTCCCATTACCTCTCCCCTCATTCTGCAACCTCCCTGTGGCTTTAATGCTATTGACTGTGGGTTTCCTGTAAAACGATCTCTTCCTTTTATTAACCCACCTTGTTTTTCTTTTAAAAAACTGACCTGACCTTTGTAGCAGTGGCACTGTTTTCTAACCTAAGAAGATGCTGTACAAGATTGCATTTACTTACATTATTTCTGTGTTGCTTTCAGTGCTGTCCTGCCTTTCAAGATGCTCTTGTTCCTCTGACACACCCCAACCGGTTTGGAGAGGAAAATCTTTGGTACCCAAGCCTACCACTGCGACCTTCAGAAAGGGAAGTCTCTCATTGTCCTTTGAAATGCTGAAGAACTTACTGAGGAGGAGACTTTTTTCTTGTCCCACTAAATACTACTTTGTGCTTCTTGTTTTGTCTCTGATTACCTTGTCTGTTTTAAAGATCCATCAGAAGCCTGAGTTTCTAAGTGTCAGTCACTTGGATCTTACGGAAGAGAATCCTAGTGGCAATGTCAACTGCACCAAAATTTTACAGGGTGATGTTAGCGAAATCCAAAAAGCAAAGCTTGAGATACTAACAGTGGGGTTTAAGAGGCGCCCACGGTGGACACCGCAGGACTATATAAACATGACAAGGGACTGTGGCTCTTTCATCAAGACGCGCAAGTACATCACAGAGCCCCTGAGCAAGGAGGAGGTGGCCTTCCCAATTGCCTATTCCATCGTGGTTCATCACAAGATTGAAATGCTCGACAGGCTCCTGCGGGCCATCTACATGCCGCAGAATTTCTACTGCATTCACGTGGACAAGAAATCCGAGGAAGCCTTTTTAGCTGCGGTGAGGGGCATCGCATCGTGCTTCAGTAACGTCTTCGTGGCCAGCCGCTTGGAGACCGTGGTGTATGCATCCTGGAGTCGGGTGCAGGCAGACCTCAACTGCATGAAGGACCTGTACGCCATGAATGCGGGCTGGAAATACTTGATCAATCTGTGCGGCATGGATTTTCCTATTAAAACCAACCTGGAGATTGTTAGGAAGCTGCAGTCCTTCAGGGGTGAAAACAACCTGGAGACAGAGAAGATGCCAGCCCATAAGGAGGAAAGGTGGAGGAAGCACTATGTCATCGTGAACGGCCGGATCATTAACACGGGGACGGTCAAGACACCGCCTCCCTTGAGCACACCTCTGTTTTCAGGTAGCGCCTATTTTGTGGTCAGTAGGGAGTACGTGAGATTCGTGTTAGAGGATGAACACATCCAGAAGTTCATGGAGTGGGCCCAGGACACGTACAGTCCCGATGAGTACCTCTGGGCCACCATCCAAAGGATTCCCGAAGTGCCAGGTTCCTTGTCCTCCAGCAATAAGTATGACCTGTCTGACATGAACGCCGTCGCCCGGTTTGTCAAGTGGCAGTACTTCGAAGGCGACGTGTCCCGCGGTGCACCCTACCCGCCCTGCGACGGGGTGCATGTGCGCGCCGTGTGCATTTTCGGGGCCGGGGATTTGAACTGGATGCTTCGCAAGCACCACTTCTTTGCCAATAAGTTTGACATGGACGTCGACCTCTTTGCCATCCAGTGTTTGGATGAGCATCTGCGGCATAAGGCCCTCGAGAGGTTAGAACACTAAATGAAGATGGGCCTCCAGCCCACCTCCTTCCTCTGGCTCTGTTCATGGAGGGGAAGCTGGAGTGTCTAGGGAGCCGCACAGGGAATGAGGCCTTGGGAGCAGGGGCCAGGATGGCCGGGAAGCAGCCTTCAGGACTGTTCACAACAACTCAGGGACTCGTGCCAAAATTATTTTGAGAATTTTATAGCCTGATCATTTTTCCGACATGGGTAAATTTATTGCCACACACAGTCGTAAGGATACTGTGTATCCTGTAGGTTATGTAGAGATTTGATTTTTATTGTACATGATCCTTGTAATTGATTTTGTGCTGTCACGTTGTATGGCGTAGTGTCTGAATGTTGTCTCAGGGAGCTTTCAACAGGCTTGATGTTCATGTTGCTGTCTTATTTTCCCTTATAATAGCACATAGGCATTTATTTTGAAAGCAAGGGGAAAAATGAGTTTCTATTTTAGTTGATTTCTATGAATCATCTTTTAAAATAGCTGTTTATCAGGTACAGTAGTACAGACCTGTAGTTACAGGTACTCAGGAGGCTGAGTCAGGATGATGGTCAGGCTCTCAGGAGTGTGGGACAAGTTGGCTATGGTCTTCTTCCCTCTCTTACTTTCTACCTCTCTACCTTTGTCTTTTTTAGTACTGGGAATAAGTCCAAGGCCTCATCTATGGTAGGCAATGTTCCTAGCCTGAGACCTTAACTCTAAGGCCAAAAAAAAAAAAGGTGTGTATATTCAAAGTATTGTTTATTTACCAAGAGTAACATTCAACTTTTCCCAATATTTCCTTTTATATCCCCCACCCACCCCCCATCTCCCCAGCCTCTGTATCAAAGGGTGTGATAAATTTGCCATTTGAGAAACCAACATGGTCTTGATTCTCTGATGTGCTCCAGTTGACAGAAATCCATGCAGAAAACAGAGATAGAAGTAGGTCTGAGAGGAAGGAGAAGGAATCTATGTAGACTGATGATGATACTCCATGCTGAGCTTTTGAAACCAGCAACTACCGCTGTCCCAGGGCTTTTGCTCATTGGATCCACTTGTGTCTATGACACATTCCAGTGTCATCAGTGCCTTTGAAAGAACCAGGCCCTGCCCTGCCTTGGGTCTTGGTGTTCATGTTCCCCAGATGGTCATAAGGCCTTTGTAAGTTGTGTCTTCCTCTCTCAGAGACTTCAGTGGGGAGGGAGTGTTGCTCTGCTATTCAAGAGGCCTGTTGGAAGGCCTGGGAGGGGAACTTCAGATTTCACTCAGATTCACTCTTGGTATTATCCACAGCACATAGTTTTTTACTCTCTGTTGTCACCAAAAGGTAGCACTGTATTCCATCTCCCATCCTAAGTAAAGATTTATTTTATTATTATTACTTTTGAGACTTGGGCTAAGTTGATACTGTCCAGCCTAAGAGCTGCTAGGAATGACAGAGCTTTGTCATTTGACATTAGTCTTTACACAAGAACCAAACCTGTTTTTAGTTCAGTGGTAAAACATAGCCCGTTTGAATCATCCATGAGCTATTCATATCAGCTGGTTTTAAAGCAATCATTTTAAGTTTCCTTTTACTGAAAGGTGTATTCTCTTTCAAAACGTTATCATCGTTTGTAAATGATAAGTTGTGTTTTGTGTTAGACCAAGAAATAAAACAACCAGTGTTGGACAAAGATCAACATTATTTGCTTAGAAACTCAAAAAAAAAAAAAAGAAAGAAACTCAAGAGACGATGTGGACATGGGTGAGGAGTGGCAGGTGCACCCCTGCCACTCCCGCGATTAGTTTCTAAAGTATCTCTCTCTCTCTCTCTCTCTCTCTCTCTCTCTCTCTCTCTATATATATATATATATATATATATATATATATATATATATATATATATATATATATACATACGTATATATATATATATTTTTTTTTCCTTTGGTAGAACTGTTTCTACTTATAAGATAGAACATTATTTTATTACCCTAAAGCCAATGATACTTGACATAATACTTTAATTTATAACTTATAGCTGTTTTTTTTTTCTTTTTAAAAATCAGCAAATCTACTAGAGAGTTGAAAACAGTACGTGTAGTGAACACACAGGTACCCCTCACCTGTGCTCCACTTTCTTTTAAACTGCGTGTGTTAAATCAGCACACCTGGACATTGTAGTGTCACTGCATTTGACTTCTGTTGAAATGAGCGGGTTCTGGGTCTGCCATGCTATCCATATTGGATTTTTAGAATCCATGTCCGCGAACCCACATTAAAATTGTGGCTGCACCATCTTTTCTGTACCCCGTCTTTGCTCATTGCTAACAGGAGCGCATAAGATTCCCTCTGGGCTCAAAGGATTCCCTTTTGCAAGATTTAAGCAACATGTTACAAAAGGGAAGCAAATGTTTATGGAAAGCCAACGTATACTGTGAGGACCAGTATTTGCTTATTCAAATGCAATATGAGGGATGGAAAAAATGAGAATTCGTGAGAGAAACTAGAGATGGGAACAAAGTTCAGGTTCTTCAGTAAAGAGTTATGGAACTTATTTAACTTTCACATATGTTAGTTACTAAACACTATTTTTTTGTACCATCATTTGGGGGTCTTATTTTTAGAAGTCACATTCATAAATAAAAATCAAAAGTCCTTGCACATACATAAACTGAAAATTTAGACTAGAAAGAATCTATTGAGTGAGGATAAAAGATAAAGTTATTTGCTTTATAGGCAACTATCTAAGCTCTTCCCAGACCATGGTGAACAATGACCCTGCCTTGAAAATATGGGGTATTATCGTCTATTTGTGCCATTCATACAGTACAGATTCATTTAAGTGAGATAATTACTAGATTTTTTTCTTCTAGTGACTTGGGTCAGAAGAGATCCTGTTTTATTATTTTATGTGAAGGATCAATTGAAAAATCATTTGCATTGTGTTTAGGAAAAATCATTTGCCTTGTGTTTAGTTTAAAATGAATGTTTTAAGACTGTCAAGAAAAAGAAAATTGAATTAAACTAATAATAAAAATGAATGCAACACTATTCCATGCTAAATGTGGTTGCCATAAGTTTTACAGTTTGGACTGGATGTGATTGAATGTAATTCAGATCCTTGTATCACCATTAAAACCAACCATTGAGAAACCAATGCTGTAGCTACACGAATTACTCCCTTTTTTCCCCCTTCTATCTGGCACTCCTGTAAGATAAGATGTCTGAGGGAAGAAGGTGTACCAAGGAGAAATTTTGCATATATCATGCAAATTGGGGCAGAACTTGATGAGCAGGGTGGGTGACCCGCGCATTCTAGGATGCTGGCCCCTTCGGCCTTGTTTGCTGGCGGGGAGAACAGATTTCAGTGATCCCGGATAGTAGCTCAGTGGTCACAAACGCAGGGCAGATGCACTTGGCTTACATCCGGACATGAGAAGCTCAGCTCTAGGCGGGACTGCTGATGCTCTTCACTTACTCCCAGGGAAGAAGGGGCAAACTGTGGCCCACTTTGGTTTTTTTTTTGTTTTTTTTTTTTGGGTCCAGTCATGGGGCCTGAACTCTGGGCCTGGGCGCTGTCCTCAGCTCTTCAGCTCAAGGCTAGCGCTCTACCACTTGAGCCACAGCACCACTTCTGGCTTTTTTCTTTTTGCTTATGTGGTGCTGAGGAATCGAACCCAGGGCCTCAGGCATGCAAGGCAAGCACTCTACCCACTGAGCCACCTTCCCAGCCCCCCCACTTTGTTTTATTAACAAAGTCGAGGGGACCTTTGGTGGGGGAGGGAGGTTGGCAGGTAGAACAGGAAAAGAAAAGATGTGATCAGGGAAAAACAAACACAATTCTGTGTTTGTTTATTTATTGTCAAGATTTTGAGGTGCTTAGAACATTCACTTAACCTCTAGATCCACCGAGTGAATAAATGGAATTTCATTTTCTAAAATCAGGTAAATAGGGGTCTAATTGCTTGTTAGATGAGGACAGTTTGGTTCTGTGAGCTGTGTGCCAGTGCGAAACGTGTTCACCTTCAGCAGGAAGATTCAAAGATATCCATTCTCACCCATCCATTCTTACCCGTCACAACATCGGTGCAGGAGGAAGTTCTTGTTTAACAAGAATTTGTGCATTTCATGTGAAGGCTCCAATGACCTTTCTATAGAAACCAATGTTTTAAAACCCTGCAGAACATGGGGACCGCTCATCACTGGCACAAATGTTACTGAGTGTTTATAATTTACTTTCTTTGTTATTAAACACATCAGCAAGGTCTTTGTGGCCCCATTAGAATTCTCTTCGTGGACTTGACCCCAAGGAAGTGTTTTCTCCTTGGGAAAGCTCTTCCTGCCCATCCACTCCAAGATGCATGCCTATTTTAATATGTTCATTGGAGTCGATGAGTAACAACTGACATTTATTGCACTGGCTCAAAGCACTTTGCCTGGAACCTTTTTTACCTCATGCTTCTATTGGCCTAATTGACAAATGAGTCAAAGACATGACTCCAAACAAATGGCATCTCTTCTGAAAACAAAAATGTCTTTCACTCATCTCTGTTCTATGATTTCCACCATCCATCTCTTCCCAGACCCTGCTCTACTTCAAGTGCAGATCTTTTTTTGGGGAGGGGAGGAGGAGGTGATTGTGCATATACAGCTGTACTGTGAGCTACAGTCCACTGTCAACACACATTTTACACACAAATGAGCTGCAGTCTGTTGAGAACAGGTAGGGGAGAGAAAAAGTCCTGAGATTAATAGCTTGTGCTTTTTGTTGTATCTGTTATTGTTGCTACTGTTAGTACTTTGTGACAGTCTCACTGTGCTGTCCTGGGATTTGTAAACCTCCTTTCTTCGCCTCCCAAATGCTTGCATTGAAGGTGTGCACCATCAAGCTATCTTTGGAAACTAATAATAGTCTTAAAAGCAGGAGCACTAGTGGATCATGCCTGTAATCCTAACTACTCAGGAGGCTAAGATCTAACGCTCATGTTACAAAACCAGCACAGGCAGGAAAGTTGTGAGACACTTAACCTTCAATTAAATACCAAAAGCAGGAAGTGGAGCTGTGACCCAAGTGGTAGAGTACAAGCCTTCAGCTCAGGAACAGGGCTCAGGCCCCGAGTTCAACCTCCAGGAGCAGCACACACACACACACACACACACACACACACACACACACACACACACACACACACACACACACACACACACACACACACACACACACACACACACACACACACACACACACACACACACACACACACACACACACACACACACACACACACACACACACACACACACACACACACACACACACACGGAAAAACAGGAGAAGAAAGAGCTACCTACTTAAGAAGTTCTGTTTTTAATACCTGAAAGCAGCAAAGGAGAATTGAGCATAAAAGAGAATTGTTTTGACATCCAATACATATCAAGTGTCAATCCCCAGTTTTTAGGGATTATCTCTATTTTGTTACAGTTTTGTTGTTCGGGAGTTTCATTTTTGTGCCAGTACCAGGGCTTAAAACAAGAGTCTGGGAGCTATCCCTTAGCTGATGTTCTACTACTTGAGCCACAACTCCACTTCCACCTTTTTAAAAATTTCAACTGGAGCTAAGAATCTCTCAGACTAGTCTGCTCAGGCTGGCTTCAAACAGCAATCCTCAGATCTCAGCCTCCTGAGGCGTACAAGTATGAGCCTCTGACACCAGCTTTTATCGGTCTAATCATGACCAACAAAAAGGATATATAATTAAAGTATACAACATAGTATTTCAATACATGTATATACTATGGAATCATTACCCAAATCCAACTAATTTGCATATCCATCACTTCATATAATTACCTTTGTGTGTGTGGTGAGGAGTCTTAAAATCTACTCAGCAAATTTCAAGTGCATGGTACATTATTAACTATAATTATGCCATGCATTTCTTCTCCAGAACCAACACAGAAACAAGTCCCTAGCAAGCAACTGTCTACTGTTTCTGAATCTGACTTCTTTACATTCCTCATGTTGAAGAGCTCCCTTGGGGTTGGTCTTTCTGTGTTTAGCATGGGGCCATCTAGAGTCACACATGTTAGGATTGCCTTATTTTTTGGATGGCTGATCAGCATTGCACACGTGTTACATTAACATTTTTAAATTCATTCATCAATGAACACTTCATTGATTCTGCTACTGGAGTTCAAGGCCAAAGGGCCAACTCTCCAGGTCTCAGCCAACCTCCTTTAGCCATTTGCCACCTTGAAAGTCCAGTTTCTTTATAATGCCCTGTCACATATAGGTGATGCACGGCAGGGGGGGGGGGGAAGGGGGGGAGGGAGAGGGAAGGGGGAGGGGGGGAGGGAGGGGGAAGGGGAGGATGCTCAGCACAGATAGGTAACATTTCTGATGAAGGAGAGCATTGTCACCAAGCAGGTAGTAACCTAATCTTTTAATGGAGCCTGAATCTAACACAAATTATTTGCAGCCTCTGAAGGGATGAATAGAGTTTTTACAGAACTGGGAGAGAGAGAGGGAAGGGAAGATACTCTACGAAAGGAAATGCACTCATTACCTGACTTAGGTACCTGTAATCCCTCTGTCCATCCCCTTTATAATAACAATAGAGTTGTGTAGGACGTGGGAACAACTGGCTTTGTTTGTATGTCAGCCCGAACCCTCCACCACCTCTAACAGACACAGCAAGTGTCTGCCTCACCAGGTACCAGAGCTGCTGTCTGACTGTGTCCCCGGATGTACCCTCTCTTTCCCCACCTCCCAGCTAGCTAGCCTCTCTCTTCACAGTGCCTCATTCAAACTCAACTCCCTGGTCCTCCAGTCTCCTCATCCCTCAGCATCCCTCACCCGGCCTCCTGAAAACTATCACTGAAACAACCTAACCAGAGACAAAGCGGAGTCTATTGGACACTGTGGGGGTGGAGGGCGTGTGCTCAGTCTTGGGAGCAGCCCAGTGGAGAAAGGCCACACCGAGCTGTTGATGGGGTTTGGAACTCTCAGGAGGGGGACAGGGGTTGACATGTGGGAAACTGCATTGCAGGACGCAGCCAGGGGAAAAGTTGCCAATGGTTGGGATAGAAACTGTCCTTGGTTGCTACTGGGGGGTTTTGGAGACTGTAGCCCAGGTGGAAGAGGAAGTTATTTGCAATTTTAAGGTCCCAAGAGCAAGTGCTTTGTGGAAGCGTAAAGCAATGACGATGAAGACAACAGAACGTGTGTGCAGAGGGGAAGCATTCAATGCTGGCTCCCGTCACGCTCTCCCACTGCAGGGCCACAGAAGAACAGCACACTATGTAACAACCACCGTAGCAGCAAATATTTAATTCTCACCATAGGCCAAGCATTTGGAGCTGAGCATTTGGCAAATATTAGCTCATTTAACCTTCGCCGCCTTTAGTAAATATTGGCTCATTTAGCCTCCACCACAGTCCTGGGGTGTACGCACGACAGTGCCCACTTTCCACAGATGGAGGAACTGAGGCCACTCCGGGGTAGCAAGTCACAGGACTTCTCCCCACTGTGGGAGAGCCCACAGACAGAGCTGTGGTGATTTCACGCGCATACATCACTGCTTTCGAGGAACGCCTGTTGCCTAAAAGATAAGGCCCTGATATTGAAATGGGCAGTTGGGGTCTGGTCAGGGTCCTCTTGGCCACACGGTGGATGGTAGGGTCTGGCATCTTGTCTTCATGGTAGGGGAGGGTGAAGCCCGCTTCTCAGGGGAGGGGCGTGCCTGAGTCCCTGGAGGAGGGGCGTGCCTGGGACTGGGCGCTTCCCGTGACCCCGCCCCTGACCTGACCCTATTTAAGCCCTGGGCAGCACAGACACTATTACACAATGCCACAGGCCTCGCCCCCCTGTCCTGCCTCCTCTCTGCTGGCTCTTCTCTGGCCACCATGGCGTCCCACTTCAGCCCTCCACTGAAGCTGAATTGGTTTGTGGGCATTGTTTTGGTTCTTTCTTTCCTCTCTGGGCTCATGGCTCAGTTTCCTAACACTGTTAAATCCTAACACTGTGCTGGCTGCTGCTCTTTGAGACAGGCCTCCTTTTTGTTTTCTGTCTGCTTTATCTCCGTTCACAAAATCAGAGAGTAAGAAGGCGCCACACATGAGTGCTGCTGTGTGTCTACACAGGAGCAAGACTCAATACCGAGGAGGAAAAAGAAGGCATGGCAGACACAGAGGGTCTTGTGGAGCTGTATTTTGCAGTCTGACCAAGCTGAGACCGGTCTCTTCACTCATCTGCTTCGCTAAAGTCTGTCTTTGATGGTTCAAGAGGGGTTGTGTTAGTCGGCTTTCTACTGATCTGATGGAACACTTGGAACAGTCACAGTTACAGAGGGGGAAGGTTATTTATTTATTTATTATTTATGTATTTACGTTGCCAGTCCCAGGGCTTAAACCCAGGGCCTGGGCTCTGTCTCTGAGCTCTTTTTTGCTCAAGGCTAGCGTTCTACCACTTGAGCCACAGCGCCGCTTCAGCCTTTTCTGTGTATGTGGTACTAAGGAATGGAACCCAGGGCTTCATGCATGCGGGGCACACACTCTACCACTGAGCCACCTTCCCAGCTGGAAGGTTTATTTTAGACTCCTGGTTTTAGCCGTGATCTCTTGGCCCTTTTGCTTTGGGCCTGTGCTTAGGACGTTGTTGTGGGAGTTAGGTGGTAGAGGAGAGCACTCGTCTCGTGGTGGCTGGAAAGGAATCAGAGAGAGAAGGGGGCTAGGGACGTAGATCAGTGGTAGAGCTCTGGCCTAGCTTATAGGAATCTCTCTGCTTGATCCCCAGCAATGGCGGGGGACAGGGAGGGACAGCAAATAATAGAGAAAGAAGAAGCAATGACTCAACAGCTCCTTCCAAGGATGCTGCCCTTGCCATCACTTCCTTTCGTGGACTTGCCTCCTAAAAGGCGCGCATCACCTCTCAGTAGTTGAGATGTCTTGTACGCAGGACCTTCCAGAGACACATTCACAATCCAAACCGTAGCCCAGCACTGGGTTTTGAAGCACTTCCACCCAAAAGATCCTAGTTCACACTCCACGAAAACACATCTCTGCAGGGGTTCAGACCAGAATACCTTCAGCTCTCAACATACAGCTCAGGCAGCCTGGTCTCTGGGAGGTCTTCTCTACCACCGCTCCCTCCACTCCCTGTGCGAATGGCCGCTGTGTTGACTGGACTTGTCCACAGCACTCCAGGACGAGCTTTATTACCACTGTGCTAGTCCTTTTGCTTTCCCCTGTTCTTCTTTTCATTACCAAAGGACATCTTGGTTGCTTCCAAGCGTTGGCAACTACTGTAAATATACATGAGCAAGTTTTCACGTGCATGTCTGCTGTTAACTTATTTTTGTAAACACCAAGGAGGATGATTACTGGATTCTAGAAAGAAACAGTATGTGTAGTGAGAAACTGCCAAACTTTCAGCCTGGCTGCACAATTTCACCTTTCCGTCAGCAGTCACTGAGAGTTCCCGAGGTATCTTAGTTTCACAGCATGGGGGGTAGTGAGTATTCTGCATGTTGATCATGCTAGCATGTGTGTCGTAGTAGTGTCTTGCTGATGTTTTATTTGCACTTCTCTAATGACATGAAACATCTTCTCATGTACATATATGTGATTTATATAGCTCATCGTTGGTGAAGTGTTTGTTCAGGTCTTTTGCCTATTTGCAAAATCAAGTACAGTGGAGTTTTACAACTGATTGGTCCCAATCAAATCTATAGTTGAATTTTAAGCACATTTGCATATTATCAGTTCCTTATTAGACATGAATTCTGCAAATATTTCTCCCAAGTCTGCATTTGTATTCTTTAACATAAAACAGCATCTTTACATTGTTAAAGTAGTTGCTGATATTGTCTATCAGGACAAGGACTATGCTCTATGTGTTTTGGTATTTTCCACGTGACCTCCTACAGAACGGGGTATACAGTAAGTGCTCATTCAGAACCTGGAAAATTAACAAATGAATTACTTGATCTTTTTTAAGTTTGTTTAATCTTGTGTGTGTGTGTGTGTGTGTGTGTGTGTGTGCACGCACACGTGTGAACTCAGGGTCTTACACTGTTGCTTGGCTTTTTCACTCCAGGCTGGCACTCTACCACCTGCATCACATCTCCACGCATGGCTTTTTTTTTTTTTTTTGTCGGTCGTGGGGCTTGAACTCTGGGCCTGGGCGCTGTCCCTCAGCTCTTCAGCTCAAGGCGAGCGCTCTACCACTTGAGCTACAGTGCCACTTCCGGTTTTCTGGTGGTTTATTGGAGATAGGAGTCTCACGGTCTCTCCTGCCCGGGCTGGCTTTGAACCGCGATCCTCAGATCTCAGCCTCCTGAGTAGCTAGGATTACAGGCGTGAGCCACCAGCGCCCGGCTTGGTCCACGCATGGCTTTTTGCTGCTTAATTAGAGAAAAGGTCTCTCCGATGCTTCTGCCCAGGCTGGCTTCAAAGCAAGGTCCTCAGATCTCAGTCCCCTCAGTAGTTAGGATTAAAGTCATGAGCCCCTGGTTCATTTGCTTAACCGTTATTAACAAGCACTACTAAAGAAGAAAAATCTCTTCTAAGTTTTTTCTCAAATAGAATTTGTACAATACATACACATTTTTAGAATTTACACATACCCATCAGCTAAATTCAGCTTGTCTTTATTCTCTGAGTGAAACAATTAACTTTCTTAGAGACAAAATGCTGCATCTAAGTTAAAGGATCGCATCGTTGTTTTCTGCTGCCCGGGTAATTTAACTGTGGGCATCACGTGCCCTTTCCTCCCTGCCCTGGCCTGTGACTGAGGTAGCTGATGCGGGGTCAACCCCTGCGGGCTGTCACAGGGTGTGGTCTCTGGAAGACTGACGTTGCTTTTCGTCTATCAGGAGAAGAGAAGGAAGCACAGGGCAGAGGTCCAGTCCATGTTTGTGACTCACTGCTTGCATTGTTTTACCTGAGCCTTAGGTAGAAACCCCACCAGGCTCCAGGTGCACCTGTTCCTGTGACACCAAATAATGCTTTGTATAATGTGCAAACAAGGAAATAGGGACAAATAATGAAAATAGAGGAGGGAGTCCGTACACACAAGACAAAACGTACACCCTTGGCTTAACAGAGTAAGTACAAAGCAGTTGGACAGGAAAGAGAAAAGCCTTCCCCTGAAATCTGCCCAGATGACTACCACACAATAGGGTGGCTGCAGGGAGAGGTATAATCCAGTACCATTTTGTCATGTGATAGTATAGTCTGAGTGCCGCTGGGGACGGGGGTCAAACGATGATTTATTGCTGACCAGGATTGCTCGGTCCAGTTAAGCCTGTGTTTTCAACTTAGACACCACTGAAACTTGGTGCCCGATGTTCTTTGTTGTGGGAGTGGAGGCTCTTCTGTGCATTGTAGAAGCTTCAGACCAACATCCCTGGCTCCTACTTATCAGATTCCCATGACTGTAGGCATTATGCTTCCCCGGTGAATGAAGTACTCCTAGTGACTGCCCATCTGGAGCTTACATTTGATGGATTGGAAAATGAATGAATGTGAGACATCTCTGGTGTGCATGCCTAGCCCTGAACTCAACCCCCAGCACTGACAGAAAAAGAGACAGCAACAGCCAGAGAGAGAGAGAGAGAGAGAGAGAGAGAGAGAGAGAGAGAGAGAGAGAGAGAGAGAGAGAGAGAGAGAGGAGAGAGATTCAGGCACAGTTTGTCATTTCTTTTAGGAATCAACCAGTGAGGAACAAAAGGGGACCCGCTCACTTTCTTTCAAGCCAGTCAGTAGAGGTGAAAGCAGTCCTTGTTGAAGGCAGCCAAAGCTACCTATCATTAGACCCTACAAGCTTGACATACCAAAAAGAAAAAAAGAAAGAAAGAAAAAGGAAAATGAAAAAAAAAACTATTGAAAATATGACAAACATTGGGAAATGTGTAGAAAGAAGTTTATCAGGATGATGCAATCTGAGGATTGAAGTTCAAAGCCCGTCCAAACAGGAAGGTCTGTGAGACTCTTATTTCTAATTTACCAACAAAAAGGTGGATGTGGCGCTGTGGCTCAAGTGGTAGAGTGCTAGCTTTAAGTGAAAAAGCTAAGAGACAGCACCCACGGGTCCTGAGTTCAAGCCCCAGTACCAGCACAAAATAAAAATTCTGAACTACTAGGCTGCTTTAGACTCAAATGAAGAGATGGATTTTTTTTTTTAAGTCTGGGCTCTCTCTATCTTATGTATCAGTCTGTGACAGTGAACCAACTAATGAAGGCCGATCCTTGGTTTTCAACATAGCTATGTTGGACAAAGTCACAGAAAGCACTAAAGGAGCACATCCTGAACTATTGCTGCATGAGGAAGGGCTAGGTCAGGCTCCCAGTCACATTTCATCATCACCCGAAACACCACTTACGTTCTATTGGTCCCTTTGCCATCTTCGTTGTAGAAGAAGGCAGTCCCATGCATTCTTGTACATGATCATTTCCTGCCTTTAACGACTAGGCATTTAAAAGCTCTCCACTTTCTACTCTACAGAACCTACCTTGCCTGTAAATTCAAGATGTTTCCTTTTAAAACAAGTGAGTTAGGTAGAATTCTTTTGAGTTCTCAGCATCCCCATAATGCCGTTCAATATGCTTAAAAAAAAATGTATCATCATCCGGGAACTGATGGTTTATACCTATAATCCTAGCTACTGAGGATGCTGAGATCTGAGGATCCTGGTTCCAAACCAGACCAGGAGGGAAACTCCACGAGACTAACTCCATGAGACTCTGACCCTTAATTGAGTACACACATAAGTCAGGAGTGGAGCTGTGACTCAGTGGTAGAGTGTTAGCCTTGAGCACGAAAGCTCAGGGGCAGGTGGTCAGGCACAGAGTTCAAGCCCCATAACCTGCATTACAGATTTCATTCCAGATCTAGCTCTGAAGCCTGGATAGTTCTCCATTTCTCTCCTACTGTTTTTCAGAACTGGACATTATTTAAAACTAAGTTCTGGGCATTTCTAAGCCCTATGATGTATTGTTCTAAACCGGCCAACTGTCCCATCTCTCATATTCTCTACATGATTGCTAATAGACTTAGTCCTTGCTTACTACATACGCAGTATGCCCCAAGGAATATGTCAGCATATTCTAGTTCCCAGTTTCTTCTTCATTCTTATTTTCCCATGCGAATCAGGTTATCAGAGGCTAGTGTCCATGACTTTGTATAAATCTACTTTGATCAGCTTCCTGTTCAGGTGACAGAAATATCATCTGAATTAATTCAAGCAGAGAATGTGCACTGTAACTCCTGTAAACAAACATAAGAAGGGTGGAGTGGTTTCAGGCAAGAATGGGTTCAGGAATGACGAGGGCGTGGTGTGGTCTGAGAACAGCTCCGAAGCGCACAGGGCTCTTCCTGAAACCTTACGCTGGGCAGCTTGCTCGCTTGACTGGGAACATGGCTGCTGGCCACTTCCAAGTCTCTCTAGCACAGCTACAGCCAAGAGAGCAACATCGCTGCCCTCTCTCAGCCTCTGCATAAACAACTTCGGAGAGCTCCACACTAACCCACTTTGAGTTGCTTTCCTACCCCTGGTGTTTCCACCGCTGGACCAATCACTGCACCTTTGAAGACCCAGGCTGTGTCTGATCCTGTGTTCAACATGGAGACAGATAAAGGCAAGAGCCATTCCAACCTCTCAGGGCTTCTTTTAAAACTACACAGCTTAGTGGTCGGTAAATTAGTCCTCACTTTACAAATGCCCAGAGAATATTTGAACTCAAAGTTGTTCCTTACAGTGGTCGCACACACACACACACACACACACACACACACACACACACACACACACACACACTAAAATTAGAACAAAGGAGAGAAGTTAGGTTGACCCCCTGCACAAAGTAATTTCTTATGGATCACAAATGAACACGCATGCAACGCACCCTCAGCAAGCTCTCTTCCAAGCCTAGAACTCCGTGTGGAGATCATGGAAAACTTGAGGTGGTACCTCTCTGTCCTCAAGGGGCTGAAGCAGGAGAATTAGACATTCAAGGCTAGCTTGGGTTATAAAGTAAAACCACGCCTCAAAAATTATACATGCACTCATATATGTATATATGTATTTATGTGTATACATTATGTATATATACACATCCATATATGCATACATGTATATATCTGTATGTTGATATTTCTCTCTTGATACATATGTCTGTAATTCTCTTTTATACACAGAGACAGAAACACAAAGAGACACCACTAGAAAATTGAAACGTTTTTGACTCATAACCCTCTAATGCCTATTCTGTGTGGACGATCACCAGGTGGCAGAGCCCTTTCTCTCTTGCAGGACAAACTCACACATCCCAACCTTCTAAGCAGCAAAAGACCTCAGTGTCCTTAAGTCATCTTTCTTTGTCACTTATTCAGACCTGCTCTGTCTCCAGCATGGACAAGAGCAAGTGGACAGCGACCACAGTGTAATGGAGTGCCCCAGGGAGGAAGTCTTGTTCACTGACCCTTCTCCCATTGGACCATCTTTTGCAAAATCCAATCTTTGGCTCCACAAAACAGTAAATAATACTGCCCTCAGGAACATGTTCAAAATGAATATTCCTCACTACAGTTTTAATACAGTCTTTTTATCACCACAGGGAGGGATGTAAGAATTCTTAGTCATGCATTGCTCAAAACAACTTAAAACAATACTAAGGGCAGATGTTACCATTTGTTAAAGAGATTTCTTATTTATTTATTGCCCATCATGGGGCCTAAACTCAGGGCCTGGGTGCTGTCCCTCATTCTCTTTGTGCTTGCTCAAGGCTAACATTCTACCATTTGAGCCAAAACACACTTCCAGCTTTTTATGGGTAGTTTATTGGAGATAAGAGTTTCCTGGACTTCCCTGCCTGGGTTGGCTTCAAACTATGATCCTCCATTCTCAGCCTCCTGAGTAGCTAGGATTATAGGCGTGAGGCATAGACGCCCTGCTGAGATTTCTTATTTTTCTCTACTTTCTGCAAAGATCAGACACAAACTTGACAACTGGAAAAACATTATCTTTAATTTAATTTTTATCATTACTGTTACATAGGCCTGTTATTCTGAAAGTGTAGGTTTCACACAGAAATGATTGTACTGTTGGTGTTTTTATTTATTTGGCTCCATGAGGACGGAACTCAGGACCTTGTGTTTGCCAAGCAAGAGCGCTACAGCTGGAGTTCTACTTCTAGCCTCTTTTCGCTTTATTTTTCAAATAGGGATTCTCCTTGGCAGGTCTTGGCTCTGATCCTGCTCCCTCCACCTCCTGGCCTGCTGATAGCTGGAACTGTGGCTGTGCATGCAACCACACCCACCTTTGCTTTTGAGATAAGGTCTCTAACTTTTGTGATAGCAAGACAGCCTATTATCTCTCTCTGACCCACAGAGTCTGTACTATTTAAAGAAGGGGACCAGTGGCTCATAATCCTAGCTAATCAGGAGGCTGAGATCTGAGGATTGCAGTTCAAAGCCAGCCCAGGCAGGAAAGTCTATAAGACCCTTTAAAAAAAAATCTTCATTTACAATAAATTTCAATAACATTTGCATAAATATATTCCAATGTACATTTCTTCTCTGCTTCCTTCAGGTCAACTTAGTGTCCATGAGACTCTTATCTGCCCAGAAAACAAAAAAGCCAGAAGTTGAGCTGAGCTGTGGCTCAAGTGGTAGAATGCTAGCCTTGAGCAAAAGAAGTCCATGGACAGCACCCAGGCCCTGAGTTCAAGGAGTGGCACCCAGAAGAAAGAGAAGAAGAAGAAGAAGAAGAAGAAGAAGAAGAAGAAGAAGAAGAAGAAGAAGAAGAAGAAGAAGAAGAAGAAGAAGAAGAGGAGGAGGAGGAGGAGGAGGAGGAGGAGGAGGAGGAGGAGGAGGAGGAGGAGGAGGAGGAGGAGGAGGAGGAGGAGGAGGAGGAGGAGGAGGAGGAGGAGGAGGAGGAGGAGGAGGAGGAGGAGGAGGAGGAGGAGGAGGAGGAAGAGGAGAAGAAGAAGAAGAAGAAGAAGAAGAAGAAGAAGAAGAAGAAGAAGAAGAAGAAGAAGAAGAAGAAGAAGAAGAAGAAGAAGAAGAAGAAGAAGAAGAAGGCGGCAAAAGAAAAGAAGAGAGACTGAGAGACTAATACCTCTATTGATATGAAGATTATCTTTGATATAAAAAAAACTGATTTGGCTTTTCTTGTGCTTTCCATGTCTCAGTGAGAATCAAACTAAGGCACTAAACATTATTAGAATGTTACCCTCCCTCCCCTTTGTCTCAGTTGCTTATTATTGCTGCAACAAATCGCTGCAAACTTGGTGACTAACAACACACACTGCTTCTCTTCCAGTTCTGGAGGTCAAAATCTGAGGTCAGATTCCCTGGATCAACATCAAAGCGTCCACAAGGCTGATGGCTTCTGGGGTTCCAAAGGAGCCAAGTGTGCCTCATCTGCACACTTGCCTGCTGTGGCTCCTGTCTTTAGAGGCTGTCTCCAGGCTCTGAGCTTCTTATCAGGCTCTTCAAAGGACACTTGGTGAGTACATCAGCCCCACGCAGGAAGGGAAGGGGAGGGGAAGGAGGGGGCAGCCAAGCCCAGCCATCTTTTTGGACACAGTGGAATGCTTTAAGATTTGGATTAACTATGTCTCCAAGAAGATCTCCCTTTCTCTTTCCATCTTCTTTCCTTTCCTCCTTCCTCTTTCCTCTTCTGGTTTTTAATAAACTCGTGTGTAGTAACTAGTTAATCATCTTGGACATCACCTCCAGCTGGTTGAGGACTGCACCCCGCAGTAATAATCTTCACCTCCTCTAGCGCCTCATCTGTTCTTCTTGTGTTGTTGTCCCAGTCTTGGGGCTTGAACTCAGGGCTCTCCTGTTCTGGCTCCACTTTTTCACTCATGGCTGGCTCTCTACCACTAAGCTGCAGCTTTGCTCCCAGGTTTTTACTGGTTAATTAGAGATAAAGATCTCCCGCTGGTCTCCCCAGGCTGGCTTTGAACCACGATCCTTAGAACTCAGCCTCCCGAGTAGCTAGGATTTTAAGGGAGGGTCACTGGGGCAGGCTGCTCTTTCTTTTCTTGCTCTTAGTTTTTTATTGAAATCAGCAAGGCCACATCTAGCGTGAAGCAGTATAACATCTCCTCAGGAATGTTTCCATTGAAATTCAATGAATAGTCTCTCATATGCAGAAGCTAGATCTAACACACACTGGGATATGATAAATTATACAGGATTCTAGACATTCCAATCAAAGGAGAATATGCTGTCTCAATGCCTATGTGCCTCTGATCATATAAAGTAACACTTGTTGAAATGAAAAAAAAAGATATTCAATGAATATGGAGTTTCTATAGACAGGTTCTATGACCATGTGCAACTCTTATTATTTTTGCTCTCTTCGTTTGACCTTCACAGCAGGCTCTATGTAATCCTCCACTTGGAGCCTTTTAAGCATTTCACTGTTTCTTCCACGACTGAAAATTCTTTGGATTTAAATTCTTCCAAGCACTTAATTTCTTTGGCTCTCAGTGTGAAGAAATCAACTGGTCTTTCCTAAAGACAAGTTACAAAGATGATTAACCTTGTGTAAGTTGTGTTTGATCTGCTATAAATATCCAACTAGCGGGGAATGGCTAGACAAATCCATTCATTATGTCTTGGTATCCACCAAGGTTCTCAAAGTATGCTCTCTGCACCAGCAGCATCAATGTCTCTTTGTTCCAAATGCAAACCCTTGGGTAGGAAATGCAGCTCCATAGTAGAGTGTTCATCTAGAATGAGTATGGCTGTAGTCCAAGAACATGCTAATTCTCAGACTGTCTCAGGAGTAGTGGTTACCAGGAGGCTGGCTTGACCCATGGAAACTAATGATCTATGCATATCAAGCTTGTCACACGATTCTGATGCATGCTCAAATTTGAGAATCACAAGGGTGAATATGCACACAGTTGTGTGCATGTGGTTGACACTTTTTTTTTCTTTTTCTTTTTTTGCTCAATGCTTGTGCTCTACCACTTGAGCTTTGCCTCCACTTAGGCTTTTTGGTTTTTAATTGGAGATCGGAGCATCAAGGACTTCCGGGTCATCGCTAGCTTTGAACTGTGACCCTTAGATCTCAGCTTCCTGAGTAGCTAGGATTACAGGTGTGAGCCACTAGCACCTGGCTGATTTTTTTTTCTTCTTCCTCTTAGACATTTCACTGATATTTTCAAATGATTCTACAATCTATAACGACGGTGTGACTTTAAGAGAGAGTGAAATAGATACCCCCCCCCCCCCCCCCCCCCCCGTGAAGAACAGTTTGGCAGATAAAAGGAATTCTCTCTTCTGTGCCCTGGAGTTTAACCTCTCCGGGGAATCTCTGCTTCTACCTCCTCTAGCCACCCCAGAAGCCAGCACCTGAAGACTCTTCTCCTGTAAGTTGTTGGAGCAGGAGAAACATCATTGCTTCTGCTGATTTCTCAGCACAGCTAGCATGTTCACACCTACCAAAGGATAATGGAAGATAAATACGCACAGGAAACGAGAAACATCAATGTCTGAAGCTGGTTTCAAATCCTAACACGACTACCTGTTGTTCCCCTTTTCATTTTGCAGTTGCTTTGGGATATTTCTGCTCAGGCCTATCTGGGTTGGATCACTTCATAAACCTTCTCTCATCCAGATCTCTGAAGCTAAAGCCTCAGCCTCAGGCTGAGGGCTTGTTTCCTCTCAAGTTCCCAGCAGAACTCTGGTGTCAAACGTGATCTATGAGTGCATTCCTCATGCATGAATACAACTCCTAGGGAGTGTGAACCCGGACAGATACTGTATGCTTAAAAATAACAAAATGCTGAAACAAGGATACAGGTTGACCCATTGTAAGAATGAGGTGTACAAGACACTATGTTGAAAACAAACTTTACAACTTGGGGCGGGGAGGGAGGAGTTGCAGAGGTGGGGAGGGAAGGGATGGTAGGGGAAAAACAAAGGAGGGGGTAACAACGCTCGATAGGAAATGGCCTCATTACCTTGCTCATGGAACTGTAACCCCTCTGTACAGTATCTTTACAATAAAAAAATATAAAAGATGCCATTACTCTGTAAGAGGTGATACAGAGTGATATAGTCACAGAGAATAACATAGTCTCATCAGCCTTCCAGAAGTACAGAGATATAACATTAGCTGGGCATTGTGGCACATGCCCATAATTTCAGAACTCCAGATATAAAGGCAGAAGGACCATGATTTTAAAGCCACTCTGGGCTATATCTACCTTTTCTTAAAAAAGAAAAAAAAAAAAACTTTAGAAGACTTGGAGATAACTCCGTTTTAATGCAGAAGATTATGACTTCCATTTTGATCTGAAAGAATCACTTAATTTTAGATTTTTATTTATTTATTTATTGCCATCCCTGGGGAGTGACCTCTGGGCCTGGGCACTGTCCCTGAGCTTCTTTTGCTCAAGGCTAACATTCTACCACTTGAGCCACAGTGCTATATCTGATTTCCTCTGTGTATGTGGTACCGAGGAATAAAACCCAGGGCTTCATGCATGCTAGGCATGCACTGTACCACTGAGTCACCTTCCAGTCCTGAATCCCTTAATTGTATTAACTCTGTTAATAAATTTCTTAGTTCTGTCAACAATCCAAGTCCTTTTAAAACTGTTCAACTCGTCTTCTATTTTTTTAAAAGTCAAATGACTGCTCCCTTAGAAGCACCCTTTTTCTTAGACTCTAACCTCCCTCAATTGTTTCTAAACTCCTACCAGACTCCTGTCCTAAAGAGAGTCACTTTGTTTTGTGGCTCCTGCTCTTCCAGTCTTTCTTTCATTGTGACACTTCTCATAAGTACCTCTCTTCAGAGGACTGGACCTGCCCCAATTTCATGTTTTTGCATTTAGAGTATTAATAGTATATATTATTTGATGCATGATAGATGTTCAGTAAAGGGCCAAATAATCGAGTGGTTTAACCAATTAGAAGTGAACAAGGTCACTTTCTTATTGTTCAAAGGCCTAAGGGATAGAAATGAGAAGTAACAGAACAATACCGGTGGGAGATGGCGGGTTGCAGGGGATGAAATCCCAGAATATTTGGTGACAGGAATTGAGTTCCAATGCCAGCTTTATCACAGATGAACTGTGTGTCTTTGAGTAGGTGACTCTGCTTTTGTTGGATATGCTGGTACAGGAGCTTGAACTCAGCACATGAGTGCTGTCCCTTAGTTTCTTTGCTCAACGCTGCTGTTCTACCATTTGGACCACAACTTCACTTCTGGCCTTTTGGTGGTTAGTCAGACCTAGAAGTCTTACAGACTTTCCTGCCCAGGCTGGGTTCAAATCACGATCCTTAGATTTTGACCTTCTGAATAGCTAGGATTACAGGTATGAGCCCCTAGCATCTAACGTGTGTGTGTGTTGGTACCAAGGCTTGAACTCAGGGCCTCAAGCTCTCACTTATTGTTTTTAGTCATAACTCATACTCTAGCACTTAAAGCATGCCTCCTCTGACAGTAACTGTTACATTGGGCAAAACTGAGAGAGAACAACTATACTAGAAGCCCACTGAAAGGAAGCACGGGCTCATCATGGCATTTCTTGTTCCCATAGTGCCTTGGGTTTCCACTGAAATGATTCTTCCCATAATGCCTTGGGTTCCACTCAACCAATGAAAAAGGTGTGGGTGGAGCCTGCATAGGCCATGAAGCACAAAGCTGAGGAGATGATATGGAAGAAGCCTTATGCTGTAAACCCTCCCTCGGAGAGCACTCCATTGTCCTCCTCCTGGAGACCCCTATCTTAGAGGAATCTTGCTAATTTCCTTTCCCTGGTCTCTTTTCACTTTCAAATAAACTTGCTCTGTCTGCCTTTTTTTTTTTCCTGCAGAGGAAAATATAGAGAAAACACAGGGTCCAGGGCTTGAGGATGCAAAAAGAGCAAACAGAAACAAGAATAAAAAAAATATGTAACACGGGCATGAGCACTTGTCAGAAACAGACAAGCTTTATCTATGCAGGTAGCGAGAACATCCCGTCCCCAGGGGGAAAGATGTAAGAGAAATGACAAAACATCAAAGATAAGGAAAAAATTGGGGTGAAGACAACATTCAAGTCCTACAGTTAACTGTCCAGCATTGGCAGGGCCCTGAGTTCAAACCCAATGCCACCAAAAAGAAAAAGGAAAGATGAAGAAAGGATTTAGGAGTTGTTGACCTTCAAAAGAAAGAAACGAGACAAGTCAGTCACAGAAACCATGATGAGGGGTTGGCCACGCATGGTTAGCATCCACAACTGTCCTCCTGTAAGATCGCTGCAGATGCTGGAGCTGTCAAATGGCATTTATGGTGACGGTGCCTTAAACCTACCACTGCTCATCCACTGTGCTACTCAGCCATATCAATGATGACACATGACTGTGCTGCTGGCTTATGTACTGACTACACAATCTTTCTTTCTTTTTCTTTCTTCCTTCCTTCCTTTCTTCCTTCCTTTCTTTCTTTCTTTCTTTCTTTCTTTCTTTCTTTCTTTCTTTCTTTCTTTCTCTCTCTCTCTCTCTCTCTCTCTCTCTCTCTCTCTCTCTCTCTCTCTCTCTTTCTTTCTTTCTTTCATTTTTGGGTAGTTTTGGGCTTGAACTCAGGGTCTTACACTTGTGAGGCAAGGGTTTTTACCACGTGAGTCACCCCCCAGCTCTTTTTTGTCTTTTTGTTTTTAGATAGGGTTTTGCTTTTGTTGGAGCTGGATAACTTCAGCTGAATTCCCAGCCCCACCACATTTCTTGTTTGCATCAAGAGATCATGCAGAGCCAGGCACTGAAGATGCCTCCTACCTGTAATCCTAGTTATTCAGAAGCTGAAATCTAGAGAATCTTGGTCCAAAGCCAGCCTGGGCAGAAAGGCCATGCTGAAAAATCAGTGGGAAAATCTTGACACTCCCAGACAAAAAAGGATGGTTAGTCACCTCACATACACTCTCATGAAACTTGCATGAGGGAAAATGAGCAGGAAAAGAAAAAAAGGACGTATCAACAAAAAAAAATCTAGTAAATCTAGAGAAGATTCAGACTAAAAGCTTAGAAATATAGAAGGCTAGCTGGGTGCCACAACTCACAGTTGTAATCCAAGCCATTTAGCAAGCTGAGATCTAGAGAAGCATGGTTTCAATGACCACCTGGGAAGAAAAGTTTGCTGAGCTCTATCTCGAAGGTAGGGATGAGGGGAGAGGAGAGAAGAATAGGGGAGGGGTGGGCAAGAGAAGGGAGGGTGTGAGAAAGCTGTGTTTTCTATCCAAGTGTGTTGCTTAAAAGTTCCTGCTTTGGCCTGGTGGCTTGGTTCCTGTTAAGGAAAAGAGGAACTGCTTTGGGATAAAAAAAGGATTGTTGAAATGTAAGATTTTTTGTCTTAAACGTTATTTTTTTCAAGATGGAATTAAGACACACCCCAGACTGTTCAAGAAATAGCAGCAGGTACAGGTGTATTTCAAGATTACTTGTGCACTGTTAATCATGTTTCAAAAACACCTTATGTAAATACATGTTACCCTATTCAGACTAGCCAGTCTCCAGCAGATTGTGAAGCTGAGCTCAACCAATCTGAGCAGGGGGGTGGGGCCTGCTACCCTAGGGATGGTAGGGGCACCTGCCTGCTCTGCGAGCTTGCTGGGCAGATGGTTGGCTGATGACACTCAGCCTTCTGCAGAAGTAAATTCTGCCTTGCTGAGACAGTTCCTTATTTTTGTGTCTGTGGTTGTGACTCCAGTGGTTCCTGAAGAGCATAGTGATAGCAAAGAAAAGGAAGAAGGGAGGGGAGGAGGCAAGCTTTAGACTGGAAATAAATTTAAACAGAATAATCATTCTACTTTTCCCAAAGTGGTTCCACTGTTGAGATGGTCCATGCAAACCGAAGAAGGTGCACCTTGGACAACTGTCCACAGCCACGCTGGACAAGGAAGGCGGAGAGCGCGCTTGGCCGCCAGCGTTTGGTCCTGACTCATGGCTTCATGTGGGTCAGGAGGCAGAGCCAGCGCGGCGTCTGACCTCAGAGGGCTGTGTGCTGCTCCCGGGAGCTGCTGGCAGGCAGTGTCACCCACCTGGACCTGAGCCCACATTGTTATTCATTCCTTTTTCCATTCAAAACCAAGACAAAAGAAAATGTCCCAGGCACCTGGCCCCCATGCGATGGAACCGACAGCAGCAAGCTTTCCTGGCCCATTGCCCACCTGGGAGGAGGGAAGGGTGGAGCGAGGTCCACACTGCGCAGACAGGAGTCAGGCAGCACTGCTGAACCAGCTGCTCCCAAGCCAGGAGAATCGTCTAGAAAAGCATCGAATGGGCTCATAGATAACACATAAAAGAAGTCACTGGGAGCAGACCTCCAGCTTCCTCCTTCCCCACATTCCAGAATTGGTTGATATTGTTACCAGTTTTACATTGTTAAGTTTGGTGAATCAGTCCTCAGTTGTTTTAGTTTAGCTCTAAACAAAAACCTGTTCAACACTTATTCTCCCCTCCCCTCCCCTCCCCTTCCCTTCCTTTCCCCTCCCCCCACCCCCCTTCCCTCCCCTCCCCTCCCCTTCCTTTCCCTTCCCCTCCCCTCCCCTCCCCTCCCCTTCCTTTCCCTTCCATTCCCTCCCCCTCCCCTCCCCCCCACCCCCCTCCTCTCCCCTCCCCCCACCCCCCTCCCTTCCCCTCCCCTTCCCTTCCCTTCCTTTCCCTCCTCTCCCCTTCCCATCTCTCCCCTCCCCTCCCCTCCCCTTCCTTTCCCCTCCCCTCCCCTTCCTTTCCCTTCCCTTCCCTTCCATTCCCTCCCCTCCCCTCCCCCCACCCCTCCCCTCCCCTCCCCTTCCCTTCCCTTCCTTTCCCTCCTCTCCCCTTCCCATCTCTCCCCTCCCCTCCCCTTCCCTTTCTTTCTTGTGCCAGTACTGAGGCCTGAACTTGCTTAGTCTCAGCCTCTTGAGCAAGTAGGGTCACAGGCATGCGCCAAGCATCCCCCTATAGGCACTCTTTGTATTTTCTTTTTGTGCTGGTCCTGAGGCTTGAGCTCAGAACCTGGGTGCTGTCTCTAAACTTCTTTTGCTCAGGGCTAGCACTCTCCATTTAAGCCACAGCTCCACTTTTAACTTTTTTTGGTAGTTTATTGTAGATAAAAGTCTCATAGACTTTCCTGCCCAGCATGGCTTTGAACCACAATCCTCAGATCTCAGCCTCCTGAGTAGCTAGGATTACTGGTGTGAGCCACCGGCACCAAATTTATAGCCACTTTTGGCAGAGAAATCTCAACAACTGGGAGTTGGAAGCAGGGCTCAGTTGGTAAAGTTCCAGTCCCAGTCTCAGTCCTAAGAGAGAGAGAGAGAGAGAGAGAGAGCGCTCAACAGGACGTCAGAGATCTCCAGTGCCTTCTCTGATGAATACAGATTGTTAAGAGGAGAGGGGTGAAAGTGAAGTACTCAAACCACAGAGCATGCTGTATCTGCAGACATTACTTTTTCTTCTTTAGTTATTTCTTCCTGTTTTACACATGCAAACTCCACTTGATGAAAACATACCCTTTTCCCCTAGTTGAAGGATACCAGATAGTCAGGGAAATGCTGTTCTTTTTCAGAAATATGTGGTGGAAATAGGGAGAGAAATGTTTAACAGTGACTAATAGGCTTAGAAAAGTAGAGATTAGCTCTGGATGTCAGAAAGATTTATCAATGGGTAATTAACCTGACAAAACATAATTCTATAATGCAATATCACCTCACTGAAGTTACTTCAACATTAAATCATATTACACTAGATTCCTGTTAATTAGTTAGATGAGCCATAAACCAAAAGTATAGTTTGGTGGATTCTCATAATCAAACCATTTGAAGATAAGAATGGAATTTTGTTATCGAATACAATTTCTTGGAACTTGTCCTATTACAGAAAGTTCTTAAATCTATAAAGCAATCTGCAGACATAGTTCTCTCTCTCTCTCTCTCTTCCTCCCTCCCTCCTTCCCTCCCTTCCTCCTTCCTCCCTCCCTCCCTCCCTCCCTCCCTCCCTCCCTCCCTTCCTTCCTTCCTTCCTTCCTTCCTTCCTTCCTTCCTTCCTTCCTTCCATCCTTCCTTCCTTCCTTCCTTCCTTCCTTTTTTCTTCCTTGCTTCCAGGTGTGATTGTAGTGGAGCTTAAACTCAGGGCCTGAATGCTGTTCTTAGTTTTTTTTCACTCAAGGCTGGCACTCTACGATTTGATCCACACTTCCACTCCTGGCTTTTTGGTGGGTAATTGGAGATAAGAGTCTCATACTCTTTCTTGGCTTCAACCTATCATCCTCAGATCTCAGCCTCCTGAGTAGCTAATATTATTACAGGTGTGAGCCACTGGCGCCCAGCTGCATTTAGTTTTAATCAAACTTAACATTCGTTTTTGATATAGGAATCCCTTCTACATGTCAAAATGCATCGGCATTTTACAAAGCATAGAAACAGAAATTGTGTTATGTAAAGCTCCTAAGTCAACGGAGGTGCATTTTGGATAGGCTCACTTCAGAGAGGTGGGGTATGATGCCCTCACTACCTTTCATTAAAGGCATCCCAAGCGCTTGGTTCTATGCTTCCTCTAGGATTTGGGCAACTGTATTGGACTGTATGATCCCTCAGGTGAACACAAGATCAAATCTGTTTCTAATTTGGTCAGAGGTTTCTGCAACAAATGATCCTTTCTCCTTGGTTGTTTCTTTTCCTGGAACATTCACCAAACTCACACAAGCACCCCATTGACGTGTAAAGTAGAGAATGGCCCGCCCGTGTGTTCCTCTCTTCCCACCTGTTATTAGTAGCCAGCTGACTGAAGATCAAGTTACTCATTTGGTAGAAATAAAGGCGTATTTGTTTCAGAGTCCTAATAAGAACACTTAAAAAAAAATAAGGAGGTGGACTAAAGATCACAAAGTAAACCAGCAACCTCTAAGATCTTTTTTTTTTTTCTAACTTAGAATAAAAACCCCCTTTTTCTGTTTCCAGATTAATTTCTATGCCAACTAACTTTTGGAAATTTCACATAAACAGCTCCTTATATTTAAAGATCAGACTAGAATTTAGTAGACACTGGGAAATTCCATCGTCCATGAGTATGGATAACTGAAATCTTACTGGATTTCAAAGCAAATCCAAAACAGCATTTCAAATGGCCTAGAGCACTGGTCTCAGAACATTTTAAAGTACACAATGCCTCTTTCTAGATTACCTTCTATGCTGGAGACACTCAAGCAACTGTATGGCCCCTGTTAGAATTTCACATCATCTATTCCACATGCTATTTCAATACCCTGCAAACATTCTTCACCCTGCTACTGGCTGTGTATCCTGGTTAGGAGGTTAAAATTATGACTCAATGTATGGCAGGTTAGCGCTTTAGAGTCTCATTTCTAGAATACTGGAATACTATTCATTGGTAGTCTGGGTTAATGACATTTTTGGAAGTATTTGGCTTACCTGAGGGAGGAACTGGGGAAGTAGAGGAACAGGAAGAGTTGGGCATTACTAATCATCACTGCAATGTATTCTGTACTTACAAAGCTAGGGGACCCCCATGTAACATTTTGTGTATATTACTCAATTTATGTCATTACTTGCAAAGTATTATTTAGCCTGGTAATATCTTAGAGATTGCGTGTATTGACAAGCATGCCCTCAGTCTAATCTTAGTTTTCCTGACAACAGGGATATTTTGTTCTTCTTTATTGTATTATATTTTGATATTTAGAACAATGTGTCATAATCCTCAGTAAATATTTGTTGAATAAATAAATGTGTGAAAAATGTATTAATCAAACAGAAAGAGACAGGTGGGTCCAAGCTCTGATAGCTCACACATTTAATCTTAGCTCTCTGGAGGCTGAGACTTGGAGGATTGTGGTTCAAAGCCAGCTTGGGTACAAAAGTCATCAAGATCCATCTCCAATTAACCAGCAAAATGCCAGGCTGGAGTTGTGGCTCAAATGATAGAGCATCAATGATGAGCAAGAAAGTCAAGCAAGACTATGAGAACATGAAGCCCTACATTCAAACCCCTAGTACTGACTTCTTCAATAAATGAGTAAAACAAACATCCGTTGGTTTACTTTTTCTATATTTGGTCATTAATTATTCACTTCCATTTTATTCTCATTAAAGGAAAGTTAAAATGGAAATCAGGCCTAAAAAATTCCTGAACAAAGCCCAGTATCAGGGGCTCACAACTGTAATCCTAGTTACTCAGGAGGCTGAGATACAGACGTTCAAGGCCATCCCAGGCACAAAAGTCCATAAGACTCCATCTCCAAAATAACCAGCAAAGAGACGCCTGGCACTAGCACCTCTTCTTGTACAAAGAGTCCTGTACAAAGCATTATAGTCCCCCCGCCCCCCAGTCTGATGATAAGTAGTAACATGAGGGAGGTGTGTGTGATCCTGGAATAGTTCTGTATCTTAAATGCAGTGGTAGCTACACAAATAGAGACTTATGAAAAAGCTATCCTAATGTCAATTGTGTGGTTTTATATTCCATGGTAAATATATTTGATGTAACCAGTGGGAGACACTGGGTGAAAAGTCTCCAGACTCTTTGCTATATTTGACGCCGTCACTAGCATATCAAGAGATTGAGCTCAGAATTCAGAGGATTCAGAAAACCAGCCCAGACACAATAACTACGGCAGATGAACTTGCATCAGTGCAGTCCAGGGAGGCTATTGATATGAATGAATCTATTTGATGGTTTGCTCTGATGGTTAAGTCAGTAGTGCTGACAGAGATACTCTACCTGTTAGTCACACTCTCAGCTGGCTATGAAAATGGTGCCCCAGAAGAAGAAATTATAATAGCAAGATTAAAACAGGGACCATGCCTGAAAAATTCCTAAGCAAGCAAAACCAGCCAGGCCTTAAAATACTGTGAACCTTGCCTAAATGACAAACATACATGAAACTTGGATCATTTCTGGTAGATGATTGCATTAGACAATGCAAACCAAGTTTGACCCCAACCAATTGTAAGGAGCTAATTACTCTGGTTATGAAGTCAAGGATTTCACTGTGGAAATGTGTAATTGCAACTAATCAGATAATTTGTTTTGCTTCTTTGTTGATCCCATAAATATCTGCCATTTATCATTTATCATAGGAATGCTAAACCTTTAGTGTTCCTCAATTCCTAATGTTCTTCTTACTTAAAGTCTTTAAAATGTTACTGTGCCTTATTTTGCTTCTGAATATGTCCTGTTATTTATTTGAACTTGTTTTCAATGGTCAATCCCATTTCTTCATGTGTGAACATTGCATATGTATTTGCTTAGGTTGAGACAGAGCACATAATTTACCCATTAATATTCATGCATATGTTTTCATGGAATGGCTTCTTAAAGCACTGGAGTTTACCGAAATGAGTTAGTCATCCATAAAATACAGAATAGAAATTTAAACAGTATGTGTGTGTGAGCACGTGTGAGTGTGTGTGCACGTGTGTGTGTGTGTGTGTGTGTGAGTGTGTGTTTCTGTAGGTGACATGGTCAAGGGCTGAACTCCTTGGTGAAGGATGGAAAGAGGAAGACAGGATAGCCGCCTCTCGACTCGACCTCCCCTCTCTTTCCCATCTCACCCTCCATCTTCCCTACTCTACTGCCTTTTCCTGTTTTACTGATGGAGCCCGAGAGAGCCCCAGGCTGTGGTGTGCAGGAATGGTTAACAACCGGCTCTGTGAGGAAAAGCATGCTGATTTTCATGGCGCAAATATGTCTATTACGCTGATTTCAAGCCGTGAGCACCAAGTCCCCAAGTGGAGCATGGGGTGGGGGAGGAGAAACTCGTCACTCTTCCTCGCCAGCCAGAGCCTGCTCCAGCTCAGCTCTGGCCCAGGCTCAGTGATCTGTGATCTGCCCTTTTCCTCATCCACAACCATCCCTAGGTGATCTTACCAAGTTCTTTGTCCTCCCTCCCTCCTCCCTCCCTCCCTCCCTCCCTTCCTCCCTTTCCTTCCTTCCTTCCTTCCTTCCTTCCTTCCTTCCTTCCTTCCTTCCTTCCTTTCTTTCTTCCTTCCTTCTTCCCTCCCTTCCCCCCTCTCTTTCTTTCTTTTCTTTCTTCCTTCCTTCCTTTCTGCTGATCCTGGGGCTTGAACTGTGGGCCTGGGTGCTGTCCTTGACCTTTTTTTTAATTTTATTTTTGCTCAGCTTGCACTCTACCACTTGAGCCAGTGTCACCTTCAGCTTTTTCTGAGTAGCTGATTGCAGATACGAGGCTCATGGACTTTCCTAGGTGGGCTGGCTTTGAACTGCAATCCCAGATCTAAGCCTTCTCAATAGCTAAGATGACAGGCATGAGCCACTGATGTCTGGCAAAATGTTGTATTATAAAATGGGTCTCAAGAGGCTGAACCCAGCACCTTAGCACATGTGCTTTCCCTCCACATAAAACACCCCCCTCCTTTTTTCAAAAATTGTTAGTATTAAGGAGTCATACAAAGGGGTGACAATTCCGCATGCCAGGTAGCAAGTCCGCTGCTTCTTTTTCTTTCCCCATCTTCCCTCTCCCACCACTGCCCACAGTTGTAGAGTTCATTTTTTTACATAGTGCATATTGGAAACAATGACTTCCTTTGTTCACCCACCTTCCCTTCTGTGCTCCTCTTCTGTTCCCTAACCCCCAAAGAGACATCAATAACATGTTTCCATTTCCTGGAATTCATTTGGATAAACAGTACTTCAGATGCTCCTCCCCTACGTATATCCTCCTTTAGTATGTTTATTAGTGGATAAACTCATACAGCCCTCTATAACATATGTCCAGTTGGATTTTAGATCCAGCTTCCACATAGGAGAGAAAATATGTGCCCTTTATCTCTCTGAGCTTGGCTTACCTCACTTAACAAGATGGATTCCATTTCCCTGCAAATGACATATAATTTTTCTTTCTAATGGACGAGTAAAATTCCATTTGTGTATATGTACCACATTTTTTTATCCACTCATCTATTAACAAATGTGTGTGTGTGTGTGTGTGTGTGTGTGTGTGTGTGTGTGTGTGTGTGTGTGCTGGTATTGAAGCTTGAACTCAAGGCCTGGGCATTGTGCTTTTTTTCTCAAAGCTGGTGTTCTACCACTTGAGCCACAGCTCTACTTGTTTTTGTTGTTGTTGTTGTTGTTTGGTTTTGGTTTTTGGTTAATTGGAGATGAGTGTCACAGAGTTTCCTGCCCAGGCTGGTTTTGAACTGTGATCCTCAGTTCTCAGCTTCCTGAGTGGCTAGAATTATAGGTGTGAGCCACCAGTGCCAGGCGCACAATACTCTGAATCTCACCATTGCTGATCTTCAGGCCTTCTGCCCTCGAATAGATGGCATTGGCATTCACCCAGTTCTCAATTCCATACTCTCAGAATCATCCTTGACTCCCTGTCTCTCTACACTCCAAGGCCAGTTCTTTTGGAGGTCTTCCTAGTTTATTCATCCCAAATGACATCACCGGTAAGCCCTGCTGCATCATCGAAGCATGATTTGTTTCTTGTGCTCCCTTCTCTTGGCTATGTGATCATTAAACCTGTTTATCATATACCCTCATTTCTTATTTAACCCCCCCCCCAGCTGCCACCTCCTCTAGGTCTCTCCTGCTTCATTTAGCTCTTGCTTGTTCCAACTCCATCATTTGCTGATCTTGTTCAAGTGTATTCCAGCTTCCAGACCAGCCGGGAATTCTCTCCCAAAGCCTCTATGCCACACCCTACTTAGCTGACTTCGATGGACTCCTTCCTCAAAATGAGCTCACGGGGATTCCTCCTTGACTGCTCATCCCCATGTCTCCCTTCCCATCACGTTCCTCGATCTTCGGTCCACACTCATTTGTATTTCAGAGCTGTCCATCTGTGCTGCTGTAATAGAATGCTATCAGCAGGGTAACGTTTAAGCAATTGCAGCTTATTGGACTCTGCATTCTGGATACTGGGACGCCCAAGATTGAATGTCCCGTCTCTGGTGAGGGCTTCCTTTCTATTTCCTTGTCCCATGCTGGAAGACAAAACACTGAGAAGCTCATCCTTTAACCAGGAGCCCATTCCTGCAATAACTTGCCCAGTCTTGTGCTGACGACATTAATTCACCGAGGAGGGCAGAGCCCCCATAATCTGTCGCCTTTCCACTCTGTTTGCTCTTCGTGTTAAGTTTCCAACACACGAGCTTCAGAGGTGACACGCTCACCCACCGCAGCAGTGTCTGTGTCTATTTATGTTGTTTACTGACTTGTTTCCATGTGGTCAGCATTTGACACGTAGCATGCTGTGTTCTCAACCCCTAGAATGATGCTGTGGACAGCGAGCATGGCTGAGAATGCCCTGACAAATGAATAAATATAACGAAAGCAAAATGATCTATTCTGGCTGCATCAGAATGTGGAGAACTGTTCCTGTAAACCCTTTTCATTTCCAATAAAACTAACAAACAGGCCCTAAGCCAGATTTTAGGGCTTGGGTTGCATTGTGCAGATCCTGGTCCAGATTAATCTGACTGTACCATCTGGCTACTTCCATTAACATGACTTTACTACCCCTACTATCTTCACCGCCATGGCATTTCCACGTCAGGAAACTTAGGATAATAAAAGTTGCACATTCTCTTGGAAAAACTTATTTCATGAACATAATACTGTCCAGTCTTTCACTGAATGAGGTCAAGTGACAATTTTCTCTCCACGATTCTTCAAAACTGCTACCTCAAATCTCCAGCCATAAACTATTATCTCTCAAGTTACTGTTCTGAAAGACGCGCCTTCAGTCACACTCCCAAATTTCCTAACTTTCTCAATAAACTCTTCCCTGTGGTTAGGTTGGTTATCTGAGTGTGGTGAGCAACTAACCTCAGTATTTTGAGCTAGTATTTTCCTCCCTTTCTTCCTTCCTTCCTTCCTTCCTTCCTTCCTTCCTTCCTTCCTTCCTTCCTTCCTTCCTTCCTCACTCTCTCCCTCACTCTCTCCCTCTCTCTCTTTCTCCTTCTTTCTCTCTTTCTTTCTCTCTCTCTTTCTTTCTTTCTTTCTCTCTTTCTTTCTCTCTTTCTTTCTCTCTTTCTTTCTCTCTTTCTTTCTCTCTTTCTTTCTCTCTTTCTTTCTCTCTTTCTTTCTCTCTTTCTTTCTCTCTTTCTTTCTCTCTTTCTTTCTTTCTTTCTTTCTTTCTTTCTTTCTTTCTTTCTTTCTTAGCATTCTACCACTTTATCCACAGCTCTACTTCTGGCTTTTTGGTTGTTACTTGGAAATAAGACTCTCACAGACTTTTCTGCCCCAGCTGGTTCCAATCCACGAATCTGAGTAGCTAGGATTATAGGTGTGTGCGCCACCAGCGCCCAGCTCTGAGCTGTATTTTCCAAGTCAGTCAGGATGAAGGGCAATCCCACATAGAGAAATGCCCTGTTTCCGGTTGCTTCTGCCTTTGTGTGTGTGTGTGCGTCAGGTAACTTGAACTCAGGGCCTGGGTGCTGTCCCTGAGCTTTTTTCAGTCAGAGCTAGTGCTCTACCACCTAGAACCACAACACCACTTCCTGTTGGCAGTTAATTGGAGATAAGAGTCTCACAAACTTTTCTGCCCAGGCTAGTTTTGAATTACCATCCTCAGATCTCAGCCTTCTGAGTAGCTGGGATTACAGGCGTGAGCCACTGGCACCTGGCTTGCAGTCATGATGTTTTGGTCTTCCTCTTTAAAGGATTTATTTATTCAACAAATACTAAAATCTTATTACACATATACCCTCATAAAGCTACCCTTGATAGGGATATTTAAGTTAAAATATTTATTTATTCTACATAAATATAATTAAAAAACCTTTTTTCCTCCAACTGTTAATGACATTCATGTCACTTTTGTGAACTTTGAAATACTATACAATCAAGGATCTTAAAAGGAAGGTAAAATTTTACTCATTAAAAAATCAAAGCTCTTTCCCTGGTGTAGGGGCTCATGCCTATAATCCTAGTTTAGGAGGATGAGATCTGAAGATTGTATTTCAAAGCCAGCCTAGACAGAAAGTCTATGAGACTCTTATCTCCATTAACTACCAACAGACCAGAAGTGAAGCTGTGGCCCCAGTGGCAGAGCATAAGCCTTGAGCAAAAAGCTGAGGGACTGGCACAAAAACAAACAAACAAATAAATAAATGTCTTCATCATGCACTAGTGGTGAATGCCTGTAATCCTAGTTACTCAGGAGCCTCGGACCCCAAGGATCACAGTTCAAAGCTAGCCCAGGCAGAAAATGACATGAGACTCTTGTCTCCAATTAACCAGCGAAATGCTAGACTAGAGATGTGGCTCAAGTAGTAGACTGCTTTGCACGCAGAAGGCCCCAGTTCAATCCCCAGGGATCACCTTGAGCTTTTCCTATCTCCTTTTCTCCAGTTTCCAAGTTCACTGACCCAGCAATCTACAATTCATGGTGCACACAGCCAAACGTTTTCTGGAGAAACGCCAGACCTGGCTGAAACAGCGACCTTTTGACCATACTATTTGAGGGGAATGCAGCCATGGTTTATAAAGTCTCTGGAATGCATTTGCACAAAGGCCTCATTGAGAGCTGTCGGGGCTGGCACAGCCATTTCTCTATTCCTATGGCGAGAGCGTCGGCAAAGCAGCCGACCTGCTTGTGCTCCTTCCCAAATGGGTGGAGTCACAGCATGGTCCTGGGCAGACAGGCCAAGATCTGAGTCAGGGCTGATGTCTGCCCGCTGAGGCCAGTCACTGAGCCAAATGAGGCCTGCGCGTCCATCCCCAGAAGCTGTGCTCATCCGCCGAGCGCACACACATGAGGCCGTTGTATTGGCCAAAATGCTTCACACATGCCAAAGCAGTGGTTTGGGGTTGTCATTTTAGCAGTCCTTTATAAAAACAACACCTTCCAAACTCTTCCACTGTAGAAGGCTTCCCAAGAGTGTCCAGTCAGTCATGGGGGCCTGGGCCATGTCTCTGAGCTCTTTTGCTCAAGGCTAGCCCTCTACCACTTTGAGCCACAGTGTCACTTCCAGTTTTCAGGTGGTTTATTGGAGATCAGAGTCTCATGGACTTTCCTGCCTGGGCTGGCTTTGAACCACGATCCTCAGATCTCAGCCTCCTGAGTAGTTAGGATTGCAGGCATGAGCCATCAGTGCAGGATCTCTATCCGGGGTAATACAAACTTTATTTGTTCCCTTTTGGCTTAAACTCTAAAAATGCAAACACCTCCCAGAAGGTAGACTATATCAAAGTAATCTTCTCTCTAACAGATGTGGTTTGCTGAATGCTTGCTTCCTCTCAGGAGGAAACAGGTGTCTGGAAGATGGATATGAAAATATGATGCCGGGCACTAGAGACTCACAGCTGTAAACCTCGGGAGGCTGAGGTCTGAGGACTGTGATTCCAGACAGGCCTTTGCAGACAAGTCTGAGAGTTTCTTATCTCTAATGAACCAGCAAAAAGCCAGAAGTGGAGCTCTGAGGTTGAGCCCATACTGAAAGCAGAGAGAGAGAGAGAGAGAGAGAGAGAGAGAGAGAGAGAGAGAGAGAGAGAGAGAGAGAGAGAGAGAGAGAACAGAGAACAGAGAACAGAGGACAGAGAGACAGAGAGACAGAGAGACAGAGAGAGAAGGAAGGAAGGAAGGAAGAAGGAATGGGAAGGAGGGAGGGAGGCAGGTGGAAAGGAAGGAGGAGTGGAGGCCAGAGCTTCACCTGTTTTTACAGACACAGTGGACTTTCCACAAGCCACCAGGCCCCTCTCTGAAGAACAGTTTGAACATCTCTTTTAGCTGAGTTTCTATATTATACAGCTCAGCAAAGTAACTTCCTGAAAGATAGAAATAGAGTTCATGCTTTATGTAAGAATGAAACAAAATAATAGTTGTGGACATTTATTAAGATCCTATTGTATCCCAACTCTTCGCTAAATTATAAACATCATCTAATTTATTCTCCAAGACAACTCTGTGAGGCTGCTGCTAGCTTCTTTCCCATTGTATTGGTGAGGAAAGAGAGGGTGAGAAACTTGCTAAGAAAGTCAAACGGAGGCTGGTGTGGCTCTTGGGCTGACACTTTTTTTTAAAGCCAAAACGGGTTTGAACTCAAAGCCTCGCACTTGCTAGAGCGGGCACTCTAACCACTGAGCCGCACTGCCAGCCCTCTAGGGCTGAGACTCTTGAACCACATCTTGTATTTCCTCGTATGGTGCTGTTAAAGAAGAAAACTCTGATTTGTCTCTGTCTGTCCCTTTACTTCACAATGTAGCTAGAAATTCTGTAGATTATAGATGTAGATTTCCATACTTGTCTAATGCCTGTAATTACATTGTAAGAGAGGAAAACAAGTTTGATTTAAAACAGAAAGTTCTTTGATGGGTGTAACACAAGTGAGTGAACACCCAGTCTCAGACACAAGATGAGATTCTATTTTCCTCCTATGTGTTGCCAACTTTGGGTCATTTTTTTCTTCTCAAACATAGCATATATTTTTTCTGAAAAAAAAATAAGTTGCCCTATGAGAACTAACAAAACACCCACCTTAAAATCTGAGAACTACTTTGCAAAGCAAACACTTGTGTGTGTGTGTGTGTGTGTGTGTGTGTGTGTGTGTGTGTGTGTGTGTGTGTGTGTGTGTGTGTTTAGTTTTTTAAAGAGAAAGAAATCTACCAGCCATTTAGGTCATCATGGAAACTTTTAAGCGTCTCTAACAGAAAGAGAAGGAAATAAACCAAATGAATAAGAACATTCTTTCTTCCACTTTAAAAAGGTTCCAGAGAGAAGTGCAAAATGCTTGATTGTCTCACTGGCAGGAAAAGATAAACCATTTTTATATGAGTCGCCAGCAAACACATCACTCACTCAGTTGAACCAGCTACAAAATCATAAAATAATATTTTAGGGCTCCAAAAAGCTTGCTTATAGATGAGCCAACCTCTCTTTGAGATAGAAAGACAGAAAAATGGAGTAAGGGACAGGCAGACAGCTCATGTGGGTGTTCGGGATGTCTGTCTCATTCTGCCCATTTGTAAGGATTCTTTGTGTCTTAGAGACACCAGCACTTGGCTTTCACACTGCAAATGTTTTTGGATATATTTTGTGTGTGTGTGTGTGTGTGTGTGTGTGTGTGTGTGTGTGTGTGTGTGTGTTGATTTTGGACCTGGAGTACTTTCCAGATAAGTGGTTTTCATTTATTTATGTTTACATGTGTCTCCTTTTTTAAAAAAGAAAAGCCACTGAATTCCAGTAGGTCTCTTAAGTTCTTTCTCATCTCTAGACTGAGCATATCTTAAATTTGCTTCTTCTTTTTTAGTTTTTATTTTTTTATTTTTTGGTCGGCCGTGGGGCTTGAACTCTGGGCCTGGGCGCTGTCCCTCAGCTCTTCAGCTCAAGGTGAGCGCTCTACCACTTGAGCTACAGCGCCACTTCCTTCTTTTTTATTTTTTTTTGTCACTCATGGGACTTGAACTCAGGACCTGGGCAATGTCCCTGAGCTTTTTTGTTCAAGGCTGGCACTCTGCTACTTAATGCCACAGCTCCATTTTTGGTTTTCTGAAGGTTAATTGGAGATAAGCATCTCACGGACTTTCCTGCCCAGGCTGGCTTTGAACTATGATCCTCAGATCTCAGCCTCCTGGATGGGAGGGAGGAAATGGAGTGACATTGAATAAGAAGGGTCTCATATCTAAAATATACCTAGAACTTAAAAAATTAAATCCCCAACAACAAATCCCCAAAGAAACAACTGCCCAACAAATAAGTGGGCTAAAGACTGAAAGAGAAACTTTTCTGAAGAGGAAAGAAGGATGGCCAATAGACACATGAAGAAATGCTCAACCTCCCTAGCCATAAAAGAAATGCAAATCAAAACAACATTGAGATACCACCTCACCCCAGTTAGAATGGCTATAATCAAGAACTCTAATAACAACAGATGCTGGAGGGGATGTGGACAGAAGGGAACCTTACTGCATTGTTGGTGGGAACGTAAACTTGTTCAACCACTTTGGAAAGCAGTATGGAGGTTCTTCAAAAGACTCCACATAGGGGCTGGGGGTTTAGCCCAGAGAAAAGGCGCCCACGCGGCACATGAAAGGACCCCGGTCCTCAGCCCCGGAAAAAAAAAAAAAGACTCCACATAGAGCTCTCCTATGACCCAGCAATCCCACTTTTGGGCATTTACCCAAATGATCACAAACAAGACCATAAAAGCTACCAGCAAAACTATGTTTATTGCAGCATTATTTACCATAGCTAAGATATGGAAGCAACCCAGATGCCCCTCAGTAGATGAATGGATCAAGAAAATGTGGTATATATACACAATGGAATTCTATGCTTCCACCAGAAAGAATGACATTGCCCCATTTGTTAGGAAATGGAAAGACTTGGAAAAAATTATATTAAGTGAAGTAAGCCAGGCCCAAAGAAACATAGGTCCCATGGTTTCCCTTATTTGTAATAACTAGTATATGTCTGAGACAAGCAGGAAAGGCCAGATAAGTTGATGTTAGGTGAAATGAACCCCAAGATAAGCATTCAAATGGTTTTTCTTTCTTAGTATTGTTTCTAACATATTTTTAAGATGATTTCTTTGTTGCTTTGTATGTCCCTCCCCCATGGTATAACCCCTGCTTTCATTGTGTTTGATGTTGGTATATTGTGGAGGGGAAGGGAAAAAACAAATCATTTAAACAGGAATAGGTGGACCATTGCAACAATGAGGTGTACAAGTGGTTATGTCGAAAAACAAACTTTACAACTTTGGGGGGGGGCGGGGTGAGGGAGATGGGAGTGGGGGATGGGAAGGGGAAACAAAGGAGGAGGCAACAATGCTTGATAAGAAATGTACTCATGGGAGGGGGAGGCTGGGAAGGGACGTGAAGGGTAAACAAAGGAGGAGGCTGCAATGCTTGGTATGAAATGTACGCATTATCCTGCCCATGTAATTGTAACCCCTCTGTACAGTATGTTCACAAATAAAATAAGATTAAATTAAAAAAAAAAAGAAATGTACTCATTACCTTGCCCATGTAATTGTAACCCCTCTGTATGGTATTTTCACAATAAAAAAAAATGGTATGCACTTTAAAAGTGGTATTTATATTTTTTTAAAAAGATAAAAGTGTTCTCACTAATAATATCTGGGAATGAGATTGTATCCTTTGCCTGGACCTTACTCTTCTGTTTACTTTGGGATGAATCTTCAGGAATGGAATTAGAAGAGCTGTGAGGCTATTTTATTCAGAACAGGTGTGGCTTTAGCTTCATCTCTACCTGAGTAAAAAACTCAGGACAGCTGGGAAGGTGGCTCAGTGGTAGAGCGCTTGCCTTGCATGCCTGAGGCCCTGGGTTCGATTCCTCAGCACCACATAAGCAAAAAGAAAAAAAGCCAGAAGTGGCGCTGTGGCTCAGGTGGTAGAGCGCTAACCTTGAGCTGAAGAGCTGAGGGACAGTGCCCAGGCCCAGAGTTCAGGCCCCACGACTGGACCCCAAAAAAAAAAAAAAGAATGATACAATGTTCGCCCGTAACCACTTGATAAGAGCACGCTGTCTGTGTGATACACTCTCTCCCTGAGGGACCCAATCGGGGTGTTCCTAAAACCAAGAGCATTCTTCCACAGCCTGCTTGCTAAACTCTGTAAAGTGATATTACTCCTTGTGTGATTTTCGGGCCTCATTCCAATTTCATCAGTAACCCAGTGAGCCCGTGGTGGTGCGTGGATTCTCTTGACAGTCCCTTTGTACCTGTAGTGCTCAGTTACTTTGGTTTCTTGCTTTCAAAGGAGGAAGTAAGGCTCAAGTTTGGGAGGAAGGTGGAGTTGAGTAAGAGATCTCCATGCTAGCGAAAGCTGCAGGATATAACACGGAAGTGGTCAGCTGTAGCTGGCATTGGACTCTGAGGTGAAGGGAGGTGGGAACATCTGACTCAGAAAGTGAAGAAAATAGCATAGAAAAACTGGAAAATAAAAACGAATGGTTGAATGTGAACCCATATAGTAGACCTATGGAAACAAAACCCAAGCAGGCAGTGAGGAAAGGTGAATTTCTCACCAACTTATACCATCAACACACGCACACACACACACACACACACACACACACACACACACACACAGATAACACTGAGCAATCAGTACAATCACACATCTATAATGAGGATGAATGAGAAAAATATGAACGGGTGGGCAAGGTTTTTCTGTGTCAGTACTGGGGCTTGAACTCAGAGCCCCATGCTCTTTCTCAGCTTGGTCGATCATAATTGACACTCGACCACTTGAACCGTGTCTCCAGTTCTGGCTTTTCTTTGCTAGTTAATTAGAGATGAAGTCTCCTAGACTTTTCTTTTGTACAATTTTTTATTGTTATTATAAAGATGATGTACATAGGGGTAACCGTTATGTAAGTCAGGTAATGAGTACATTTCTTTTTGGACAATGTCACTCCTTCCCTCACTCTGTTTTTCCCTCCTGCTACCACCCGTAAGTCATATAGTTCAATATAGTGTTTCGTGAGTACCAGTGCTGCATTTGTTCACCCCTGGTCCCTTCATTTCTGTCCTCTCCATTACCCTCCCGAAGACAGATAAACAAACAAGACAAAAAGAAAAAAGCAACAGAAACAGCAACAAGGAAACAATCTTTTGTTCCCATTTCCTAGAGTTCATTTCAATAAATATTAGTTTATATGATCAGATGCATATAGGCATTGTGCCTTATGTTCTTCTTAAAGAGTATCTTCCTTCGGTTTCACTGTGTCTGAATACCTAGAGTCCTCTCAGACTTTTTTTCTGGGCTGGCTTCAAGCCAAGATCCACAGATCTCAGCCTCTTGAGTAGCTAGGATTACAATGTGAGCCACCTGAACCCCATCTGGACAGTTTTGTTTGTTTGTTTGTTTTTTATTGCCAGACCTGAGGCTTGAACTCTGGGTCTGGCCACTGTTCCTGATCTCCTTTTACTGAAGGTTAGTGCTCTACCATTTGAGCCAGCACACCACATCTGGCTTTTTCTGTGCTTTAGTTGGAGAGAAGAGTTTCTTGGTCTTTCCTGCCCAGGCTGCCTTTGAATTGTGATCCTCAGATCTCAGCCTCCAGAGTGGCTAGGATGACAGGCGTGAGCCACCAGTGCCCAGCTCCCCTTGGACAGTCTTTTTAAGATGCCGTGATCTCCAGTTCCCTTCGGGGCCTTGTAACAGAACAGAATCCGGCCTTACACCTGTATAGGAATGAATCTGTACTAGACTCTGCACTGCGTGGTGTGCTAATGACGTGTGGTTTCTCAGCACTTGATATCTGGCTGTTCTGAACTGAGACGAAACTGACACCAGCTATGAAAGTCAGTTTAGAAAAGTAAACTCTCTTGATATTTTTTAAAGTACTGATTGCAGTACTTTCCCAACCCGTACAAAGCCCTGGGTTCAGTCTCCCAGCACTACAAAAATAAATAAAGTAAATAAAATGAAATAAAAAACATTGATTGCATGCTGATACCGTGCTTGTTTTTACTCTGCTGGACTAAACAAACATAACGAATTTAATTTCTCCTGTTCCTGGTTAGTTTTAAAAATACGATCACTAGAAACTTTAAAATCCGTTTTTTAGGCTCACCTCATAATTCCGGTGGAGTGTGCTGCTGTAGAGCTGTGAGCCGTGGTGGCCTGGGTACAGAGGCACACAGCAAGTGTTCATACTGGATGTGCGGTGGTCAAGGGCAAGTTCGCATCAACAGGGAGGCTCTCCTCTTTTCTTTTCTTCAGATCCTAGATCAGTGGGCAGCCCCTCTCCTAACGCCTGATGGAAAATGGGAATCTTCACCTTAGGAGCACCCGAGCTGCTAGGAAGGATTTCAAGACACAAGGCAGCTAGATAGTTGCCCTCAACACTGGCCGCTGAGCCTGGAGACAGTGTCCTGCCAAACCCTTCACCATCTGCGCGAGAGCTCTTCTCCCACCTCCCAAAACGGCACAGCCTCCATGCCAGAGAGCTGGCAGGGCCCAAGGTGGTTGGTACAGAACCCGGCTGGCTCCCTGATCTTCCCTGAGCCGTGTGGCCGGCACTGATTCCCGGCATCTCTCTTAGCTTTGGGCTTCGGGTGATCAACCCACACTGACCTCTTCCCCTTCTCATCCTACTTCTTGACTTCCCTACGAGGTTTTCCTAAGATCACCTCTGAAATAAACATATGTACTGGGTCAGCGTTGACAAAGCTTAAACCAGAATGAATTTGAATGGGGGCTGCTGCAGGGAAACAGCGCAGCTGTGTTACCCTGAAGAGAAGCCACTATTGGGTAGGTCTCTTCCATATGCTCAGAACTTTCTTTCTACTACTACTACTACTACTACTACCACTACTACTACTAGTGTTGTTCATTTGTTTTTTTGTGGTACTGGGGTTTGAATTTAAGGCTTTGCCCTTGATACACACAGGCACTGCCACTTGAGCCATGTATTGTAGTTATTTATTATTTTTCTTGAACTGGATTTCTTTGTTGGATTTTGTAGAGAGCTGCGTGCAGCCGCACCTGGAAGATGGCGCCGGCTTCCGCCCTCCGCCTTCCCGATGGCGAGTGCTCTCGGTGGTAAACAACTCCTTATATGGCTAAGGCAAAGAATCTGGCTTGCTTCCGCGCACCTGAACCTATTGGTGGTTCCCACGTGGCGTATCAGGGTTGGCTACCCAGCGGGTACTTAAGGCTGTGGGGAATTCTCCCCGGGGTTTTTGTCGCGTCTTCCTTGCTGGTCGAGGCGGGTAGCGACAGGATTTACTTTGAATTCTTTTGTAGCCTCTAGAGTGTGTGTGTGCGTATTTATCATATATATATATATATATATATATATACACACACATGTATATATGGTATGCGTGTTAATTTCTGTATTATCAAGTAGTCATACAAAGGAGTTGCCATTCAAAAAAGCAGTTTATGAATACAATGCATCTTGATCAATGTCACCCCTTTTGCTGTATTTCATCACATTTCCTGATATTTGTTTTTTGCTCTTGTCTGGGGCCAGCCTGACAAGTGTATATTATCATGACCAGGTTTTATTTTTCTTTTTTAAATGAAGTCTCAATAACTTTTTTCCTTTTTTCTTTCTTTCCTTCCTTCCTTCCTTCCTTCCTTCCTTCCTTCCTTCTTCCTTTCTTTCTTTCTTTTTTTCTTTCTTCCTTTCTTCCTTTCTTTCTTTTTTGGTGGGGTCAGTTGGGGGGCTTGAATTCAGGGCCTCAGTGCTGTCCCTGAGCTTTGTCTGCTCAAGACTAGCACTCTACCATACTTCCTGTTTTCTGATAGTAGTTAATTGGAGATAAGAGTCTCACAGACATTCTTGCTCAGGCTAGCTTCAAACCACAATCCTTGCCGGGCGCTGGTGGCTCACGCCTGTAATCCTAGCTACTCAGGAGGCTGAGATCTGAGGATCGCGGTTCAAAGCCAGCCCGGGCAGGAGAGACTGTGAGACTCCTATCTCCAATAAACCACCAGAAAACCGGAAGTGGCGCTGTAGCTCAAGTGGTAGAGCGCTCGCCTTGAGCTGAAGAGCTGAGGGACAGCGCCCAGGCCCAGAGTTCAAGCCTCACGACCGACCAAAAAAAAAAAAAAAAAAAAAAAAAAAAAACCCACAATCCTCAGATCCCAGATCCTCAGTAGCTACGATTGAGACATCGGCACCCAGCTCAATAACCTTTTGCCTGAACAAAATGTTCCGATAATCTTCCTGATCTCTGCCTCCCAGATAAGTTGGATTATAAACATAAACTAACATGCCTGCTAATAATATTTATATTATTGTATTTTCTGGTTTTATTATTTATTATTCTGATCAGGCAGATCAGAAACTGGATGTTATATATGTATGTATACACACACATATATACACACAGTACACACTTGTATGAATTTGCACAAATGTAATTGTCGATTATAGGAATCGAATTGTACAGGATATCTCTAGAATTTATTTTTTTTTAACTGCAACTTTATTCCCAGATATCCCTCTTCCTTGGCTCCTGGGTACATATCATTCTATTGCCCATTTAATACCTTCAATGATTTTTGGTGCCTCACAGAAGAGGAATCATGTAGTATTTGTCCTTCTGTGACTCACTTCTTCTGCTTATCACAATGACTTCTGGGTCCACCCATGTTTTCATAAGTATTAAGGTTTCTTCCTTTATATAGCTGAACAACGAATGTTCCACTGTATGACATATCACATTTTCCTTATCGGCTTGTTCAATGATGCACAACTGGGTCATTTGCGTATCTTCTTAGTTACTATGAAAAATGCAAGGGAGTAGAGTTCTTCAGATCCTGGTTTCAGTTCTTCCAGACAAATGACTCGTAGTGGGTTCCCTAGAACACATGGCAGTTCCATTTTTTAATATTTTGACAAAACTTACTCCCATGGTGGCTAGACCATTTTTAATTTTTTTTTTTTGGTGGGGAGGGGGTCAGTTGTGGGGCTTGAACTCAGGGCCTGAGCGCTGTCCCTGAGCATTTTCACTCAAGGCTGGCACTCTACCACTTTGAGCGACAGCGCCACTTCTGGTTTTCTGGTGGTTGATTGGAAATAAGAGTCTCATGGACTTTCCTGAATGGGATGGCAGGATGTTTCTAAAGTAGTGAAAGGTTCTGGGGTTTGATCTCCAGCATTGCAAATGCATGCATGTATTCATGCACACACACACAATTTACATATGTCCCATTTGTGCATGGAACTAATCTTGTACCATAAAAACAACACTAAGAGTGCAAAGAGGGTACATGCGGGTCTGCTTGCTTGGTAAACAGAAACCTAAAATATGAGATCACAAATCTCAAAGTCAATTCCCACCACCCTGAGCTTCACACCATTGCCACCGATCCCTGGCACTTCTTAAGTACATAGATCAAAGCCAGGCCCTGCCAGCTGAGCGTACCAGGGCTGCTTTCTTGAAACAGCACCATCATTGCCCTAATGTCACTTTCTTCCTCAGACTTGCTCTCTTCTCTCTGAGTTATTTTCCCTTCCAGGTTTATCTCACATTCCAGGAGGCAGGCAAGCCTTGTGGATGGTCATCCCGTGACAGAACCCGAGTCAGACCTGAGATAATGATCAACCCACCACCCAGTGAGCGATCAAGGTGGTTTGTCTGCACAGACTTCCTGCTTCCTTCTCTGTTCCTCTTCTTCCGTCATTCTAGAGCTGCTGGCCACATCAAGAGGGCAGAACTTAGGTTGCTAGCAAACTGTCCTTAGTGTAGGCCACACAAACTCTTCCATCCCTGGTTCACCACCATTTGTTTCTTGGATCTTTGGGGATGAATAGCCAGATGTGGACAGCTGGGGGCCATCTGGAACAATGCTTCTTGCCTCGGATTTCAGGAACACAGGGAGGTGGGCTCTAAGTGATTACAAAAACATCTACAACACCTCCATCAGGTCTTCTGTCTCTACGATCTCAAAGAATGTGTCTGTGGACACAGGAGGAAGTAAAACAGTGAAGATTTAATTGAAGAAAAAGAGAAGCAGAGGGCGGGCACCTCTGGGTTGGGTTGTGCGAGGGTTAATGCGATGTCTCTAGAAGAGCTATGACTCTCAGGATCATTGGATAACTTTCTTTTTTCTTTTCTGTTCTTTTTTTTGGGGGGGAGGGAGGTCCAGTCGTGAACCCTGAACTCTGGGCCTGGGTGCTGTCCCTCAGCTCTTACCTCAAGGCTAGCGCTCTACCACTTGAGCCACAGCATTACTTCCGGCTTTTTCTCCCTGCTTATGGGGTGCTGAGGAATTGAACCCAGGGCCTCATGCATGCAAGGCAAGCGCTCTACCACTGAGCCACCTTCCCAGCCCTGGATAACTTTCAAACCATGTGGATTCCCAAACCTGGTTGGAGGCTCCTTGCAGCCTGCACGAGCGATCCCCGCAGTGTGTAACCCCGCTGACGTGATGCTCACTCCTGTGCACGCCTCTGGACTCCCACAGCCCATTGTTCAGGTGCAAGTCTCCCTTGCACCTGCTGTCAGGGGGCCACGTGCCTGATGTTCAAGGCCATGGTAATGAGATGTCTATATAGGGCCCATATATATAGGGGCCTACAGACAGGACTGCTCAAAGCCATGGCGGGGGACACAGAACTTTATAGGAGGGGGACTTTGTTCCACTTACCTTGCCAGGGTCTTCTATGTTGCTTTCCTAAGGGCTGAATCCAAGAGCTTGTTGTCCAGTGGTGATAGTCTGTTAAGGGAGCCCAGAATGACCCTGAAATAAGCACGCTGGAGGAGCAAGAAGAATCACTTTCCAGAAGGTCAACGAGGCGTAACAGAAGGAAGGGCGTCTCTCAGGCAGAAAATAAAAATGGGGTTCAGGGAATGGAAGAGATGTGGGCTCGGTGAGGGGTGCAGGGAAAGTATCCAGGCATGAGAGTCAGACCAGGCCACGCGTGGCAGGCCCGGCTTCCCTGCCCAGGGAACACGGCCTAAAGACACCACTCATCCACGAAGGGCTCCAGCCATTTGACTTGAAGAGGAAGCTCTCCCAAGTGAAAAAGTACTTCTATTTTTGCAGTCTAAAGAAGAGATGGAAACAAATGCTACCTCTGTGTCTTTTGAAAGGGAAAATATCTGGAAGTGTGGAACCAGTGGTAGTGGGGAGGTAGGTCAGGAGGCTGGTAAAGCTGTGAAGTGTTGGTTTTTTGCCTCTAAGTTATCCCCTGGTTGCCCTTCCCACCACACACAGAGCTAAGAGCTACTATTTTTTGCTTTCTCACCCAACAGAGACTCTCGCCAATGACGCTGTAGGATCTCATCGGATCCTGGGTAATGTGGCATAGCATCATGGACCAGTTACAAGAGGAATAATTGTAGAAAGCACTAACAATGAATCCAGTTGGTGAGTATTGGTTCTTTGTGACATGACAAGGAAAAGATCTCTCAGCAAAAGCCTTCCCGATACCTGTAAACCATCACACAACGGGAAGGGTATAGTAAGGAGAGGTATGACTACAGAAAGACAAAAAGAAAGGCACCATCTTAGCTAAGTGGGAGGGGTCTAAAAGGTAGCACACAAATGGATCTACAGGGAGCCCTGTAGTATTTCCTGGCTTTTCTCTTGCTAAGAAAAATAATTGGTGGGACTGGGAAGGTGGCTCAGTGGTAGAGCACTTGCTTGCATGCCTGAGGCCCTGGGTTCGATTCCTCAGCACCACATAAGCAAAAAGAAAAAAGCCGGAAGTGGTGCTGTGGTTCAAGTGGTAGAGCGCTAGCCTTGAGCTGAAGAGCTGAGGGACAGCGCCCAGGCCCAGAGTTCAGGCCCCACAATCGGACCCCCCCCCCAAAAAAAAAGAAAAGAAAAATAATTGGTTCAGTGCTGCGCTGCCTGAAATGAGGATTTATTTATATCTAGAGCACCAAAACTTGGCGTCAAAAATAAGCTACTAAATGGCTAATGAAACTCAGCAAATACTGCTTTAAAAAGATGAGGGAGCCAGATGCCAGTGGCTCACGCCTGGAATCCTGGCTCCTCAGGAGCCTGAGATCTGAGGACCACAGTTCAAAGCCAGCCCAGGAAGGAAAGTTGATGAGACTCTAACCATCACAAAAATAAAGTAAAAATAAAAAAACTGGAAGTAGAACTATGGATCGAGTGGTGCAGCACCAGCCTTGTGAGAAAAAGGCCCTGAATTCAAGGCCCAGTACCAGCATAAGAAGTGTAATAGAGGGATTTTGTTCAGTGTATGTTGTCTGTATCTATGGAATCAACATAATGTAATCCCTTCTACTGTTAATACATACCAATAAAAAGGGTAATGTGTATAGACCTGCCATGCTTTTGTTCTTGGGCCCAGGTACTGTCTCTGAGACTTTTTGGGGGGGGGAGGGGTTGGTCATGGAGCTTGAACTCAGGGCCTTGGTGCTGTCTCTGAGCCTTTTTTTCTCAAGGCTATCACTCTACCACTTTGAGCCACAGCTCCACCTCCAGTTTGGGGGTGGTTAATTGGAGATAAAAGTCTTGTGGATTTCGCTGCTCAAGCTGGCTTTGAACTGCAATTCTTAGATCTCAGCATCCCAAGTAGCTAGGATTACAGGTGTGAGCCACCAGCACCGGGCTTGGTCTTGGCTTTTATTCCCACTCCAGTTATTAAGGAGAAAGCCAGGAAAGCAATATTACATCCAGGCTTAGCTCTCAAATGGGGAGCTATGGAAGCAAAACAATGAGAAGAAATAAAGAAGTTATCGGCATAAAGCAAGTTGATCGTACAGGAGAGAAAATTTGTGTTAGATTTCATCATCTGAGACTAATTCCCTGGCTTCACTCACTCAAGGCTCTTCCTTCTGTCCTTTTAGTCCTGCGGGTAGCATTCTAGGGGATAAAATTCCCCAAAGCCTTGGTTTCTGGTGTAACTCACGTTAGCACACCCTCTGTCTCAGGTCCTCAGCTCCTCCCACAAAACCAGTTGATCTAGTCAGGCCTAATGCAGCTGCCTTCAGCCCTGGCCATTCCTCCCACTTCACTTCTCAGAGTTACCCCCTAGCCCCATGTTACCCCCTAGCCCCCAGCTGCATCAGTGGAATGCTGCCTAACCGTAACTGAACTGTTATAATTAGAAAACCTGGATGGGCCATGTGCTCGCTCTTTCTTTCTTTCTTTCTTTCTCTCTCTCTCTCTTTCTTTCTTTCTCTCTCTTTCTTTCTTTCTTTCTTTCTCTCTTTCTCTCTCTCTTTCTCTCTCTCTTTCTCTCTCTCTTTCTCTTTCTTTCTCTCTTTCTTTCTCTCTTTCTCTCTTTCTCTCTCTCTTTCTTTCTTTCTTTCTTTCTTTCTTTCTTTCTTTCTTTCTTTCTTTCTTTCTTTCTTTCTTTCTTTCTTTCTTTCTTTCTTTCTTTCTTTCTTTCTTTCTTTCTTTCTTTTCTTTCGGCCAGTCTTGGGGCTTGAACTCAGGGCCTGGGCACTGTCCCTGAGCTTCTTTTGCTTAAGTTTAGCACTCTACCACTTGAGCCACAGCAACATTCCCAGTCTTTTCTGTTTATGTGGTTCTGAGGAATTGAACCCACGGCTTCATGCATTCAGTTGCAAACACATGCAGAGGCCTTCCCATAATTCCCACCCCTAGCTCCATGACTATAAACTTGACCCTAAACAAAGGACAAATGCCATTTCTTCTTCTCCCATGAGAGAAGTGGCCTTGTCATCCCCTGCTGACAATATACTCCTTTTGCTGTATGTGACTGTGTCTGGGTGGTCTGCCGGGATGGTTGCTTTCAACTCAGGGGTCCAAGAGATGAGAAGAGATGGGCCTCCACAAGCATTTTGCATTGCTAACTTCTGCCGAGACCAAACTCATACATCACACACACGATCTCTTTGGAAAAGTTTTTCAGCTGCAATCTTGGCCTGGTTTGCGTAGCAGGCTATGTGGACAGGTTGCACCTTCCTTACTTTGCTTGGAAATTACCTCACCTAAATATCCAAATTCACTCCTTACCAGTTCTGCTTTCCACAAAACACTTAGGAAACACTTGAGAAAAACGTTCCGGCCCATTGTGTAACAAAGATTGCCTTTCCTTCTAGTGTCTAATAATATGTTCCTCATTTCCAATTGAGGCTCCGTTAGAAACACCTTTACCTGTTCTATTTCCTACAGTGTTCTGTTCTTGACAGTGTGCGCCTTCTCTAAAATGACGAGTAGAAGCTGTCTCTATAGCACTCAGAGCGAACTCATCAGAATCGCCCTTAAAAGCTGTATTTCTCCTCCATCTCAAGGCCATTTGGACTCCCACCACTGAGGTCTTGAAAACCCTCACAGCCACTACCCACCACTCAATTCCAAAGCCATCTCTACCTTTGAGGTGTTAGCTATAGCTCACTGTACTAAAACATCATTCATTTGCTAGGATTGCTTAGGGTGTCAAAGAAAGAAATAAAGAGACAAAGAGACAAAGATATACAGAGAGAGAGAGAGAAACAGAGAGACTGAAAGAGACAGAGAGAAAACAATAAAAGTAAATAAGTGAATAAATTCATTCTATCATAGTTCTGGAAGCTAGAAGTCCACCACTAAAGTATAAGCAGGGCCACACTCCTCTTCCTAACTTCTGATGGTGACTGACAGGCTGACATTTTTCCAATCCATGTCACAGGCCCAGAGTTCAAGACCCATGGCCAACCAAAAACAAAAACAAAACAAAACAAAAAAAAACCCAAGCAACTTTTGAGGCAAATCTATAGTTTCCATCCAGAAAGAATCATTGAGACAGAGTGTTTGTCCAAGAACTACCTAATCCCTTGTTAACAAACGACTCCAGGTTTAGAAGTATTTTAGACTCTCATGTTAGTGTTGTGTTCAGCAAATATTTGATGAGTGATTATTATACACACAGCATGGAGAATTACACACTAATGCCACGTCAATCCCTGCTCTCTGGGGAATTAACATTCCTTTAAGAAACCACAGTAGATACAATTTAAAATAATGTAGATAATATAATGATAGAGGTCAGTACAAAGTTCTACAAAAGCACAGAGGACAAATGTTAACCCATTTAGGGGTATGTCTGTGTGTGTGTGTGTGTGTGTGTGTGTGTGTGTGTCTGTGTCTGTGTTGGAATGATCCAGGAAAGCTTCTTGAGATTAAAACAAAGAAAGAATAAATAGGAGATGTCGGGGAGGCATGAAACATGAGGAAAATGACGCAGATGGGGGGAAATGATGCAGGTGGGGCTGGCTGGCATGCGAATGAGTCAGTCTGTGGCTGCAGAGATCTAGAAGAGATAGCAGCTTGGGCCTGAGGCTCATCCTTAGAGTCCTCACTACTCAGGAGGCTGAGATGGGGATTCAATGCCAGCCCAGGCAGGAAAGTCTATGAGACATGTAAAGCCAGCAGGGAACAGCACTAGTCTTGAGTGAAAAAGCTAAGTAATATCACCCAGGTTCTGCATTCAAGCCCCAGTATTGGCATACGCATGGGCATACACACACACACACACACACACACACACACACACACACACACACACAAAGTAAATAAGGTAAAACGACAAAAATGTGTTGAATGTAGAAGTCAGGCCAAAGAAGATCTATCTATCATCTATCTATCTATCTATCTATCTATCTATCTATCTATCTATCTATCTATCTATCTATCTATCTATCTGTATAGGTGATGGACAGAGGGGTTGCAATTATATGTCAGGTAATGAGTACATTTCTTTGTGAGCAGTGGCACTCTTGCCCTAATTCTTGCCCTGTTTTTCCCTCCCATCTCCACCCACACATTGCATAGTTCATTTTCAACATGGGGTCTAGTGAGTATCACCACTGCATTTGTCCACGCTGCATTTGTCCCATCCTTTCTGTGCTCCTCCCATTCTCCCCAAAAAGACTTTTATGTTAAGATGAGAAAGGGACTTCCCTGAGAAAGACAATTTATTGCTCATGGCTTGCTTTCTGCTTGAGGATGTTGCTTTTATGGCTGACACAGTGTTTGAACAGAATCTAAGTGCCTTTAGGCATTGCAAGCTCTCCAGTTCACAAGTGCTTCTTGTTCAAAAGGTGTCAGCTATGCTGGGGTATAATCCTTGAGTTATAGCATCCGTGAAGATGTAGTACCTCTTCAGGGTTTTATGCAATGAAGGGATATTGGTCACCTTGGAATTTTTGATTGAGGTTTCCAGAAATAGTTTGGAAGGATGACTTAAACAGACAAGTCTAAGGCAGAGTGATCAGTTAAGAGGTTAAAGAAATGCAAAATATAGTGACCACCTGAGCAATGGTCATCATTGAAAACACTTACATCACCAGCAGTGAGTGAGTCACTGGAGCAAATAGGTGAGAGGTAGTTTTCCTCTCCCTTCTTCACAACAGTGTGTGTATTCAATGGTTGCATTGGCTCCAATGAGGGCACGTCAGTCTGGTGCACACAGACAGGGCCATGAAAAGAGGGGCGGTGGTGTGAAACCAGGCAGGAAAAGAGATACTCTGTGCTATCGAGAAGGACATCATTCTTCAGTTTCTTTTGGCAAAACAACTACAAAAATAGTAGTGAGGGGAGTTTGAAAATCAACACCAAATCCAGCTGTGGATCATTACCATCTCGGGCTGCTACTATAGAGAGAGAGTTACATTGGTGCCCATGGTTAGTAAATTAGTGTATTGTGTAGAATTTACAAATCGAGCTGACGTCAATGGCTGGTGTTCTGTCTTGGGCTCAAACAAAAGCTACCAATGACCTGAAATTCAGAACCAAACCAATACCCATGGAATGGGCCGTATCTGTAACATGCAGATTATAGTGCTACATGAAAGCAAATCTGAAGACACTCAAGGAGGAGTGCCCCTTGGAAAACCCAAGTGATTCAATGGTATGTCCACAAAATAAAGCAAAATTTGCCAACAGCATCATAAGGAAGGAGAGTAGGAGAGGGAGGGATGGAGAGAGAGAGAAAGGAAAAAAGAGAATGAGTATATCTATTAGACTAAAATTTAACTATAAAATAGATAACAGCAGATAAAATGTGGCCCATGGACCAGATTGCTAATTCTCCTGTAGAGGAAAAAGAAAATGGAGAAAGACAGGCTTCAGCTTAAATCCTCGCTCTGAAGGTGACTAGATGTGTGGTTTAATGAAAATGAGTGGATTTGGCAAATTCTCATTCCTCTGGAATGTAAGATGGAATAATGCCTTTTGATTCAGCGACACGGCTTAGGTGATATTCTAATTGTGGAGATGTCAACACTATTCGTGGAACACACAGAGACACCCAATAAATAGTATTCCTACCTCTGTCCTGCTCTGACTTTTCCTTGAGCCTGTATTGTTCAATTTACATTGGGTACTGATAAACTCTTCTTGATCACTTGCTCAAATAATCAAATGGTAGATCCTTGAGAAGTAGAGTATGCGTCAGGATATTTCTGGAGTTCCATATTTCTTGGAATCATAGGATGAGATGAGATGGGGAGTTGTAAAGTGTGAAAATCATTGAAGGGATGCAGAGATCTTTCTGTAGTATTTGGTTGCAAAGAAAAGTAAGAAGTGGGCTGGATCCTTGTAGAAGGCTGGATTCCAGTGGGCTTTAGACAGCATGCACTCTGTTGTCCTTGCTCAGAGAGGAGGGCGGGACTCAGCATTGCAAGAGGAGCTAATGGATGCTTGGGGGAGGAAGAAGAAGAAACAGAAATGAGCTGGGCAGAGCAGAGGGACACTGGCAGGAAGGAAGAGGTGATGCTTGCGAAGGGCTCTGGCATGGATCCACATCCTTGCAACCCAGGGCTGTATCTGGTCCACCAGAGCTGAGTGCTCTGTAGGAAATGAGCGGGAGTGGGGTAGGGAAGGCGGGGAGGGCTTATCTGCTCATGGGTGACCATTCTTTCCACATGTTCTTTGGAAATAGGAGAGGATGGCTTTCTGGGTAATAGCTATTCCTTGAAAACAACAGCCTCGATTATCAGTAGACCTGCTCATCAAGTTCTATGTGCCCTAGGTGGACAGGGCATGGTGGTCGAGGTCTCAAAATTGATAAACTAGGTGCTAATAATGTCCCTGTCTGGTAGACATTCCAAGGGCAATTAAAGTTGTCTAAGAGAAGACAGGAGAGGTGGAGGTTATTATTTTGTAAATTCATTTTTAATTAAAATTTTAAATTATTAGTATAAAGGGGATGTACAGAGGGGCTACAGGAACATAGGTCAGGGATGACATTTTTGGAAAATGTCACCCCTTCCTTTGCTCTCTCTCAGTTTTGTGTGTGTGTGTGTGTGTGTGTGTGTGTGTGTGTGTGTGTGTGTGTGTGTGTGTGTGTGCTGGTCCTGGGGCTTGAACTCAGGGCCTAGGCACTGTCCCTGAGCTTCTTTGGCTGAAGGCTAGTGCTCTACCATTTGAACCACAATACCACTTCTGGCTTTTTCTGAGTAGTTCATTGGAGATAAGAGTCTCATGGACTTTCCTGCCCAGGCTGGCTTTGAACCTTGCTCCTCAGATCTCAGCCTCCTCAGTAGCTGGGGTTATAGGTGTGAGCCACCAGTGCCAGGCTGCTCACTCCCAGTTTTTTTTTTTCCCTTCCCATCCCTACCCACAAGTTGTATAGTTTATTTTCAACATAGTGTCTAGTGAATACCACTGCTGGATTTGTTCACCATTTTGTTCCTTTATTTCTGTGAGTGCATCCATTTTATTTGTGGTGTTGAGTAGTGGGTACTGAGGTTGGAACTCAGAGTCGTCCATGCTACGCAGAGCTAAGCATACCCTACATCACTGAATTACATCTTCAACTTCAGAAACAGGATTTGAACAAGGACTGGCTAAGTTCGGAGGGTATGAGGACAGGGAGAAGCTTCCCATCTTGGGTTGGCAGGAGCAGGGCAGGAGATGTGGAACACAGAAAGCCAGGAACCACCCCGAGCCCTCGCTCTCCACACCACCACCACCACCACCACCACCACCACCACCACCACCACCACCACCACCACCACCTGTTGTAGCTCAGGCTCATGCAGGTCATTAAGACTTGGCTTATGAAAAGAGAATTTTACTTGTTGATCCTTCGGACTGTCTTGCTTTGGTTACCCAGCTGTCTCCGGCTGCCATTGTTACATTCTCCATCTGGTGAATTCTCTCTTTCTCTTTCTCTCTCTCTCTGGGCCCTCGGGTCACCAGGCTACTCGATAGCACCTTGGCCGGAGAATCAATGGATAAGGAAAGGACAAGAAGGAAAACATAGCTCCACTCCTGTTACCTGAGGCTGCTCACTGATACCAGTGCTGACAAAGGAGTCTTGTATTTCCCATGAATTCAAAACGTCCCTGTCACTCCCAGCTACCAAAATGTCCTGAGCCCATGATCCTGCAAAGAAGGTGATCATTGTGTAAATGTGGATTTACAAGGAAGGACTTTGCAGCCTGCAGCTAATGCAGCAGCTAACTGGCGCTGGTGGCTGCGGCCGCTGCCGCCCAGGCTGGAGGGCCCCCACCGCCTCTGCCCTGCTTCCTCCCCTCCCAGCCCCCTGTGGACGTCTCTCCTGGATGCCCTGTCCAGTCTCGCTCAGAGGACAGGAAAGCTTGGCCTTAAACTTGAGATGTGGTCAAAAGTACTGACGGCTTGCAAGCAGCTGCTAATGCAATATAGATAGACTCTGGCAGCCTGGGCATCGGCGGGCTGTCTCCTGATAGATTTGCTAATGAAGGGGAGAAGGAGACATCTCCCCAAAGGAGCAGCAAGTGTCACTGAAAAACTTACTTACATTTTCTTGTTTGCCAGTCCTGCCAGTCCTGCTTAAACTCTGGGTCTGAGCGCTGCCCCTGAGCTTCTTTTGCTCGAGGCTAGCTCTCTACCACGAGAGCCACAGGTTAATTGAAGACAGGAAGCTCATGGCCTTTTCTGCCCTAAGAGGCTTCGAACCATGATCCTCAGATCCCAGTCTCTTAAGTATATGGATTACAGGTGTGAGCCACTGGCACCCAGCTCTTCAGTCCCTCTCCTCTCCTCTCTTCTTTTCTCCTCTCCCCTCCCCTCCCCTCCCCTCCCCTCCCCTCCCCTCCCCTCCTCTCCCCTCCTCTCCCCTCCTCTCCCCTCCCCTCCTCTCCTCTGCTCTCTTCTCCTCTCTTCTCTTCTCCTTTTCCCTCTCTCCTTTCCTCCTTTCCCCTTCCCCTCCTTCCCTTTCCTTTCTCCCTTCCCTCTGCTCCTCTCCCTTTCCTCCTCTCCCTCTCCTGTAACCTCACCCTTCCCTTAATTCCCCAGTCCTCCCCTTTTTCCTTTCTTTGCTTTTTTTTTTTTGGTGGGGGTAGAAGGGGAAGTTGAGTGGACAGCATTTCATTATAGACTCAGGCTAGCCTCACATTTGCATCTCCTGCTTCGGCTTCTCAAGCATAGCGATTACACATGTGTACCTCCATGTCTCTCTCTTGCTCCTATCTATCTATCTATCTATCTATCTATCTATCTATCTATCTATCTATCTATCTATCTGTCATCTACCTACCTACCTACCTACCTACCTACCTACCTACCTACCTACCTACCTAATCATCTTAACACCCATTGCATGGAAGGAGGGGATGTTAAAAACAACACCTCACAAGCTCCCTGGAGGGTTTGTTTAGCGCGAGGTCCCCAGGCTCAAGCAAGACTGTGTAGCAAATTCTGTAGAAAAAGAACCCACAAAGGTCGCTTATCCTGGCTTACAACACTGAGGTGCATGCAAGAAAGCTGTGACCACAAGCTGAGGCCAATTCTGTCTCGGCTAAGGGCTAGTTCTATTTTATTTCTGAGGTTGAAAGTGAAACAAGATGAATGTTCCTAATTTTGACTTGATTTCTTAAGTTATTCTTAGAAACCTGTCACATAGCATGCAGAATTAAAAATTCCACCTTCCCCTTTCTTCCTCTCCTTCTCCTTCTCCTTCTTCTTCTTCTTCTTTTCTTCTTTTGACTTTGCAGAGGGTCATTCTGATGTCTCTCACTTGTGAAGGGCCTTAACTAGAGCTTGAATTCCAGACCACAAGTGCTCTAAGCCTTGAGCCATACCCCTAGTCTTTATTTTTCTTTGTTATAAAGAGAGAAAACTCTCAAATAAATGGGGAAGAGAGAAAACTTTTGTTACTCTAGGGTAGAAAAATAAATTGAATGAAGTAGCACACAGAGGAACAAGATTCTGCTTTATGTTGACATGTTAGATTTAACAAGGCTTTCATCTTTTTTTTGCGGGGGGGGGGGGGGTTCTGTCTTTAGCCTAAAACTGCCTTTAACAGAAGAGCTGCTATGGAATGTTGTGATCTTTCTCTTGGTGCAGAATTGAAACCTGAGATCCAAAGGAAACTTCACAAGCAGGTTTTGAACAGCCAACCAGCACAGCCAGCAGCCGGTTAGCAATACCCTGAGGACTGCGAAGTGGGGGGGTGGAAGCTGGATGGCTGGGCGTATGTACCCTGTGATCCTGTGAGCCCAGCTACTTGAGAGGCTGAGATCTGAGGACTGAGGTTCAAGGCCAGTCCAGCAGGAGACTTATTTTCAATTAACCAGCAAAACCTGGAAATGGAGCTGTGACGCTGTGACTCAAGTGGGAGAGTTCCAGCCTTGAGTGAAAAAGCGAAGGGACGGTGCCTGAGTTCAAGTACCAGGACTGGCATACATGCATACCCCCCCCCCCCACACACACACAGGCAGGTGGGGCAGATCGGAGGAAGCACTCTGAGTGTCAGGGAGCAGCACCAGGGGGCAGCCAGGCACGCTAGCTTAGAGCTTCCCACAATCCAGCACGCTCACAAGCCACTGATGGCAGGATCCCGTTAAGATGCACATTCTGATTCAGCAGGTCTCGGGTGCGGATGGGGAGCCGAAACCTGTGTTTCTAACACGCTGCCCACGGGCTGCCATCTATGCGTCATCAAATGGCCCCGAGTGAGGTTACTGCTTCACTAACACCTGCTGGAAAGCCTTCCCCTCCCCTCCCCTCCCTCCCTCCCCTCCTCTTCCTTCCCCTCCCCTACAGTCTCTGACCACCAGAGAGGATGGGACTAGGGCTTGAACTCAGACCCTAGGCTCTGTCCCCTTAGCTTCTCAACTTAAGACTATCACTTGACCACTTCCAGCTTTGGTGCTTATTTGGAAATAAGTGTCTGACAGACTTTCCTGCCTGGTGTTGGCTTCCAACTATGATCTTCAGATCTCAGTTTTTCTTGCATGTTAAGCATGACTCCTTTCTCTTTTGTACGGTGTCACGGGATTTCTATAGCCAGCCCTATTCTTGGATGCCAAGCCACAGACTGCATTTGAGAAGTAAGATTTTAGAGCCACATTTTGAAACCAGACACACTTGGGTGCCAACGGTAGCTGAACTCTCTGCTGCTATTGTCTGTTTCTGTTGTTGTTGTTGTCTTTGTAATCTTACGCATTCCTTAAAGAATGGGGGAGGGGAGGAGAATGCAGTCACGAATTCAATGTATCTCCTACAAAACTAGGAAGAGGGTGAGAATATTGAAAAGGTGACATTGATGGAGAGGTATTATATTCATACACTGCTTTATGATGGCAACTCCTTTGTACAACTACTTAAAGATAATTTTTAAAAATAAGGTTAAAAAAGAATGTATGAAAGAAAGGCAAAGCAGTATTGCCCTGGCTTGTCAGTAATAATAATAATAGTCTCACCTGGTCAGTGACATTTTTTGTCCCCATACTTTAGTCTCCTTATCTCTTCCAAATGGCTAGTGCCGTAGGCACAACTTCAAAAGACTCCTCTACATTCTTCTTCCCTTTGGATGCCCCTTTCTCCTCTGTTGTAGTTAGTGAGACCAGCCACTGTGACTGAGGGCACCCACTTTGAGAACTGGAAGATTCCATCCCTTTAAACCAAAACCATGCTTGCACAGCCTCTACCACAGAATCTCAATATTAACATAGTGTTTCTGTTCTGCAGTGAATGAAGATACATTCTTTGCTTCAGATAGGCAAAAGAAAGAGATGAAAAATAACTGCAAAGTAACCTGGTGCCAGTGGCCCATACCTGTAATCCTAGCTCCCCAGAAAGCTGAAATCAAGTTTCAAAGGTAGCAATGTCCAAAGAAAAGTTCTTGAAGAGCTTCCCATCTCCACAGAAAACAAAACAAAACAAAACAAAACTGGGCATGGCGATGTGAGCCTCTCATCCCACCTATGATAGGAAGAGTTAAAAAGCAAGGTTGATGTTGGACTGGCCAGGGCAAGAAATAAGACCCTAAGCTCAAAGATAACCAAAGCAAGTCAAGTGTCAGTGGCTCACGCTTGTAATCCCAGCTACTTAGGAGCTGAGATCTGAGCATCATCTTTCAAAGCTAGACTGGACAGAAAAGTCCAAAAGATACTTATTTGCAATCAACTATTCCTCAAAAAGCTGGAAGTAAAGCTCTAGCTCAAGAGGCAGAGTGCTAGCCTTGAGCAAAAGAAGCTAAGGGACTATGAACAGGCCTTCACATACACACACACACACACACACACACACACACACACACACACACACACACACACACACACACACACACACACACACTAACCAAAACAAAAAGTGTTGATAACATGGCTCAAGAGGTAGAGAAACAAGAGTAAAGTCATTTGTTCAAAACCTCAGTACTATCAAATACATAATGAAATAAATAAATGCACAAACAAATCAACAACTTATTGGTTAGCATTGAGTTGCTCTAGGTTAAGTTGTGTGTGTGTGTGTGTGTGTGTGTGTGTGTGTGTGTGTGTGTGTGTGTGTGTGTTTTGTATAAACGTTAAAGCAGAAGGAACTTCATATTCATGCCAATTGAAACTGGCCTGTTTGGGAAGTTTGGCTATACTTAATTTCCGTTTGCTGACATGGAACTTTAGTGATTCTATTTTGACTTTTAGTCTGGTCCTCAGGAGCTCAATGCAGCCCAGCCCACAGCCACACCCTGCTGTGAGGGATCAGGGTGGTAGAGACAGCTTAGCTTATGTTATAACACATGCTCAAATATCAGTGCGATGGGCAAAAAGTGCCCAGAAAAAGCTGTGATATTTGTTTTCAAATGTGTGTGTGTGTGTGTGTGTGTGTGTGTGTGTGTGTGTGTGTGTGTGTGAGTGCATGCATGCACGTCAATATTGGAACTTGAACTCAGCGTCTGAGCATTGTCCCTTAGCTTTTTCTCTCAAAGTTAGTGCTCTACCACTTAAAATGGCAGCTCCACTTCCAGATTTTTGCTGGTTAATTGGGGATAAGGGTCTCATGTACTTTTTTGCTCAGGTTGGCTTTGAACCTCAATCCTCAGATCTCAGCCTCCTGAGTAGCTGGGATTATAAGCATGAGCTACTGGTTCCTGACTTCAATTTGTTTATACTGTTGCTATAACCAAATAGATTGTGTTTTGCCTCTCCTTTAAGTAAAAATGATAAATGAATGTAACCTAAAACTTGCAGACATATGAATAATTTCTATATAGCAGAAAATTTTTATAATAAGCATAAATTAAAAAAAATACATATGTAGGAGCCGGGTGTAGGTAGCTCACACCTCTAGCTACTCAGGAGGCTGAGATCTGAGGATCTCAGTTTGAAGCCAGTCCAGGCAGGAAAGTCCCTGGGACTCATCTCCAATTTAACCATCAGAAAATCAGAAGTGCCACTATGGCTCAAAGTGGTAGCACACTAGCTTTGAACAAAAGACCTCAAGGAAGCTGGGCACAAGTGGTTTACAACTAGCTCCAATTAACCATGAGCAAACTGGAAGTGGAGCTGTTGTTCAAGTGGTAAAATACTTGCCTTGAGCTGACAGTGCTCAGGCCTGAGTTCAAGCCCCATGACCAACCCCCTCCCCCCAAAAAAACCCAAAAAGCAAAACAACAACAAAACCCCAGAAATGTGTGTGGTATATATATATATATATATATATATATATATATATATATATATATATATATATATAGTGTGTGTGTGTGTGTGTGGTATGTATAGAGGGGCTGAATGTCCAACTCAGTGGTAGAGAGCTTGCCTAGCATATAAAAGGCCCTGGATTCCACCCCCCAGTAGTATAAAAATTTATATTTATAAATTTATATTTATATCTCTATGTCAGCCTATCTCTTTAAAGAGATAATCTATATTTTATTTTTTTTTCCTTTTTTTTATTTTTTTTTATTTTTTTATTTTTATTGTAAAGATACTATACAGAGGGTTACAGTTACATGAGTGAGGTAATGAGTACACTTCCACTTCCTCTTGAACATTGTTACCCCCTCCATTGTTTTCCCCCTACCATCCCCTCCCTCCCTCCCTTCCCCAAGGTTCTTTTTTTTTTTTTTTTTTTGATTGTGATTAAGTGATTACTTAATTTCCGGAAATTCACAGTATTGTGGAATAATGATGCTCATTTAAAGTCACAAGTTCATTCTAACTTTCCTGGAGCAAATTGTCTATGACAGTCTGTAATATATAACGGTGCTCATATGTTATATACCATATATGTGATCAGCAGCATGGGGATATTTAGTAGTGGTTCAACCAGATGAGTGGGAGTTCTTTGTTTCTTAAGTCCTGTTAGTTTTGTCATATCACCTAACATTTTGGATTCATCATCCACTTATCAGGGAGACCATGTACTGTTTGTCTCTTCGTTCTTGGCTTACCTCGCTCAACATGATTCCTTCTAGCTCCATCCATTTCCCTGCAAATGCCATTATTTTGTCATTTCTAATGGCTGCATAATATTCCATTGTGTATAGATACCACAATTTTTGGATCCATTCATCTGTGGTGGGGCATCTAGGTTGTTTCCATATCCTAGCTATTGCGAACAGTGCTGCAATAAACATGGAGGTGCACGTGTCCTTGTATGTTGGTTCCTGTTGTTCAGGGTAGATGCCTAGAAGTGGTATGACTGGGTCGTAAGGGAGGTCAATCTTTAGCTTTCTAAGGACCCTCCAGACTGCTTTCCAAAGTGGTTGTATGAGTGTACATTCCCACCAGCAGTGTAATAGCGTTCCTCGTTCTCCACATCCCCTCCAGCATTTGTCGTTGGCTGATTTGTGGATGTGGGACATTCTGACTGGGGTAAGGTGGTATCTCAGGGTTGTCTTTATTTGCATTTCCTTCACCACCAGGGATGATGAACATTTCCTCATGTGTTTCTTTGCCATTTTTATTTCTTCATTTGAGAAGTCCCTCTTTAGTTCCCTTGCCCATTTAGTAATTGGTTTGTTGGGTTTGGGAGGGATTAGTTTCTTGAGTTCCCTGTATATACAGGATGTTAACCCCTTGTCTGATATATTGCTGGTAAATATTTTTTCCCAATTAGTTGGTTGTCTTTCTAGCTTGGTTGCGATAGCTTTATCTGTGCAGAAGCTTTTTATTTTAAGGTAGTCCCATTTGTCGAGTCTCTCTCCAATTTGTTGTGACCCTGGGACTCTGTTCAGGAAGTTCCTTCCTGTGCCTATTAGTTCAAGTGTCTCTCCTACTCTGTCCTGCAGTAGTTTCAGAGATTCAGGTTTAATGTTAAGGTCTTTAATCCATTTTGAGTTGATGTTGGTGCATGGTGATAGGCTGGGGTCCACTTTTAGTTTTCTGCATGTGGCTGCCCAGTTTTCCCAGCACCAGCGGTTGAAGAGGCTGTGTTTCTTCCATTGTATGTCTTTGGCTCCTTTGTCGAATATCAGCTGGCTGTAGGCCTGTGGGTTTATTTCTGGATCTTCTATTCTGTTCCATTGGTCTTCGGGTCTGTTTTTGTGCCAGTACCATGCTGTCTTTGTTATTATAGCTCTGTAGTAGAGTTTGAAGTTCGGCATGGATAGCCCTCCCATATTGTCTTTATCCCCTAGAATTGTTTTGGCTATTCTAGGTCTTTTGTTGTTCCATATGAATTTTTGGACTGTTTTCTGTATTTCAGTGATGTACGTCATTGGGATTTTAATAGGAATTGCGTTGAATTTGTATATTAGTTTTGGAAGTATTACCATCTTTACTATATTAAGTCGGCCTATCCAGGAGCATGGGAGGTCTTTCCATTTCCTAGTGTCTTCTGCAATTTCTTTCTTTAACTTTTTATAGTTCTCATTAAATAGTTCTTTTACATCTTTGGTTAGGTTAATTCCTAAATATTTTATTTTTCGGGAGGTTATTGTGAATGGGGTTGCTCCCTTTATTTCCCTCTCTTCCTGTACATTATCAGTGTATAGGAAGGCAACTGATTTTTGTGGGTTTATTTTGTATCCTGCTATTTTGCCGAAGTGATTTATGATTTCTAAGAGTTTGGGGATGGAGTTTTTGGGATCGTGGAGGTATAGTATCATGTCATCTGCAAAAAGGGATAGTTTAACTTCTTCTTTCCCTATGCGGATCCCTTTAAGGTCTTTTTCTTGCCTTATTACCCTGGCTAAGGGTTCTAGGACTATATTGAAGAGGAGTGGAGACAGTGGGCATCCTTGCCTTGTTCCTGATTTTAGGAGAATTGGTTGCAGCTTTTCCCCATTAAGTATAATATTGGCTATTGGTCTGTCATAAATGGCTTTTATTGTTTTTAGAAATGTTCCTTCTATTCCTATTTTCTCCAGAGCTTTTAGCATGAATGAATGTTGAATTTTGTCAAAGGCCTTTTCTGCATCTGTAGCGATAATCATGTGATTCTTGACCTTGGCTCTGTTGATATGTTGGATTACATTTATTGACTTACGTATGTTAAACCATCCCTGTGTCTCTGGGATGAAGCCTACCTGGTCATAATGAATTATTTTTTTTATGTGTTTCTGGATTCTGTTAGCTAGAATCTTGTTAAGGATCTTTGCATCTGTGTTCATCAAGGAGATTGGCCTGTAATTCTCCTTTTTGGTTGGGTCTTTGCCTGGTTTGGGGATGAGTGTGATATTGGCTTCGTAGAATGAGTTTGGGATAGCTCCTTCCTTCTCTGTTTCTCTGAAGAGCTTGAGGAGTATGGGTATTAGTTCTTGTTTAAAGGTCTTATAGAATTCTGCTGTGAATCCATCTGGTCCTGGGCTTTTTTTTGTTGGAAGACTTTTGATAGCTTCCTGTATCTCATTATAGGATATTGGCTTATTTAATTGGTTAACTTCTTCTTTGCTCAGTTTGGGCAACTTGTATTTCTCTAAAAATGCATCCATTTCTGCCCGATTTTCTTCCTTTAGAGAGTATAGCTTTTGAAAGTAGTCTGTTAGAATTGTTTGGATATCTTGGGTACGTGTGGTGATGTTTCCTGTGGCATCCCTAATCCTATTAATATGGGTTTCCTCTCTTCTTTTTTTAATTAATCTAGCCAATGGGCCATCAATTTTGTTTATTTTTTCAAAGAACCAGCTTTTTGTTTGGTTTATTTTGGTTATGGTTTTCTGATTTTCTAATTGGTTAATCTCTGCTTTTAATTTGGTTATCTGGCTTCTTCTAGTAGCTTTAGGTCCCATTTTTTCCTGTTTTTCTAGCTGTTTTAATTGCAACATGAGATTATTTACTTGGTCTGTCTCCATTCTCTTGATGTGGGCACTGAGGGCAATAAATTTGCCCCTCAGGACTGCTTTTGCTGTGTCCCACAAGTTTCTTTGTGAGGTGTTTTCATTTTCATTGAATTGTAGGAAATGCTTTATTTCTTCTCTGATCTCTTCTGTTATCCAGGCATTGTTAAGGAGTGTGCTGTTCAATTTCCATGTATTGGAGAAATTTCTGCGGTATGCTTTGTTATTGAGAGCTAGCTTGATTCCACTGTGGTCAGATAGGATACAGGGGATTATGTCGATCCCTTTGTATTTGCTTAAGTTCCTTGCATGAACTATGATATGGTCTATTTTGGAGAAAGTTCCGTGAGCTGCTGAGAAGAATGTGTACTGTGTTGTTTTAGGGTGAAATACTCGGTAGATGTCAGTTAATTCCGCTTGAAGTATGGCCTCTCTTAATTCGGTAGCTTCTTTGCCAATCCTCTGGTTAGTAGACCTGTCCTTTGGTGAGAGTGGTGTGTTAAAGTCTCCTAGTATTATCGTATTGGGATCTATTTTATTCTGTAAGTTTGAGAGCATTTGTTTGACATATCTGGGTGCACCAATATTTGGGGCATATAAGTTGATGATGGTTATATCCTCCTCTTGGATTGTTCCCTTTATTAATATGTAGTGTCCGTCCTTGTCTTTCTGTACTGATTTTAATGAAAAGTTTATTTTGTCAGATATCAGGATAGCTACACCTGCTTTCTTACTGGGGGCGTTTGATTGGTAGATCCTTTTCCACCCCTTCACTCTGAGTTTGTTTGTATGTTTGGCTGAGAGGTGGGTCTCCTGAAGGCAACAGATGGATGGGTCTTGTTTTCTTATCCAGTCCTCAGTTCGTTTTCTTTTAATTGGCGAATTCAGCCCATTTATATTAAGAGAAAGTATAGAGAGATGCATTGTTGTCCCTGCCATTCTGTTTTCCTAAGTTTTTCTTTTTTCCTTTCCTCCTGTGCTTGCTCAGTTAGACTTTGAGTAACGCCTGTTTGGGGCAGGCCCCAGTTCCTGGCTGCTTTCTTCAGGTTGTGTCCCCCCTCTTAGAATTCTTTGTAATGCTGGCTTAATGTTTATGTATTCATTTAGTTTTTCTTTGCTATTAAAAGTTTTCAGTTCTCCATCAAATGTGAATGCTAGCTTTGCCGGGTAGATCAGTCTGGGTTGGCAGTTATTGGCTCTCAGGGCTCGTATGGTGCTTTCCCAGGCTTTTCTTGCATTCATTGTTTGTGTGGAGAGATCTGCAGTAATTCTTATTTTTTTCCCATTGTAGTATAGCTCCTTCTTCATTTTTGCTGCATGCAGGATTGTTTCCTTATTATTCAGATCTAGCATTTTTACTATAATGTGTCTAGAAGTGTTTCTCCTGGGGTCTTGCTTGTTGGGTGTTCGATAAGCTTTTGTGATGTAGTTAAGATGGTCGTTTTTGAGGTGGGGAAAATTTTCATTGATTATCTTGTTAAATAGGTGTTGCATTCCCTTGCTCTGGAATTCCTCACCTTCGTCCACTCCAATTATGCGAAGGTTAAATTTTTTAGCATTATCTGCTTGCTCTTGAATATCCCTTTGGTTTAATTTGAGTGTTTTTTCCATATCTGTCACTTTTTGGTCCAGTTGGTGTATTCTGTCTTCTGTATCTGACACCCTACCTTCCATTTCATTCACTCTGTTGACAGTGGCTTCTATTGTGGTTTGCATGGAGGAAATGGATCCCTTTATGGATTCAATGTTGGTTCTCAGAGTACTGATCTCACCTCTCAATGAGGTATGCATTACCTCTAATTTGGCATTTATCTCACTTCTTACTGAGGTTTGTGCAGCTTCTATTTTTGCATGCATCTCTTGTTTGATACCCTGTATCTCTTTGGATAGTTCATCCTTGTGCTCTTTCAATTTCTGATCAATTTCTCGCTTTATTTCTTGAGTCATTGCCTCCAGCAACCCTTGGAAGTAGCCTTTGTCTTCCATTCCTGCTTTGCTCCCACTGGGGCTCTCCCCTGTGTGGCTGCTGGCTTTTGAGGTGGGCTTGCTGTCCTGGGTGGTAGTAAACCTTGTGATTTTTCTCTGTGATTTTCGCATGGAGGTTCAGGAGACTGCTCTTCAATTTTGTTTTGGTGTGTCTGTCTTTGCTTGGTTGCTGATTCTGTATTGGTAGAGAGAGTCTGTGCCTGATCTGGGTTCTGTTGGGAGCCTATTTCCAGCTGCTATTCTGACTTAGGATTCTCAGCTCTCTGCTGTAGATTGCTGGCAGTTCCCGCCTTTGGAAGGGTTGAGCAGCCTAGACTGCTTGTGTTTGCTCCTACGGGTGCTCTTGTGAAGAACAGATGCTCTGGATGCACTCTCCCAAATGCTGGAGTCTGCTATGAGCTCCTGATGTGTTTTTGTTTATTTGTTTTGGGCTGGTTGTGGGCTTGAACTCTAGGTTTGGGTGCTGTCCCTTAGCTTTTCAGCTCAAGGCTGGCACCCTACCGTTTGAGCCACAGCACCACTTCTGACCCTTTTTGCTTTTGTGATGCTGAGGAATCAGATCCAGGGCCTCATACATCCAAGACTATCACTCTATTGCTGAGCCGCCTTAACAGTCTGAGCTCCTGCTTACTATCAGGTGCTGGCAGCCTGTGTTGCCCAATTCCCAGTCTAGGGTATATGGGTGGAGTTTTGGTGGGGTTTGGGCTTCTCTTGTCCTGGGCCTCCAGGTCTTTTGTTGTCACAGGCGTGCTTCCTGGGGGAGTGTTGTTTCCTGGTTTTCTCCCCTCTGTTGAGGCGTATGCTCAGCTTTTTACTTCAATTGGGAGGAGTTGGTTGTGTTGTTCAGGCGCCGGATCCCCGGGCCTGGTTCCGGCCCCAGCCTGGAGCGCGCTTGTTAGGCCTGTGCTGATGTGTATACCACCTAGGTTATGCAGCCTGGAGCGCACTCGTTAGGCCTGTGCTGATGTGTATACCACCTAGGTTATACAGCCTGGGGGACACAGTTCGAATTTCTTCTACTGTTGGTAGTCTTGACCCAGGGGCGCTGTTCCTGGCTTGGGCATTTAAGCTCCCTTCCAGGGGTGCTCTTGCTCTAGCCTGGCCAGCTGAGTGTGCTCCACGGGCTGGTGGAGCTCTCAAACAGTTCCCAGTTTTAGTGGGTCCTGTGGTCCGGGTGCTGGGGTAGGGAGTCTAGGTCAGGGTCTGGGGATTCCCTCCAGCTCTGGTCTCCCTTGAGGGATACACTTCCCCTGTGGGGTACTCACCCTGGAGCTGGTTGTTTCTGTGTGGTGTAGGTCGTCAGTTGTTGTTGCAATCCGGGCTGGGTTGGGCGGTGGTGGCTCTGTGTGATTCTTTTCTGTCTCTGCCTCTGTCGAAGCTGTCGGGTCAAGAGTGTCCACGCTCAGGCAGCTTCTTCTCGGTACCTCTGGGGCCCGAGTGACCCCGTCGGGTCGTTGTGATCGTGATCGGGCGGGCGGGTGGTTTGCAGACAGGACCCTTTGTCGCACTGCTGGCGCCGAGCGGCTTTGGCGGGATGGAGCCTCTCTGCTCGGGTGGAGAGTGAGGGGTGGGGTGGGATCCTCGTGGAGACTCCCGGCTGGTAGGTTTCTCTGTTCCTGGCGATCTGCTGTTCTGCAAACCAGTACCTGATGTTCTGAAAGCGGCCCCCTGTGTCTCTGCTGTGTCTCTGGGGCTCCCCCAGCCCCCGCCGGGGCCGGCTGGCCGGTGGCTTGGCGCACTGCCGCACGGCCAGTAAAGGTTGGGGGAGGGGTCTTCGCTTTTCTCTGTTTTGAAATTCTTCTTTTTCTCTCTTTCTTTTTTTGTTATTCTCCGCCTCTGGTTTTTCTCTGAGTGTTCGTCTTTTTGTTGTTGTCGGTCTCTTGGGGAGATTAAGCGTAGGAACTCGAACTCTCTTTTTGGTTGGAGAGAGCTGTGGCGTTTCCCTACTGCCCCGTCGCCATCTTGGTCCCCCCGATAATCTATATTTTAAAGAGAAAATAAGGGGTCAAGTTGATAGATCTTGAGCCATGAGTGAAAAAGCTGATTGAGAACACAAAGATTTGAGTTCCAGCCCCAGTACTGGCACAGGAAAATACAAAATAAACAATAAAAGAGTAAGGAATTTGTAATCTTCAAAATATATTAAATACTTTTTTTGGTTATTGTAGAGTGGATATGCAGAGGGATTACAGTTACATGAGTCGGCTAATGAGTAATGACTACAATTCTTTTTGAGCCCTGTCTCCCCGTCCATCATTCCCTCCAGTCTTTACCTCCAGTCCCCACCCACAAGACATCCAATTCATTTTCCATGTAGCATCTACGTGAGGGCCACTGCTGTATTTGTTCATCTTTGTTCCACTTTTTATGTTTCCTCCCTTTCCCTCTCAAATACAAATAAACTAACACGACAAAAGGGAAAGGAAACAAAAACAGCAACAATGGCAAGTAAAGAATGTCTCTTGTCTCCTTTTCTTCAAGTTCATTTCACAGAATATGATTTATATGACCATCCGCACATAGCTACTGAGCCTGTGTCTACCACTCCTATGCATAGCCTCCTTTAGCCTGTGTATGTTAATGACTAGAGTCTATATAATTTATCATTTTAGTCATTCAGTGTAGATTTATAAATCTACTTGTAGATTTATAGGTACATTATAGTTACCACAAATGAGGGAAATCATGCAACCTATATTTCTTTGGTTCTGGCTTACTTTGTTAATATAATTTTTTTCCCAAGTCTTTCCATTTGCTTACAAATGGTATAATATCATTCATTCTGATAGATGAATAGAATTCCATTATCTATCTATCTATCTATCTATCTATCTATCTATCTATCTATCTATCATCTATCTATCTATATCACATTTTCTTGATCCATTTGTCCACTGAGGAACATCTAGGTTGATTCCATATCTTGATTATGGTAAACAATGCTGCAATAAAAAACATGGTTGTGCTGGTGGCTTGAGTATGGCCTGGTTTGTGGTCCATTGGGATAAATGCCCAGGAGGGGAATTCCTGGGTCACAGGGAAGCTCTATGTTTAGTCTTTTAATTTTAATCTTCAAAGTATATATATTCAGTCATGGAGCTTGAACTCAGGGCCAGGCACTGTCCTTAGGTTTTTTTTGCTCAAGGTTAGCTCTCTATATCACTTTGAGCCACAGTGCCACTTCTGGTTTTCTGGGGGTTAATTGGAGATGAGAGTCTCATGGGCTATTTTCCCCTGGCTGGCTTCGAACTGTTATCCTTGGATTTCATCCTGCTGAGTAGCAAGGAGTATAGCTGTGAGCCACCAGTGCCCAGCTAGTATCTAATTATTTAATCTGAGAAATTTGAATCTTCTCCAAACTATTGTGTGTTTTTCCAAATACATGTAAAGTAAGATTCTTTTTTAACAGGTGGAGAAAGGGAAGGACCCCACGCCACAAACACAGCACGGGATGCAATAAACACACAGTGAAAAGCCCACTGGAGCCTTCTGCTATGCCAACCTTGTGCCCAGCCTTGAGAATATCAGTGTTAAGGCAGTGTGGCCAATCCTGGCTCAGCTGGGGCTGCTCACCTGCCAGAGCTTCTGGATTCTGCTTCCGGAAAAACAATTTTAGCTCTCATCAAGGGGTGCAGGCTTAGAGAGCAAGCTAAATTTAGAAGTTGGGAAGATTCATTTCTGTCCTTAGTAATTGATTTGTGAGAGCCACCCATTCAGCCACTGTATCTATTTTTTAGTTATGTTTTCAACGATTCGTTGAAAGCTCAGCAAGATGAATTCCCTAAAAGGACCGACTACAGGTGGCCTTTGCGTGAGGACCTGGGTGGAGGTGGCAAAGTGTGATGCTGACTATTGTTTACCGTAGCTGTCAGTGGCACAAGCTGAGCTTTACTGGTGCCTTGTTTGGCTCCTTGTCTTTGTGCTTCCCTGGGGGCCAGTTAAGTGGTCACCAGAGGCTGATTAATAAGTTCTTTCATTTGGGTTTCCTGGTGACTGCAGAAGAGCCTATTGCTGTGGTAGCTGGGTGGGTGAGGAGAGGGAAGCGTCCTCCAGTCCTAAGAGAAGGCTTGAGACTGGCTGTGCGCCTGGCCCTGAGCTATGATCTTCACAAGTGCCCTTCCCTGCTGCTCCCTCTCACGCAGCCTTGTGTGAGACAGGCAGCCACTGATAACTCTTGAGGCCGGCGTGACGTGAGCACAGTTAAAAGCTGCAGCCAGAGCCGGGCACGGGGGCTCACGCCTGTCATCCTAGCCACTCAGGAGGCTGAGATCTGAGGATCACAGTTCAAAGCCAGCCTGGGCAGGAAAGTCCATGAGACTCTTATCTCCAATAAACTACTCAGAAAACTGGAAGTGGTGCTGTGGCTCAAGCCGTAGAGCGCTCGCCTTGAGCTGAAGAGCGCAGGGACAGCACCCAGGCCCAGAGTTCAGGCCCTATGACCGACCAAAAAAAAAAAATTGCAGCCAGGCATTGTGACTCTCTCCAAGAATCACAGCACTTAGAGCCTGAGGCAGGAGGATTGGGAAATGAAGGACAAACTGGACTACATACACAACCTTGTTTCACACACACACACACACACACACACACACACACACACACACACACACACACACACACACACGAGTGGTTGCTCTACCTACTTCCTACTGGAGGCAGTAGGAAATTTTTCTCTGACCTTTACTGTAAGAGCTTAGTAGGCCTCCAGAAGTAAAATTCAAGAAAAGTGTGAATTCCTTTTTATAATTGCCCCAAATTCATGTTTGCTCAGTGTGTGTATGTGTGTATATGTATGTGTGTGTTGTGTATGTGTGTTGTGTGTGTATGTGTGTTGTGTATGTGTTGTACGTGTGTGTGTTGTGTGTATGTGTGTGTATGTGTGTGTTGTGTGTATGTGTGTGTTGTGTGTGTGTTGTCTGTTGTATGTGTGTGTTGTATGTGTGTATGTGTGTGTGTTGTGTATGTGTTGTACGTGTGTTGTATGTGTGTGTGTTGTGTGTGTGTGTTGTGTGTGTGTTGTATGTGTGTGTATTGTGTATGTGTTGTACGTGTGTGTGTTGTATGTGTGTGTGTGTGGTATGTGTGTGTGTGTTGTGTGGTGTGTGTGTGTGTGTGTGTGTGTGCGTGCTGGTCCTGAGGCTTCAACTCTGGGCCTCATACTCTCGCTCAGCTTTCTGGCTCGTGGTTGGCGCTCTACGACTTGAGCCACACCTTCAGCACAGCATTTTGCAAGTTAATTGGAGACAGTCTTTCATACTTTGCTGCCTGGTCTGGCCTCACACTCCGATCCGCGGGCCTCCAGCTCATGAGTAGCTAGGGTTTACACACCATGTATTATTACATGCCTAAGGCATAGATTATTAGAGTCAGAGAGGTACGAGACAGTGGACTCTTCCTTCCAGAGAGCTTAAGGGGATTTGGGCCTGGCTTATGGGCTGAAGGGAAGTGACCCAGCTTGCAGAAGGCGGAGGGAGGAAACACACAGAAGACCGGCCTTGTCTTGTAAGGCACATGAAGTCTCTCTGATAAACGTGGGGACCCCGGGGCCTCTTTCTGTGGAAGGAGCTGTTGGTGCTGTGCAGGCCATGACCTTATCTAACGTTCTTCACCTAACATACCCCAAATCTGAGCCAAAGGGCCAGCACCCCAGTGTGCTGAGATATATATATATATATATATATATATATACACACACACACACATATAATAGAGAGAAATATATAGAAAAATAGATATATAAATATCTATGTATGTATAGATATAGGTCTATTTATCTATATTTAGAGATCTATATAGATATCTATTTATAGATCTCTAAAAGTTATACAGCTGGATCTCTAGGTATCTATAGCCACATCTATCTAGATATATAGACATATATCCCAGGCTGGCCATCTCCCTGACTCCGCCGGCTGAGTTGGGATTATAGGAGTATGCCTCCCAGCTAAGCTTGAGTCTCTGTAGGGAGAGCAATGCAGACTATTTAGGAACTTCCCCCTCTCTTCTGATTATCATCCGGTCCTCTAGTTGGAAAGGCTTGGGGTGGGATAGATTGTCAGCACCCTAGAGGTCACAACCACTCTTCAAGGTGAAGCAGAGGGGAGCCGGAAACTTCCCTCCATGGGATTCCTGTTCTGTCGACAGATAAATAGAACTTCAGGTGCTTTTGTTTCATCACAGGCTAATTAGCAACCTGTGTATTGTCTCTCTTCTGGGTTAGAAAAAAACCAAAGGAGGAAAAGATCAGTTGATGTTCTTTGCAAGAAAATTCTGGAACCAGTCTTAGAGGTTGTGGATTAGTTACCTGTTGCGGAATAGCAAATACTTGTGAGCCTTGATGAACGAAGCTAAGCAATCCTGATTGTCTTGGGCTCTGTGAGTCAAGCATCAGCTGCTTGGCTCTGTCCCTCACAGGGCTGACCTGGAGCTTTGGCTAGGGTTCCATTCACCTCAAGGAGAATCCCAGGGCGGCTCCTTGTGTGTCGGCATGCATGTGCGCGGAGCCTGGCAGGCCTTAGGTCGGCTCTGGCTGTGGTCACAGGGGGCAGCTCGCAATATGGCAGCTGGCTTCCCCAGGGGCAGAGGGAGGAAGGGAGCAAAGGAGCTAGATAGAAATCATTGTTCCCTAAGCTAATTTTGGAAGTGACATTTGATCACTTCTGCTGTGTTCTGTTTGCTAGGAGTGAGTCACTAGGTCCAACCTACTCCAAAAAGAGAATCGCACAAAGTCACGAATAGCAGGAGGACGACATCACTTCGTGTCTTCTCCAAGGCTTCTTTAAAAAAAAAAATTGTATTGTTATTACAAAGGTGATGTATGGAGGGTTTAGAGTTACATCAGTCAGGTGACGATCACATTTCTTTCTGAACAATATCACCCCTTCCCTCGCTCTCTCCCAGTTTTTTTTTCTCCCATCCTCACCCACAAGTTGTATAATTCATTTGCAACATGGTGTCCAGCGAGTCGCATGGCTACATTTGTTCGCCCTCCGCCCTTCCATTTCTGTGTCTCCCCTTATATCCCAAGACAAGGTCATCCTGGGCTACAGAGCAAGACCTCATTAAATACAAAGACAGAGACAGAGGGAGAGGGAGAGTGGAGCGGGAGAGAGGGGGAGGAGGAGGAAGAGGAGGAGTTGGAGGGAGGAAGAAAGAGACAAAGGGAGGGAGGGAGGGAGGAGGAAAGGTTGGAGGAGGAGAGAAGAAAAAAGGAGCAGAGAAAGAAAAGAAAGCAGTAAGGAAATGTGTGTCTCACAGTTCTGGAGGCTGAGAAGTCCAAGGCCAAGGTCCTCGCATGTGGTGTCAGTTCAGGGCCTTATTGCTGGTGCCCAGGTACTGAATGTTGTGTGCTACAGTGGTAGAAGGCAGAAGGGCAAAAATGGGCTGGGAAGGTGGCTCAGTGGTAGAGCGCTTGCCTCCCATGCATGAGGCCCTGGGTTCGGTTCCTCAGCACCACATACGCAGACAAAGCCAGAAGTGGTGCTGTGGCTCAAGTGGTAGAGCGCTAGCCTTGAGCTGAAGAGCTGAGGGACAGCGACCAGGCCCAGAGTTCAAGCTCCATGACCGACAAAAAAATAATGTCTAGTACCAGTTCCCTTGAGCACTTTTAGCAGGGCATTCGTCCCATGGTGAGGAGAGTCCTTTCAGCCAAATCACTTCCTGAAGGAAGGCTCAGCCCATAAACTTAGACATTTGGCCTTACGTTCCAACACAGAAATTTGCATGCAGGGATAGACGTGTGGAGGTGGGGTTTGGGCATCCATTCAAACCACAGCAGATAGCAATTAATTTAGAAAAATCATGTCATACTTCCCCATCCAAGTACTACCCAGGCCCGACCCTGCTTAGCTTTTGAGATCAGATGAGATCGGGCGTATTCAGAGTGGTATGGCCGTAGACAGAAAAATCATGTAATACTTCTTTTCCCTGGACATGGTAAATGATTCTCTCTGCAGTCTTTACCCTTATCTAGAATAGACAGTACGGATTCCTTTCGCAGAAGGAGAAACCAAAGCCAAGAGAAGTGCATGGGTGTTTAGTGGGCTAGCATAGAAGGAGCCAGAGCCAGAGCAGCGCTTGTGCCACAAGAACTCATTTGGCTTCTGTTTTGCCTGGCTTAAATAGAAAGTAAAAGGGAATCTGTGGCCTAAATCCACTGGGAAAGTCTGGGGTTGAGCTGTAGAGCTGATGCCGTCGACTCCACGTTTTCAGGATGCACGCTTCCTTCATCGCCGGTCTGTTCTCACGTGTGTCTTGATTTCATGCTCCCTGTGCTGATGGGATTTTTGTCGGCAAGTTTAGACTTCTAACCTTCGAGATTCCAACGGCCTTGCAGATGGGCTCAGGTTCTCAAAAGTCCCTGACAAATCCCATTGTGTCTCTGGGGCTTGAGTTTGGCCCGTATCCATTTCATGCTCCTTTGAGTAGGCCTAGAATAGAACCTCATTTGAATGGATAACAAGTCCCTTCGTCTGTGGGTCACACTGGAGAAAGGAGGTAACTTCTCTAGAAATGAATATCGTTCGGGATTGACACAGTGCGTTCCCATGAATAGAACGCTACTCCCGGGAAGTGGAGGTGTGGCTCCCGCCGTAGAGCACCAGCCGTGTGGGCAAAAGCTGAGCAAGGGCGGCCCCTCGGTACTGGCACACGCAAAAGAGTTGTTGGAAAAGAACCAAGACGTAGTCTTTAAAAACAACAATAACAAAGCAAAACAAAACAAAGAAACAGGCACTGGTGGTTCACCTGTCATCCTAGCTACTCAGGAGGTTAAGATCTGAAGATTGTGGTTGGAGGTCAGCCCAGGCAGAAAAGTCTGTGAAACTCTTATCTTCAATAAAATCAAAAAGTTAGGGGTCTGGGAAGGTGGCTCAGTGGGGTAGAGGGCTTGCTTAGCATGCACAAAGCCCTGGGTTCGATTCCTCAGTATCATAGAAAAAGCCAGAAGTGGCACTGTGGCTCAAGAGATAGAGTGCTAGCCTTGAGCTAAAGAAACCCAAGGACAGTGCCCAGGCCCTGAGTTTAAGCTGAAAGACTAGCAAAAAATAAAAAAATAACGGCTGGGAAGGTGGCTCAGTGGTAGAGCGCTTGCCTTGCATGCCTGAGGCCCTGGGTTCGATTCCTCAGCAGCACATAAGCAAAAAGAAAAAAGCCGGAAGTGATGCTGTGGCTCAAGTGGTAGAGCGCTAGCCTTGAGCTGAAGAGCTGAGGAACAGCGCCCAGGCCCAGAGTTCAGGCCCCACGACCGGACCAAAAAAAAAATAAATAAATAAAATAAAATAAATAAGATAAAATAATTGTAAAAAGAGAAAAGTTAGAAGAGGAGGAGTGTTTTAAGTGATAAGAGTACCAGTTTTCAGCAACAAAGGCCAAAAGAAAGTACAGACCCTGAGTTCAAGTCCCGGTACTGATAACCCACCAAAAAAAGAAAGAAAGAAAGAGACAGAGAAGAGAGAATGAAGAAAGAACGAAGAAAGAAAGGAGAGAAGTAAAGGAAGAAAGGAAGAAAAGAAATGATAATCCCAGACAGTAAAGAGCTTTTTATGAAGGCTGCACCTCCTATCTCCCATCTCTCTTTATTTCTCTCTCTTTTTTTAATGCCGATCTCGGGCTTGAACTCAGGGCCTGAGCACTGACTCTGGGCTTTTGTGCTCAAGGCTACTGCTGTATCACTTTGAGCCACAGCTCCACTTTTGGCTGGGGGAGGGGCGTGGGTAAGGGAGCAAGGAGTAATTGGAAATCAGAGTCTCAGGGACTTTCTTTTCTGGGATGTCTTTGAACTGTGATCCTCAGATCTCAGTCTCCCGAGTAGAAAAGATTACAGGCATGAACCACGAATGCTCTGCTGGCCTCATCTTTTTGGTATGAGATAGAAATGGTTCCAATTAGCTTTTGAATTAAAACACAGGGGGACAGCTCTTTGAGATGAGCTTGCAGGCTACCGTAGACGAATTAGTTGTTCCCTGCCCTCTCCCATTCTGGGAGGCAGAGTAGGAGAAGAAGGGCCCTGCAGTCTGAAAGGCTGGGCTTGGCCACGGCACGGTGCGTTGATTCTGTCAGGAGATCTGTGCATGCACTCAGGAGCCAAGAACCCACAGAGGCCTCTTGTTCTTAAAACACCTCAAGGGACAAATTGAGCAACTGAGTTTGTCGCTGTGAACTTTTCTTGATTCGGTACTTCCAGGTACACACCATGGTATTTGGGAGGAAGCAGAGAAATATGATCTAAGATAGCTTATTCAAGGTCAAATCTATTATAAATATTTTTTTTGAGATAAGGTTTCATTGTATGACTAGGCTGGTGTCAAACTTTCAACCCTCCAGCCCCTGTCTCCCAAATGCTGGGATAACGGGTGTGCCCTAGCCTTAACTTCCACCCTAAAAATAGTGTTTTGCAAATAGGTGAATAAAAAAGTTTATCACAACTGAAAATTAGTAAGACAAAATATACAGTCAACTCACAAAAGAAAACATATATAAAAGATGACCCACCTTACTAGTTTTGAGAAAATGCCAATAAAGACAGCAGTATCTTTTCCTTGTGATCAAAATGGTCAAAATTTAAAAGCTTTCAGAGCTTTTTAGAAGTCTTGAGACAAATGAGACAAATGAGAGTGCAAGGTTCTGAGTTCAAGTTCCAGTGCTGACACTCTCCCCACCCCTGAAAAAAGAGAGAGAGAGAGAGAAGAGAAAGAAAGAAAGAGAAGGAAGGAAAGAAAGGAGGAAGGAAGGAAAGAAGGAAGGAAGGAAGGAAGGGAAAGAAAGAAGGGAGGGAGGGAGGGAAGGAAGGAAGAAAGGGAAGGAAGGAAGGAAAGGAAGGAAAGAAGAAAGAAGGAAGGAAGGAAGGAGGGAAGAGAGAGAAAGGAGGGAGGGAAGAAAAGAAAGAAAGAAAGAGGAGGGAAGGAAGAAGAAGGGAAGGAGGGAAGGAAGGAAGAAAGGAAGGAAGGAAGGAAAGAAGAAAGAAGGAAGGACAGAAGGAAAGAAAGAAAGAAAGAAAGAAAGAAAGAAAGAAAGAAAGAAAGAAAGAAAGAAAGAAAGAAAGAAAGGAGGGAGGGAGAGAAGGAAGAAAGAAAGAAGGGAAGGAAGGAAGGAAGAAGGGAAGGAAGGAAGGGAGAAAGGAAGGGAAGAAAGAGCGTCTTGTTGGTGAGAAACGGCAGTTTGTGCCTACATTGTAGCCTGCCTCTCTTTTCAATGGAGCTTCAACCTCAGCTTATAAAATACAGACTTCTCAGCACAAATGAGCCTTAAACAAACATTAACCCCGTTTCTAACAGCTCAAGGTTATATCCCTAAGATGAGCTCAGAGTCTCTTAAAATTCCTGCCTAAGAAAGCTCAGGTTTGTCAAAAGAACCCACTGTTGATTCTAGCCAACACCTGACCAGGATAGCTACCAGACCACCCAGCTAGAGCACTGAGGAAGAGTTTAGAGTCGGCGATCTTTCCTCATTCAGAGAGCATGTGAAATGTCCCTACAGTTAGCTGACAGTCATCTTGCCTGCTTGCAGGGAATCATGGAAAAGCGTTTTGAACATGGAAAGATGTTCTGACATCTGATGGATAAATGAGATGGAGATACGGATGGATAGGAGATGGAGATATGGTACAGGGAGAAGGGAGAAGAGACAGAAATACTTCTGGAGAGATTTTTTCCCCCCAAATGTTTTAACACACAATGCAGGATGGAGTGGTACTTTTTATCTTCTTCTCTATACTTCTTGTTCTGTTCTGTTTTATTTATTTATTTATTTTTTTTTTTTTTTGGGTCCGGTCATGGGGCCTGAACTCTGGGCCTGGGTGCTGTCCCTCAGCTCTTCAGCTCAAGGCTAGCACTCTACTACTTGAGCCACAGCGCCACTTCCGGCTTTTTTCTTTTTGCTTATGTGGTGCTGAGGAATAGAACCCAGGGCCTCAGGCATGCAAGGCAAGCGCTCTACCACTGAGCCAACTTCTCAGCCCTGTTTTGTTTTATTTATTAAACATGTATTCTCACCCTAAGCAGAGAAAAAGAAATGAAGCAATTTTATTTTTTCAATATTGACCCAGTAGATAACAAGAAGGAATCAGGAAGCCGGGGCTGGGCAGAGCCTCGCTGAGTCTCCATTTTTTTTTCACCTTGCCAGCTCTGTGATTTTGGAGAAGCACCAAGTTCTGACCAGATGTTCCTTGAGCTAATGTCCAGTGGTCACACCAAAAGAGACTGATTTTCTTTCTTCTACTTCTCCATATTTTTCAGTTTAAAAATGCATTATGAATTACTGCTAATGATGACGAAGAACCAATGAACACAAGATGTGTTTATCCTGTTTCTAAGAAAAAAATACTTGCTGGCCAGAGTGGAGTTCTGGAAATTATTTTTTGTGGTAAGAAATAATTTTAAGCATCAAATGTGCAAAATGACTTTTATATTTAAAGTCAGTGGAAATCTCTTCTCTTTTGAGTTTTATTGGCTGAAAAGCTATTTAGGTGATTCAGAGGACTAAGCCCAGCTGTTATTTTTAACAAGGACTAATGGGATTCCAAGAGATTGCTAAATAGAGGAGCTCCAAAGTTTGGAGCTGTTAGGGGTTAAATTAACTCATCATAGAGAGACAGTGCTTCACAATCAAACTATCGCACCAAACAAAAATGGTTACATATTAAAAAGGAATCATTTTGCTTGGCCCAAGAGTTATGTGGGGTGAACAGAGAAACCATGGAGGAAAATCAGCGTTCTATTCACCTCCTTGCTCTGGAGGGCTAGGTGAAGATCAGTGTGTCAAAAGACGCCAGCTTCACTCTGAGACCCGTGAGCGTCCAGGATGATGTTGGTACCAAGACAGTCTTTTGGAAGGCTGCCACAGCCAATGCAGTCAAATCAGCATGAGAGAGAGCAAGAAAACCCTAACTGGGAACAGCCCTTCGGGATGCCAGGTGTTTTAGCAAAACTCTTCCACGGTCTAGGCTTCAACTGTTACAAGATTAGACTATCTTCATTTGATTTATTTTTAAACTTTAGCCCAATAAAGGCCTCGTTGATTTTGAATGTAAACTAAGCTCTCAATCCATCCCTCATCTGACACCTTATAGTCACTCTAATACATGTGTCAAGTCCTTAAATCCCCATGAGATTTGCCTAATATGTAGCTTTGTTGTGCATGTGTATATATGTTTGGAAGTTATGTAACTAGCACTGTGCTATAAATATTGGCTTGCTTTGCCTTTTCAAGTCCACCCTATCATTTGAGTGTTACTCTAGCAATGTGTAATTTGTTACTTCTCGCCACTGTGTGGTAAACCACAGTGTATATCCCCATTTCCCCAGCCTTTCCCTTAGTCCTAGCCTCTTACCCAGGCTCCGGTTTCTACTACAGCTGGGAGGTGGCAGCACAATGAATCTAACTGTCCATTGTGTCATTTGACTGCAAGTCCTCAGTCTTGTCTTTCTGGTTTCTTGAGTACTGTCGATATCTACTTGAGTTCTCTCAGGCCTAAATCAGGAGAGCATGTGAGATCTCACTCTTTGTAAAGCAGCTTCTTTTTGTATGTGTATGTGCTGGTCCGAGGGCTCAAACTCAGGGCCTGGACACTGTCTCTGAGATTTTTTGTGATCAAGGCTACTGCTCTACCCCTTGAACCACAGCTCCACTTCCAGCATGTGTGTGTGTGTGTGTGTGTGTGTGTGTGTGTGTGTGTGTGTGCGCACGCGCGTGCGCTCACACACAATTGGATGTCAGAGTCTCATGGACTTTCCTGCCCTGGCTGGCTTTGAACTGCAATCCTCAGATCTCAGCTTGGTGTGTAACAGGCACGTGGCTAGAAACAAACTTCTTATTTGGCTAGTCCAACAGCTTTCCAGGAAGCAGAAGTAAATTATCCATTTAAGCTTTTTTTTTTTTCTTTTTTAAGCCAGTGGTGATTGTTGGCTCTGTTCTTGCGTAAAGATTATGAATGTTTAAAAAGAAAAACCAGAAAAATACAACTGAGATTAAAATGACATTGTTTTTTGTGTTGTTGTTCGTTTGGGTTTGGGGTTTTGTAGGGTGTGTAGGGCTAGGATCACGCTAGGCCCTTGCTCATGCTAATCATGCACTTTACCAGTAAGCGACAGCTCCATCCCTGAATAAATTTTAATTTAAAAGTAAATATAGGCATGGACAGGCAGGGGCAGATGGTGGCAAAATGCTATGGAACACGGTGATATTTTCAGAGAAATTGTTTACCCACACCCAAAGAATAAACAATGTATTTGGAGCACAAAGTGAATGAAACTCTGAGATATATGAGAGGCAACAGTAAAAAAGAGAACAAAACCCAAATGACCTCAGGAAAGCTAAAATCTATGGAGTTCTTCATCACCAAGAGCCAAGCTGATGATGTCTAAATAAAAAGGGAAGTCACAGACCAGTGCTTGCTGACCCAAGAAAACAAGCCATTACCACACGAATCCATTTTTATTGTTTAGGTATACAGAGAAGCTATATAGTTATATTGTGTTATTACATATTTTCATATTTTGAATTCACACTATTTAAGGAACATTTATTCACCAAAAAATGTCTGATAGAGACTTTCATTCTGAGCAATCCAATACACAGTAGAAAAATCTTTAAATATATAAAAGATGAATTTGTGCACATCCTAATGTTTCTAAGGAAGCAAACTACTGAGGCATTTTGATAAGTTAAGGTGGCAAACAGTGCCATAACTGAATCTTCAAAGTGATATCTTAACCATGAAGGCTAGGGGTGACTTCCTGACAGGTTGCAGAGTATGCCTTAGACAGGCGCTCTATAAAATATCATATGGCTTCAACAGGAACTCCAGGGTTTTCTTTCAGCTATCCCCCTCCAATATTCTCACTCTTGTTCTTTCTCTAAATCACAAGCTACTTGAAGAACATGTGACACTTTGAGTAAAACCAATACTTTTGCCTGCAATGGTCCCTTGGTTCCCTTAACTACAAAATCTACAGGAAAAGTGCAAAGCAGTTCCCAGAAGTCTGAACCAAAGCAAGAATGCTTAGAATGCAAGAGCTAGATAGGTGAGTAATGTGAAAGTTTACATCTAGGGATTATTTCCTCAGGATTCGCCGAGGATTCTACGTACTCAGATGGAATTTATATGGTAGCTTTTGTCTAGCACGTGCAATGAAAAGTAATTTGTCCTTTAAAGATAATAAAACAGCAAATGCCTAACACTATCGGAATGGTTTTTTATAGCCCATAGAACAGCCCAAATGAAATCACTGACTTGGTAAGAGGCTTCTCATTTCTATGTGGAATAGGATACCACCCGAGTAGTCTTCCAGAAAACTCAGGTGGTTCGAGTTCAAAGAGAATATGAGGGATGAGATTGTGGCCTTGTCCGGCAGTTGTAAAAAGAGATCCACACCAGCCCCTTATTTCTCAGGTGAGCACCACTAAGGTGAACACTAGGCCCCTTGCTACTTCATAGGTTCAACGTGGCTGCAAGGCTCGTGTGATTTACCTTCCAACATGGGGATGCCTGTGTGTATTACAGAGGTGACCAAACTAGAATGCTGAGTGAGCCATACTTAATTGCCTGGTGGGTAGGCGTCATTTGGGCTTCCAAAGGTAGAGATGGGGCGGGAGAGATGGTTGGCCCTAGGATCTTTCAGACTAGCCTATGCTGAGAGGAAGATGATCCAAACGAACACAAAGCTCCAGGAGTTCCTAAATTTTGATATCTATTAAAAGGGTACAAGAGATTAACTATGGGGGCTGTTCACTGCCCTGTGTGAGCAGGGGCGGAGGGTGGGCTGGACTCAGGCAGGAAGCAAATGAGGTCGCATGTGCAAAGATGTCTACTTCAAAGGGACTGAGGGCTGGAAACATGGCAGACAGCTCTTCCCCGTCCAGTTGCCAAATGAGCTAGAGTGGAGGTCCTTATTCCAGGTTTAGCTATACCAGCTTCATGGCAACGGGTAACACTGAAGACTAAAAATGGGTCCCAGAGTAAAGCAAGACTCTCAGCCGCCCCAGGAAGCTGCTCAGGAGGAAGGCGCCTTGCCTTGGAGCCCTGAGGACTCTTTATCTTTCTCAGACAGCCACGTGTTCAGTTTCACTGTCTGTAGGTCAACTATTTCCTTCTGACAGAAATGAATTAGCTGGCAGCTCATTTGTCCATGCTGTTCGAGGAACTATCTACAACACAAAGATGGGGCAGGGTGGAAAAGGCGTATTTGGGAGCACACAGGTCAGCCACCTTTGGGGAGCTGGTACATGCTTTTGGTCTGTTGTTTTCTCAGCGCTGTAAGGGCAGGAGAACATGGATGCAGGCAGGATGAAAGCAAACGCGCCTGGCTGTGTTTCCATCGCACTCCAATTGTAGATACTAAAAACTGGAATAATCTGCTGTGTCAGGGATATTTTAAAGTTTCTTTTTCCCCACCACAAATGTGAAAACCATCCTTGGCTTACGGTGATGCCGTAGATTTGGCAAAGTTTGCCAAGTTTTCACAAGCGCCTTCCCTCCCTCCCTCCCTCCCAGACTTGAAACCACACTGTAAAGAATACATGAAAACTAGGAATGAACTCATGCTCACCTTTCATGTTAAATCTGTGATCGCATGATCGCTCTTTATATGCATAAGTGAGAGAAATTTGGATGACTGAAGGTGACTAGATAACTTTTTTGGAGGAGGCTTAGACTTGAGCCTCTGGCACTCAAAGTGTAACTTCTTCAGCTTAGTGTGCTGCTTAAAAGCAACAACGAAAAATGCAACTCCTCTTGAAGTTTTCACTGTATAAAGATCGTCAACATTTGTTGGAGAAATGACGTAAGTCATGGTAATTAAAGTCAAAATGGATGTGAGCGAGGGATGCTTGGCCTTCCCGTTGAGAAGTTAACCGGGTGGCCAAGAGTAAAATGGGACCTTAATTGATGATGCATCTCATTTACAGCTGTTTTAAGTGGGCTTAAAAAGTAGAGCTACCCAGAGTTCAACTTTCCAGGAAGAGCCAAGCCCTGTGGACTATAATTCTAAACTGATTTATCAAGGAGAAATCCAGCTAATCTATAGCAACAAATCCACTTGTACTTAACAATAGATTTAAATGTTCTTAGTCGTAAACATCAGTCTAAGGGACCAAGTGTTACTGCACCAAGGGATGACAAAAGCATTGAAACGGAAGGCCTACTTTCCTGCTAAGGTTCAACTAAACTCTTTGAGGCACATAATTGGCAACATAGGAAAACACACACAATTCCATAACACATGGTAAGAGTAAACAATTTCTCTTCCTGTTTTTCCCCTTAGAAATGTAGAATGGCACCAGGTAGTGCAAAGTGGAGAAAAGTAACAGCAGCCTTGTCTCTTCCAAGGTAGACGGACATCAGCCAATTCAAAGTGAAGGCAGCCTCTTCCCCAGCCATGGACGACTAGAGCTTTTCTTTCAGCTTCAGGTCAATGCTGTGAAGGGTGGGGAAGAATGAGAGAGAGAAGGAAAGACAGATAGAGACAGAGACAGAGATTGGAGACAGAAATGGAGAAAGGGAGAGAGCCAGACAGAAAGAGAGACAAGAGGGAGAGAGAGAGATGAAGCCTGAGAAACATCCAGCCATGTTGTAATATTTTGCTTTGTTCTGAAAATGAATCATGCATGTGCTTTTATACTAGAAAAATCAGGTCCAACACCATCCTCCCCTGACGGCCAAGCTTTTCTTTACCTATCGAATGAGCTTATTTTTACACACTTGTTTCTGGAATATTGTGTGTGTGTGTGTGTGTGTGTGTGTGTGTTGGTCCTAGGCTTGAACTCAGGGCCTGGGTGCTGTCCCTGAGCTTTTTTTGTATGTAAAGCTAGTGCTCTACCACTGGAGGCACAGTTCTACTTCTGGCTTTGTTCGTTTAATGGTGGTTAATTGGAGATAAATATCATAGACTTGCTTGCCCAAGTTGGCCTTGAACCACAATCCACAGATCTCAGCCTCCTAAGTAGCTAGGGATTGTAGGCATGAGCCACCAGCACCTGGCTTTAGTCCTTCCTTCCTTCCTTCCATCCTTCCATCCTTCCTTTCTTTCTTGTTACTAGCCAGTGGTCAGGAGGAGGAGGATTGATTGATTCTACATTCCACTTGATCCAGTTTAGAAAATGTTCTCCTCCTGGTGCTTTTAGGAATAGTACAGTAAATGGCTCATTTAACAACACACTCTTTTTTGAAAGTGGCCTTTTTCCCCTCCGCCCTTGAGTAGACCCAGTATTTAATGAAACTTAAGCAAATGGATGGAACGTGACTGTCTTACTTTCTAGGGTGACTTTATATGTGACTGTCATTCTCAAGAAGATTTGTTTACAATTTTTTCTGAGGTGTGTGTGTGTGTGTGTGTTTGTGTATGTGTGTGTAATATGTGTTTTTTTTGTAACTTCTGCTGATGAGGAAAAGTATTGCCACCTTTTGAAATACACCAAATGAATTAATTTCATAATTTAAAAACACACACACATACACAATTATTTCCTGTCTGTCACTGATATGGCATGGATTGGCAGCTCTGGGGTCTGGTGTTCCTACAGGCCCACAGATCCGACACACAGAGGAAGCCTGAGTGTGGTACTAGCCGACAGATGCCTACAAGATGACTGGAATCTTCTCAGATGGTAAGGAGGCTGGTCTGCTTCATTAAGAAGCTGGGGGAAGCCAAGTACCAGTGGCTCATGCCTGTTAATCCTAGTCTGAGGATCAGGGCTCAAAGCCAGCCTGGGCAGCAAAGTATGTTAGACTCTTACCTTCAATTAACAACCAAAATCTGGAAATAAGAGTTGTGTAGCTCAAATGGTAGAGTGCTTTCTTTGAAAAGAAAAAAAAGTTCAGGGATAGAGCTCAGGACCTGAGTTTAAGCCCCAGGGTTACCACTAAATAAATAAACATATATATATGTATATATATAATAATATATTATATATATATATATATATATAATACCCAGCAAAACCCAGGGCTGGAGGCATGACTCAAAATGTAGATCTCCATCCTAGCAGGTATAAAGCTTTTAGTTCAAATTCCAGGACCAAAAATGAAAAGAAAGAAAAGAAAAAGAAGCTGGGGGACAGCAGCTAGTTAAGAGGCAGGCATTGAGGGGACTTCAGTTTGAGAAGCCACGAGGCCACCTTCAGGGCTGACACATATTTCCTTTAATTCATGGCCTGACTGAGGCCCTTAGAAGAGTCTGAGGGGAGTCTGTGCCCAGGTTGCAGCCCACCCCCTCGGTATTAGGTACGGAAGGTAGGAAAGGCTTCCACACAGAATTTTTCCTTGTCCCTGACAGCAACATCCCTGGAGACGAATGAAGCCTTGCATTTGAATCCCGAAGACAGCCGAAAGTCCAGGCTGGAAGTCAGGACAAAAAGAAAAATCTTGCCTCCTTTTGCCTCTCATCTGTGATCTCATCGTGTGGGGTAGGCTGACCGAGGGCCTGGGGAAGGCTTAGGAAATGTGCTCTTCTAAGAAGGGGAAGGAACACTCACAGCTCATGCATCCTCAGTCCCCCATGCCCGGCTCTGCCAGACAGCCCAATGAGGAAGTAAGGCTCTGCCCTCCTCCCAACCCAAATGTCCGTTGACCCTCGGAGGGAACAGGCAGACAAGGCAGGCAGAGGAGTGGGTAAGCCCAAAAGATGTTGCAGCCTTCTGCAAACTCTAGCACCTGTTGGCCCTGTGAATTGTTCAAACAAGGACTGTGTTACCACAAGAGGAAATACGGTCTCATGTTTGCAAAGTACGTTACTGTGGATGGAGGGATTGAGATACGCTTGCTTTGCAGAGGCTCCTGTGGTGATTTGCTTAGAGCAATTGTCACCTTTCTTTCTAGAGGTTGGACAGGAACGATCTTCAGGAACACAGCCGTATGAATTTAAACATCCGCTTGCCAGGTTTGCATCCTTTCCAGTTGGAGTGAGAGGAAGTCATTCCAAAACTGCTTTTGAGTTGTAAGGCCAACATGGCAACTGCAGAGACGTTACACTTGTGTTCCAGGAAAGAAAAGAGGTGATGCGGCAACAGACACACATCTTTGCCTCTCCTTGATTTCTGGCACAAGGACAATGTTAAATTTCTTTTAAATTTCATTTCTTCCTGAAATGAAGTTGGCCACTAACTTAATTCTGCTCTTCTAGATAACTTTTGTCCCTAGTAAGGTGAGAGGTGGCATGACATTCCAGTACAGAGACCACCTCTTTCTCAAATAAGAACCGCTGGCTATTTTACTTCTATTTTTCTTTTTATTGTAAAGGTGATGTAAGAGGCGTTCCTCTTTATTCATAAGCTTAGTGTGACGTTTAAAAGTCAAAATAGTTCGTGTGAGTTGTTACGTAAGGTATGACATGTACTAAGAACTCAATACTCAAGCTCTCTCTCTAAAATGATCCAGTTAGATCATTTCTTCAATCCCGTGTAGACTCTGGGAGTTTTCAAAACAAGAATACCTCTCCCCATTGGAGTATGAAGTTCACATGACAGTTGAGCCTTTACTTGTCCCAGCCGAAGATGTCACACAGAAAGTGGGGCTGCCCTCCTCTAGCCCAATGTTCTCACCTCTGGCTCCAATACATTATTTTCTCCTCAGTTTTGGAATGGAAAAAGAACTGAACACCAAGTAAAGGACTTGGCCATTTCTAGTGGCCGTCATACATAGGATCATAGTAAGCTGATTTATTTGCCCTTTAAGTTTCTAATTTCAGGGGTGGAATTCCCAAGTGCTGAACATCTAAACCAGGCTTGCTCAGTCCTGGACTGCCTTTTTCCTTCCCCAGCTCAGCCATACAATGCTACAGGTCGCCACAAAGTGATCAGAGATGGTAAATGCTTACTCCTTCTCCATGGAGGACATTTCTGGATCATTGTAAAGGCAGCTAGCTCTGAACGCAAGGAGGAAACAGAAAAGAGTCAACATTTCTCCATTCTCTACATTCACACTACTGATGTAGGGGCATTTGGCACTATTTGAAAATATCCCAAATCCACACCTGAACACATGATACTACTAAATTGTGACTCATTTTACCATGAGTTTTGAAATATAGTCAATACGTATGATGTTGAACCACAATGGGAAGATTAAAAATTCCAAAGTCTTCCAGTAATCTCTCTCCTGGTCATTTACAACTCTTTAACTCAATGAACATAATATTTTTTTTTTTTTGTAGGTCATGGGGCTTGAACTCTGGGCCTGAGCTCTGCCCTTCAGCTCTTCAGCTCAAGGCTAGCGCTCTATCTCTTAAGCCACAGTACCACTTCTGGTTTTCTGGCAGTCAATTGGAGATAAAGAGTCTCAAAGACTTTTCTGCCTGGGCTGGCTTTGAACCGCGATCCTCAGATCTCAGCTTCCTTAGTAGCCAGGATTACAGGCATGAGCCACCGGCGCCCAGCTAATATTGCAATTTTCTATTTGTATCCAAAATAGTAACATGTTTTATCCACAAAGGAAAATCCTTTCAAGCTACCTAACCTTGTCTACATATAAACATAATTAACTTTCAGGTTTCATAAGAATGAGAATTTTCTAAGATGCAAAGAGGAAAAAAAAGAATGCCAGTATCAATTTTCTCTATTGCTTTAGAAAAATTAACAAGACACTACTCCATGAAGCTGTTCAAGTAATGCCAGTACATCCTACCTAACACAAACCCAAAGGAAGAAAGTGTTACCACATCAGATAACGGACTAAACGTTTCTGATGGTAATTTATGCTTCTGTCTTATAGTAATTGCTCTTGAGATGACATTGAGGTGTCATTTCTGTTTGCAAATTTCAAGTTTTCTATAAACCATTCTTGACTAATATTTTGCACACTTTAACATTAGCCTCCCACCCTACTCATCCCCCCCCAAATATTTTTATCACTGACAGGGATTCATTCAGTGATCCTTTTTAATGAAACTAGGGTTCTTTTTGTACTGTGAATAATTCCTCCAGCTAATTGATCCATATAGGATTTGGGTGACTAAAGTCAGGTGTTTTGTTGAAAATGGTAGGAAAGCCAGGTGCTGGTGGCTCACCCCTGTAATTCTAGCTACTCAGGTGGCTGAGACCTGAGAATCAAGGTTCACAGGCAACCAAGGCAGGAAAGTCTGTGTGACTCTCGTTGCCCATTAGTTACTAGAGAACTGGAAGTGGTGCTGTGGTTCAAAGTGGTAAAGCATTGGCCTTGAGCAAAAAGAGCTCAGGGACCAGAGCCCAGACCCTGAACTCAAGCCCCACAATCGACCAAAAAAAGAAGAAAGAAAAAAAGAAAAGAAATGGCAGGAGGTTACTACCCCACCCCGAACCTCTACTCCTAATGCCTTTTGCTGGTGACCTAGTGTTTATGGTAAAAATTTGGCAACTTAATGCATAAGGACAGTCAAGGAATGTTGATAGCATGCTAGAAAAACCTTGAAAAGCTGAAATGGAACCAAGGGCAATCTTCCAAGACTAGCCTTTGGCTTTTTAACTTTGAGTAATCCTTCCAAAGAAAATAGCAATTCACAAAGCATTTAATGCTGCCACTCCAAAGACATTTGCAGAACAAGAGTGGGTGTGGATTTTCTTTCTGGGTTTACATCTGAGGTTCCAAAGAAAAGACAAGTTATGTCCAATACCTGGTTTCAGTCTAGTGCCAGTCATTGTGAGTGATGGTGCAGGAATATGTGGAGAGAAGGAGAACATGTTTTAAACAACTAGAAGCCAGGTACTTGTACTCACACCTGTAATCCTAGCTACTCAAGAGGCTGAGATCTGAAGACTGCAGTTCAAAACCAGCCTGAATGGAAAAGTCTGTGTGGTTCTTATCTCCAATGAGCCACCAAAAAAGCTAGAAGTCAGATGTGGCCCAAGTGGAAAAGCACTAGTCTTGTAATGGAAAACCAAGGAATAGTACTGAGTTCTAGCTCCAGTAACAGCCCCAAAGAAAAAAGAAAAGAGAAGAAAAGGAAAAGCACTAGAACAGAGCTGCACAATGGAGAAGTTTGTTCTTTGATAAAGTGGATGACTATCTTGGGTAAGACCCAGCCTGAAGCTTTTTAATAGTCATGTAGGAAATTAGAACACATTTCATCTATCTTCAGAGGTCTGTTTTCTTGTATCAAAAATTACCCTATAGAATCTGTCCTAGTATATATGTTATAGTGGCCACATGCAAAGCTAAGTAGTTAGCAGGAGCAATGTGAAAGGTTCTGATATTTGATATTCAATGTCTTACAAAAGAAGCCCAGGGCCTTTTCCTTATATAAATTCAAATGTGAAGATAGTTTTCAATTTCACTATCAAAAGAATGAATCAATCAGAGGAGGAGTCTTTAGGCAAACAGCTTAGGCACTGAATCTGAAGCCTAGACCTGCTAAAACAGCAGGGTACCAGTGGCTCATGCCTGTACTCCTAGCTGCCCAAGAGGCTGAGATCTAAGAATTACAGTTCAAAGCCAGCTGGGGCAGAAAAGTCCATGAGACTATTATTTCTAACCACTAAAAGGTTGGAAATAATCTAAGGGACAATGCCTAGGCCCTGAGTTCAAGCCTCAGTACTGGCACAAAACAAACAAACAAACAAATAATAAAAATATAAATTGCTAAGACAAATTTGTTTCTGGTCAGCCCTTTTAGTAGAAGGGTCATAAAGGGTGACCCAGAGCTCTGGTTCAGCCTCACTAGGAACTTGTTAGAGACAGGCTAGAGCCCCTCTAAACCTATGGCATCTGTAGCTTTGCGAGTGAGGACTGAAGCATGGGTTTTAATTGTTGCTCCAGCGATTCTGATGTGCAAGAGAACTCTGAGAATTGCTACTCAATAGCAACAACCCTATTCTTAGGCAGTCCTCAGTTAATGTGGCGTAAACTTACCGGGTATCACCAGGCATAAGCACTGTGTTTCCTTTAGAAGAAAGCTCAAGACCTTTTGGACCTTCTAAACCACTTAGACATAGGCGTTGTGCAGGAGGGCAGGGAAGGAAATGATGGATTTGAAAGAAAGAAGAAAAAGGTACTCAAGAACATCAAAAATAGTCATTGTTTTACTCTGATGGCTAAACAGGGTTGAGGGGTGAATATATGGGGGGGGGGGAAGCAAGATTCATGGCAATAATGAAAAGATGATGATCTGACTTGTGATAGATTTGACTGGAAAATTACATTCCTTCTTGATCTTTCATTCTGTAAAGAGCTTCCTAATCTCATAACCACATTGTTCCTGAAACAGGGAAGTCTGGAAAAAACTCAAGGACGCCTTTCTCTCTGGGCATCTCAAGGCACAAATCATTTTGCATGCAGATAAATGTTGAAGGAATTCCTCATACCCACATTTGGTTCTTTGATTCCTACTATCTTTCTTCTACCACGGCTTATTTGTTAGAGTTGAGTTAGAAATTAAGAAGACTTTGTTAGAACAAGTAAATGACATATAAAGATTATGTCTATGAGTTCTGTTGATTTGAGTGGGTGTCAGTTTTCTTGAAAGGAAGAAAACAAGAATATAGTAATAGGAAGCTATTCTAAACTATTCTAAAGAAAATCTCTCCTTTAACTTCTAATACAAAAGATCTACATTGCCGGGCACCAGTGGCTCACGCCTGTAATCCTAGCTACTCGGGAGGTTGAGATCTGAGGATCATGGTTCAAAGCCAGCCTGGGCAGGAAGTTCTGTGAGACTCCTATTCAATTAACCACCAGGAAGTGGCCTTGTAACTCAAGGTGGTAGAGAGCTAGCCTTGAATGTGAAAGCTCAAGAACAGCGCCCCGAGTTCAAGCCCCGTGACCGGCAAAATAAAAATAAAAAGTCACATTATAGGCAAATAATTCCATAGGTTACCTGCAAGAAAAGAAAAAGAGACACAGGAAAAGTTGTCTAACTAGATCATTTCAATGAACAATTGGTGTCTGTAATGAATCAGGAAAGCTTCACTATTTACACTGCGTTTATTTAGAATTTGTAGCCGTTTGGACTTTGGGCATTCTGCTTTTGTAGGAATGATTGAAATTAATAATGTAAGTGATGTCTGAAATGAGGAAGACACTGAATGTACTCAACCGTTTCCAATAGTATTTGTGTACACTTAAATACAGTGTTAGCAAATGTCTTTGGACCTTAAAAAAGGCAGGAAATTAAATAACTAGGTACTCTTTCTTAGCAATTTCTAAGCTGACTTTCTCAGGATGGAGGTAAACTTGAAGATTTATGTCCGGCAGTGATGCAAATACTTTCAGTCCGGTGGAAAAGATAACCCAGTATCTCAGTTTATTGTCCTACTGGACATTAGCCAGTTTTGTATCTACCACAAAAATCTTACCCAAGAATCCTCAAATAAAGATTTAAGCAATTTTGCTTTCTGTGGTTTTGACTATTAGCAGTCAGACCATGATCCAAAAATATCTTGTAGAAAATTCCAGAAATAATGAATAATTTAAAAATAACTTTTATTATTATTATTATATTATTATAATTACTATTATTATATTATATTATTATAATTACTCTGCTTTGTTATTAGTTGTTATTGTTAATGTCCTACTCTGCTTAATTTATAAACTTTATCTTGGGTATGTATATAAAAGAGAAGGCACAATATATACAGGATTTGGTACTATCTGGTTTTAGACATCTATGGAATGTCTTACAAGTCCCCTGGGATATATATATATATATATATATATATATATATATATATATATATATATATATATATATATAGAGAGAGAGAGAGAGAGAGAGAGAGAGAGAGAGAGAGAGAGAGAGAGACTGCTATAGATCTAGTTTCTCAATGCTCTTCAAATTGACTTTAGCAACTTACTGGTTTTCTCATTAAATAATTCATAGGATAACATCATTGACATGTGTTCCTTTTTGTGACTTTAGAGAACATCATACCTCAACAATGGTAAGCAATGACTATTTCTTCACTGTCAAAATAACTTGAAACTAGTTAACTTTAGCAATTATTTCCTCATCGCTTAAAGTTTAGGTTTTACATCTTGGAATGCCATAAAATTGATTCTACAAAAACCTTCCCAGGGGTTGGGAAGGTGGCTCAGTGGTAGAGTGCTTGCCTTGCATGCCTGAGGCCCTGGGTTCAATTCCTCAGCACCACATAAGCAGAAAAAAATAGCCAGAAGTGGCGCTGTGGCTCAAGTGGTAGAGCGCTAGCCTTGAGCTGAAGAGCTGAGGGACAGTGCCCAGGCCCAGAGTTCAGGCCCCATGACCAGACCCAATTAAAAAAAAAAACAAACCTTCCCAATTTGCACCCACTTGCATTTCTACTCATAAATACAAATTAGTGAGGTTCTGCTGTTACCTAGAGTAGTAGGTAGTCTCTGTATGGCAGGGTATTGGAAACATTCTTTAGTCAGGGTACCTATAACTTTGTATGTGTATACATATATACATACATACATACCTATAGATTTATATAGAGATAGATAGATAGATAGATAGATATAGATGTATATATATAATTAAATAGTGACAAATGCTTTCCTCTAGATAGCAAAGATTGGGGTAGAGGAAACTGGATTAAAGTAAAAAATAAGAGATTACATTTACCACAGCAGAAAAGGGATATTTTTAAGTGCAGTACAATATGACCAAGAGACAGGAATTAAACACCAGGCATGCAGATGCTCCCATCTATTCCTAAAATGCAAGCCACCATCATGCCAGCTGCTAAATGAATACCAGGTCTTACTTAGCTGCTTCAGATGCTTCCCTCAGTTCTTCATCCAGTCTGCATGAGCAAAAACCATCGGGGTAGAAAAGAAATACAAAAGAAGCAAGCAGAGCATGAGAGAGTCACCCAGCAAAGCAGAGCCAAACGTAAGTGGCGCATATACACTTTGAAAAGCAATCCTTTGATGCACCAAGATACAGTCGACTAAATACGGTGTCATTTCCTGCCGTCAGGTGTTTATGTGTGTTTACTTTGCAAATGCCTTCACAAAGGTAGATATAAACGTTTCAAAGGGACCAGGAACATGCTGGCTAGTAAGCCCAAAACATCCGCGTCATGTGTTGAGAGTTCAAGTTAGCTTGCAGCCTGGGCCAGGTGGCGGGTGGGATCTGGTTTAGTAGGTTTGAGTAGCAAACCAGGTTGACCTCAACAGCTTTACACACAGGACAAAGACTGGAAATGGTATACAGAGGACTGACACAACAATCTCTTGTTCTAGTAGCATGTTGAGGTCACCCAGGAATCAAACACTGGAGGGCACGCACACACATACACAGGGTGGTCCAGCATGATTAGGGATCAGAAGATTATCGTTATTTTTTTTTTTTACCTCACATTTCTCTTAAATGATTTTTCTTCATCGTACCTTATGAGATAAAAAAAAATGGAGGCCGTGAGGAAAATGAACCATCGGATAGGGACAATGACAGATAAATGTTTTAAATGACAGTTACTCAGAGAGAAAGAGAAAGACAGTGATAGAGGCAGAGACAAAGAGTCAGAAAGACAGACACTATCCGAGTTACAATCCAATGGGCTCTGGGAGGAAGCTTCTTTTTATTAGATATACTCAATGATTCATAATTCGTAAATAGACAGTCAAACCTCATTGTCTATGGATTCCACACTTGCACGTTTAACTCCTGATCACTATGCAGCATGTTTTTGGTCACTTGTGGTAACTAACGTGCAGGATGACTCTGAATTTGAGTTGGCTCTCTCCAGCTGAAGTTATTTAAGGAAGTTCTCTCTATCCTTTTGGTCCATGCTGTAAACAAATGTCCTTTTGCAGTGACATGCTTTCATCATTTCTATGTTCTTTGTGTTGGTAATTTTGCCTAGTGCTGAAATACTGCCTTATGATTTTTGTTTTTTTGCCCATTCTGGGCCTTGAACTCAGGGCCTGGGCACTGTCCCTGAGCCTTTTGGTGCTCAAGGCTGGTGCACTACCACTTGAGCCACAGCACCACTTCCAGCTTTTCTGGTGGTTAATTGGAGATAAGAGTCTCATGGACTTTGCTGCCTGGACTGGCTTCGGACAGCAATCCTCAGATCTCAGCCTCCTGAGTTGCTAGGATTACATTCATGAGCTACTGGCCCTAGTTTGTCTAATAGTTTTAAGAGGACGAAGTCTGTGGGTGACTTACAATGAATATGTGTGTGTGTGTGTGTGTGTGTGTGGTAAGATTTGTTTAAATTGAGTATGATGTTGTTGACTCCAAGTTCTGTGTTTATGGAAAACATTATTTGCTAATAGTTCTTAAAACAGAAACATGCAAAAGCAAAGTTAGTTACTGAGTAGATAATAAAAGTGTTCTAGGCAGAGGCTTATAGGATCCTGATTCAGTATTTCCCCTAAGGAAATATAGTTTCTCATTTACTAATTCAGGGTTCTCAGAGAACCTGTTGGAATGGAATTGCCACAAATACTGGGAACCAACAGAATCAATGATTATAAATCTGATTCCAAAGGTTTGCATCGCAGAAGCCCTCTAATGACAGGACTGATAACAACAGCCCAGCTGATTCTGGTTTTGAGAATGAGATCAGATTTTTTGCATTTATTCAGTAACAGAAAGTTACTGAATCAAGTTATCACTTGATCAGCTGGAAAATGGCAGAATGTGAACATTATGCAATGAGTTGCAGTCATAGAAATGGCCGAGAGGACTTCACTTGGAGATGGATGACAGAAGACACAAGAAAACAGACAGGGGAGGGAGGTACAAATCCCCTCTGAGCTACACTCCAGACAACAATCACTACAGACCAAACTCTTCCTCTTGAAGTAGCTTGTCCCCTGAGAACTGATAGGGGAAGATGAATGAAAAGTGGCCTGGGTGTGTTTTGGTAATTCTCCACAACAATCTAGTCACACACACTATGGTTAGATGGTCAGCTTGGAGCCAGAAGGCTTCCTGAGTGCTTTCTGTAGATTCTTCTTCAGTCCTCGGAGCCAACTCCTGAAATACTGATTACCTCTCCGTTTTACAGGTACAGAAGCTGAGCCCCAGAGAAGATTCATAGGTTGCCTGAAATCAGAGTCAGTGAAAAGCAGGAGGGCCTGGCTCAAATCCAGTCATCAGCAAAGTGGGTTCTTTTTTCACCCTGTTGTCCTGACCACAGCGTGGGAAGGTTTCTGTGTTTACCTGAGAAGTGAGAAGCGCCCTTTCTGCTGGGAGAAAGTCCTTGCTGTCTTTTGCAAATTAAGAAGCGGGCGGTCAGCGGTCAGCGGCGCTTTTCTTCTTGTTGTGATTATTTTTAGTTAAAGGGCAGGAGTAGATTCTGGAGCTGGAGTCTACCTTTTCAGGGCAATAGGCCAGAGCTGTGAGGTGTGTGGTTGAGGGAACTCTAAAATGGGAGTTACTCTGAGATTTAAATGACGCAAACAGAGCTCCCATAGGCCCAGCGCAGCGTTTCTGTGGGCCACGCCTTTTATTTTTAGAATGACAAGTTTTTTCAGAAGTTTGAATTGGGGAATCCAAAAAAAAAAAAGAATGAATTAGGGAATCCATTTTATTATCTTGTAGAAGATATGAAAAACTGTGTGTGTGTGTGTTTCTATGAGCTGAAGTCCTTTTCAATTCTAATCAAATAGAAAACAAGTGAATCTGACCCGGTGGGACAAAAAAGAGCATGATAGGAGGAAAATAAATGGTTTTTGACACCACTGTCCTAGTTAGGAACGTTCGATGTTCATTCTGCAATGTTCCTACTTTAACCTCCCGGCTCCTGTTCTTGGAACAGAATCCAGATCTTCTCCACTCATGCTTGCTTCTTGCCCTATTCTGCTCCTAACTAGCTCGTCCACCACTGAGCAAATACCTCACTAACCTTGCACCTGCAGAGAATCATGGGAGGAAAAAGCAAACAAAAGACTTAGAAGAACACAGAGACAGATTATTTTGTCAAAATAGAGACAAAATAACTTGTCCCTATTTTCTGAGGGTCACACAGACAAATTACTTTATACAAGATAATAAAAAAAAAAGCCCTAAGTTATTTGTGTTTTGCTGCAGCATGGTTGGGGGGGAGGGAGGGCCCCAAGTTAAGAGACAGCCTGGTTCATATTGAATATATGCTTTTTTCAAAGTAGAATTAAAATTCAAGGTAACACTGAGGAAAAAATGAATAGTTCCCAAGAGGAGACTATATGAAAAGAAGAGCTGGGGGGAAACACAAACAAACAAACAGTAATCTTTAAGTTGTAAAAAAAGTTAACTATATTTATTGGATATTTGATAGTTGTTTAAAAAATAAGATGCCAAATCCCCACTATTCTAGAAGTGAACTCTTTTCTATCCCTCTCCCCAATGGGTTCTGTTTCTTACCAAATCTGCAAAAGCATGAGACTTACTTGACAATGCTTTCAGGGATGTGAATGCAATCCATAGGAATCAGCCCACTGAGCTCCGCCAAGCTACCGACGTATTTGATTTTACTGCTGAATTTCGAACTAAGGAAATAGGAAAGAAAAAAAAAGCCCCTATCACTGTTTTGCCATTGCTCTTTATTTTATTTTTTAAATTGTCAGGTAAAAATTGTGTAGATTTGTAGCTAGGTGCTGGTGGCTCACGCCCATAATCCTAGCTACTCAGGGGCCTGAGATCTGAAAACAGGTGTTCAAAGCCAGCTGGGCAGGAAAAGTCCCTGAGACTCTTTATCTCCAATTAAGCACCAAAAAAGCCAGAAATGGCGCTGTGGCTCAAGTGGTAGAGCACTATCCTTGAACAAAAAAGCTCAGGTACAGTGCCCAGGCCCTGAATTCAAACCCCAGGATCAACATGCATGGGCATGCACACACGCACACATGCATGCACGCGCGTGCACACACACACACACAATTGTAGAAATTTGTTGTATACACTATAATGTATTGAAATATGTACAATACTGTAGAATGTCTAAATTCAACTAGTTAGCTTCTGTACACACTACCTCACATACTTTTTTGTGCTAGTACATTCAAAAATCTATTTTCTATGTGCATGTGTGTGTGTGCATGTGTATATGTGTGTGTGTATGTGTGTGTGTGTGTACACACACACTCACACCAGTCCTGGGGCTTGAGTTAAGGCACTGGGAGTTATTCCTATACTTTCCTTCTCCCCTCCCTGCCCCCCTCTACCACTTAACCCACAGCTCCACTTCTGGCTTTTTGGTGGTTAACTAGAGATAAAAGCCTCATAGACTTTCCTGCCTGGGCTGCCTTCAAACCTTGATTCTCAGATCTCAGCCTTCTGAGTAGCTAGGATTACAGGTGTCAGCTCTTTTTAAGAATATAATACTGTACAGCATTTTTAGTTACAGCTACCATGCTGTATATTAGCTCTATTGAATTTATGCCTTGTCTTACTAAAAATTTTGAATTCTTTTGAATATTTCTCAACACCATCCTCTGGTAATCATAACCATTTGTCTACTTTCTACTTATGTGTTCAAGTCTTTTGCATTCCAGGTATACCCTGCCTTGCTACCCACAAGGAATTGCTTCCAAGATCCTCACAGATGTTAAAATCCAAAGAAGCTCAAATTCTTTACATAAAATGGTCTAGTATATGCCAAGAACTTATACCTATCTTCCTATATACTCAAAGTCATCTGTCAATTACTTTGAACACTCCATGCAATTTAAATGTCATGTAAATACTAGTATGCTATACTATTTAAGGAATAATGATAAGAGAAATGCCCATGTATGTTCAGGATAAATTTGTTTGTTGAAACTATGGATGCAGAACTCATAGGTGCAGAGGGCTGGGTTTATAAGGACACTCATATGACATTTGGCCCATCCATGCTTTAAGTGGTTTATATAAATTAACATATATTTCTTATCACAGCCTAGTGTTTTTTTCTTACACATTGCTGCCTGACACTCTGAGTAGTCACCAGGCTTTGTGGTTCATTTGACGTTTTCCTTGTTTTGTAATTTTTTAAATAAAAACAAAAATTTTATGCATCCTTCTGGAGTCTACCAAGGGTGATGACATTTTAAATATATAGAGATGTGTATATGTACTTGTATATATAAATACACCTTCCTCTGACTCTCCTGTTTTTAGTCCTTTCTTTAGTTTTTAAGCTTTTATTCATTCCAGAAAGCCCAATATTCAGAGAACTATGTTCCAATCATCAGACTCGAGTCCACACAGTTTGCCACGGTTTTAGATGTGTGCGGAAACACAGATAGCAAGTCAGGTTATCGATGAAAGCGTTAAGTGCCTATTTTCCTTTTCTCTAGAGACTTGGTCATTATAGAAGGAAGAATCTGATCCTATCTGTAACGTTGGGAAGCCTTTCTGAGGGATGCATCCTCTTATTTGTGCAATTGAAAACCTCATTTTAGAAACACATCACTCCATGCGAAAGGGAATTGCTTAAGGATGTCGTATTCTTGCATGATCTCAAAGTCTGCTGGGGTGAGCGGAGCTATGTGCCAACAGTACTGCCTGTGTGTAGTCAACTACTTGTCTTCTAATCAGAAGCTTGTTCCAGCTGTTCTGTGTAGCTGTATTTCTATCTTTAATACGTCACTTATGGTGTGACTGGGCTTGTGGCCTGTGAATAAACTTCCTGTCCATAGGTCACTCCTATCCTGGCTGGGAGTCAATACACATTATTAATGTCCTTTCTTCTTAAGAGTTTTTTTTTTTTAACTTCAACTCATGTTTGGAAAAAGGAGTGAATGAACCAGTGAGAGGGAAGAAGTGGCACAAAGAAAAACTCCTTTGTTCACTTACTAGCACCTCTGTGTGTGCGTGCGCACATGCCAATCCTGGGGCTTGAACTCAGAGCTTGGCCACTGTTCCTGGGCTTCTTTTTGCTTCTGATTAGCACTGTCATCACTTGAGTCACAGTGCCACTTCTGGCTTTTTCTGAGTAGTTTATTGAGTTTATTGGAGATAAGAGTCTCAGTGCAATACTGAATTTATTGGAGATAAGTCTTTCCCGTCTGAGCTGTCTTTGAACTGCAATCCTCAGATCTTCGCTTCCTGGCAGTGCCTGGCCTCTGAGAACATATCATCTAAGATAAAGTCTAAAATGTTTACTTTTGTTCCTATATAGCTGTTAGTTGCTGGCTTTTGCTACAGGTGATTTACTATTTTTTTATTTTTTTTGCAGTACTGGAAATAGAATCCAGGGCTTTGCATATGCCAGGCAAGCCCTATATTTTTAATATTCTCACAGTTATGACTATTCTGTTATTTCTAAAAAAATCTTTTATCAAAGCCTCTGCCTCACTGATCATTTAAAATATTTATTGTAATGGAAAAAAAGTTCTATGAAAGCTTGACTATATTAACCATCAACAAATCAACAAGAGTTAATATTTAACATTAACTTTAAGCTTTTTAAAATAATCTTATCAGTGTAATTGATTCCTACCCGCTTGTAAAAGTGCTTCTGCAATTATCAAAATAAGTGGCGCCTGTTTTTCACCTGCCACAATCATAATATTTTTAAAAAGCAAGTTAACATATTTTGGCAAATGATTTTTATCAGAGGAAAAACATTGGATTGAATCTTGTTACTTTATCATTGGAAATAGGTAATGAAAATACTAGACATACAGAACTGAACACTGAATAAAACAGGTAGAATCTGGAAGGTACATTAAAATCTATGTGAAGAGAGAGAAAAGACTTGTAAATTTAATTTTTTTCCAAAAGTTATCAGAATTTTTCTGAGGAAGTCATTAATATATTTGTTAAAGTTTAAACTTACCTATCTTGATGGAACACCGACTTTATCTTATTTTAAACCTCTCTAGAAAACTTAATTTCTTTTAACTATTTTAAGTTACTATATTATGAGCCATTTCTCCTTTTTTTAAGTTTCTAAAGTTTCTAAAATAGGTTTGTACAGTGCTGAACTCAAAAGCAATGGTGGATAGATATTCAGGGGGCTGCAACCGAGAGTCTTCATGTTTGATCAAAATATAATTCTTCAGCTGTACACCAGCTGTACGCCTATAATCCTAGCTACTCAGGAGGCTGAGATCTGAAGATCAAGATTTGAAGCCAGCCTAGGCAGGAAAACCTATGAGACTCATCTCCAATTAATCACAAAAAGCTGGAAGTGAAGCTGTGGCTCAAGTGGTAGAGCACTAGCCTTGAGCACAAAAGCTCCAGGAGAGTGCCCAGGCCCTGAGTTCAAGCACCAGGACCAGCACAAAAAGCAAACTCTATCTATCTATCTATCTATCTATCTATCTATCTATCTATCTATCTATCTATCTATCTGCACATATATTTTTTTCTCAAAAATGGTTACTCAGAGTCTATAAACCAAGCCTAGTGATATATGATATTTTTTTCAGAAGACATGTCACAATCAAGGCTCCTGTTTCCATCTTTGGTTAGTGATTTCTCTCCCTCCCTCTCTTTTATACATGAATATTAATTATTCAAAGTGATAGGTGTATCACATTATGATATTTTCATATATGCATATGATGTACTTCCATCAAAATTGTTCCCTCTATTCTCTCTCGTATCTCTGTCCCTCTGTGCCAGTCCTATGCCATGCTGGAACTCAGGGCCTGGGTACTGTCCCTGGAGCTTCTTTTGCTCAAGGCTAGTACTCTTATCACTTGAGCCATAGCTCCACTTCTAGCTTTTTTATGGTAGCTTATTGGAGATAAACATAAATAAACAGGAAGTTGTTGAGGTTTAAAAAAAAAAGTCTCCTGGACTTTCCTGCTTGGGCTGGCCTTGAATCGCTATCCTCAGAGCTCAGCCTCCTGCGTAGCTAGGTGCTAGCCACCTGGCCCCTCCTCATCTCTTTTAAAAACAATTTTAAGAGCCTTCGCTATTCTATTTTCATTCATACATATGAACTACTTCCACGGTGTCCCACTCCAAATAGCCCCTCAACCCATGCTACACTCATGTTTTTTTCTTTGCTTAGTTTTAATTTTCCAGTCTAATTACTCCACATTTTATTTCTGCAAAATAAGAAAATCACTTTAAAAACTATTGGCTAGCCAGGTGCTGGTGGTTTGCACCTGTAAGCCTAGCTACTCAGGAGGCTGAGATCTGAGGATCATAGTATGAAGCCAGCCCCAGCAGGGAAGTCCATGAGACTATGATCTCCAGTTGTCCATCAGAAACCTGGAAGTGGTGTTGTGCCTCAAGGTGGTAGAGTGCTACCCTTGAGTGAAAATGCTCAGGGACAGTGCCTAGGCCCTGAGTTCAAGTTCCATCACACAGACACAGACACACACACACACACACACACACACACACACACACACACACACACACACAAAAGCTACTACTGTTCTTTCTTTGTGGCCTAGGCATCTTACCACTCCATATTCTGTGTTAATGGGAAGTGATTTAGAAGACTCACTTTCTAATAACTCACTTTCTAATTATTTTGAAATAATTCTCATACTTAATTTAGGAGCTTGAAGATGCTTTTTGGAGACCAGGTCATGCTGTGCAGTCTAGCCCCAATCTTCTGAGTGCCAGGATTACAGCCTGTGACACCACACCTGGCTAGTAAGGGTTTCTTTTTCTCCCTCTTCTTTATCTTCCTCCTTTTATATCTTTTCTCTCCCCCCCCCCTCCTTTTTGCCATTACTGGAGTTTGAACTCAGGGACTCATGCCTGCTTGTTCAACGACTCTCTATCATTTGAGGTATACCAATCCAGATTTTTGCTGGTCACTTTTGTAAATAGAGTTTTGTGGACTTAACTACCTGGCCTGCCTTTAAACCATGAAACTCTGGATCTCAGCCTCCTGAGCAGGATTAGAGGGATGAGCCGCTGGAACTTGCAGTGGAGATTCTTGATGACACAGTCCAAAGTATCTTCCAACAAAGACAGCGGCAAAATAAACTTTTCTAGGTGATCTTAACTTAGAAGTTCTGGCTTATAAGACAACTGGTAAATTTGTGTCTTTGCAAAACCTGCTATCATACTTTTACTTTTGCCACACTAAGAACTGTACCTGATAAAAGGCCGTGTGACAGCCAGGATCGTTCTGATAAACCAGGAAGGATGGACAATGATGAATGACTTCAGATTCTTGCGCAACCTATTTTGAAACGAGAAACATGATAGATACATTAAGTCATTTTTCGGTGGGAATGAAAATACATCCCTAAAAAAGCATGCATATAGTTTGGGAAATTTCTAGGAAAGCTACTGTTTTCTGATGGGAAGGTCTAGAATGGCTACAAATGAGTTTTAAAAATTACTTTGCAAGACACAATTTGAAACCTGGGTGATTCAAATCTCATTTTACCATAGGAATAAATATTTGCATATTTAATAATATAATTAAATGGTTATATATGGGACTCAATAAATATGAGAGCATATTACAATATTATATACATATAGTATTTATTAACAATATAAATATAAGGGAGTATTTAATAAATATAAGAGCAATACTTTTGGATTTATAACCATATTTTTACTTATGGATGCTTGTCATTTTTTGTCAGTGTTATCTTTCCTATTTTGAAAATGGTATATTCTTAGCAGCAATTTAGACAACTTATTTGATCATACTAAGCCTTGATTTCTCCTTCTGTATAAAGAAAATTTACCATTGTAGAGACTGTTGATTTTTCAGGCATATTTCCAGCTTTAGCAATGTGATTTTATTAAAGTTTGGATCATAAAACAGATTCTTGGACAGAGGGTAAACTCAGGGCCAATGTATATGGGGAAGTACGCTACCTCTTGATCTACACCCCCAGCTGTTTTCACATTGGTTTGTTTTTCACAGAGGATCTTACACTTTTGTCTAGACTAGCCTTGGACCTTGATGCTTCTACCTCTTTCTTCCCCGTAGCTGGAATTAGAGGTGTGTACCTCCACATGTAGTTCATAGAATAGACTAGTTAAATATAACAGGGCACTTTTATTTTATTATATCAGTTTGCCTGTGTATGGCAATAAGTGCTTTGTTCTAATAAAATCGGTGTAAGCAGAGGTGTACAGTATCTTGAGCTAATGATCACTCTGCACTGATGGGAAATGTGGAAATAAGAACACAAGTGTTAGGCCAATTTCCACTGTCCCCATACGCAAAAAATAGCACCTAGGTCACATGATACCATTAAAGAATCTGGGTATTTGGGTTTTTCCACTCAAGTTGCATCCACTCAAGTGGTCACAGCGTGTGCACAGTTTAGAAGGAATTGCTCTGCCAGATTTGAAGAGATATTCAACAAAATGTGGGCAGGATCTGCCTTATTTCAACTTTGGAGCATCAAGTGACTGTGTGTGTGTGTGTGTGTGTGTGTGTGTGTGTGTGTGTGTGTGTGTGTACACACATATGCCAGTATTGGACTTGAACTCAGGGACACAGGCTCTTGCTTAGCTTTTTTACTCAAAGCTAGTGCTCTACCACTTGAGCCACACCTCCACTTAGAGCTGTATGCTGGTTAACTGGAGGTAAAAGTCTGTAAAATTTGTCTACTCCAGCAAGCTTCATACTCAGATCCTTAGATTTCAGCCATCTTAGATGTTAGGAACTTCTTACTATTTGTAGAACTTATTATTTCAAATATGCATTATTCAATATCCTTAAACTATGGTTGCATTTTTGGTGGATTAAAAGGGTGAAACGTGGAGGGAGATACCGAAGGACCTAAAAGAGTGATTAAACAAAGGCGTCCACATACCTCCTGTCAATCATCTGGTAACACTTCTTCATCCAGCCCAGCCCCGGCATCTTCCGCCTAGGGGTGGCACCGTTCAAGTACACGATCATGTAGTCCTCAGCCACCATCAGCTCTAAAGTGCTTATCACATATCTACTCACAGAAAGGAAGAAAGCACTTTCAATTCTCACAGGAAAGCTTTCATCTTACTTAGCATCCTACGTAGCATTTAAAGTACAGGGTGAATGATGTTTCCTAAATAGTTGTGCATATCATCTTCCTAAAGCAGTTACTGAGATCATTGCTCAGAGAGTGAATATATATTGTTCACTTATTTGTATAATTATCTGAGGATTTTGTGTGTGTGTGTGTGTGTGTGTGTGTGTGTGTGTGTGTGTGTGTGTGTGTGTGCCACTCCTGGGGCTTGAACTCAGGGCCTGGGGCACTATCCCTTAGCTTTTTCACTCAAGGCTAGTGCTCTACCACTTGAGTCATAACCCCACTTCTGGCTTTTTGGTGGCTAATTGGAGATAAGAGTCTCACAGACGTTTCTGTCTGGGCTGGCTTTGAACCTCAATCCTCAGATCTTAGCCTTCTGAGTAGCTAGGATTACAGGTGTGAGCCACTGGAGCCCAGCTTATCTGAGTTTTTAAAATGCAGTTACTTAGAAGAATATGTAGGCTAAAACCTGACTCTTAAAAACGCCAACAATGGCATCAAACATTAAGAGTAACTTACACTGGGTAGATGCCAGAGAGATCAGATTATTGCAGCCCACAGAGAACATGCTATCAGGGAATAAAAATAGTACTCTGCCTAAAGGAAATGTTATCAAAGTTTTCAATGGAGGCCAAGTTTTGCTCATTTCATTTTTCCATCGATTCTACCAACAGGGTTCCTTTGAAAGTTTTAGCTTTTTGAGCAATGCCCCATGACAGAAAGCTTATTGATTCTTTATCCAAAATGTAGACTATCCTACCTCCATCTATTTCCCACAGACATTAATTCAGAACACTTTGTCGTAAGTGTCACTCACAGGAAAAGGTTTTCCATGACATAGTGGTAATCTGCCCGACTGCTGTCTGGTAGAAAACAGGCGGCAAACACAATGATCGCATTTAGACCATCCCCATAGTATCCTGGGGACAAACAGAAGACATTTGAACCAACTGAGAGCTTGTCACAGGAGAATAGCAAACATAAAAGATAAGTCAGAAGCCTTGGCAAGGGTGTGTGTTAGACATGAGACACATCATAAAATGGACATAGTCTATTGATTGAAGGTCTCTTCACAATTAATATGTTCCACAGTCTGACTTATTCAGATGAGGTACTTGTGTATATAGGATATATTCATATATATATACACATATATCACATACATATATAATATGCATATATTGGATGATTCATGTCCTGTACATAGATGTGAATGTCATGTGTTAACATCCAATTTATCAACGAAGGCAATACCGTGTGTGTGCAAACTTACTCTACCTGAGCCACTCCTAGCTCAAAACGACACTTTAGAACTAGGAGTCTGTCATATTGCTAGTGTGTGTGTGTGTGTGTGTGTGTGTGTGTGTGTGTGTGTGTGTGTGTGTGTGTGTGTGTGTGTGTGTGTGTGTGTGTGTGTGTGTGTGTGTGTGTGTGTGTGCGCGCGCACGCGTGCGCCAGTCTTGCAGCTTGAACTCAGGTCCTGGCACTGTCCTTGCCTTTTTATTCAAGACTAGTGCTCTACCACTTGAGCCACAGCTCCCTTTCCATCTTCTTGGTAGTTTAGTGCAGATAAGAGTCTGACAAACTTTCCTGCCTGGGCTGGCACCAAACAACGATCCTCAGACCTCAGCCTCCTGAGTATTACAGATGTGAGCCACTGGTGCTTGATGCTATTCATTTATTTTTTTAATGAATACTTCATTACTCTGATGGCTAAGAGGTTTTGTTTCATCCTCTTAGCTCTTTTTTTTTTTTAAGTTTTAAACACTAGTTAATTGGGGCAATTTGGTCACTGAGTTGTGATATAATCACTGACCACACACCCCAGTGAGCCCATGCCAGTGTAAAACCCCTTTGTTTTGATTTCAAGGTCTAGCCACTTGCATGTGTGTCCCTGGGCTCTCTAGCTCTCTACATATCACCAACAGTGCAAAAGATACAGAGATAAAGTTTAGGTAGGCCCAGAGCAACTGAGCAGAGAATTCACAGCCTGGACTCGTCGAGAGAGGAGAAAGAGTTATATTCAACATGGCACCGTCTAAATTCTCTTTGTTATGAAAACATGTACCTTGGGAGGGGAAAATAAAAACAACAAAAAACCTTAGGAGTTTTACTTCTTAATAAGAAGTGCAAGTGGTGTTAAGAAAACAGGAGCTGGGCCATGTGTGGCCATCAAACTCCAAGACGTGGGGAAGCTCCCAGAGCCAGGTCAACCATGACTCCATCTTTGGAAGACTTTGACATGATTTCAGCCTTGTTCCATCTTTAAGCAAACTCCACTCCATTAGCGATCATCTTTAAACTACATGGTAGGTGTTTATCAAATCTCACAGGTAGATGTATGTAATAAGATGTGTCTTTGATGCTTAAGAAGGGAAGCAATCACTCATACTGTCATTTTGGGGGAAGTACTTGTGATTGAACCTGGGTCTGGAACAAGTATAGCATGTTTGACTACTGAGGTATGCCTCCAGCCCCTATTATTTTTAAAAAATATATTTTCATTTTGCCTGGTTCTGATGGCTCACGCCTGCAATCCTAGCTAGTCAGGGGACTGAGATCTGAAGATTATGGTTCAAAGCCAGCCTGGGCAGAAAAGTCCATGAGACTCTTATTTCCAATTAACCACCAAAAAGCAGGCAATAGAGCTGTGGCTCAAAGTGGTAGAGTGCTAGCCATGAACACAAAAGCTCAGGGATAGTTCCCAGGACCTGAATTCAAATCTGTACAAAACAATAATAAAATATTCTCGTTTAAGAAGCTGCAATTTGTATTCTATTTGAGACTTCAGGATCATTAATCTGAACCATTAATCAGGAGTTCTGAGCCTTCCCAGATCTCAACATATTTTCTAGTTTCAGAACTGTTACTCCCTCTGCTGACTGTAGGGCAGTATTATGCTGAATGTGCATAGGTTTGGTTGAAGTTAACTGCTTGAAATGCAGAGTTTTTTTGTAGGGTTTTTGTTTTTGGTCAGTTGTGGGGCTTGAACTCAGGTCCTAAGTGCTGTTCCAGAGTTCTTTCACTCAAAGCTAGTGCTCTACCACTTTGAGCCACAGCTCCACTTCCTGAAAAGCAATTTAATAAGATGTTTTCTACAAAGACAAGAGTATACAATCACCACAAAAAAGGCAGGGGAAGAGTGAAGCCAACTGAAAATAACTAAAACTGTGAATCTATAAGTACTGCTAATTTGAGGTGTCTCTATTCAGTGTTTACACCATGCAGTTCAGGAAAAGCCACCCACGTCAGCACACACACACAGCACACTTGTGAGAGAACACTGAAGAACCTTCTCTGCATTTATTTGATTTTACTTTACCCATCTTTTACAATAGGTGCTAATTAGCACACACAGGTGCTAATACTGGGGCTTGAACTCAAGGCCTTGGCACTCTCTGAGCTTTTGTGCTCAAGGCTGGTGCTCTACCACTTGAGCCATAGGTTCATTTCTTTTGGTTGGTTAATTGGAGAGAAGAGTCTCATACACTTTTCTGCCTGGGTTGGCTTTGAACCACAATCTTTAGATTTCAGCCTTTTAAGTGGCTAGGATTACAGGCTCCTGGCTATAAATATTTTACCATTAAAAAAAATCGTGTTCCACTCACCAACTTCTTTTCTGAGAATTCACAACTTAGTGGAAATCAACAAAGCACAGGAGATTTAGCTAACACCATAATGAGATGCAATTCACTGAGCCCAATGAGAAGAAAAACATTCATTAAAAGACAAAGTACAGGCTGGGAAGGTGGCTCAGTGGTAGAGTGCTTGCCTTGCATGCATGAGGCCCTGGGTTCGATTCCTCAGCACCACATAAGCAGAAAAAAGCCAGAAGTGGTACTGTGGCTCAAGTGGTAGAGCACTAGCCTTGAGCTGAAGAGCTGAGGGACAGCGCCCAGGCCCAGAGTTCAAGGCCCATGACTGGCAAAAAAAAAAAAGACAAAGTATATATCATGAATCTAGTCTCATAAACCAGCAAAACGATGTCTGTCTCAATGGAGCTGACTGCCACAAGGTGTCAGAAAAATTTCAAGCTCAAGACCACTCTTTGACTTCAGGTCTTTGACTTCGGGGTTTTGTATGTGCATGTGTGTTTGCTTTGTTCCCCTTTCTGAAGAATTCTTAAGAATTTTTTTACAGGAACTTTATAAGCAGTACTTCTGAGGTCATCTTAAATGTCATGTAATTATTGTGCGTGCTTTAGAACAGCAATATTGTATTCTCCAGAGTTCATGTCAGTAAAGGAATTCTTGGGATGAAATAAAGATTTCATGGACACTGTCCAAGCAAGCAATGTCTTCTTCATATAAAACCTGCTGAGATTTACAAATGAAAATGGCTCTTGGTACTTTTGGGTAGACATACTTTAAGAAGAAAAGAAGCTGAGGGGAATAGAAAGAAGAGGAGAAAGAAAACAGAAAAAAAAAAAAAAGGGATTGCCACATAATTTTTTTTCCCCTCCTAAACCAACAACCCACAATACTGCTGTCACTGTGGAGACAGTTAACAATGCTGGTCCTGAGCAATAACTGGAATGAAGAGGACTTTTTGCTTTTTTGCTCCAAGTCCTTTCTACAGTCAGTGAACCCCTCGATTTCTACCCTAAAGTATGCAGCTTATTCAGCTCAAGCTCCAGGCTGGCAATAGCATAATGCATAGAGTTTGGTTTTTCCAAGGTTTCTTTTGTCGGCCTCTCTGTTCTTAATAAGCAGGAAGTGTACAGGAGGGAGTGTGTAAGCGTGCTGGGTTTACAATCATGACCAGCCTTACCTGAGGCAGCACAGAAAGCCATGGAAAGGAATGAAACACAAGTTTGCTGGCCAGCAAATGGAATGGACAAATGTCACAGTCGCAACCAAACACACACACACACCCCAGCCAGCAACTCTTCTCCTCATTCTTTCCAGGATCATTTGTCCAGCAACACTGCAGAGATTACCTGAGTCTCCTAGAGTAAAACAAGTGAAAAAAAGAAAAGAAAAGAAAGAAAACAAGAAAGGAAACTCCTTGTTAACATTCCTTGGCATGATTTCCCTGGGTGATTCAACTGTGCTCTTTTTCAAGTTCTAAAAAGCCAATTCTGGCCTCAACTTCACCCCATGCCATCGTTGTTGGCTGGGCAAAACCAACTACAGTTCTTTTTCCTTTTTTTTGTTTTTGTTTTATAAGCAGATGGCAGAGACTTGGCTCACGGGTGGCAGGATGTAAACAGGGATTTTACAATGGTTTCATTTGACTGATAAAGTCATCGAGACTCAGAAATGGTAAATGATGTACCAAGGTCAGAGACTAGGAAGTGGCCTTGGACTTACGAGTCTACATTGTGGACAGGGTCTCTGGCAACAGTTCATGTTAAGGTCACAAAGCTGAAGATAGAATGATGTGTTCCAACACAGCTGTGAAACAGCATCTGACTCGGGAGACGACTTGGGCGATTCTTCGAATCACTCCTAGCTCACACTTTACTGCCCAGAACCTGTCCAGCCGGCACTGCCCATTGGGCCTGATGGGATACACATCCTCAGAGCAAAATAGAAAGCACCAGATAAGACTCATCTTTATGTGCAATCGGCTTTGTTTCTTTTTTGGTGCCAGTCCTGGGGCATGAACTCAAGGCCTGAGCACTGTCCCTAATGGCCTACCCTTGAGCCGCAGCTCCACTTCTGGCTCTTTTTATTTATTTATTTTTGGAGTAGTTTATTGGAGATTATCTAGGTTTTCCTTGCCTGGGCTGGCTTCAAACATGATCCTCAGATCTCAGCTTCCTGCAGTAGCTAGAGTTACAGGTGTGAACCACCAGTGGCCAGCTTGGAGTCTGCTTTCTTTAAATGCTTCTCAGAAGCCACTCTGACAAACCCAATAGGTTGGCAACTAAAAGCCCAAGAAAGTGGTACTGTGTAAGGTTCCCATGATGCAACAGGGCTTTGGCAAATTCAGAAGTAACATCGGAGCGATTTTTACCTACAGAGCACGAAAGCTGTCCAGCGTGTGTGCGTAGGAAGAGCTGGCGTCCTGCTAACGGCCCGAGCGGGGCAGCCAGAGGCGCATTCATGCAGCCCGGTGCCTGGAGAGAGTGAGGCAGCGCCAGGGAGGGGAGAGCAGCCTTCTCTTTCAATCCCACTGGACAATCACATAGACCAAAGCCAAGCTCCACACACACAACGGGGAAGACAAAGCCAGGGGAGGGAAGGCAGGGACGGGTGCTCAACTGGATGTTATTGAAACGGACAGGCCAAAGACTGGCTTTCTCTGACCACCACCAGTGCCCTGAAGATGATCCTTCCATCCTGGTTCTCTCCCTCCACCCAGCCCCGGGACTTCACTGCACTTGAGAAAACTAGTAGGAAACTCTTGTGATAATAGCACTGCAGCTGTGGTCTCGCCATCTTAACAAGAGGACTGCTAAGCACTGGAGAACCACACAAAAATGTGTGTCACTGGGTAACTTGGATTTATTTTAACAGACATTTCTGCATTTCTAGACATTTTAGAGTAAATCTAGGCTACTTTTGGTCAGCCTTTCTTTTATATGTTATTTCCCCAAAGCAAGCAATCTAAAAATACCCAATGGGTGGTACAAGGAAGACTTTGGAGAGGGATCCGTTAGGTTGTGGTTGGATCGTGGTTTTTGTCTTAACAAAAGGGTTGACTCTGGGGCTGGGAAGGTGGTTCAGTGGTAGGGTGCTAGCCTTGAGCTGAAGAGCTGAGGAACAGCGCCCAGGCCCAGAGTTCAGGCCCCACGACCGACCAAAAAAAAAAAAAGGAGGGTTGGTTCTGTGATCAGTCATCTATCCCTCTCAGCAAGATTCAGCCTCTCTCAAGAGGAACTGGAAAGCTGACGCTATATGGCCATTTCAGGTCGCATAGTGAAAGGTCACAAAGAAAGGTCGTAGACCAAGGGCTCCATCACTGTCGTGGTCAGCTTCCCCGGGTGATTCCACGCCCCACGCCCCACATGGGAGGTGACAATCCATGGGGTAGCAGTGAAGGACCTCCGAATAACGGATGTTTGACCGTGGTAACAACAAAACACGTGCTACTAGTTTAATGCAGTGCTAGGGCTCTTTATTTCCCGCCCTGACCCTATTAAGGAAGAGAGGAAGTTGAAAGCAGGAGTTGCCTTGTCAGCGTGTACTTTTTCTGGGACAGCTGGGTGTTTAAAGAGGTGCCCGAAGCCTGCAGGAAAGAGATGCATGCAGCAGAAAAATCAACATGCCACTGATGCTTTCTGAAGTCGGCAACGTTCAGCGTGCTGCTCGTGTTCATCCCAGTTTCTGTGAGTCCCCAGTTAGTCAGGGCCACATATATGTCTGGAGTCCCCAAGAAAGCACTGGAAATACATCTCCTTCACACAGCAGATGGATGCTTGGATTTTGGATTGGATGGGAAGTTGTTAGGCAGAGATACAAAGTAGCTTGCAGGAAAGCCAATTTTATGTAGGGAAAAGGATGGCCAAATTGAGTCAACAAAGCAATCCTAAAGCTTCTGAAGAGGATTCAAAAGTCATTTTGTGATTAGGAGCTTTCTGGAAGAGGGGATCTTAGTACAGCGAGGTATTATCTACTCTTATCAACTATCCAGTTCAAGCCCCCACCCCATTGATAGGAATTCCAGATGGACAATATTACCTGGGACAACTATAGCTTCTGAGACATTTACCCAGAAAATTGTAGCTGTCAGATATGGGCTGTGAAAAGCATTTTTCTTTTTAAACATGGGGAAGTTGTTGTTGTTGTTTTTTTCACCTACATAGGTTTTCAAATTTCTCAAGGAGGATGAAGTCACACACTAAACTCTCTGTTGACATACACTGCAACATAAGGTCTTTGGGCTATCGTATTGAACCTAGTTGAGGTTTCCAATTAAAGAATATGGTGCCTCCTTCCCTCCCTCCCTCCCTGCCTTCCTCCCTCCCTCCCTCCCTCCCTATTTTCTAGATCCACCAAGAGCCTTAGTACCTCCATGAGAAATGACTCTCCTGTAGGGCTCAATAACCTTCATGTCGATTCGCTGTTCTTGCTCTCCAATTACCACTGTCCTCCACAGCCGGTTGTCTTCCCGCTCCTCTTCAGCTGTATACTCTGGAATAGACTCTGACTCTTGGCCAGAGTCTTTGTTGGCCATGGGATCTTCTGGAAATGAAACATAAATGACTGAAGGAGCAAGACCTCCATAACCGAGCAACTAAACAACTCAATCTCAAGTTACCTCCAGAACCAACCAAATGGAGCTTCTTCCTATGTGTGAATTCTGTTCATTTGTTTATTTGTTTGTTTGCTTGTTTGTTTGCCAGTCCTGGGGCTCGAACTCTAGCCCTGGGTACTGTCCCTGAGTTTTTGAACTCAGGGTAGAGCTCTACCACTTGAGCAACAGTTCAATTTCCAGCTCTTCGTAATTACTTGGAGGTAAGAATCTCACAGACTTTCCTGCCTTGGCTGGCTTCGAACCATGATCCTTAGATCTCAGCCTCCTGAGTAGCTAGGATCACAGGTGTGAGCCATCAGCATCCAGGCTGTATATGACTTTTATAGAATTCAATGGCATCCTGGCAACATATGGTCCACTCTATGAAGTCTTAGTTATTGATGACTTGAACAGCCGAATCTATTCCTGGGGCCAGGCTGGGGTGGGAGAGTAAGGCTGCAGATCTTTTATGTCAGCTGTGGTGCCCTAGGGGAGAAGATGCTGCCAACTAGTCCTCCATCAGGCAGGTGAAAAACTGCAGGTCTTTTTTGTTGTTGTTGTTGTTCCAAAACTGGGATTCTCAAACTTAGTATGTGACACTTTTGCTCACTGGCTGGTGCTCTACCCCCTAAGCCACGCCTCCAGCCCCTGAATGTCTTTATGATGGAGTGGAAGGCTATTTATCAAAGTCCAGATAATCTTGGTTGTGTTGAACTTCATCTGATTGCTCAGAGTGTTTGGGGCCTTGAGCTTAGTGTCTTGATGCTACCAACTTCTGCTGTAGGATTCTCACACCACCACTGAACTTTGTATGTTTGGACAAGAATCTGATATACTTCCCATGCATTATTGGCCAAAACATACAACAGAAAGTATTTGTGCAGTAAATGTGGACCAGAAATCTTCCAACATTTTTAAAGTTGTGTGTGCATCAAGACAGAATAAAGCCCACTGAACATTCTTTGGGAAGAAAATTTCTCTTGGACATCCAAAAATAGTAATCATGGAATTTTTTTTTGTTCTTTTGTTTTTACAAAAATAAGTAGTACTTGTTTGTATTTTTACCAGGAAAGCTTGGTAAATGTTCAAGTAAATGGAAGGGAAATGTTATTTATAACCTCCACAATAATTCTGAGATATTACCACTCTTGTTTTTCCATTTGTACAAAGAAGACCTATGGTGAAAAAAAGAAGAACAAAGAAGACCTATGCACCAAACTTTACTAGCACTTCTCCTATGGCACTATGATAAAAATCATCACAATAATTTTAAAATTATCTACCACCTACTGTTCCAGGTACAGTAATAGCCAGTAAAAGGAACATTAGATAAAAACTGACTCCAATGCTGGGGCTTGAAATCAGGGCTTCCAGCTCTTGCTTATCATTTTCACTCACAGGTGGACCTCTATCACTTGAACTGCACCTCGACTTCTAGCTGTTTATTTTCACCTTTGTAATCCATCCCTATAGAGATAGATACAGATATAGATATAGATATAGTTGTTGGTGGATATGGACTTGAACTCGGCCTGGGCACTGTCTCTGAACTCTTTTTGCTTAAGGCTAGTGGTCCACTGCTTTGAGCCACGGCTCTACTTCCTACTTCTAGCTTTTTGCTGGCTAGTTGGAGACAGAGTCTTACAGATTTGTCTGCCTGGGCTGACTTCGTATCTTGATCCTTAGATCTCAGCCTCCTGAGTAGCTAGAATTATAAGCAAGAGCCACTGGTGCCTGGCTCATTCTTATATATTTTATGAAGAGCTGAGTCCCTTGGATCAAGGAACTGTGCCCAAGGTGCCTTTAATATTTGCCTTTACCAACATACCCCACGCTGAGCTTGGAAGCCTACCCATAATATTCAAAGCACTGGAAAGTGTGGACAAGCTTCTGGAAAGGTAGCTAATCTGTGAGTCATGGCATAGTGGTGACATTCCAGAAGATTCTGCACTCATTAAGGATTCTTGAGTACCTAATTACCTAAGACTTAGAACAGGAAAATGAGGCTCCACTGGGAAGCAATCCTAGCCTATCTTGCCAATACCAACAGCTACCAGCCACCTACAGCGCCTGGCCCAGGTGGATTCCCTGTCTTCTCAGCAGTTCTTGGAAGCTTATTAAGGACAGACTCAGCAACTCTGGCTTGTAAGCCAAGCACTATGTCACATGCACAATCTATCCATGTGTCTTGAACACTTTCCCGCTTCTTCTTTTCTACTGGGGTTAGGAACCCTAGATGCTAATAAGACCTTTTTGCAAGGAACCCATTTCTCATGTCCCTGTTCCCTAGAATGGAGCTCTAGCGCTTGTCTTCTGGCATTCATGTACACACACATCCTTGCCTGCAGTAAACCAAACCCTCTGTACCATCTTTGTCACTATCTGGTCTGCTCTCTTTGGACTCTGGTGATCTCTGTGGGGTGAGAGTCAGTTCTGTTTTATTTTTCCCTGCATGCTTTGTTTTTTTGTTTGGTCAGTGTGGGGCTTGAACTCTGGGCCTGGGTGCTGTTCCTCAGCTCTTCAGCTCAACGCTAGTGCTCTACCACTCTGTGCCACAATACCACTTCAGGTTTTCTGATAGAGATAAGAGTCTCACGGACTTTTCTGCCTGGGCTGGCTTTGAACCGTGATCCTCAAATCTCAGCCTCCTGAGTAGCTAGGATTACAGGTATGAGCCACCAGTGCCCAGCCCCTGCATGCTTTTATTGAAACTTCACTAATTTTTTTCCCCCTAGGGCCAAGCGCCAGTGGCTCATGCCTGTAATCTTAGCTATTCCCGAGATTTGAGATTTGAGAATCGTGGTTTGAAGCCAGCCAGGGAAGGAAAGTCTGGGAGATTCTAATCTCCAACTTATCACCAAAAAATTAAATTAAATTAAAAAAAAAAAAACAGAAGTGGAGCTGTGGCTCAATGTGGTAGAGAGAAGGCTCAGGGCCTTGAGTTCCAGCCCCAGGATCTGCATGCATGCATGCATGCACACACACACACACACACACACACACACACACACACACACACACACACACACACATACACACACACATCTCTATATGACATTTTTACAATTCTGGTTGTAAAAGTAAAATATATATCACACAAAAATAGTCAGTGGATCTTTTGTGTTTTTGTGCTGGTCCTGGGGCTTGAACTCAGAGGTCTTCTCATTCTTGCTTAGCTTTTCCATTCAAGACTTGTGTTCTATTATTTGAGCCACAGCTCTACTTCTGTCTTTTTGGTGGTTAATTGGTGATAAGAGTCTCAGGGACTTTCCTGTCTGAGCTGGCTTTAATCCACAATCCTCAGATCTTAGCCTCAGGAGCCGCCAGTGCTTGGCTTAAGTCAGCTGATCTTTAACAAATGATCCAAGGTGGAACAATGGAACCAAGAGAGTCTTTTCAACAAATGGTACTCACTTCTTTATATCTCAGAAACTCTGCTCCTTTTAAAAAGTAGTCCTCAGAGCTGGGTGCTGGTGGCTCATGCCTGTAATGGTGCCAAGGAGGCTAAGATTTGAGGATGTGGTTCAAAGCCAGTCCAGGCAGGAAAATCCAATAATACTCTCATCTCCAATTTACCAGCAAAAAGCTGGAAGTGGAGCTATGGCTCAAGTAGTAAAGTACTAACCTTTAGCAAAAACAAACAAACAAACAAACAAATAAAACCTAAAGGACAGTGTCTAGGCCCAGAGTTTAAACCTCAGTACTGGTAGTACTGGTACGTAGAGACACACACACACATACACACACACACATACACACACACACACACACACACACACACACACACACATACACACACATACACACACACACACACACGTAGCCCCCAAGGATTTCATTTTGGTGGTACTTTCAGTTTATCAGTCTCATAATGATGAAATATAGCCTCATTTATTTATTATTTTGAATTAAGCTCTTGCTAAGTAGACCAGAATGACCTTGAACTGAGGTGTCATTCCTAATGTTCCCAAATGTGGGAATTAGCAAGTTGCTCTTTCTCCGTCTTTCCCTTCTGACACATGTAAATTGGGGAAAAAGAGTTATTCAAGAATAAGGGATAGTACTGCAGATGTGGCTGAGTGGAAGAGAGCTTGCCTAGTATTACTAGTCAATGTCCTAGTTCATCCCCAGCCCCCCAAATTAAAAACAAAAACAAATAAAGAACTAGGTTACATTCACTTTATTTTAGGGTTTTCACTTATATCAGTCAAGAATATAAGCTAGTAAAAAATAAAGATAGCTTTACTCCCTCCCTTAGTGAATGACATATCCCACTGATCTTAATAATTGGTCTGCTGTAACTACACATTATCATCTTGTCAGCCTTCATTTTCTGACTATTTGCAAATATTCAGCTGTCATTTAAGATTCCACTCCCAAATAATTATTTTTTCAGAATCATATCCTCGATATGAGGAAATGGCTTATTTCCTTTCTTTCAATGATAAACTTTCCCTTGAGTAAACTTGAACTTTTCTTTTGTTCTCTTTGAGATGAATTAGCACAGAAGCTCTTGAATGTTCCATGCTTCAGAGACTACAATGGAAAATCCATCCTTGATGATTATTATGGACTAGCTAGAGATGTGATCACTAGGAAAATATATTTATGATAGGGGGGTTGGCTATCTATATTATAATATTGCCCAGACAATGAGAGCACCAGAGAAGATTTGGCTGAAGCATACCATGCATAAAGACTTCAAAATTCTTTTGGTGACAAACAGCAAACAGGAAGTTAATTTGATAGAAAAATCTCAACATACAAAAATACCAAGCCAGCCAGCCATTAATGGTGTGCCCTAGCTACATAGGACACTGATATCTGGGGATCTTAGTTCAGAGCCAGCCCAGGCAGAAAAGTCCATGAGACTCTTATATCCAATAAACCAGCAAAAAGCCAGAAGTGGGTTCAAGTTGTAGAGTCCTAGCTTTGAGCAAATAAAGCTCAAGAACAGTATCCAGGCCCTGAGTTCAAGCCCCAGGATTGGCACACACACACACACACACACACACACACACACACACACACACACACACACACACACACACTTCCAGTCATTGGATAAAACATAGTAAGCTTAACACTTAATTAGGTTACATGAAGCAGAACTAAATGAAACAAGGATTGTAGGCTATGGAAATATAAAATACCACAAAAAGAGACACAAAATAAAGTGATGTCCTCATTATCTGGAAATAATGTTGGGGTGCCTTATCAACTCACAAGACTTTCATTAACAGTTGGTTCTAGAAACAACAGTGCCCAGGGAATCTGTAAGTATTACTTGGAAGACTCAGTCTAAGAGCATGTTAGTATTTCCTATAATAGTCTTATCAGAAATATGCAGGTGAAAATTCTTTATCATTTTTCCATTTACCTTATGAAAGCAAAGCCTTTGCTGGAATCTGATTTATGGTTTAAACAAAAAGAAAAGAAACAAATTACTGTATGCTTGGTTTGAAGAGCAGAAAGAGGTCATCACTCTCCCCCTAGCCTTTGGATATTTTTGAATCCCTAGAATTGATATCATCAAGCACTCAAAACAAAACAAAACTGATTTAATATGAAAGAGTGCTCTCTAAGTGCTTCTCTATGTCCCTGTTTTCCTGAGAGCTTTCATACATTGTAAATACCAAAGGAAATCAAGCTTTGGTTATACCCATATTCTAAATTACATTTACCCGCCATTTTGGACACAATGATTAAAGAAAACTGCTTGGAAGTGGAGATCAATTGAACATCTTTGGAAAGAGACACTAATTTTTTTGTGTCGTTTTTTTTCCCATGACCTTGACTACTGAATAAAACACGCAAATGACAAGTCTTTGCTTCTGTCTGTACAGTGAAGGTGTTCACAGCGTGAACACAGCAGGATCACATTTATCATTTACATGATAAATGTGTCAAACCAGCAAAAGACCCTGTTTTTTCCATTGTCACTATATTTATAGAGAAGCAGCACAGGTCAGGAGTCAAGACATTTGCTGGTTTTTGTGCCAGTCCTGCCATCTACTACCCATGTAACCTTGGGCAAATCATGTGCCCTCTTTACGCCTCAGTGCTTTCCTCTATAAAACAGGGAAATTTTATAAAGCAGATGTGAGAATAAAAATAGTTCTACCTTTCTATACAATACCTTAATGATAGGAATAAACGTATATTACAAGCCGGGCATTGGTGGCTCACACCTGTAATCCTAGCTACTCCAGAGGCTGAGATCTGAGGATCACTGTTCAAAGCCAGCCTAGGCAGGAAAGTCCATGAGGCTCTTATCTCCAATAAACCACCAGAAAACTGGAAGTGGCACTGTGGCTCAAGTGGTAGAGTGCTCACCTTCAGTTGAAGAGCTGAGGGACAGCGCCCAGGCCCAGATTTCAAGCCCCAAAACTGACAAAAAAAAAAAAAAAATATATATATATATATACACACACACACACAGTTCTAGAGGCTGGGAAAGTGGCTCAGTGGTAGAGTGCTTGCCTGGCATACATGAGGCCCTGGGTTCGATTCCTCAGCACCAGATAAACAGAAAAAGCCTGAAGTGGCACTGTGGCTCAAGTGGTAGAGCGCCAGCCTTGAGCTGAATAGCTGAGGGACAGTGCCCAGACCCAGAGTTCAAGCCCCAGGACTGACAAAAATAAAAACAAACAAACAAAAACAGTTCTACATCTAAAACACCTAGGATGAATCCTACACATCACAGGCACCATAAATGTTCATTCAATGAAATAAATTAGGAACAAAGGTCTTGGAAAAACTTCCATTTTATTTAGAAATAGCTATGACTAATTCAAAATGCTCAAAGAACTAATTCTCCAAAGGTGCAATTTTGAAGTGCTTATTTCATGTCTCAGAGCTAAAATACCTTTACATCCTGCTCTTCTTAACCATCTCTGCACCTTTACAAATAGAGCTCTGCAGACATACCTTTGTCTTTTCATGTTTTTTGCTTCATTGTCTGTTTGTTTAGCACAGTGTCCCTGAATACACTTTTCATTGGAAAATCAAGGTGAAGTTTCGAATGGAACTTCTGTGAAAATTTGGTCCCTGGAGTTTAAGACCTATGAGGAGAGGTGTGGCCATTAAGCTGGTTCTTGCCACAGAACTGTGTCAACGCAATGCAAAGAGTCATGTCAGCAAGTGGCAGCGTGAATTACCAGCTTGCTCAGCCACCGCCACTTTTGCCTGACAGTTTTACTATTTATAAAAATAAAAGGTTCACATGTGGTGACAAAGCACTCCACAGAAACAGGGAAGTGAAGGGGGCGGAAAAGGAGGAGCAGCTGGGTGGGACCACAGCTGTCTTCTGGGAGATTCTAAATAGAAGTGCTGAGGGCTGCCAGAGTGGATGGAGGGGCAGGGTGGGGCTGGGATGGACGGAGAGCTGGGGTAGCAGCCGCAAACAGAACGTCAAGACCTTTTTATCTTTTCTTTTCATCTTTATATATTATAAAGTGTGGGATCAGACGCCCTGATAACCAGAGTTGATCTTCCTTATCTGTGAGGTCCACGTTCAAAGTTTAACCAAAGACAGATAGGAAACAGGAGGGTGGGGGTGGGAGGGGGTAAATCTGTACTGAAGACGTACAGAATTTTTTCCCTATCATTACTCCCTAAACAATATGACCGCTTCCATGGTGTTTACCTCATACTCGATATTATAGTTAATCTAAAGATGAGTTAAAGTACATGAAATCTTGTGTAGGTTCTGTGCAAGTGCTATGCCATTTTATATGAAGAAACTGGAGCATGTTTGGATTTGTGTTTGTCTGGGGTCAGGGATCCAATCTGCCATGGATGCCAAGGGAAAACTGAAAAAATTCATAAACATGAGAAAAGTAAAACAGAAGACCCTGCATACACATAAGAAACTTCAAAATAAGTAGCATTTTTTTTAACTTGAGGAGTAAAGGCTTAAACTCTTGTGAAGCAAGGTTTAAATCTCCTCTGGTCACTGTTATAGCTCCAGTGGCTTGATGACCATTGCTTTAACAAATTAGCTAATTTGATGAAATTCCTAATTATGCTCTCCTATGAGTAGAGCTAATGGAATTAGCTCTATCTTTGAAAGTTGAGGCATTGATTAATGGTGGTGGTGCTCTTTAAGACTAGAATTTTTACAAAGAAGAAAAGCAAGAACCATGGTTCTTACATTTCACTTTGATTCCCCCTCCATCTCTCCTTCCCTCTCTCCCTCTGATGCTTGCCTTCCTTCCTTCCTTCCTTCCTTCCTTCCTTGTGCTAATACTGGTACTTGAACTCAGAGTCTCATGCTCTTACTTAGCATTTTCACTCCCAGTTGACATTCTACTACTTAAGCCACATCTCTGCTTCTAGCTATTTGCTAGTTAACTGGAGATAGAGGCTCTCAATGGCTTCCTGGGCTGGCTTTGAACCTCAATCAGATCTCAGCCTCCCGAGTAGCTAGAATTGTAGGTGCAAGCCTCTACTGCCAGGCTCACCCCAATTTTCATTGATAACTTTAGAGAAAAACCCAATCTGGCTAAAAGTACAACAAACCATATTCTTCTATATGTATTTCTAAGTAAATGATTTATTTTGTGTATACTTTTTTTTTTGTCAGTCATAAGGCTTGAACTCAGAGTCTGGGCGCTGTCCCTATGCTCAAGGCTAGCGCTCTACCACTTTGAGCCACAGCACCACTTCTGGTTTTCTGGTGGCTAAGTGGAGATAAGAGTCTTTTGGACTTACCAGCCTGGGCTGGCTCTGAACCACGATCCTCAGATCTCAGCCTCCTAAGTGGCTAGGATTACAGGCGTGAGCCAACAGCGCCCAGCAATATATGCTTCTTGACAAGCCAAATATCAAGAGCAATACCAAGAACTCAGCTCAGATTCATTCACATTCTTCCTTTCTGTCTTTTCACTACACATCCTTTCTTTCTTTCTATTTTATGGGAGATACAGCATAAGAAAGTCCCTATCCTGATGGAGGATCTGTTCTAGTGGGAAAAATAAGACAGGAAACATGCAGATGAATAGTTAACTAGTACACGTTCCATATGGGGACGTGAAAAGTCAAATGAATGAATTCTAGGATCAAGTTTGATAGGCTAGGGACCAGATGGGGATCACCCCTGACTGCAGAGATCCAGGGACGCCATTGAGAAGTGACATTTGCCTGGGATTGGTGGAAAGAGGAGGGGTCAGTCATGGAAGGGGTCTGGGTGCATGAGCTGTCCAGAAAATGAGAGCTTGTAGGAACAAAACAAATCCATTAGGTCTGCTTTCTCCTATGCACATTTTATCTTTTAGATGAAACTCTCTTTCCCTGCAAAACTGGAGCCTCAGTTTTCTACACCATGACCTGTAACAAACTTTCCACATCCCCTAGTGCTAGCACAAGGCCTGGCATAGAGTATGTGGTGGACAAAAGAGCAACAGTTAGAAATGAGCAACCATGGCTGGGAAGGTGGCTCAGTGGTAGAGTGAAGCCCTGGGTTCGATTCCTCAGCACCACATAAGCAGAAAAAGCGGGAAGTGGCACCGTGGCTCAAGTGGTAGAGCACTAGCCTTGAGCTGAAGAGCAGAGGGACAGCGCCCAGGCCCAGAGTTCAGGGCCCACAACCAATAGAAAGAAATCAAGGAAGGTAAGAAGGAAGGAGCAACCTCTGCTCATAGTATGAGACAGAGATCTCTGTCCTCGACACCTAGGACAGAGATGCAAACAGAAGCATCTAGAAATCACAGAAAGGAGCCAGTAGCACAAAAATAAGAGGCTTATTTGCAAGCTATTTAGTCTCAAAAGCTTAGTGACTTACCATGACCAGTGTAGTCAAAAGAATCTGCTTCATCGGGGGTGTCAAGTTCATCGACATTGATATCAATTTCATCTGGACTGTCCAGGTTATCATCAGAAAGAATAGAACCTTCGCTTTGGTCCAGAGAGAGGTTGATATTTGGTGCTGTGAGTTTGATTCTCCGAGGATGAGTGCCATTGAGACCCAGAGAATTCGGAGGTTCTATGGGAGGAAATAATAGCCACGTTATTAGACTACACACAGGGCTGGCACTGAAAATCTCCTTGACCAAGGAGGAGCTGCCGTGCAAAGAAAGAATCAAGTAAGTCACAAATAAACATTTCAAATTTCTTTTGAGCATGTGTTGGGGTTAAACCCTCCCGGTATAAGGGTGTTTTTGTGTATGTAGGAAGGGCTTTCTCGTTTTGCATACGAGGGATTGAACCCAAGGCCTTGCAAATATTAGGCAAGCCCTCTACCACTCAGCTACATCCTCAGCCCCAATTTGGTGTGGTTTAAAAGATTACTGAGCCAGGTGCTGGTGGCTCATGCCTGTAATCCTAGCTACTCAGGGAGCTGAGATCTGAGGATTGTGGTTCAATGCCAGCCCGGGCAGGAAAGTCTGTGAGACTCATCTCCGATTAACCACCAGAAAACTGGAAGTGGTGCTGTGGTTCAACGTGGTTGAGTGCTAGCCGTAAGCCAAGTCCCACAGACTGAACACACAGGCAGATAAAGCTGGGGTCTGAGAGATCGAGTGACCCAAATAAGGAACTTCAATATTCAAGTCATCTCTGAAACGAACTAAATTGAGCCCGACACCTTTTTCCTCACACATTTTTTCCCCCTCTTCACTGAGATCACACACTGAATGCAGAGAAAATGGCCCTCTTGGTGAATAATGAAAATGTTTGCATGCAGAATACCGCGGAAGAAAATGAGCAAATGCTCCTCTCACCCGGCCTCATGTCTGCAGAGCTGGGACTCAACACTCCCGCCTCAAAGGGGAGGTCCATTCCTACATCGTCTGACAGGGGTCTGGAGGAAAGAAAAAGAGAGCATGGACGATTGCATAGACTTGATTTTCACTGAAAAGAAAACCCAAAGATTCTAGGACATTTCCAGTGCAATTAAGGTGACCCAAATATATATATATACGACCTCACATTAGAATAGTTTCTGCAGTTACCACGCATGACAGCCATGAACACGAATTTCACCCATGTATGGTCACTTTCCCTACCAGCACACCTGAGTAAATACATTCCAAGTAAAACTGGAAAAGATGGAAATGCAAACACTTAACAAGTAATAGAATTTGGGGCGTAGTTAATATGCATTTTCAAATATATATATATACACAAATATCATACACATACATGTATGATACAATATATTATATATACATTACGTATATGAGCATATATACTTGTGTATGTTTTACATATGATATAAAAATCTTTTTTATGTATGGATGGATATGTGTACATATCTTTTTTTTTTTTTTGGTCGGCCGTGGGGCTTGAACTCTGGGCCTAGGCGCTGTCCCTCAGCTCTTCAGCTCAAGGCGAGCACTCTACCACTTGAGCTACAGCGCCACTTCTGGTTTTCTGGTGGTTTTTTGGAGATAGAAGTCTCACGGTCTCTCCTGCCCGGGCTGGCTTTGAACCGCGATCCTCAGATCTCAGCCTCCTGAGTAGCTAGGATTACAGCCGTGAGCCACCAGCGCCCGGCTGTGTACATATCTTTATGTACATAAGATATATATGAACAGACGTGTGAATATATGAGCTAATTCTGTTTTGCTCCATTTCTTTGGAGGTTTAAACATTCACAGTGGCATGTAGTGGTGAAGAGGGCTCTGGCGACAATGTGCCATCTCTTGTCTCTACTCAGTAATGGTCTCAGGCTCATTTGCATGAGGTTACTTGGTAAGACACATGCAGGGAAAAGGACAAGGTAGAGAAAATCCTGACCAATCCATATGCTCTTCTAGTATGTTGACCACTGTAGACCAGGAGTTTCTCCCCTTTTTTTTTTTTTGGTCAGTCTAGGGTTTGAATTCAGGGCCTCCCACTTGCTGAGTTTGTTTCCTTGACTGACACTCTACCACTAGACCATACCTCCATCCCAGCTGGTTAATTGGAGATGAAGTTAATTGGAGAAGTTAAGTGAAGTTAAGTGGAGTTTTCTGCCTGGGATGGCTTGGAAACATTATCCTTCTGGATCTTAGTCTTCAAAGGAGCTAGCATCACAGACCTGAGTCACAGCTATCTTGACTTATTTTTATTCCCTGCCTCTTATTCAGTAAATCCTTAAGGACTGTGATTTGTAATTTTCTTCTTGTTAGCTCCCATATAATTTCAACCATCTAGGATGATTCCTCATGACAAACGCACTAACCTAAATTTAAACATGCTAACTTTACGTTGAAGTTCCACATTTAGTTCTTTTTCTTTGTTTCTTGAATCTTTTCTCGGTGTATGTCTGGTTCTCCCAGTTTGAGTTTGATCAACTTCTCAAAGATCCAAGTCAAATATTTTTGATATAAAAAATCTACTATGGTAATAAAATAAACTCTATGTGTCTAGTGATAACTGCACTTGCTTTGTTTATTCAACAAATATGTATTGAGTGCCTGAGTGTTGAGAATAGAGAAACAAAACAGACCCTCTTTCCTCTTCCTCATAGTGGAACTGAGATGATGGATTGAAATGCGCATTTCAGAGCTGCTCTCATGAAGAGAAGTGCCTGTGTCTTACCTACTCTACAGGCTTCTTTATGACCACAGCACAAGGGAATACTATGGTTTGGCTCTTTAATGTCTGTAAAGGTCCATATGCTCAAGACATGATCACCAGCCTATGAAGCCATTGGGAGGTGGTGGAAGTTTTCAGAGGGGACTAGTGGGAGGAAGTTAGGTAATTGGGTACATGACCTTGAAAGGAATATTGAAACAGTAGCTCCCCTTCCCCCCTTCTTTGCTGCTCAATGAGCAGGTGCCATGATGTTTTCCCTTGCCACTGGAACATGGTCTGTAAACCGAAACCATAAACCAGAATAATTCTTTTCTCCTTGTAAGTTGATAATCACAGATATTTTGTTGCAGTAACAGAAGCCTAACAAAGGGAGTTTCTTTTCTCTATAGAGTGCCAATGGCTTTGCCCCTGTGTGGTCTTATAAACTAAACCTGCACCTTATCATTGAGACAGAGAAGTCTGGGAGTGTATCTTGGGGATAGAATATTTGCATAAAGCCCCAGCGCACACACACACATACACGCAAGTGAGTAAGGAATCAGCAAAGCAAGGCAGTAATACATTAGCAGGAACAAGACAGCCTTTGTCACACAGAGCTCCACTGTGTTTACTAGGTGAGAGAATACCAAATGCAATGAGAAGGCTGGGGCTGAGCCCAGTCCTGCAAGTCCTGGAACTCAGAGATGGGAGGCAGTTTCTAAAGCTACAGAAGTTTGTCAGGTGTTGTGGGTTTTTTTGTTTTGTTTTGTTTTGTTTTCATGACCCAATTCTACTTAATGTGGTTGAGAGCAGTTGGATTTCAACCCCTTAGTTCTGATACATCCTGTGAGCTAAATGGTAAGTTATTTCATCTTTTTTTTCCTGCCTCAGTTTCTCATCCATTAAAGGAGAGTGAGGCATGCTGAACATGAGCATTTAAAGAAAACTATCATCGATTATCATGGTAGTGCTTTGCGTCCTGAGGGGTCTGACTCAGTATCCAGCACTCAGTACAAGCCAATATCCGGTAACACACATTGAGCTGAAAGTTTGCACCTGAAAGACTCTAAATGCACTTGTGTTATTCCTCTAGTCCTCTGTTTAAAAGTCAAGGAACATGTGTGTTACTCCTCTAGACCTCTGCCTAAAAGTCAATGAACAAAGACATCAGATTCCTATGGTCTTGACACAGCACCCCAAAGTTCATGCCTTACCCAGAAAATAAACAGGAAAGTGATTTATATGAACAGATAAAATCAACATCAATTTCACAGATTTTTAAAAAAAATATTTGGCCATGTTGTGGAATAATCACAGGAACCCTGGCTAGGAGATCCTGGCTCTGCTCTGAGTTACAATCAATCCCCTTATTCCTATTGACAGGCTACTGAAATCTAAGGTCAGCCAACTATGTTTGTATGTGTGATTTGATTATTATAAATACCCAATAGTGTAGTGATTATGGGGAAGAAATACGATCCACAGAAGAGCCAGGGCCTGACTTTCAGGATCCTCCATCCCCCTTCATTTAAAAACGATATCCAAAGCAGAGTGCAAGAGTGTGTCACCGTTAGACAACACATTACGAAGGTCAGCATGAGTTAGGCATGTGACCAGGTAAGACAGTATTTCACAGCTGTACAAATCTGCACAGAGCCTGGAAACGCCCCCAAACTCTCGGATGTTCAGTACTCCTTTCAGCACAACACAGACACCCTGTGAAGAAGGTGCTGGAAAGCTAGTGGTGGCAGTCCTTGGGGAAGGAAAGGACTGAAGGCTGTGACTCTCTCCCAAGCAAATCTGAGAGAAATCCCAGCCATACCCTTTGAAAACGCTGCAAACACACGCATAGAGTATGCTCATAAATATCTGTAGAAATGAAGTGGCCAAACCAAACAAGGTAGTTGGTAGCGTAGTGAGATTATAGTTTCAGGAGCGTGATGAAAAGTCCGAGGCTAGGTTGTCTTTTCCCCCTGTAACACATACTTAACCTGGGGCTTTCCAGCGACAGAGTAGAGCCAAGCAGAGGCTAGTGGGGTTGGGGTGGAGGAATGGAGACACAAGCCTAACTCTAGTGTGGCTGAACTAGAGACATGTCTCCATCTAGAGGACGTGTCAGAATTGTTTCATGACTTCTGTGCTGGACAGTGTTGTAATATTATTATATTTTCACCGATTTTCCCCGGCTCTTTGCCTTTTGGGTATATGGTAATATTGCATTTTCTCTGCCTGCTGGGGATTTAGTGGCCACATAACCTGCCTTGGCTAGTCAAGGACAGTGAAGTGGGGACGTCCTTCTGAGCAGGAGAGGTAGGAGTGAATGGATGAGGGGATATTGCCTTCTTGCATCCGTGGCTAGGAATGTCTCCCTTGGGCATGTGCCCAGTGCCCGTGAGGAGCACAGAAGCCGACTGAAGCTCACTGGCTCTGTGAATAAGAAATGAATTTTTGTCCTGTCTGTTTATGAGAGTGTTTATGTCTCCTATGTGTGCTTCTGTGAGGGATGTCCAGCCACAGGAGGTCCAAGAAGTCACTTGGTTCTTGGAACAGATACAGATGCTTCTCGTTGGCTTGCAGTGGTCATCTACCTGTATGGATCATTTCACGTGCCCATAAATGGTGTCATAAATGTCCGAATGGCTCTTGGCAGAAGAAAGGTTCTTCACGCCTGGTACACAGTTAGCTTTTATTGTGTGCGTCACAGGGAGTATCTGACTCAACATTATGTTCAAAAGTTTATTTCCCAATTTTGATAACCCCTTGCCTAACATTCTCAATCAAGTCCTACATGGATGTCTTGTAATCTGGGTTGCTAAAGCCCGGAAGAATGATTTTTATGAATGGGGATCAAAGCTCAGAAAGGCATTGAATGCTTTCATATATTCAATGAATGAATGTTAATATATCACCTTTATGGTTTGGGTGAGAGTCACCGATTGCTTATTTAGTTTACTTATGACTTTTCCTTGAAATTGGCGTTTGATTTATTTATTTACATTTCTTTTTCTGAACTTCAAAAGGTTGTACAAAGGGGTCTCAGTGGTCAGTGCTTCCTGATCAGCGCCGTCCCTTCCTCATTCTTCCCCACCGCCTCTTTTCCCTCTTCCTTCATTCATTTGTCATCACTTGATTTCAGTACAATTACTTTGAGAGGATGTTATACTAGTGTCCATAGACACTTCAACTGCACACCTAAATAAATGGTCACATAAATTTAATAAAAAATATCTATTAATTTTGAGAGAGAGGAAGGAGTCTGTGCTGTGGCTGGTGGGTAGAATGCCCTGAACCGTTTTCTCCATAGCCATAGCTTCTTTAGTCTCTATTGCTTCGGTTACCACCCAGCTGCAATCTGAAAATACTCAATGGATAATTCCACAAATAAATAATCCATGAGTTTTAAAGAACTATATTCCAATATATTATTGTAAGTATTCTATTTTTATTGCCAGTTACTGATGTTAATTGATTGAAAAACTTTTATCACAGGCATGAACATAGGAGACAAAACATAGCATGCATATATAGGGTTTAGTACTATTCACAGAATGTATCTTGGCCCTAAAACGAGACTACTACCTCATTATAAATACCAAAAAAAAAAAAAGAATCCCTAGGAAACAGAGTATCCAAAGGTAACCTGAGGGCTGGAAATGTGGCTCAGTGGTAGAGTGCTTGCCCTAGCATGCATGAAGCCCTAGGTTCAATTCCTCAGTACCACATAAACAGAAAAAGCTGGAACTAGTGCTGTGGCTCAGGTGGGAAAGTGCTAGCCTTGAGCAAAAGAAGCTCAGGAACAGTGCCCAGAACCTGAGTTCAAAGCCCAGGACTGGCAAAAAAACAAACATACAAAACCAAAAGTAACTTGAAAGTAATCTAGGCTCTCATATACAGAAGCTAGATCTAAAATATACCAGGACATGGTAAATTATACAGGGCTCTAGGTATTCACACACACAGAGACCAAAGGAGGATACTATGCAAAGGCATCATGCCTATGTGCCTCTGATCATATAAAGTAATATTTATCAAAAGGAACTCCAAGAAAATGGAAACCAGGTTTTCTTCTCTTTTTTGTTTTGTTCCTGGGTAGGGGGTAGGGGGAGGATAACTGGGGCACAGAAATGGAGGACAAACAGTGAACAAATGCAGCAGTGGCTCACTAGATACTACATTGAGAATGAACTCTACGACTTGTAGGCAGGGACAAGCAGGGAAAGTCGGGAGCATGCAAGGGAAGGGGTGACATTGTCCAAAAGAAATGCACTCTTGGGGCTGGGAAGGTGGCTCAGTGTTAGAGCGCTTGCCTTGCATGCATGAGGCCCTGGGTTCGATTCCTCAGCACCACATAAGCAAAAAAGAAAAAAGCTGGAAGTGGCGCTGTGGCTCAAGTGGTAGAGTGCTAGCCTTGAGCTGAAGAGCTGAGGGACAGCACCCAGGCCCAGAGTTCAGGCCCCACAACCGGACCCCCCCCCCAAAAAAAAGAAATGCACTCTTTATTTGACTTATGCCAACTATAGCCTCTCTGCATATCACCTTTATAATAACAATTAAAAATAAATAAATAAAAAGAAATCCAGTGAAATTCCCAGGTGTCATACATGTCATTGCTAAGAAGATACTGAGAAGGCAGCATATAGGATTTCTAGATTAGACCCAGAACTTACTACTGCCTCCCAGGAGATGCGCTCTCTAGGGGCTGGGCATAAGCTGTAAACATGAACTGCTAAACAAAGCCATGGGCCTTAAGAAACTTCTCCTCTTAAAGAAAAGGGACTGAGGGCAAATTCTGTTCTCTGGCCATGCAAAGCATCATCTGCCCGTCACCTCGGCAGCTACAAGACTCAGGGATGCTAGTTATGTGCCAAGCATATCTCCGTGTGTATTACCTGAGTGATATCGGAGGCCCAAACCAAGAAAGTAAATGAAAATTCATCTCAGGTTATTGAAGACAGATGACCTTAAGAACCCAGGGAAACTGTGAGGTCACTTGGTAGTGCTTATGAGGTAGCATTCACTGGAAATCCACTGAAGAACAAGAAAATGTCTACTGACTGAAACATCAGCTAATACCTCAAAGAACTAACTAACTAACTAACTAACTAACCAACTACAACACTGAGATATGGGGCTGTCATAGCGGGCCCTGTCACTTAGGCTTTAAGCCATGCTGCTTACAAAAGAAACTTGAAGGCTTATGCATGTGGTCCCAGCTATTCTGGAGGGGGAAGAGATAGGAAGTTTGTAAGGTTGGGCACACTACTCAGGAGGCTGAGATCTGAGGATCATGGTTCAAAGCCAGCCCAAGCATGAAAGTCCATGAGACTCTTATCTCCAATAAACTGCTCAAAAAGGCTGGAAATGGAGCTGTGGCTAATGTGCTCTAGCCTTAAGCAAGAAGGCTCAGGGACAGCACCCAGACCCTGAGTTAAAGCCCCAAGACTGGCACACACACACACACACACACACACACACACACACACACACACACACACACACACACACACACACACACACACACACACACACACACACACACACACACACACACACACGGGTCTCATGTCCATAAACCTAGCTTCTCAAGAGTCTGAGATCTGAGACTCACATTTGGAAGCCAGTCCAGACAGACAAATATAAGACTCTTGTTTCCAGTTAACTAGTAGAAAGCTGGAAGTGGAGGTATGACTCAAGTGATAAAGCAATGGCAGTAAGCAAAAAAAGCTGAGCAAGAACTTGAAGCTGTGAGTTCAAGTCCCAGTACCAGCACATACATTTTTAAATTAATTTTTAGAAAATAAGCTGTCTTAGCTAACAGTGCCACTCAACTGTTTAATTAAGTCAGAGAAGACACAGTGCTGTTAGGTGTCTTCATTCTATTTATACTAACTCAAATGTGGTCCCTTAATAGTCATGAATGCCAACCAGTGAAGGACATCGGTGTAAATGGAATTCTCCCATGAGAGACTGGATCCCACCTGAAACCGCATGTAATTCTTAATAAAGAAAGCCAACAAAAGCATGACCACAGGCCTGACCGTACAAAGAATGACCTATACACAGAACATTTTTCTCAGTAGTCCAAGGTTCCCTGTTGTCCCTAGAATAGTACAAATCAAGACTTGTCTGTTTTACACATCTGGATGTGGAGACGAAGGATTGTTGCAGGACTTGCCAGGTCCAAGGCCAGGTTCTCTTTACTCTGAGGTGAACAGAAGAGCGGGTACTGGCCCTAAGAGATACAGATCACATTTCTAGATACTTATACTTCCTGGCACTACCTCGGTAGCAGCCAGAGCCCTTTATAGGGTAAAAATCATCCTTCCAAGATTGGCTCCCGAAAAACAAAGCTCCAAAGACGTAGGGTAATCGAGTCAGGACCGGCAGTTAATTGTTCATTAGCAAAATTATCAGATAGTTACTCTGATGTATTTTGTGACAATCGTTAAATACACAGAAAGTTCCTTTGTGTCAGAATTACTCAAATTCTTCGGGCTTCCTCTTATGTAAGTAAGATAAGCAGGTCTGATAAAGTTACTTTTTCTAGAAATAGAGATTAAAAAAAAAGCTTCCGCTTTCTTTGTTAGGTGCATAAATTAGCTTAGAGGCTGGCGGATTGCCAGTTCCGGATTCTGGTCTGATAAAGAAACAGTGACTTTGAGGAGAACAGCACAGGTCCTGGCAGTTCCCAGAGCACTTATCACATTGCTCAAGACGAGAGGCCAGCCAGACCAGAAGGGATTCCCACTCAGCTCCCCAAGCTGATACCAAGGACCAGAGGTCCCTCAACAGGAAGCCGAGGTCAAGCCCTTGAATCAGATTACTACCATGTCAGTTCTTTCCCAACTCCAACCCCCAGAATTGATCAGCATTGTAGCCAGAAAGAGTCCTAGCAGAAGCCAGATGGGCAGGAGAGACAAGGCAGGATGGACATAGGGAAAGGACAGGACAGCAAAGAAGAGAGAGCTAAGCAGGCAGCATTCACCCAAATACCATTTTCACCAGGGAACTCAGAAATGCCCACAAATGTCAGATAGAGGTTCAGAGCAGCAGGGACACAGTGCAAGCTTCTTAGGAGAGGTTGAATTCTAAAAATCTGTGAGTTGACGAAAACTACTTTCTACACCATCAGAAGGGTTGCTGACTTCTCCCTGAATATAACATAAATGGCTTGTTTTTTTTTTTCTTTCCTTTTGGTTTTTTTAGTGTCTATGCTGGGATTTGAACTCATGGCCTGGACACTGTCCCTTAGCATTTTTGCTCAAGGCTAATCCTCTACTACTTGAGGCACAGCTCCACTTCTGGCTTTTGCTGATTAATTGGAGATAAAAGTCTGCCCAGGATGGTTCTGAACTGTGATCATCAGCTCTGGTCTCCTAAGAAGCCGGGGATTACAAGCGGGAGCTACCAGTGCCCAGTTCATAAATGGATTCATGTACACAGTTTCTTACAATGAATCTTTCAAACACTAAAATTTAAAGAACATTGAGAGAGTGTTTCAGGTAATGATTTAATATTTTATTGTAAATGTAGGTTTGGAGTTGCATGAGAAACTACCTTTTACTGTAGACTATATATTACTCTTTCATAGTTTTCTATAACCATACTAAGATTTCAGTGTAGTTTTGTTGTTGATATAAGATGGAATTAGATGACATGATTATACCTTGAGAGGAACATATACTTGTTTATAAAGGGAACTGATAACCTCAACTGAGATTACTAAAACTCAATATAACAAAACTGAGTCCAACATCTGAACAAAACAACTATATTGTGGTGTTTTTAAAAAGTGTTTATACCTGGTGTAGGTGGCTCACCTGTAATCTTAGCTATTTAGAAGGCTGAGATCTTAGGATCACAGTTTAAATCCAACCTGAGCAGGAAAGTCCATGAGACTCTTATTGCCAATTAACCACCCAAAACCTGAAGTGGAGCTGCGGCTCAAGTGGTACAGCACTAGCCTTGAGCAAAAAAAGCTCAGGGATAGTGCCAGGCTCTGAGTTCAAGCCCCAAGACTGGCGAATACACACCAAAAAAATGTTGATAAGTTATTTTAATTAACTCTAAAAGGTAGACTGAACATTACTTCCAAAGACCAAGATAAAGTAGAGTTGATGGTGTGTAAGTTTGAAGAGTAGGTCTTTAAAGACCTTGTGGTTCCCTCTTTCCTTGCATTTTGTGTGTGTGTGTATATGTGTTTGTGTGTGTGTGCGCGCGCGCATGCTCGCCAGTCCTGGGGCTTGAACTCAGGGCCTGGGCATTGTCCTGAGCTTCTTTTGCACAAGGCTAATGCTCTACCATTTGCACCTCAGCACCATTTCTGGCCTTTTCTGAATAGCTTATTGGAAATAAGAGCCTCATTGACTTTCCTGCTTGTGTTGGCTTTGAACTCTGAGATCCTCAGAGTAACTAGGATTACTGGGGTGAGCTACCAGGGCCCGGCTGCTTACTTATTCTTGAATCATGCAGACTAGGGAAGCCACCAGTTATGTTGCAAAGCCATTCAAACAGCCCTGTGGACAGGTCCAAGTGACTAGGAACTGAGGGTTTCTACCACAGAGGGGCAGAGAGCATGGCTCAGTGGCAGAGCATGTGCTGAGCATTTGGGAGGCCCTAGTTCAATCCTAGTTCAATAACATAAGAAAGAACACCTTCTACCAATATTCATAGGATTGATATATCCTAGAAGGCATCCTCCCACATTACCAGTCGTGCAGATGGCTGATGAGAGCAACTAATAAAAGACCCTAAATCTGGGCATCGGTTGCCCACACCTGTAATCCTAGCTATTCAGAAGGCTGAGATCTGAGGATAAGGGTTCAAAACCACCCCAGGCAGAAAAGTTCATGAGACTCTTATTTCCACTTAGGTACCAAAAAATCCCAAAGTTGAGCTATGGCTCAAATGGCAGAGTGCTGACCTTGAGCACAAAAGCTCAGGGACAGTGCCCAGGCCGTGAGTTCAGTCCCAGCACAACCATCATCATCATCATCATCATCATCATCATCATCATCATCATCTCTAAGCCAGAACCATCTACATACTTCACTGTTGAATTCCTGGTTCACAAGAACTGGAAGGTAATAAGTTTGCTAAGTTTGGGATAATTTGCTGTATAGCATGGCTAACTAACCTAGTGATTATCTCTATAGATCACTAAGTCTCAGGCTGTCACTCATTCTTACTGTTCTTTCTTTCCAATCTGGTTGGTTTGGTGGTCTTATAGACACCATCCTCTCCCATACATAATGCCTTCATTTAAGCTTACCCTTGGTAAGCTTTATCTGTCTGATCTTATTCCTTCCTCCTACATTGCTAACTAAATATGCTCCCCTATTCTTTAAAACCTTTTAATATTCCAGCTGCCTCTAGAAAAAGAGTCCGGGCTCTAGCAGGCTCAGGAGGCCTTTGAAACCTAGCCTCCATCCCTAAGCCTTCTCTCTCATTCCCTTCATTTCCCCCAGCATCCTGAGCTAACCTTGCTTAGATACCTCTTCACCTACTGCTAGGAATCTACAGGATTTCAGATTTCAAATCTGTCGTTTCAGATCTGAAACTGCTCTGCCTCATCCCACACACCACCGCACACAGCCAACTCCCAACAAACGACTTTTAATTACAAGTTAGTCTTTCTTCGAAATGAAAGTCGGGGATATTAAGTCACCCATATCTCCAAATAAAATATATAAAATAAAATACCAAGTAAAAATAACAAAATAAATAAAATTTAAAAATAAGAAATAAGAACTCCTCTTTGATGCTATTAGAAGCACCTGGGAGTGGGTTGGGGAAGAAAAAAAAAAATAAGGCTATTAGGAGGGGAGGGAGAAAAGCTGTGGGTGCTCATCACAGCCTTCAGTGCCCAGGGCACCAGCTTCTGGAAGATTCCCCAGCACCCACCCGGGTCTCACCCAGGCCCTGCCCTTGGTACCCCCACATCGTCAGCTCAGCACCACCTGGCATTTATCCTGTGTGCAGACCAGTCCACCGCTGCCTCCGAGCCCCACCTTCCTGTTGGAGAAAAACCAACAGAGCGGCCCTCCCTTCGCCAAGGTGACGGATAATGGCTGTACTGCCACAGTTCTACGTCCATTCCTTTACGAGTTTAAGACGTGGAATCATCACAATGCCCTGGACAATACGGCTCCAGAATGAGAGCAGCCAGAGCGCGCGTGCATATCCGCTAACTGCTGTTCTAGCAGGCCTCTGGAGGACACTCAGGTCTGACCCTGACCCAGAGTTTTTCTGTAAAGATCCAGATGCAAAGTATGTTAGGCTTTGCATGCATTACAGTCCTACAAGCTGGTTGCACCAAGATTAATTCATTTTCTTAACAGTTTTGAAGGCTAGGTCGAAATCAAGATTTTGGTAGAATTGTTTTATTCCAAGGCCTTTCTCCCGGATTTACAGACTCCTGTACTGGTTATATGTGCTTCTTTTGTGAACTCACCATCCAGGAGTTTTCTTATTCCACTGAGTTGTTAGTATTAACTTCTTCATATGTAGGAAGAGCCTTGGGCTGGCTTTGAACCGTGATCCTTAGATCTCAGCTTCCTGAGTAGCTAGGATTACAGGCCTGAGCCACTGACACCTGACTGTTATTGTGTTTTGATGGTGCTGGGGATGGAACCTGAGACTTTGAGCATAGTAGACAAGTGTTGTAACTCAGAGCCGCACACAAACCCAACACTGTTTCTGCTGGCATCCTTTCTGTGAAGGAAGCAGGTAAGACTGGTCCAGAGGATCATGCTACCAGCTGCTGGGAGGGTGGGGGCCATACACACTCCCGGGCTGCGCACACTGCCCAGCTACTGGAGCTTGGGGACCGCACACAGGTACATGCACAGCGCTCTGTCTCTTTGGAAATAATAACATCCCATTTTTATTTTCTGGACTTCTTTCCTAGAAGGTTGGTTGTTCTTTGCTTTCTTTCCTCTAACACTAATTCTTTCCTCTAATATTTGTCTTTTCAGTCCTGCACAATCACTGCTGGCGGGCCACCTCTTGGACACTGGATTGTCACCTCTGGACCTTGGCTTTTCCTGGAGAAGACCAGGAAATGGCTTGTGGCAAGATCCCGGCAGATTCCTGGAATCCATCTGCATCAGTTCCCCAAGAGCTGACAGGACTGAGTGGTTCAGACAGGAAACACACAGGGGCCATTCGGACCTGGGTTCCCCAATGTCTAGGGAGAAGCAAGTCAAAACAGAGGCTAGGGCGATATATTTAAGCCATCACTTCCCACAGTCCTTACCCAGAGGGCCAATTCCGTGGGCCTGTGCCAACAGCTCTGTGCCAAGTACATGTGGAAAACTCCCTAAATGGCATCCTCCCGTTACAAGGCACTCGACCCTGGCACACGCCCTGGAGGGCTCTGGAGAAAACAAGTCTGTTTGATTTTCTTCTCGTTTTGACCAAGTAATCTTTTCTTTTCTTCCTCCTCCCTCTCCTTCTTTCTCCTCTTTCCTCCTCCTCGATTCTCCTCTCCCCTCCTCTCTCTCTTTCTCTCTTTCTGTATGTGTGTGTGTGTGTGTGTGTGTGTGCGCGCGCATGCTGGTCTTGAACTCAGAGCCTGAGCTCTGTCCCTTAGCTTTTTCACTCAAGGATGGTGCTCTGTCACTTAAGCCACACCTTCACTTCTTTGTTTTGTTTTGTTTTGTTTTGGGTGGTTAAATAGTAGTAAGTCTCACAGACTTACGTGGCTAGGCTGGCTTCAAACCTCAATCCTCAGATCTTAGCCTCCTGAATAGCTAAGATTACAGGCATCAGTCACCAGCACCCAACATTATTATTGCTTTTACTATAAATATTCCTAAGAGATTTGAGGCCAACCTAAATATCTACTCAATTATGAGTCTATAAAGCAATTGCAGAACCCAGAAGTAATGCTTAAGACTCATCACTGAAACCTGAAAAACTATGTATGAGAGTTGAGGGCTTGTCACCAACCATACAACAGTCAGAGTTTACCGATACACCCATGACCGCATTGGTGAAATGTTCATTATAGCTCAAAATATGAGTGTATATGGTAATAGGTCTTTTTCCCAGAGGTAATTAAGTTGCAATGAGTTCATTAGGATGGACTCTAATCTAACATGATAGGTGTTGTGATTAGAGGAGGAAAGTTGTGCACAAACACACAGAAGGAAGACCAGGAGAAGACTTGGGGAGAAGGCAGCCATAGGTAAGCCAAGGAATGGGGCCTCAGAGAAAACCAACCTTGGAAGCATCTTAAATCTTGGCCTCCAATATCTGAGAAAAAGGATTTCTATTGATTAAGCCAGCCTCTCTACAGTACTTTGTTATGGGAGTCCCAACAAATGAAGACAGCATCTTGTTTGGATTCTGGAAGGAGGGCAGTGGTCCTAACAATTATGTCCTCTATCAGAAAGCCTTTCTACCGCGGCCAGACAGAGCGGGGATAGGAGGAGCGAGAGAGGGAGGGGGGTGGGGAGAGACCCAAGTTTGGGCCCTGAAGGCTGAGAGGAAACTCTTACAGGTACCCTGCCTCAGGGCGTAATCATATCAACCAAGCTAATTTCACAAGACTTGATTAATGTCACACTCTCGGGAGGGAAGGCTCGGTAATCACACCTCTGTGCTAACCTCAATGGGAGAACTGACTCAGTCATTTCTTTTCTCATCCGTTATATCTTTGATATATCAATTCGGACCTTATTTAAAGGCAAAATGTACTTGCTTTTAAATCCCTGTCGTTCACAGCACTACAGCATTTCATAGGATTCTATGATTCTACCTTACACACCCTTCATCTATTCTGCTTACTAGGTCCCAAGGGGAGATAAATGTTAGGGCTGGCTTGTAAACTTAGGTCATGGTGAGGCACAGGTGGCTCATACCTGTAATCCTGCCTATGAGGATCAAGGTTCAAAGCCAGCCTGGGCAGGCAAACCACAGGGACCTTTATCTCCAATTAACCAGCAAAAGCCAAAAATAGAAGTGTGGTTCAAATGACAGAGTGCCATGCTGGCCTTGAGCGGAAAAAGCCAAACAAGCGCACAAGGCTCTGTGCTCAAGTCCCAGTGCAGATACACAAAATGCTAGTACAGAGGAATAAACTTAATAACCTAAGAGCCACCACACACCCATCCAGCTAGCGGGAGACAAGCTGGAGCTAAAAATGTGGCAAAGAGATGAAAATTTTCACCAAAGGATCATTACAGGAAACCCAGTCTCTGTTCTTACAGCAAAGACATGAGATTTGATCACCTCACAACTTACGTGTAATGCACAGACTTCCTTCCCATGGCCTGCCCTGGGCTGAATCAACTCTGTTGGAGGCTTGCTGTCTCATATTCTCAATGCTCATCAATTAGCTCAGCTCTCCTTTCTTTTTTTTTTTTTTCTTTGTTTTTGGGTCCGGTCCTGGGGCCTGAACTCTGGGCCTGGGAGCTGTCCCTCAGCTCTTCAGCTCAAGGCTAGAGCTCTACCACTTGAGCCACAGTGCCACTTCTTTTTTCTTTTTGCTTATGTGGTGCTGAGGAATTGAACCCAGGGCCTCAGGCATGCAAGGCAAGTGCTCTACCACTGAGCCACCTTCCCAGCCCCACCCAGCTCTCCTTTCATCTCCATTTTATCTGTCCTTTTGGTCTCCGTCCTACTCATACTAAGGTATTTTTCTTTCCTGTTTAGTTTTAGAAAGAGCTACCTTTTGATTTCATCAGCTTGCCTGGAGGGAAAGAGAGAGAAACAGAAGAGAGAGAGAGAGAGAGAGAGAGAGAGAGAGAGAGAGAGAGAGAGAGAGAGAGAGAGAGAGAGAGAGAGAGAGAGAGAGAGCAATTAGTTTTACTTCTTCCTACCAGGGTGAAGTCAGAGATGGCGCTGTAATGAGCCCTGTATCACAGGCAATCTTAAGGCACAGGATCTTGTTAAAATAATGCCCAAGTTCTGAAAATGGAATTGTTTTATTTTCCCCAGATGCAAGTAAGTGTAAAGGTTGAAAGGAATTAGGAAATGTCACCTTACCCTGAAAATAGAAGTGTGACAGACTGTTGTGGAAAGCCTTGAGACATTTAAATGCATGGACTAGATTTTGCTGAGTGCTTGTGAGAGGCCCTGGGCTGGGAGAAAATATCACAAGCCAGGACCAGCACAGATCCAGTGATCGCAGGGCTCATTTTCTTTCCTGCAATTCGAAATGAATTCTAAGCTGGAAGCTGGTAGCTCACATCTATTATCCTAGCTACTCAGGAAGCTGAGATCTGAAGATCCCAGTTCAAAACCAGCCCAGGCAGACAAACCCAAGAGACTCTTATCTCTAATGAACCACCAAAAAGCTAGAACAAGGGTGTGGTTCAAGTAATTGAATGCCAGCTTTGAAGGGAAAAAGCCAATCAAGAATGTGAGGCCGGGCTGGGAAGGTAGCTCAGTGGTAGAGTGCTTGCCTCGCATGCATGAGGCTCTGGGTTCAATTCCTTCGTACCACATAAACAAACAAAAAAAAGCTGAAGTGGTGCTGTGGCTCAAGTGGTAGATCGCTAGCCTTGAACTGAATAGCTGAGGGACAGTGCCCAGGCCGATTTCAAGCCCCACGATGACAAAAAAAAAAAAAAAGAATGTGAGGCCCAGAGTTCAAGTGTGTGTACCAGCACACGCACACACACACACGCACACACACACACGCACACACACACACACACACACAGGATTGCATGAGTTTTTTTCAGCTTTCATTACTAGCAGTTGAACCTTAGGATGCAAAAACAATCCAGAGAATTGAACAGCAAGCAAAGTAGCAAGTAAGTAGGTTGCTATCAGAATAAGAGATCCAACTTTGGCAGTGGTCTTCTAATGGTAAAGGAGCCTAGCCTAGACAGGGTGGTGAGGGGAGGAGGGAGTGTTGGTCTAACTTCTTCTAAACCCCTCATACGCCTACCCACCCCACAACACAATTCCTGCTAACATTCACCCACAAGCCACAGGACAAATTCTTTCATAGTCCAATGCAGACAGGGTACTAGCGGGCAGACTTTCCCTTTAGCTCATTTTGTCTCTGCCCCTTCTCACTCCTTTTCCTTCTTCCCAATTATACTATTCACTGGAATTGGTGATGAACTGACCATATACAAATACAACTCCTGCTGGAACTTGGCTTATGAGAAGCTTCTGCCTACAAAATTTTGACATAGCAAAGAAGGGCAAGCAATAGTAGGCAGCCAAGGGAACAAACATTGGCTTTCATTTGCTGTAGGTGAATCCAATCTTTCTCGCGTTGTGACTTATTTTGAGTACCTCAACCTATATACAAACCTCACACCTCATCTTCTAAGGAATATTAAGGAATATGGAGCTTATATAGAACAAGAAAGTATGTTATCCTTCATATAAAAACAGCTCTTAGTGAAGAGATAAATCTTTTCAGGGTACAAAGCCACAAAAGAAAAGAATATTTTGCCAGGCACCGGTGGCTCATGTCTATAATCTTAGCTACTGGGGAAGCTGAGATCTGAGGATTGTAGTTCAAAGCCAGCCCAAGGGTAAGTCTGTGAATCTCTGATCTCCAATTAGTCAGCAAAAAGCCAGAAGTGAAGCTGTAGCTCACGTGTTAAGCAAAGCCCTTGAGAGAGAAAGCTATAGGAAACTGAGCAGGCCCCAAGTTCAAGTATCAGCTCACTTATAGGCAGGGGCACATGCGCGTGCGCGCGCGCAAACACACACACACACACACACACACACACACACACACACACACACACACACACACAGAAGAGAAAAAGAAAATTCAAAGAGAATGGAAATAGGAACTAGAATGACCCAAAGAGAGCCCTAACCCCAGGAAAACGGTTAACTAGACTTCCTACCAACTAGAGAAAGACTGAGGCTTACTATCTTTAAGCACCTAAGGGGCTTTAGACCTTAAGGAGGAGATAAAGGGTAACTTTGCATTACAAAGCCCAGTCTCCAGGGGATGTTTAAGTGCTGGGAGTTAGTTGAACACAGCCTAATCTTCTTTGTCTTTGAAATGTAAAGCAAGGTCCCAGTATGTTAGAGTACAGAGTTTTCACCTAATTTGCCCAGGGAGACATTTCTATAAAAAGCAAGAGTTTCCCTCCTAGATAAGAAGTCTTTCAGTGGTTTTTTGTTTTTTGTTTTTTATCAATAGAAGAAATTCCCCAAGCCCTGTTTTTTGTTTCCTATCTTAATCTAGACTTTTCTATTCAGTGCAGACAGTCAATTCAGAGGTTCAATTTGATGGAAACATATTAAATGAAGATTTCTGAAATGACTCACTGGGAAGTCGCTCACCCTTTCTCTATAGAAGGGGCTGGGCAGCCATCTGGTAGTGGTACTGGCACAGCATTAGCTAGGCTGATCCCACGTCCAGCTCAGTGCTCTGCCCTCAAGCAGAATCCTCCACTCACTTCTGCCGACCCGAGTCCCCCTGCGCCCTCGTTTCCACCAGGGAATCTAGCAATCTGTGCGTGGAAGTCTGGGCGGAAACGTGTCAGGTGGTGACCGTGTTGGATTCCTTGAATCAGTGACTTTCTCGGTGAGCTACGGGTATGCTTTCTGCCTGGGTTTTTGAAAGGATGAAGAGATGGAGGTCTAAAGCTGGCTGTGGAGAATGACCTATTTCTGCAGCTGAGGAAGCAGGTGAGATCCAAGATGAGAGAAATAAGGGGGTGTCCTTACTGGTTTCAATAACTTTCACAGACAGACACAGCGCTATCTCTAGACACATGACAGAATGAGTATGAAACAGAAAACAATACATATGAGAATATATATGTATACATATATACACACTGTCCTAACAAGAATATACATATATATATATACACACATCTACGCTGTCCTAACAAGAATATACATATATATATATACACATCTACGCTGTCCTAACAAGAATAGATATATATATATATATATATATATACATATATACACACACATCTGCACACTGTCCTAACAAGAATACACACACACACACCTGCACACTGTCCTAACAAGGATACACACTCACACTCACACACACACACACATCTGCACACTGTCCTAACAAAGATACACACACACATCTGCACACTGTCCTAACAAGGATACACACACACACACACACATCTGCACACTGTCCTAACAAGGATACACACACACACACACACATCTGCACACTGTCCTAACAAGGATACACACACACACACATCTGCACACTGTCCTAACAAGGATACACACACACACACACATCTGCACACTGTCCTGCTTCTCAACTCACCCGGATAAAGACCCTGCAAACACTCGCCAGGCAACTGTCCAACCGCTCGCTTCCTTGGCTTTTTCTGTCCATCTCCCCCTCTTCCACACAAAAGCGTGGGGTGACCCACGCTGAGGGAGGGGTCACCGCTAACCACCTGACGTCAGGTGACCCACGCTGAGGGAGGGGTCACCGCTAACGACCTGACGTCAGGTGACCCACGCTGCGGGAGGGGTCACCGCTAACCCCCTGACGTCAGGTGACCCACGCTGCGGGAGGGGTCACGGCTAACGACGGATGTCCAGGCCCGGGCGGGCGGCCCCACGCCACACGGCCCGCGAGAACGAAGCCCCGCCGGGCGGCCCCGGCCTCCTCCGCCCCGGCCTCCTCCCCTGACTCTCCCCGGCCTCCCCCGCCTCTTCCCCCTCCTCACCCCGGGCCCCGTCCTCCCCCTCCTCAGCTTCCCCCCTCCCCCCGCCTCCCCCCCGTCCCCCTCCCCGGCCCCCTCCCCGGCCCCCTCCCCGGCCCCCCTCCTCCCCCGGCCCCCTCCCCGGCCCCCTCCCCGGCCCCCTCCCCCGGCCCCCCTCCTCCCCGTCCCCCTCCTCCCCCGTCCCCCCTCCTCCCCCGGCCCCCTCCCCGGCCCCCCTCCTCCCCCGTCCCCCTCCTCCTCCTCCTCCAAGCCCCCAGAGCGACCGAGGCGGCCCGCCGCCCGCCGCCCGCGCCCCTCCTACCGGTGAGGCCGACCCCGAGCCGCGCCAGCCGCGGCCGCGGGCGCTGCGCGCTCAGCCTCGGTCTCAGCCTCGGTCTCCCGGCCGCAGCCGCTCACACCCGAGGCGCAGCTTCGCCTCCATGATCCGGTCACGTGATCGCCGCCCATCACCTGCTCGGGATCTCCCGCCTCAGCCCCGGGTCCCTAAGGCCGGCTGGGGAGGGGGGGGGGGGGCTCAGGCCGGCTCCCGCAGCCAGGCCCAGCTCAAAACACAGCTCGCAGATTTGGTACCCTTGAAACCTCCTGCACACACACAGAGACATGCACACACAGACATGCACGCAGAGACATGCACACACAGACATGCACACAGAGACATGCACACACACATGCACACACACATGCACACACGTACACACAGAGACATGCACACACACATGCACACAGAGACATGCACACACAGGCATGCACACACATGCACGCAGACATGCGCACACACATACACACATGCACACGCGCGCACAGACATGCACACACACATGCACACACAGAGACATGCACGGAGACATGCACACAGACAGACATGCATGCACACATGCACACAGAGACGTACACGCATGCACACGCAGACATGTACATACATGCGCACACACATGCACACCGACACACACAGACAGACATGCACACACGCACACACACGTACACATGTGCACACACATGCACACACAGAAACGTACACACCTGCACACAGCGACATGCACACATGCACAGTGCACACATGCACACACATGTATATGTACACACACATACACACACGAGACCCACACAGACATGCACAGACATGCACACACATACACGCACACATGTGCACACACAGCCTGCAGCATCACAACACACTCATACAAGACAGCAATGTCATTTTAATGAGCAATGTCTAAAATAACAATAGAATTGATTAGGGATGTGTAGAGCCTATACAAAAAGAACCGGGGCACCAGGGGCCCACACCTGTAAGCCTAGCTATTCATGAGATACGAGGATCATGGTTCCAAGCCAGCCAATCAGAAAAGTCCTTGAGATTCTCATCTTAAATTAACCACACAAAAGTCCAAAGTACAACTGTGGCTCAACGTAGCAGAGCACCAGCCGTGAGTGATAAAGCTAAGGGATAGCACCCAGGCCCTTGAGAGTTCAGCCCCAGTACCAGCCTGCACACATATAATATGCATACACACCCACACATCCAAGTCAAGGTTCTAGAGAAAGTGACATTGCTCACCATGGTCCAGACAGCTTTGGTTTAAGCATGCAGAGCCTAGAAGCAGGAGGGTGTGATTTGAATCTTAATTTTCCATTTACAAGCAAGTTTGGATGAGGCATCTCGGCCTGCTTCTTCACAAAGTGTATGGTAATAATGTTACTCAAAAAGTTCAGATAAGCTAGATTATTTGAGTGAAAATAATTTTGCAACAAATGTTTGCTATTCTTACTACTTCTAAAAAAATACCGATATAGTCCAGACAAATGAAATAATCAAGAAATACCTGCATAATAGAAACATAATAAGAAGTTTTAGACCAACAACTAATTACAGGAAAAATAATTGTGCTGGTCCTGGAGCTTGAACTCAGGGCCTGAGCGCTGCCCCTAAGCTGCTTTGCACAGGGCTAGTGCTCTACCACTTGAGTCACAGCTCCACTTCCCACTTTATTGGTAGTTAGTCAGAGATAAGGGCCTTGGGGGCTTTCCTGTTCAGGCTCGTTTCAAATCTTGATCCCCAGATCTCAGCCTCCTAAGTAGCTAGGATCACTGGCGTGAGCCACCTATACCAGGTGATATTTTAATTAAATTTTTATTCTCTTTAATTAGTTGTACAAAAGACCTGCCATTTAACAAAGCAGTTTATGAGTACAATATATCTTAATCAGTGTCACCCCTTTCAACATTCTCATTCATCCCTCCCTACAATACTTTTTTAAAATAAGAATTACTGTTTAGGGGGTGAGGGGGGGTGGGAGATGGGAAGGGATGGGAAGGGGTAACAAAGGAGGAGGCAACAATGCTTGATAAGAAATGTACTCATTACCTTGCCCATGTAATTGTAACCCCTCTGTACAGTATTTTCACAATTTAAAAAAATGTAAACATGGCAAAGGTAAAAAAAAAAAAGAATTACTGTTTAAATGCAATAAATAGCATTCTGATTATTATTATATTGACAAAAAGGGCATGCTAGATGTCAAATTCTCTACTGCAGTTTTTAGTTATTCTCCAAGATTCTAATTGGTACCTTCAAATGACTATTAGTTGAGCTTTCACAAATAAAAATAAAAGTTTTTGGATGATCATACATTGTCAACCACTGCTTGAGTTGCTAGTATAAGAGATGGCTAAGTAGAATAATTGTTGTTCTCCAATAAGGAAAAGACACTCAACATGAAGAGATTATGATAGTCATGTAAAGAGATAGAAAGAAAGAGACGATAAAATGAATAGTGTTGAAGAAGCATCCCTATTTTTCTCTATGAGGTTCAGTGAAGCAAATGATAGCTCTTTAAGAAAACTAAAAGGTTATAAGAATCTAGGAAGAATCATAATGAGTTGAAGTGTAAGAACACTGAAAAAATAGGTAATTAAGCTCTTGAATTTCAAGAGAAAAAAGTTGGATTTTTGCAACTTTGAAGCAACAAAAACTTGACATTTCAGTTTTGTTATAAGCAAATGGGTTTGGAAAATTGGCCTTCCCCTTTTTTTTCCCTTCCTTCCTTCCTTTCTTCCATCCTTCTTTCCTTCCTTTCCTCCTTCCTTCCTTCCACTCATTGTGTCAGTTCTGGGGCTGAGGCAGTATCATTGAGCTTTTGTGCTCTACCAATTGATCCACAGCTCCACTTCAGCATTTTGATGATTAATTGGAAATTAAAATCAAAAGTCTCACGGACTTTTCTGCTGCCCTGGCTTTGACTTTCAGTCTTCAGATCTCAGCTTCCTGAGTAGCTAGGACTATACCAGAGCCTAGCCATGGTATGTTCTTTTCCATTCACTCAATTGGGCACCTGGTATTTAGCAGGTGTTAATCTAGGCACCAGGGGTGCAGTGATTAACAAAAGTTCTGCCTTCCTGGAGATATCTACCTGTCTGTCTGTCTGTCTGTCTGTCTGTCTGTCTGTCTCCTAGATGGAGATCTTGTAAAATGGTAATCAAATGCTAGGGAAAAATGGAAAGCACAGGGGTAGAATATGTTCTGGATTTTGGTGCTCTGAGCATCTGGGGTTGGATGATCCTTTGTGGTTGTGGGGATTGTGTACATGTAGGGTGTCCAGTAGCATCCGATTCTCCAAAGGGTGACCCCATTTTCACCTGGCTTTTTAGTGATCTTTGTTCCCAAAGGCCTCCCATAGATTCTGGAAACAAATCCTCGAATACATTGGTGGAACCGCTAGCTAATATTGTGTGCACATGCATGCGCACGCTAGCACACGCACACACACCTCAGTATACTTTTCAGAAGCTGAGGTTTTGCTGTTCTCCAGCCAGCTGTGCTGAATAACATGCTGACTTGTCTAGCTCTACCCCTAAACTTTTCTCATCTTGCTCTCTGCCATTTCCCTCATCCTCTGACTCCCATGTGGGATGGTGTGTGTGTGTGTGTGTGTGTGTGTGCACGCGTGCACTTACACGGGCATGTGCACCTGTACTAGAGCTTGAATTTGTGGCCTCCTGATCTTGCTTGGCTTTTTAACTCAACATTGAAATCAATGTTGATGCTCTACCACTGAGCCACACCTCCATTCCTCCATTTCTGCCTTTTTCTGCTGATTAATTGGAGATAGGAGTCTCACAGATTCTTCTGCCTTGGTTGGCTTGGAGATCCTCAGATCTCAACCTCCTGAGTGGCTAGCCACCCATGCCCCTCTTCTCATGTGGTTTTGATCCATGAGGACACTGTTGACAGATGAGAGGGAAGGATAGCCAGGTAAGACAGGCCCACCAGGAACTCCCAGGAAGAATACCTCAGGCTGGCAGTAAGAAGTTTGTCCTTCCTCTCACCTTGGCCCTTTCTACCATGAATTCTTGAGAGTCTTGTTCTGGGTTCTGGTCATCTCTGCTTCACTCATTGCTGAGGCCGAGGGTAATACTGTATGGGGACACTGCACTTTTCCTGTGCTTCCTCACTCTGCCGCCATTGTTGTAACTATTTCCTTGCTTATATATTTCGTGGACTTTCCTATGCAGAATGTGTCATCCCTTTCCTGTTGTGTCCCTGACATATTAATCCATCCTGCCTTTTTAGAAAGTCATACTTCCAGCCTTCCTCAAATAATATCAATGTTCAATGACGGTTGTCTTGTTAAGGAAGCTTTAACACCAATGCTGACATTACAAAGTTCCAGCCAAAGACACATCTTAGATGTTCCCACAAACAAGGAGCTGACGATGCAGCAGGGCTCCTCTGTAGGCGTTCTTTCTGCAGGATAGCGGCCTTGTTCAGCCCATCTTAGCACTCAGGGCTCTCTCTTGCTCTAAAATCCCTCACTACAAAATAGCATATCTATAGATATTTGGAAAACTTCAGTGAATTACTTAGGGACTTTGGTTCTCTCGCTTCCCTCTGGCCTCTGGCCACTGGAGCTGCCCTCACACAGCCCTGCTGGGGAAACAACCCAACAGTAGCTCTCAAAGTTTTGCTGAGGCTGCAAGAAGGTACTCAGGCATCAGAAGAACTCAGTGGGTGTGGTCGGAGGCGTGGCTCAGGTGGTAGGGTGCTTGTCAATGAACGTTAAGCATCAGATACCCATTTTGAATCCTTGGTCTCAGACAAAAAGAACTCAGTGGGTAGCAAGACTGGAGCGTGAGAGGCAAGTATTTTATTGGGTACGTTGGCTATTAAACTTTATGTGCCCTTCAATGGAGCAGTGGGAGAGTAAAATGAATAATTAGCCTACAGAAGCTCAAGGGTCTCTTGGTAGCCGTTCTTCATGGAAAAGGACATGGCTAAAAGAGCAAAGATGTAGTTTAAGTCTTTACTTCACCACATTCTTATTCTGGATAGTATTAGCAATTCATTGATCAAATCAGTTTGCTCACCGGCCTTGGGAAGGGAAATAGTAAAACTTGCTCTGTCTAGAATTTTTTTTTAACATCTGCAGGCGCTTATTGAAAGTTTGTTCTGAATAGAACTGATCAGAAATGCAAAGATGGTAGAACCTGAGACAGAGGAGACAAACACAGAGAGAGAAGCGTAGGGAGACATAGAAAGAGACACAGGGAGAGAAAGAGATTTTTTTAAAAAGGAATTAAACTGTAAGATCTTTTGATGAGATTTCATTATTACCACCAACTTACCAAACATAACACATCAAATGACCAACTCTAAGTACAAAAGTAAATTAACATAGCATCGGTACTAAGTTTGGTCTCCCATATTTTATTCAAGGAAAAGCCAAAAAATAGTAAAGAATCAAGGGAAATTCAGAGTTTGTGAAATGTCATAGTACCTGTGGACAAAGGCAGATGTGGAGAGCTGGGACAGAGTATCAAAAAAGTGGTTTAAGGCCAGTCCTAGCAAAAAGCCAGAAGTAGAGCTATGGGGTTAGAGTGTCAGCTTCGAGGAGAAAAAGCTCAGGGATGGCACCCAGGCCCTGAGTTCAAGCCCTAGTTGTAGCTCATGGGCGCATGCGCACATGCACACGCCCGCGCGCGCGCGCGCACACACACACACACACACACACACACACGGCGCATCAGCTCAAACAGCTCAGATCTTCTGGGTTCACCTTACTTAACATTAAGACAAAGAGTCTTCTGGTTACTTCTTCGTTTTTCATTTTTCACATCCATGTGGAAAAGAGAACCAGCTCCTGCACAAAAGTCACATGCTGGAAAGACATGATTTCTGAAGGTCTCACGGACAACATAGGAAGGTTTAATACGTCACTCGCTGGGGAAAAGTATTCTCAATATCCCAATCAGACAGAAAAAAGAAAAGGGATCATTTGAAAAGACAGACGGCAGAGAGTTAGCCACAGGGGCACTTTGTAAAATATGAAATATATTGTTTGAAAGTCATTTTTCTTGCTTCCTTCCTTCCTTTTTTCCTTCCTTCCTTCCTTCCTTCCTTCCTTCCTTCCTTCCTTCCTTCCTTCCTTTTTTCCTTCCTTCCTTCCTTCCTTCCTTCCTTCCTTCTTTTTTTTTTGTGCCAGACCTGGGTCTTGAACTCAGGGTCTGGGTGCTGTCCCTGAGCTTTTGTGCTAAGGTGAGCACTCTACCATTTAAGCCAGAACTCTACTTCTGCCTTTTTGGTGGTTAATTAGAGATAAGAGTCTCATAGACCTTCCTGCCCAGATTGGCTTCAAACCACAGTTTTCAGATCTCAGTCTCCTCAGTAACTAGGATTACAGATGTAAGGCACCACCACCTGGCTTGGAGGTCATGTTCATTTCCCAGAGCCAGTAAACAAGATAGATGTGCAAATATGAGTATCAGGTACTCCCATATACTCAATTTTGACAAGTCTAACTCCTTCTCCCCCTTTCTCATACCCCTCTGTTGTACAAAATACTCCAAAAGATTAGACAGTAAGTACTGTTTTCTTAGTCCTCTTGGGAATTATTTCCTTCCATCACCTCAAGCAGCCATTTCCTTGTCTCCTATTCATATGGGATGCCATACATTTGTAGATCGATGGTCACAGCTCTATCATTTAGATGGTCAGTTTAAGATTTCTAATGGTTTGATGCTTTCCTAGCATACTATTTGAGCTTATGACTAGAGTCGACGATGATTCCTGAATCGACTTGTGTACCTGGATGTTGCTGAATGGTACCTTTAATGAAGTGATTACCAGTGAAATCATCAGACTGAGTCAAGAAAATGACCCTGTACCATGCAGACAGGCCTTATCTGATCAGTGCCTGAGCTTCTGCATTCTCTATACACACATGTTATCTATACACATGCACACATACGTTCTGTTCCCCTGGCAAACCTTGACGAACTTAACACCATTATCCCTTTCTGTTTAACACGCCAGTCTTTTAACTAAAGGTTTATGGATTGTGGCTATGCTAGCTTACCCTTTGTGAGGACCTGGGTTTAATTCACAGGATCAAAAGAGAAAAAAGAAAGGGAAAAGGAAAAGGAAAGGCAAAGGGAATGAGCATACAGGTAGAGTACTTAGTTGCTGGTCTATAGCACACAACCATAAATCGTTGTTCCTCATGTTTAAATTAACATTGGTCATTCACTATTTTAACCATTACTGATGTCCCAGTCTTTATTTAAAATTTAAACTCCTAGAATACAATAGTAATTCCTGAGTTTAAACTCAGAGTCTCTTGCTTGTCAACAAGGCAAGCACTCCACCAATAAAACTGTAACTTTCAGACTTTTTTTTTTTGCAGGGCGGGGCGAGGTTGGGGTGGGGTGGGGTAGGGGGAGGCTTTAGTTATTTTTTGCATGAGTCTCATGCTTTTGGCCAAGTCTGACCTTGGACCAAGATCTTCCTATCTTCTGAGTCCCATGTAGCTGGGACTATAGATAAGTACTTCCACATGTTTAATTTGTTCTTTGAAATAGGTTCTTGCTAATGCCTTTGCCCAACCTGGCCGTCAACCTTCAACTGTCTTCTGAGTAGCTGGGATTACAGACATGAGTGGACATATTGAACCTTAGTAGTGGTTAAGTGTGAATCCAAATCATGGGAATTACTGAAGTAAAGCTATCTGGCTCTACTCAGAGCTCCTGAGTCCAGGGGAGGGTCAAGGTGCTGGTCATTTGCACTTCGAATAAGAGCTCAGGTGATATTGATACCTCATTGCCTGAAGGCATTAGAGAACTACTGGTTTTTCTTTGATTTTTTTTTTTTTTTTTTTTTGCTTGGGGGCTTGGCGCTCAGGGATTGATGCAAGACCTCAGCATGCTAGGCAAGTGCTCTACCATTGAATTATACACTTTAGCCTGTTTTAGACAGGCTGTTTTAGCCAACTCTGTATCCTCTCAAGATCCAGTATCAAGGAAATCTTTCCCATATATTCAGAGTAAATTATCTATGCAAAAGGACTAGCAATGCCAATGGTACAGAGTCTTCTTACTAACAAGAGACTGGGTGGAAAGAGATGAGCAAAGGAAAGAGAAGGTGCTTGTGGGACAAAGGAACCCTGATTGTCATCTGTTGGGTTTCAGGGGCATGTGCCAAATGCAGACAAGAATTGCCAAATCACATCTCAGCCTGGCTGCTGAGTTCTTCCCTCAATCCACAATAATGCCAGCTGGGTTGCTAGGATCCATCTGCTACTCTCTTACTGATAACGGATGTGAGGTCTCTCCGCAAGGAAATATAACTTGACAGGAAAAAGAAGGAGTAGGCCAACTGAACCTGACTGCATTTCCGAGTATGCTTTGACTCCTTTTGGCACTTCAATATCCCTCCGAATTTCAATATCCCTCCGCACACCCCTGCTGTTCCTTGTGGGTTTTGTCTGCTCCTTTCATGAAAAAATGTAATTTGCAATGTCAAAGCTCTCTTGGGGGACTCCTGTTTCCACACAACTTATGTTTGTGCAATTTAATACTGCAGTAATGCTTGAATGGTCTAGCCAACCCTCTAATTTTACAGATGAGGAAATATAAACTGGGAATGATCCTAAAATACATAGTCAGCAACCAGGCCCAGAATATAGATTCTTTGACACACCCTGGGTGTATACAGTCCTTTATACTTTCAGAAACTGAGTAGAAAAAAAACAAAATACACATCTATCCTCTATTACACTTTAAAGAAAAGAGATGAATTCTATCCTTACCAAATTTATCTCATAGAGAAATAAGGACTGTAATTATTTTGGGGGTAGTTATCAGCCATGGGGCTTGAACTCCGGGCCTGGGCACTGTCCCTGAACTCTTTTGTTCAAGGCTAGCACTCTACCACTTTCAGCCACAGTGCCACTTCCGATTTTCTGGGGGTTCATTGAAGATAAGCCTTTCCTGCTTGGGCTGGCTTCGAACTGTGATCCTCAGATCTCAGCGTCCTGAGTAGCTAGGATGACAGGCATCAGTCACCAGTGCCTGGCTTCTAAATATTTTCAGCAAAGTAACTAATCCATAAAAGCAGTAATGGTAACCTGACACTTGCTGGGTGTCTACTTGGCCACCCAAACACAAGGCACAGAGCAAATTTTCTGAAAACATACGGTGAGTGAATGAATGAATGAATGAATAATGGAATCACTAATTTGATCAATGACTTGCCAATGTCTCAGCCAATTAAGTGATCCACAGGTCACGCTAAGATTTTGATCTTGCTGCAGAATTTGCTAATCCCAATCAGGAAGTTAGATGCGACATAAAACTAGAAAATGCCTTGTGTAGAAGACAGGCAGTGTGTCTGTCAGAAAAGTATGAAGTATGGCAAGCTCTGAGGCAGAGAAAAGCTAGGGAATTTACAGAAACTTTTTGTTTTGAACCCTTTAGTTTCTCTCCCTCAAACTACTTTCATTTTTTTGCCAGTGGTGGGGCTGGAACTCAAGAGCCTGAACACTATCCCTGAACTAATGCTAATGCTCTACCACTTGAACCACAACTCTACTTCTGGCATTTTTAGTGTTTAATTGGAGATAAGAATCTCACAGGCTTTCCTGCCCTGGGCTGGCTTTGAACTGTGATCCTCAGATCACAGCTTTCTTAGTAGCTAAGATTACAGGTCTGAGCCATTGGTACCCGGTTCATACTACCATTTTATTTATGTTTTTATTATCTTCCAATATGTAAGGAGAAAATGAGAAAATGTGTGCAAATTGCTTTGCACACAGTTGAAGCTGAGTAAATGTTAATCCCACTAGTTGCCTGTTTTGTTATATAGGAGCCAAAGTGAGTGGAGTCGAGTCATCAAGAGATGGAAGAATGGCTCTATTTTTTGCTTAAAAGCATACCCAATCATCACTTTGGTGATAGTTCTCTGGCAGCTGCTTTTACTGATAATATTCCTTGCAATAAATACAGCCAACTATGTTCTTCATAGTCCATAATTCCTCACCATTTCTAAGTAAAATGCTTCCCCAGAAAATGAGCAATGAATCTAGCATTTGCTTACCCCTTTGTCCCTGGCTGCTCAGTTACAGGCTCGAGGAACTCGGTCTCCTCCTCCACTTCCTGTTCAGGGATCTTGTTTTTCTGCGAAGGCTGTGGTGAAAGCATTTCCCATTCATTGTCACGGCTGACCACCTGCAAAAGAACTCCATCCTGGCCAGCCTGACCCAGGCTCTTGCTCTTCCCCGATTGGCTGCCCCGGTTGCTGACTGTTGCTAGTGCTAAAGATTCTAGAGGCTTCAGTTCTTCCTGAGTCTGTATCTGGGGACTCTTGCCCAAACTAGGATCTGAAATCTGATCTGTGGTCTTGCCAGACAATGCTGGCTCTGAGTCACCAACCTCAACATGGCCCAAGACCATCCAGCTCTGGTCTTGCGTAGGGCTCTTGGGAGATGACCTTTTGTGATCGTTAGAAGACATGGGCTCTGAAGAATGTTCCTTGCTCTCATTTAAGGAGGCCGGCTGGCATGTGACTTCAATGCTCGCTAACTGAGATCCTGCCACCCCTGTTTCTTCAGAACCGATGTGCAAGTCTTCTAATTTGGGTGTGTCTTCATGTTCCTCATAGGCCTCTGCTTCCAGAAGTGAGTGCTGGTCATGGCTTACAAGAATAAAATCCACATGGGGGGACAGATGCTCTTCATTCTTTTCTGTGGCTTTTTCTCCTCTGTATTCTGATGTTATCTGCTCAGGATCTGTGGTCACAATCGTCATTTCTTGTGACTCTAATACTTCAGTGCTGACAGCTAGAAATGGAAAAGGAAAAGTGAGAAGGGAAAAAGCAAGGCTTAATTAACACATATGTAACCTGTGATCCTTAAAAAAAAACTATTTATTTTTGTCAGTCATGGGGCTTGAACTCTGGGGCCTGGGCACTGTCCCTCAGCTTTTCAACTCAAGGCTAGCGCTTTACCGCTTGAGCCACAGCGCCACTTCCAGTTTTCTGGTGGTTAAATGGAGAGAAGTCTTGTGGTACATTCTGCCCAGGCTACCTAAATCCTCAGATCTTAGCCTCCCAAGCAGCTGGGATTTCAGGTGTAAGCCATGGGTGCCTTATTGAAATCTGTGATCTTTGCAAATCTTCACCTAAAAAAAGGCAATTTATCTGAGCACTGGCGTTTCACACCAGCCCTGGCAGGTGTCAAAGCCAGCCCAGCAGGAAAGTCTGAGGAAACTCTTAACTCCAATTCAACTCCCCAAATGCCAGAAATAAAGCTGTGGCTCAAGTGGTAGAGCACTAAACTTCAGCAAGAGAAGCTGAAGGACAGCACCAAGGCTCCGAGTTCAAGCCCCAGGATCATTAAAAAAAAAAAAAAAAAAAAAAGGCCCTTTGATAAAATGTTTTGATTTGCACTGCTGTTCAATTTTCACATGCACAACCAGGGATATATATTAACTATCTCTGATTAAATTGTAGTGGTGTTGTACAGAACACGGCTAGGCACGCATCCAAAAAAAAAAAAAAAAAAATACAGTTCTCTCTTCTTACATGGCCCCCAGTTGGATGGAAGCGAGTTTCTTGGGCGTGGTTTCTTACCGTTTCGTGGCCCTCTGTCTCCATCTGCTGGCGAATCAGAACGATCCACTTCCATATCCCAGCCAGTACTGGATGGGGATGACTCAGTGTGGGAGCCCGTTCTTCCTGCAGGCAAAGGAAGGGAGGCAGGGTCCTCATCTATATGCAGCACAACCCTCTGGTGCTCGGCCGGCCTACTCCTGACCTCCACGTGGTTTCCCTCATTCTGGTCAGGAAGGGCAGAAAGCAACATCTCAGCTGCCTCGCTCCCCAGAGACACATCGGCTGGAGAGCCAGCTTCCTCCACTGTCTCAGCCGCCGGGGTGGGTTCAGCGAGGTAGGATAAGTCAAAGGGCGGCGTGTACGGGGCCCGTGATGGCTTCAGAGCATCTTCCTCCCAGGGAGGGTCGCCCCCATAGCGGAAGTGTTCAGGTTCTTTCATGAAGTCCTCGTCAATATTCTGGCCCACGATGTCGTATTCAAAGTCACCCCACGAGGCTTCAGAAGAGCAGATGTCCTGCTTTTCCGCGTCTCCGTCCCCTGGTGTGTCCGGATGGCCTTCCGATAATGTCAACTTACTCATGTCGTCGATGGTTCCCGTGGAAGTGTTGAGGCCGGAGGCATTGCTGAAACTGTGGTCGCAGGCGGCCTCGCTCACATCCAGGCAGGCGTCCGAGGCCAGCAAGGTGCCGGTCCCCGCAGCAGCTCTCTCCAGAGCCGAGGCTTGCTCCGCAGCACACGAGCCCCCCTCGCCTGTGTGACTTCCAGGAGGAAAGTCCTCTGCTGCCCAAGAGCAGTTGCCTTCCAGCGCTGGCACCTGATTGGTCACAAACACGTCGGTTCCCACATTTTCAATCCTTGGGACTGTTGTGTCAACCAGTTCCAAGACTGGTGCCGTGTCTGGCCCGGCTTCTTCTCCTGATGTTTTAAACCCCGCGTTGTCATCCTTACCGGTTTCAGGAGGTTCGGGAGAACCTGCACGAGAGGCAGGCTGCCGGGGGTCGCTTGGGTTTGCTTGATCACTGGCCGGAGGCAGAGGGACTGTCTTTTCAGCACAGCGTTCTGAATCGCGTGGGACCGAGTCCAGCCCAGCTTCTGAATGGGGCTCTTCCTTTCTCCTCTGCTCTGTGAGATAAAACTCAGTGGATTGCGTCTCGGGTGCCAGGTGCCCGCCCAGGTGCTGTTCTGCCTCCTGCTTTACATCAGAATCGTGACAGATGTCGGGGCTGCTGGACGCCTGCGAGGTGCCATCGTGGTCACAGTGAGTGAGGATATCAGGATTCTCGCCGTCAGCTTTGACACTGAAGGGCTGCTTGACGTCTACCCACAAGTCAGGTGAGGCTGAGGCCAGGAAGTTACCGTGCAAAATGTCTGGGGCGAAGGCACCCTGGGATCCCTCGGGAGAACCAGAGCTATCCCATTCAGAGCCCGATTCTCTGATCAACTCTGAGGGGAAGCTAACATCAGGGTTATTGTCTGTGGCAATACTTGCGGGTGTCATCTCACCGAGATACGACTCTCCTTGTTCCCACCAATGTGCTTCTTGGCCCTCATTAAAGGTATGTTCCGTTTCATCCATGTAAGTCAATGCAGGGTCTTTCTGTTCCCAGACAGACAGCACGGTATCCTGACAGGGTTCTCGGGTGTGAGTTTCAGGAGAGCGCTCATCACCAGCAGCTGGCAAGAAGGTTTGCTCTCTGAAGTCCTTCTCTTTAACGTGGTCCAGTATTACAAGCTGACTAAACTGCTGAGCATCCGGGTCAGGCTGCTTTGGCTGGATGTTCCAGAGCTCCTCGTGGGAGTTCTCCCCAGGACTATCCAGGAAGGGTGACTGAAACTGATCGTTGAAAGGATTGGTACAGTGTGTATCCAGGGCTTCAGTGTCACCTCGAATGGGTTCTCCCCAGGGCCCCACATCCGGGTAGACTGAAGTATTCATCTCTACCCCACAGCTGGAGTCAGACGCGTTCCCTTCCAATGAGCTCTCAACGGCTCTGCCTGCCTGTGGAGGGGCATGCCACCACTCACGGCTCTCAGCTGAGAAGCCAAGCATTTCCAGTCCAGAATCGTCAGTGTCCTTTGGTTCACTTCCGGGAGACAGTTGCCATACATCATCTCCTGGCTTTCCTGTAGATGGAGAAGAGCTCATCTCTTTCTTCACCGCAGTGATCTGTACATGAGTCTCGGAGTGTGGCGAGACATTCCACCCAACGGGGCTGCTCTGTCGGTTGTTATAGAATGGGTGTAACGTGTTCTCCTTCTCTATTGGTTCTGAGCTGCTTATGTAATCGGAAAACTCCTCAGACGTGGGAGCCTCTGTCACCAAGAACTTAGATTCATTCAGTGAATCCCAAGCTCTGGATGCACTCTGAGTGACTTGAGTATCCATCCAATGGGCATCCTTCTCTACTGGCTCTCCACGGCCTACGCTGTCATCCTCGGAAGCTGAGCTGGCTGATGGGACCCTGGCATCTTGTGGCTGTACAATGTCACATTCGTTTTTCTCCTGATGACTCACCATGGGATTTCTTTCCTGGTACACACTTGAAAATTCAGAATATTTGCCTGTTTCTGGGCTGGATAGAGAGGATAAAGAATCACCATCCACTGAATCGGTCCAAATCTCTGCAAATGTGGAAAGCTTGTGACCCAAGTTACGTTCAGAGTCATCCCTTCTGTTTTCCTCTAAGTCCTTCACTTCAGGAACATCTTTTTCTTGGCCGCCAGTGATACTGAGTTCAGATTCCGGGCAGATCTGTGCACTATTATCTGGATTCTCTACTTGATGCTCACTGTTGAGTCCCTGACCCCAGGAAGAGAGAGCGGCTGAAGAATCATTTAGGTCAGGACTGGATGCACTTGAACGAGTGTACTCACTAGAAATGCTGTCTCTGTCCTGATTTCCAGACAAACTGGCTGGTGGCAGGCTTCCTGCGACCCCTTCACCATGGAGATCCTGAGCCATCTCAGAGCCTGTGCGACTGCCCCTCAGCTCGCCGTCCAGGGGGCCATCACCGACACTGAGGCTTTGAGGAAACTCGTGAGCAAGTTCTTTGTCCATGCTCTCTGGTTCTGGAATGTTACATTCTTCACTTTTCTCCACATCCGGTTCAGATAAAGCTGCATTTTTTGTTAAGCCCCTATCACCGGAAACTTCGGTAGTTTCAACTGAATTTCTGTGCGGTATGAGGGGCTCTTCATCGGTCTCGTTTGTCTGAAACTTTCCGGTAGAGCTCTCTATTTGAGTAACGCCACGGAAGCTATCGAGAGACCCTTTCTCATAGTGCAGGTCTTCCTCGGCTTCCTCAGTTTGAGGACTGCAATGAACTGAAAGAGAGCTGATGTTTCCTGATCCGAGGCAGGTTTCTGGAGGGGAGAGTGGCTGATCCCCAGACCCTTCTCCAGAAATCTCCGTGGTGCTACTCAACCCCGAGCCTATGGCCTCGTTTGTGTCCTGGTGCTCTGAGCCGGAGCTTCCCAGGGTTTCATCCTCACCCTGGCTTTGGCCGTCGCTGGGAACTATCCAGGGATCTGCGGGTGAAAACCGTCCTGGCGTCTCAAGCCTGGCTGTCAAGGATGTGGCGTGGGCCTGGAGAGTTCCTGTCCACGGGTGCGGATCGTGGGCAGGAGGAGCTGTTGGTGCTGCTGACTGGCTGGGCCCATCCGAGGAATGGGTGGGGCTTTCAGGAGCAGCTTTGCTTGGTGCCGGAGCCCTCGTCCCTGCCGGCTCTGGTGATCGCAGTGATGACAGGCCTTTGTCGCTCATGACCGAATCCCATATATTGTCTGCAATGAACTGCCCGCTCTTCTCACTCAGTGTGTGGCCGTCACCGGGAGCGGGCTCTCTGGGGTGCTCTCCAGAGGCCCGAAGCTCCCAGTCCGCCTGGTTTGCTTCCTGATAGTCTGTGCCCCAGGGTTCCAGCTGTCTCACTGAGAACCGGGTCTCTGGTTCCACCCTTTCTCCGCTAGAGCCTTCTTTCTGACCATCGCCGGCAATCGCCACGCCCCCACTGCAGTCATCCCAGTCCAACTCATTGTCCACGTCTGAAATGGTAGCCGTGGACTGCGTGTCCTCCAGAATGACTCTGTTCCACGTGTCAAGGCCGTCGGGGGCCGCGTGCCTCGAGTTGGTGCTGCTGTGCAGAAGTGAGAGCTGGCGGTTGGCTTCGTTGTACAGCTGCATCATGCTGGGGTCGTCGTAACTGGAGGGGTTGCTTTCCCCCTCTTCCCCCTCCTCCTCCTCCTCTTCGTCCTCCTCCTCCTCCTCCTCCTCCTTGTCCTCCTCCTCCTCCAGGGAGATGGTCTTCGCATCCGGGTACTCCTCTGTCCTGAGTGAATCTTTATCTGCCTCACCCACGGCATGTCCCTGGGGACCGCCGTCGGCCGGAGGCGCAGCCCACATATCCAGGTTCCCAGGCCCGGAACGGAGTCGATCTCTTGGTGCCTGCTGGGGGGACATGGCAGGGGCTTCAGCCTCCTCCGGGGGGCAGAGGACATCTTTTGACTCCGCCGCTTCCTCCTGAGCACAGGGCTTGTGTCCAGTGTCTTTGTCATCACCAGCAAACGTTGGCGATGTGTAAGAGTCAGAGGTGGAGTAGTTGGTGTCCAAGGGGGACGGCACGGAATCCTCTCCCACATTGGAGGCGCTGTAATCAGAGCATTTATAGGAGAAGAAGGACTCTTCCCACGGAGCCAGGGCCTCCGGGCCGCCCTTCTGAGCACTCCTCTCAAAGAGGTTCCAGGAATCCACCGCGTCGTAGGCCTTTCCCCGAGCTGGAGAACCCGCTACGCCACTCGGCTCTTTCCTTAGCGGCTCCAGGTTATTCCATGTTTGTTCCAGGGGAGAGCTGGGGTTCCCAGACACGCAGACAGGATCCCTGGAGTCAGGGTTTTTCCTGACCCACGCTTGGGGAGCTGCGACGTTATCTGCCGCACTCAGGGGGTTAGGGAGTCGATCTCCCGAAGGAAAAGAAAATCCACTTTTGGCCGTGGCCCACTCTGTTGGCTCGCTCACAGACGACGTCTCTGCGGTGGTTGGGTGAATATTCCAGGTATTTTTCAAGGCTTCAGGATCATCTTCTTTAGCAAACACACTCCAGGCAGGGAATGACCCGGGGGCTGCGGGGCCCCCAGCCTGGGGTGGATTTCCCCAAGGCTCGGGCCTGGCCGTGGGTGAGTGGCCTGAATGCCACAGAGCAGCAAAGCCTTCCATCAGGTGGTTTGTTCCCTGGGGCGGAGCCTGTGGCAAATGCGACTTCTCAGTGCTCAGGCCGTCAAATGGTCCAGTTTCCTCCTCCTGGTCTTGAGGACCAAGGCTTCCCGGTTCGGGCTGAGCAAATGCAGGTTCCCAGGGATCTGACTTGGGGAATTCAAGCTCCTTTGGTTGAAATACAGAATCGGAGGCTCTCCGATCAATGGGGCTAGGTTTATGATCCTTCCATGACTCGGGACTCTGGAAGACAGACTCTTGTTCACTGGAACTCCACGCGTCCGCCATGTTTCTAGAGTCAATGTCCAAACCACCCCACCAGCTGCTGCACCGGACACGGGTCTGCGGCGGCATCAGGCGCCCTGCGTCCATGGCTTTTTGAGTTAGATCTTCTGCATAGAGGGAGGCAGGCTCTTCGGTGGGTGGTGAGTTTTCCACAAAGCTGTTCATCGGAGTTGGTGGGACCCTCTTTCCCATATTCTTCGGCCGGTCTGAGGAAGGTGATTCATCCCCCCTAAAACCTGCGATGCTCAGATGTCTTTCAGAGTTATCCCTGAGGCTTTCTGGTCTCTGAACAAACTCCTCATCAAACTCAACCAGGCCATCTTTACCCTCCTGTGACAAGAGGAAGTCGGAGGGATACGTGGACGCGTGGACCCCCACCTCTTCGAGTTCTGTCGGCCCAGCGGGGGGCTGTCCTTCGGAGGAGTCGCTGTTGGGAAAGTCGTCTGCTGGGGAGTAGTCTGCAGAAGGTGATGATGGTTGAGACTGCTCAGAAGCCATGGGTGCTGGGTCAAAGTGGAAGAGGTCAAAGTGCTCGTTGCGTTCTCCAGACCGTGCGTGCTCTTCTACCACGGCTCCTTCGGGGATGGGGCTGTACGAGTCGAAACCCGGGAGGAGGCTGTGGTGAGGGCCGACACCTTCGCCCACTGGGCTATCGTCACTGAGGAACACGGAGCTCTCCTTGGAGGAACGGCTGCTCCTAATGGTCGCCAGGCCACTGTCCGGGCTAACCAGGTCGACACTGACGTCCACTGGAGCTTGGTTCGCGTCGTTGAGATCTGGAGGGTTCTCTATGAAATTCACCGAGCTGGGCTGTGGCTCGAC